>NW_027488366.1:33237566-33885080 GCF_051014445.1 Colletes latitarsis
TGGGTTTTTCTGGTTTGGATCACGTAGTAGTGTGGTACCACACTGAAACAGTCCATTAAACCTGGTTCGGATCAATATTTTAGAGGATAACGCATGTTAGGTCTAGGTTAGGTCTGGGATTTTCACTCATCAGGCTCATACTTTCGCATTCTTCACATACTTGTTGAACGGATCCTGGGTTTTTTCTGGATTGGATCACGTAGTAATGTGGGACCACACTGAAACAGTCAATTAAACCTGGTCTTGATAAATATTTTAGAGGATAATGCATGTTAGGTCTGGGATAGGTCTAGGATTTGCCCTCATCAGGCTCATACTTTCGAATATTTCTCATACTTCATGGCTAGTTCCTGGGCTGCTTCTGGATTGTATCACGTAGTAATGGGGTACCACGCAAAAACATTCAATGAAACCTGGTCTGGATAAATATTTTAGAGGATAACGCATGTTAGGTTTGGGTTAGGTCTAGGATTTGCCCTCATCAGGCTCATACTTTCGCATATCTCTCATACTTCCTAGCTAGATCCTGGGCTGTTTCTGGATCGTATCACATAGTAGTGTGGTACGACGCTGAAACAGTCGATTAAACCTGGTTTCGATCAATATTTTAGAGGATAACGCATGTCAGGTCTAGGTTAGGTCTGGGATTTGCTCTCATAAGGGTCATACTGTCGCAGTTTTAACTTACTTGCTGAACGGATCCTGGGCTCTTTCTGGATTGCATCACGTAGTAATGAAGTACAACACTGAAACAGTCAATTAAACCTGGTTTCCATCAATATTTTAGAGGACAACGCATGTCTGGTCAAGGTTAGGTCTGGGATTTGCTCTCATAAGGGTCATACTGTCGCAGTTTTAACTTACTTGCTGAACGGATCCTGGGTTTTTTCTGGTTTGGTTCACGTAGTAATGTGGTACCACACTGAAACATTCAATTAAACCTGATCTTGATAAATATTTTAGAGGATAACGCATGTTAGGTTTGGGTTAAGTCTAGGATTTGCCCTCATCAGGCTCATACTTTCGCATATTTCTCATACTTCATGGCTAGATCCTGGGCTGTTTCTGGATTGTATCACGTAGTAATGTGGTACCACGCTGAAACAGTCAATTAAACCTGGCTTCGATCAATATTTTAGAGGATAACGCAAGTTTGGTCTGGCATAGGTCTGGGATTCGCCCTCATCAGGCTCATACTTTCGCGTTTTTCACATACTTGTTGAACTGATCCTGGGCTTTTTCTGGATTGCATCACGTAGTAATGAAGTACAACACTGAAACAGTCAATTAAACCTGGTTTCGATCAATATTTTAGAGAATAATTCATGTTAGGTCTAGGTTAGGCCTGGGATTTTCACTCATCAGGCTCATACTTTCGCATTCTTCACATACTTGTTGAACGGATCCTGGGTCTTTTCTGGTTTGGATCACGTAGTAATGTGGGACCACACTGAAACAGTCAATTAAACCTGGTTTCGATCAATATTATAGAGAATAATTCATGTTAGATCTAGGTTTGGTCTGGGATTTGCTCTCATCAGGCTCATTCTTTCGCATATTTCTCATACTTGATGGCTAGATCCTGGGCTTTTTCTGGATTGCATCACGTAGTAATGAAGTACAACACTGAAACAGTCAATTAAACCTGGTTTCGATCAATATTTTAGAGAATAATTCATGTTAGGTCTAGGTTAGGTCTGGGATTTGCCCACATCAGGCTCATACTTTCGCGTTTTTCACATACTTGTTGAACAGATCATGGGTTTTTTCTGGTTTGGGTCACGTAGTAGTGTGGTACCACACTGAAACAGTCAATTAAACCTGGTTTCCATCAATATCTTAGAGGACAACGCAAGTTAGGTCTAGGTTAGGAGTGGGATTTTCACTCATCAGGCTGATACTTTCACATTCTTCACATACTTGTTGAACGGATCCTGGGTTTTTTCTGGTTTGGATCACGTAGTAATGTGGGACCACACTGAAACAGTCAATCAAACCTGGTTTCGATCAATATTTTAGAGAATAATTCATGTTAGACCTAGGTTAGGTCTGGGATTTGCTCTCATCAGGCTCATTCTTTCGCATATTTCTCATACTTGATGGCTAGATCCTGGGCTTTTTCTGGATTGCATCACGTAGTAATGAAGTACAACACTGAAACAGTCGAGTAAACCTGGTTTCGATCAATATTTTAGAGGATAACGCAAGTTAGGTCTGGGATAGGTCTGGGATTTGCCCTCATCAGGCTCATTCTTTCGCATTCTTCACATACTTGTTGAACTGATCCTGGGTTTTTTCTGGTTTGGATCACGTAGTAATGTGGTACCACACTGAAACAGTCGATTAAACCTGGTTTCGATCAATATTTTAGAGGACAACGCATGTCTGGTCAAGGTTAGGTCTGGGATTTGCTCTCATAAGGGTCATACTGTCGCAGTTTTAACTTACTTGCTGAACGGATCCTGTGTTTTTTCTGGTTTGGTTCACGTAGTAATGTGGTACCACACTGAAACATTCAATTAAACCTGATCTTGATAAATATTTTAGAGGATAACGCATGTTAGGTTTGGGTTAAGTCTAGGATTTGCCCTCATCAGGCTCATACTTTCGCATATTTCTCATACTTCATGGCTAGATCCTGGGCTGTTTCTGGATTGTATCACGTAGTAATGTGGTACCACGCTGAAACAGTCAATTAAACCTGGCTTCGATCAATATTTTAGAGGATAACGCAAGTTTGGTCTGGCATAGGTCTGGGATTCGCCCTCATCAGGCTCATACTTTCGCGTTTTTCACATACTTGTTGAACTGATCCTGGGCTTTTTCTGGATTGCATCACGTAGTAATGAAGTACAACACTGAAACAGTCAATTAAACCTGGTTTCGATCAATATTTTAGAGAATAATTCATGTTAGGTCTAGGTTAGGCCTGGGATTTTCACTCATCAGGCTCATACTTTCGCATTCTTCACATACTTGTTGAACGGATCCTGGGTCTTTTCTGGTTTGGATCACGTAGTAATGTGGGACCACACTGAAACAGTCAATTAAACCTGGTTTCGATCAATATTATAGAGAATAATTCATGTTAGATCTAGGTTTGGTCTGGGATTTGCTCTCATCAGGCTCATTCTTTCGCATATTTCTCATACTTGATGGCTAGATCCTGGGCTTTTTCTGGATTGCATCACGTAGTAATGAAGTACAACACTGAAACAGTCAATTAAACCTGGTTTCGATCAATATTTTAGAGAATAATTCATGTTAGGTCTAGGTTAGGTCTGGGATTTGCCCACATCAGGCTCATACTTTCGCGTTTTTCACATACTTGTTGAACAGATCATGGGTTTTTTCTGGTTTGGGTCACGTAGTAGTGTGGTACCACACTGAAACAGTCAATTAAACCTGGTTTCCATCAATATCTTAGAGGACAACGCAAGTTAGGTCTAGGTTAGGAGTGGGATTTTCACTCATCAGGCTGATACTTTCACATTCTTCACATACTTGTTGAACGGATCCTGGGTTTTTTCTGGTTTGGATCACGTAGTAATGTGGGACCACACTGAAACAGTCAATCAAACCTGGTTTCGATCAATATTTTAGAGAATAATTCATGTTAGACCTAGGTTAGGTCTGGGATTTGCTCTCATCAGGCTCATTCTTTCGCATATTTCTCATACTTGATGGCTAGATCCTGGGCTTTTTCTGGATTGCATCACGTAGTAATGAAGTACAACACTGAAACAGTCGAGTAAACCTGGTTTCGATCAATATTTTAGAGGATAACGCAAGTTAGGTCTGGGATAGGTCTGGGATTTGCCCTCATCAGGCTCATTCTTTCGCATTCTTCACATACTTGTTGAACTGATCCTGGGTTTTTTCTGGTTTGGATCACGTAGTAATGTGGTACCACACTGAAACAGTCGATTAAACCTGGTTTCGATCAATATTTTAGAGGATAACGCAAGTTAGGTCTGGGATAGGTCTGAGATTTGCCCTCATCTGGCTCATACTTTCTCATATTTCTCATACTTCATGGCTAGATCCTGGGCTGTTTCTGGTTTGGATCACGTAGTAATGTGGTGCCACACTGAAACATTCCATTAAACCTGGTTTGGATCAATATTTTAGAGGATAACACATGTTAGGTCTAGGTTAGCCCTGGGATTTTCACTCATCAGACTCATACTTTCGCATTCTTCACATACTTGTTGAACTGATCCTGGGCTTTTTCTGGATTGCATCACGTAGTAATGAAGTACAACACTGAAACAGTCAATTAAACCTGGTTTCGATCAATATTTTAGAGAATAATTCATGTTACGTCTAGGTTAGGTCTGGGATTTGCCCACATCAGGCTCATACTTTCGCGTTTTTCACATACTTGTTGAACAGATCATGGGTTTTTTCTGGTTTGGGTCACGTAGTAGTGTGGTACCACACTGAAACAGTCAATTAAACCTGGTTTCCATCAATATCTTAGAGGACAACGCAAGTTAGGTCTAGGTTAGGAGTGGGATTTTCACTCATCAGGCTGATACTTTCACATTCTTCACATACTTGTTGAACGGATCCTGGGTTTTTTCTGGTTTGGATCACGTAGTAATGTGGGACCACACTGAAACAATCAATCAAACCTGGTTTCGATCAATATTTTAGAGAATAATTCATGTTAGACCTAGGTTAGGTCTGGGATTTGCTCTCATCAGGCTCATTCTTTCGCATATTTCTCATACTTGATGGCTAGATCCTGGGCTTTTTCTGGATTGCATCACGTAGTAATGAAGTACAACACTGAAACAGTCAATTAAACCTGGTTTCGATCAATATTTTAGAGAATAATTCATGTTAGGTCTAGGTTAGGCCTGGGATTTTCACTCATCAGGCTCATACTTTCGCATTCTTCACATACTTGTTGAACGGATCCTGGGTTTTTTCTGGTTTGGATCACGTAGTAATGTGGGACCACACTGAAACAGTCAATTAAACCTGGTTTCGATCAATATTATAGAGAATAATTCATGTTAGATCTAGGTTAGGTCTGGGATTTGCTCTCATCAGGCTCATTCTTTCGCATATTTCTCATAATTGATGGCTAGATCCTGGGCTTTCTCTGGATTGCATCACGTAGTAATGAAGTACAACACTGAAACAGTCAATTAAACCTGGTTTCCGTCAATATCTTAGAGGACAACGCAAGTTAGGTCTGGGATAGGTCTGAGATTTGCCCTCATCAGGCTCATACTTTCGCGTTTTTCACATACTTGTTGAGCAGAACCTGGGTTTTTTCTGGTTTGTATCACGTAGTAGTGTGGTACCACACTGAAACAGTCCATTAAACCTGGTTTGGATCAATATTTTATAGGATAACGCATGTTAGGTCTAGGTTAGCCCTGGGATTTTCACTCATCAGACTCATACTTTCGCATTCTTCACATACTTGTTGAACTGATCCTGGGTGTTTTCTGGTATGGATCACGTAGTAATGTGGTACCACACTGAAACAGTCGAGTAAACCTGGTTTCGATCAATATTTTAGAGGATAACGCAAGTTAGGTCTGGGATAGGTCTGGGATTTGCCCTCATCAGGCTCATTCTTTCGCATTCTTCACATACCTGTTGAACTGATCCTGGGTTTTTTCTGGTTTGGATCACGTAGTAATGTGGTACCACACTGAAACAGTCGATTAAACCTGGTTTCGATCAATATTTTAGAGGATAACGCAAGTTAGGTCTGGGATAGGTCTGAGATTTGCCCTCATCTGGCTCATACTTTCTCATATTTCTCATACTTCATGGCTAGATCCTGGGCTGTTTCTGGTTTGGATCACGTAGTAATGTGGTGCCACACTGAAACATTCCATTAAACCTGGTTTGGATCAATATTATAGAGGATGGGGCAGGCGGCGACGCTGACCGTAAGACCCTCCACCGCTCCCCGTGGCAGGGGGAGCGCGAAGGGGTCGGTGATGGTGTTTGTGGTGCGAGGTGAGGGACTTTATCCCCTCATTCCCCCTCGCACCCAGCCTATCACCGGACCGGGGGCCCGTGGTAGGGGCCCCGTCTAGCGGGGGCGGCAGTGTTAGCCGGCCCCGCAGCCGTGGTCGCGATCGGGTGGGGGCCCGGTCGCGCCTAGTAGCAACGGCGCGAGTGGGGGCGACGTCGCGTGTGACCGCGCGGCGTCGCCGGGGGGCAATCAGTTTAGTTTGCCCCCCATTGGGGGAGGAGGATCGCTTCTCCTCCCCCGGGAAGGGCCCGTAGTAGGGTGTTGCGCCAACGGGGAGAGTCACGGTAGTATCGCTAGTTTGGTTCCCGTGACTCTCCCCAGATAAAGGGCGCAGGCGGTCACCGTGGTGTTTTAGCCGGTAAGAGTCCGGCACTACCCCGGCCTCCCCCCCAGGGAGCCGGGGTGTCCATGAGGATTTCACCACGTTAAAAAAAAAAAAAAAAAAAAATATTATAGAGGATAACACATGTTAGGTCTAGGTTAGCCCTGGGATTTTCACTCATCAGGCTCATACTTTCGCATTCTTCACATACTTGTTGAACTGATCCTGGGCTTTTTCTGGATTGCATCACGTAGTAATGAAGTACAACACTGAAACAGTCAATTAAACCTGGTTTCGATCAATATTTTAGAGAATAATTCATGTTAGGTCTAGGTTAGGTCTGGGATTTGCCCACATCAGGCTCATACTTTCGCGTTTTTCACATACTTGTGGAACAGATCATGGGTTTTTTCTGGTTTGGGTCACGTAGTAGTGTGGTACCACACTGAAACAGTCAATTAAACCTGGTTTCCATCAATATCTTAGAGGACAACGCAAGTTAGGTCTAGGTTTGGAGTGGGATTTTCACTCATCAGGCTCATACTTTCACATTCTTCACATACTTGTTGAACGGATCCTGGGTTTTTTCTGATTTGGATCACGTAGTAATGTGGGCCCACACTGAAACAGTCAATTAAACCTGGTTTCGATCAATATTTTAGAGAATAATTCATGTTAGATCTAGGTTAGGTCTGGGATTGGCTCTCATCAGGCTCATTCTTTCGCATATTTCTCATAATTGATGGCTAGATCCTGGGCTTTCTCTGGATTTCATCACGTAGTAATGAAGTACAACACTGAAACAGTCAATTAAACCTGGTTTCCGTCAATATCTTAGAGGACAACGCAGGTTAGGTCTGGGATAGGTCTGAGATTTGCCCTCATCAGGCTCATACTTTCGCGTTTTTCACATACTTGTTGAACAGAACCTGGGTTTTTTCTGGTTTGTATCACGTAGTAGTGTGGTACCACACTGAAACAGTCCATTAAACCTGGTTTGGATCAATATTTTAGAGGATAACGCATGTTAGGTCTAGGTTAGCCCTGGGATTTTCACTCATCAGACTCATACTTTCGCATTCTTCACATACTTGTTGAAATGATCCTGGGTGTTTTCTGGTATGGATCACGTAGTAATGTGGTACCACACTGAAACAGTCGAGTAAACCTGGTTTCGATCAATATTTTAGAGGATAACGCAAGTTAGGTCTGGGATAGGTCTGGGATTTGCCCTCATCAGGCTCATACTTTCGCATTCTTCACATACTTGTTGAACTGATCCCGGGTTTTTTCTGGTTTGGATCACGTAGTAATGTGGTACCACACTGAAACAGTCGATTAAACCAGGTTTCGATCAATATTTTAGAGGATAACGCATGTTAGGTCTAGGTTAGCCCTGGGATTTTCACACATCAGACTCATACTTTCGCATTCTTCACATACTTGTTGAACTGATCCTGGGTTTTTTCTGGTTTGGATCACATAGTAATGTGGTGCCACACTGAAACAGTCGATTAAACCTGGTTTCGATCAATATTTTAGAGGATAACGCATGTTAGGTCTAGGTTAGCCCTGGGATTTTCACTCTTCAGACTCATACTTTCGCATTCTTCACATACTTGTTGAACGGAGCCTGGGTTTTTTCTGGTTTGGATCATGTAGTAATGTGGGACCACACTGAAACAGTCAATAAAACCTGGTTTCGATCAATATTTTAGAGAATAATTCATGTTAGGTCTGGGATAGGTCTGGGATTTGACCTCATCAGACTCATACTTTCACACACTTCACATACTGCTTGAACAGATCCTGGGTTATTTTCTGGGTTGGATCACATACTAATGTGGTACCACACTGAAACAGTCGATTAAACCAGGTTTCGATCAATATTTTTGAGGATAACGCATGTTAGGTCTAGGTTAGGCCTGGGATTTTCACTCATCAGACTCATACTTTCGCATTCTTCTCATACTTGTTGAACGGATCCTGGGTTTTTTCTGGTTTGGATCACGTAGTAATGTGGTACCACACTGAAACATTCAATTAAACCTGGTCTTGATAAATATTTTAGAGGATAACGCATGTCAGGTCTAGGTTAGGTCTGGGATTTGCTCTCATAAGGGTCATACTGTCGCAGTTTTAACTTACTTGCTGAACGGATCCTGGGTTTTTTCTGGTTTGGTTCACGTAGTAATGTGGTACCACACTGAAACATTCAATTAAACCTGATCTTGATAAATATTTTAGAGGATAACGCATGTTAGGTTTGGGTTAAGTCTAGGATTTGCCCTCATCAGGCTCATACTTTCGCATATTTCTCATACTTCATGGCTAGATACTGGGCTGTTTCTGGATTGTATCACGTAGTGATGTGGTACCACGCTGAAACAGTCAATTAAACCTGGCTTCGATCAATATTTTAGAGGATAACGCATGTTAGGTCTAGGTTAGGCCTGGGATTTTCACTCATCAGACTCATACTTTCGCATTCTTCACATACTTGTTGAACTGATCCTGGGCTTGTTCTGGTTTGGATCACGTAGTAATGTGGTACCACACTGAAACATTCAATTAAACCTGGTCTTGATAAATATTTTAGAGGATAACGCATGTTAGGTCTGGGTTAGGTCTAGGATTTGCCCTCATCAGGCTCATACTTTCGCATATTTCTCATACTTCATGGCTAGATCCTGGGCTGTTTCTGGATTGTATCACGTAGTAATGTGGTACCACGCTGAAACAGTCAATTAAACCTGGCTTCGATCAATATTTTAGAGGATAACGCAAGTTTGGTCTGGCATAGGTCTGGGATTCGCCCTCATCAGGCTCATACTTTCACATTCTTCACATACTTGTTGAACGGATCCTGGGTTTTTTCTGGTTTGGATCACGTAGTAATGTGGGACCACACTGAAACAGTCAATTAAACCTGGTTTCGATCAATATATTAGAGAATAATTCATGTTAGGTCTAGGTTAGGTCTGGGATTTGCTCTCATCAGGCTCATACTTTCGCATATTTCTCATACTTCATGGCTAGATCCTGGGCTGTTTCTGGATTGTATCACGTAGTGATGTGGTACCACGCTGAAACAGTCAATTAAACCTGGTTTCGATCAATATTATAGAGAATAATTCATGTTAGATCTAGGTTAGGTCTGGGATTTGCTCTCATCAGGCTCATTCTTTCGCATATTTCTCATAATTGATGGCTAGATCCTGGGCTTTCTCTGGATTGCATCACGTAGTAATGAAGTACAACACTGAAACAGTCAATTAAACCTGGTTTCCGTCAATATCTTAGAGGACAACGCAAGTTAGGTCTGGGATAGGTCTGAGATTTGCCCTCATCAGGCTCATACTTTCGCGTTTTTCACATACTTGTTGAGCAGAACCTGGGTTTTTTCTGGTTTGTATCACGTAGTAGTGTGGTACCACACTGAAACAGTCCATTAAACCTGGTTTGGATCAATATTTTAGAGGATAACGCATGTTAGGTCTAGGTTAGCCCTGGGATTTTCACTCATCAGACTCATACTTTCGCATTCTTCACATACTTGTTGAACTGATCCTGGGTGTTTTCTGGTATGGATCACGTAGTAATGTGGTACCACACTGAAACAGTCGAGTAAACCTGGTTTCGATCAATATTTTAGAGGATAACGCAAGTTAGGTCTGGGATAGGTCTGGGATTTGCCCTCATCAGGCTCATTCTTTCGCATTCTTCACATACTTGTTGAACTGATCCTGGGTTTTTTCTGGTTTGGATCACGTAGTAATGTGGTACCACACTGAAACAGTCGATTAAACCTGGTTTCGATCAATATTTTAGAGGATAACGCAAGTTAGGTCTGGGATAGGTCTGAGATTTGCCCTCATCTGGCTCATACTTTCTCATATTTCTCATACTTCATGGCTAGATCCTGGGCTGTTTCTGGTTTGGATCACGTAGTAATGTGGTGCCACACTGAAACATTCCATTAAACCTGGTTTGGATCAATATTATAGAGGATAACACATGTTAGGTCTAGGTTAGCCCTGGGATTTTCACTCATCAGACTCATACTTTCGCATTCTTCACATACTTGTTGAACTGATCCTGGGCTTTTTCTGGATTGCATCACGTAGTAATGAAGTACAACACTGAAACAGTCAATTAAACCTGGTTTCGATCAATATTTTAGAGAATAATTCATGTTAGGTCTAGGTTAGGTCTGGGATTTGCCCACATCAGGCTCATACTTTCGCATTCTTCACATACTTGTTGAACGGATCCTGGGTTTTTTCTGATTTGGATCACGTAGTAATGTGGGACCACACTGAAACAGTCAATCAAACCTGGTTTCGATCAATATTTTAGAGAATAATTCATGTTAGACCTAGGTTAGGTCTGGGATTTGCTCTCATCAGGCTCATTCTTTCGCATATTTCTCATACTTGATGGCTAGATCCTGGGCTTTTTCTGGATTGCATCACGTAGTAATGAAGTACAACACTGAAACAGTCAATTAAACCTGGTTTCGATCAATATTTTAGAGAATAATTCATGTTAGGTCTAGGTTAGGCCTGGGATTTTCACTCATCAGGCTCATACTTTCGCATTCTTCACATACTTGTTGAACGGATCCTGGGTTTTTTCTGATTTGGATCACGTAGTAATGTGGGCCCACACTGAAACAGTCAATTAAACCTGGTTTCGATCAATATTTTAGAGAATAATTCATGTTAGATCTAGGTTAGGTCTGGGATTGGCTCTCATCAGGCTCATTCTTTCGCATATTTCTCATAATTGATGGCTAGATCCTGGACTTTCTCTGGATTTCATCACGTAGTAATGAAGTACAACACTGAAACAGTCAATTAAACCTGGTTTCCGTCAATATCTTAGAGGACAACGCAGGTTAGGTCTGGGATAGGTCTGAGATTTGCCCTCATCAGGCTCATACTTTCGCGTTTTTCACATACTTGTTGAACAGAACCTGGGTTTTTTCTGGTTTGTATCACGTAGTAGTGTGGTACCACACTGAAACAGTCCATTAAACCTGGTTTGGATCAATATTTTAGAGGATAACGCATGTTAGGTCTAGGTTAGCCCTGGGATTTTCACTCATCAGACTCATACTTTCGCATTCTTCACATACTTGTTGAAATGATCCTGGGTGTTTTCTGGTATGGATCACGTAGTAATGTGGTACCACACTGAAACAGTCGAGTAAACCTGGTTTCGATCAATATTTTAGAGGATAACGCAAGTTAGGTCTGGGATAGGTCTGGGATTTGCCCTCATCAGGCTCATACTTTCGCATTCTTCACATACTTGTTGAACTGATCCCGGGTTTTTTCTGGTTTGGATCACGTAGTAATGTGGTACCACACTGAAACAGTCGATTAAACCAGGATTCGATCAATATTTTAGAGGATAACGCATGTTAGGTCTAGGTTAGCCCTGGGATTTTCACACATCAGACTCATACTTTCGCATTCTTCACATACTTGTTGAACTGATCCTGGGTTTTTTCTGGTTTGGATCACGTAGTAATGTGGTGCCACACTGAAACAGTCGATTAAACCTGGTTTCGATCAATATTTTAGAGGATAACGCATGTTAGGTCTAGGTTAGCCCTGGGATTTTCACTCTTCAGACTCATACTTTCGCATTCTTCACATACTTGTTGAACGGAGCCTGGGTTTTTTCTGGTTTCGATCATGTAGTAATGTGGGACCACACTGAAACAGTCAATAAAACCTGGTTTCGATCAATATTTTAGAGAATAATTCATGTTAGGTCTGGGATAGGTCTGGGATTTGACCTCATCAGACTCATACTTTCACACACTTCACATACTGCTTGAACAGATCCTGGGTTATTTTCTGGGTTGGATCACATACTAATGTGGTACCACACTGAAACAGTCGATTAAACCAGGTTTCGATCAATATTTTAGAGGATAACGCAAGTTAGGTCTGGGATAGGTCTGGGATTTGCCCTCATCAGGCTCATACTTTCGCATTCTTCACATACTTGTTGAACTGATCCCGGGTTTTTTCTGGTTTGGATCACGTAGTAATGTGGTACCACACTGAAACAGTCGATTAAACCAGGTTTCGATCAATATTTTAGAGGATAACGCATGTTAGGTCTAGGTTAGCCCTGGGATTTTCACACATCAGACTCATACTTTCGCATTCTTCTCATACTTGTTGAACGGATCCTGGGTTTTTTCTGGTTTGGATCACGTAGTAATGTGGTACCACACTGAAACATTCAATTAAACCTGGCCTTGATAAATATTTTAGAGGATAACGCATGTCAGGTCTAGGTTAGGTCTGGGATTTGCTCTCATAAGGGTCATACTGTCGCAGTTTCAACTTACTTGCTGAACGGATCCTGGGTTTTTTCTGGTTTGGTTCACGTAGTAATGTGGTACCACACTGAAACATTCAATTAAACCTGATCTTGATAAATATTTTAGAGGATAACGCATGTTAGGTTTGGGTTAAGTCTAGGATTTGCCCTCATCAGGCTCATACTTTCGCATATTTCTCATACTTCATGGCTAGATCCTGGGCTGTTTCTGGATTGTATCACGTAGTGATGTGGTACCACGCTGAAACAGTCAATTAAACCTGGCTTCGATCAATATTTTAGAGGATAACGCATGTTAGGTCTAGGTTAGGCCTGGGATTTTCACTCATCAGACTCATACTTTCGCATTCTTCACATACTTGTTGAACTGATCCTGGGCTTGTTCTGGTTTGGATCACGTAGTAATGTGGTACCACACTGAAACATTCAATTAAACCTGGTCTTGATAAATATTTTAGAGGATAACGCATGTTAGGTCTGGGTTAGGTCTAGGATTTGCCCTCATCAGGCTCATACTTTCGCATATTTCTCATACTTCATGGCTAGATCCTGGGCTGTTTCTGGATTGTATCACGTAGTAATGTGGTACCACGCTGAAACAGTCAATTAAACCTGGCTTCGATCAATATTTTAGAGGATAACGCAAGTTTGGTCTGGCATAGGTCTGGGATTCGCCCTCATCAGGCTCATACTTTCACATTCTTCACATACTTGTTGAACGGATCCTGGGTTTTTTCTGGTTTGGATCACGTAGTAATGTGGGACCACACTGAAACAGTCAATTAAACCTGGTTTCGATCAATATATTAGAGAATAATTTATGTTAGGTCTAGGTTAGGTCTGGGATTTGCTCTCATCAGGCTCATTCTTTCGCATATTTCTCATACTTGATGGCTAGATCCTTGGCTTTTTCTGGATTGCATCACGTAGTAATGAAGTACAACTCAGAAACAGTCAATTAAACCTGGTTTCCATCAATATCTTAGAGGACAACGCAAGTTAGGTCTGGGATAGGTCTGGGATTTGCCCACATCAGGCTCATACTTTCGCGTTTTTCACATACTTGTTGAACAGATCCTGGGTTTTTTCTGGTTTGGATCACGTAGTAGTGTGGTACCACACTGAAACAGTCCATTAAACTTGGTTGCGGTCAATATTTTAGAGGATAACGCATGTTAGGTCTAGGTTAGGTCTCGGATTTGCCCTCATCAGACTCATACTTTCGCATTCTTCACATATTTGTTGAACGGATCTTGGGTTTTTTCTGCTTTGGATCACGTAGTAAAGTGGTACCACACTGAAACAGTCCATTAAACCTGGTTTGGATCGATACTATAGAGGACAACGCATGTTAGGTCTAGGTTAGGCCTGGGATTTGCCCTCATCAGGGTCATACTTTCGCAGTTTTAACATACATGTTGACCTGATCGAGGGTTTTTTCTGCTTTGGATCACGTAGTAAAGTGGTACCACACTGAAACAGTCAATTAAACCTGGTTTCGATCAATATATTAGAGAATAATTCATGTTAGGTCTAGGTTAGGTCTGGGATTTGCTCTCATCAGGCTCATTCTTTCGCATATTTCTCATACTTGACGGCTAGATCCTGGGCTTTTTCTGGATTGCATCACGTAGTAATGAAGTACAACACTGAAACAGTCAATTAAACCTGGTTTCGATCAATACTTTAGAGAATACTTCATGTTAGGTCTAGGTTAGGTCTGGGATTTGCTCTCATCAGGCTCATTCTTTCGCATGTTTCTCATACTTGACGGCTAGATCCTGGGCTTTCTCTGGATTGCATCACGTAGTAATGAAGTACAACACTGAAACAGTCAATTAAACCTGGTTTCCATCAATATTATAGAGGACAACGCATGTTAGGTCTGGGATAGGTCTGGGATTTGCCCTCATCAGACTCATACTTTCGCACACTTCACATACTCGTTGAACAGATCCTGGGTTATTTTCTGGTTTGGATCACATAGTAATGTGGTACCACACTGAAACAGTCGATTAAACCAGGTTTCGATCAATATTTTTGAGAATAACGCATGTTAGGTCTAGGTTAGGCCGGGGAATTTCACTCATCAGGCTCATACTTTCGCATATTTCTCATACTTCATGGCTAGATCCTGGGCTGTTTCTGGATTGTATCACATAGTAATGTGGTACCACGCTGAAACAGTCGATTAAACCTGGTTTCGATCAATATTTTAGAGGATAACGCATGTTAGGTCTAGGTTAGCCCTGGGATTTTCACCCATCAGACTCATACTTTCCCATTCTTCACATACTTGTTGAACGGATCCTGGGTTTTTTCTGGTTTCGTTCACGTAGTAATGTGGTACCACACTGAAACATTCAATTAAACCTGATCTTGATAAATATTTGAGAGGATAACGCATGCTAGGTTTGGGTTAAGTCTTGGATTTGCCCTCATCAGGCTCATACTTTCGCATATTTCTCATACTTCATGGCTAGATCCAGGGCTGTTTCTGGATTGTATCACGTAGTAATGTGTTAGCACACTGAAACAGTCAATTATGCCTGGTTTCGATCAATATTTTAGAGAATAATTCATGTTAGGTCTAGGTTAGGTCTGGGATTTGCTCTCATCAGGCTCATACTTTCGCACACTTCACATACTCGCTTGACAGATCCTGGGTTATTTTCTGGTTTGGATCGTATAGTAATATGGTACCACACTGAAACAGTCGATTAAACCAGGTTTCGATCAATATTTTATAGGATAACGCAAGTTAGGTCTGGGATAGGTCAGGGATTTGACCTCATCAGACTCATAATTTCGCACACTTCACATACTCCTTGAACAGAACCTGGGTTATTTTCTGGTTTGGATCACATAGTAATGTGGTACCACACTGAAACAGTCGATTAAACCAGGTTTCGATCAATATTTTAGAGGATAACGCATGTTAGGTCTAGGTTAGGCCTGGGATTTTCACTCATCAGACTCATACTTTCGCATTCTTCACATACTTGTTGAACTGATCCTGGGCTTGTTCTGGTTTGGATCACGTAGTAATGTGGTACCACACTGAAACAGTCAATTAAACCTGGTTTCGATCAATATTTTAGAGAATAATTCATGTTAGGTCTTGGTTAGGTCTGGGATTTGCTCTCATCAGGCTCATACTTTCGCATATTTCTCATACTTCATGGATAGATCCTGGGCTGTTTCTGGATTGTATCACGTAGTAATGTGGTACCACGCTGAAACAGTCAATTAAACCTGGCTTCGATCAATATTTTAGAGGATAACGCAAGTTTGGTCTGGCATAGGTCTGGGATTCGCCCTCATCAGGCTCATACTTTCACATTCTTCACATACTTGTTGAACGGATCCTGGGTTTTTTCTGGTTTGGATCACGTAGTAATGTGGGACCACACTGAAACAGTCAATTAATCCTGGTTTCGATCAATATATTAGAGAATAATTCATGTTAGGTCTAGGTTAGGTCTGGGATTTGCTCTCATCAGGCTCATTCTTTCGCATATTTCTCATACTTGATGGCTAGATCCTTGGCTTTTTCTGGATTGCATCACGTAGTAATGAAGTACAACACAGAAACAGTCAATTAAACCTGGTTTCCATCAATATCTTAGAGGACAACGCAAGTTAGGTCTGGGATAGGTCTGGGATTTGCCCACATCAGGCTCATACTTTCGCGTTTTTCACATACTTGTTGAACAGATCCTGGGCTTTTTCTGGTTTGGATCACGTAGTAGTGTGGTACCACACTGAAACAGTCCATTAAACTTGGTTGCGGCCAATATTTTAGAGGATAACGCATGTTAGGTCTAGGTTAGGTCTCGGATTTGCCCTCATCAGACTCATACTTTCGCATTCTTCACATATTTGTTGAACGGATCTTGGGTTTTTTCTGCTTTGGATCACGTAGTAAAGTGGTACCACACTGAAACAGTCCATTAAACCTGGTTTGGATCGATATTATAGAGGACAACGCATGTTAGGTCTAGGTTAGGCCTGGGATTTGCCCTCATCAGGGTCATACTTTCGCAGTTTTAACATACATGTTGACCTGATCGAGGGTTTTTTCTGCTTTGGATCACGTAGTAAAGTGGTACCACACTGAAACAGTCCATTAAACCTGGTTTGGATCAATATTTTAGAGGATAACGCATGTTAGGTCTAGGTTAGCCCTGGGATTTTCACCCATCAGACTCATACTTTCGCATTCTTCACATACTTGTTGAACGGATCCTCGGTTTTTTCTGGTTTCGTTCACGTAGTAATGTGGTACCACACTGAAACATTCAATTAAACCTGATCTTGATAAATATCTGAGAGGATAACGCATGTTAGGTTTGGGTTAAGTCTTGGATTCGCCCTCATCAGACTCATACTTTCGCGTTTTTCACATACTTGTTGAACTGATCCTGGGCTTTTTCTGGTTTGGATCACGTAGTAATGTGGTACCACACTGAAACAGTCAATTAAACCTGGTTTCGATCTATATTTTAGAGAATAATTCATGTTAGGTCTAGGTTAGGTCTGGGATTTGCTCTCATCAGGCTCATACTTTCGCACACTTCACATACTCGTTTGACAGATCCTGGGTTATTTTCTGGTTTGGATCGTATAGTAATATGGTACCACACTGAAACAGTCGATTAAACCAGGTTTCGATCAATATTTTAGAGGATAACGCAAGTTAGGTCTGGGATAGGTCAGGGATTTGACCTCATCAGACTCATAATTTCGCACACTTCACATACTCCTTGAACAGATCCTGGGTTATTTTCTGGTTTGGATCACATAGTAATTTGGTACCACACTGAAACAGTCGATTAAACCTGGTTTCGATCAATATTTTAGAGGATAACGCATGTTAGGTCTAGGTTAGGCCTGGGATTTTCACTCATCAGACTCATACTTTCGCATTCTTCACATACTTGTTGAACTGATCCTGGGCTTTTTCTGGTTTGGATCACGTAGTAATGTGGTACCACACTGAAACAGTCAATTAATCCTGGTCTTGATAAATATTTTAGAGGATAACGCATGTTAGGTCTGGGTTAGGTCTAGGATTTGCCCTCATCAGGCTCATACTTTCGCATAACTCTCATACTTCATGGCTAGATCCTGGGCTGTTTCTGGATTGTATCACGTAGTAATGGGGTACCACGCAAAAACAGTCAATTAAACCAGGTTTCGATCAATATTTTAGAGGATAACGCATTTTAGGTCTAGGTTAGGCCTGGGATTTTCACTCATCAGAGGGCATACTTTCGCATTCTTCACATACTTGTTGAACAGATCCTGGGTTTTTTCTGCTTTGGATCAGGTAGTAGTGTGGTACCACACTGAAACAGTCCATTAAACCTGGTTTGGATCAATATTTTAGAGGATAACGCATGTTAGGTCTAGGTTAGGTCTGGGATTTTCACTCATCAAGCTCATACTTTCGCATTCTTCACATACTTGTTGAACGGACCCTGGGTTTTTTCTGGATTGGATCACGTAGTAATGTGGTGCTACACTGGAACAGTCGATTAAACCTGGTTTCGATCAATATTTTAGAGGATAACGCATGTTAGGTCTGGGTTAGGTCTAGGATTTGCCCTCATCAGGCTCATACTTTCGCATATTTCTCATACTTGACGGCTAGATCCTGGGCTTTTTCTGGATTGCATCACGTAGTAATGAAGTACAACACTGAAACAGTCAATTAAACCTGGTTTCGATCAATATTTTAGAGGATAACGCAAGTTAAGTCTGGGATTGGTCTGGGATTTGACCTCATCAAACTCATACTTTCGCACACTTCACATACTCGTTGAACAGATCCTGGGTTATTTTCTGGTTTGGATCACATAGTAATGTGGTACCACACTGAAACAGTCGATTAAACCAGGTTTCGATCAATATTTTAGAGGATAACGCATGTTAGGTCTAGGTTAGCCCTGGGATTTTCACTCATCAGACTCATACTTTCGCATTCTTCACATACTTGTTGAACTGATCCTGGGTTTTTTCTGGTTTGGATCACGTAGTAATGTGGTGCCACACTGAAACAGTCGATTAAACCTGGTTTCGATCAATATTTTAGAGGATAACGCATGTTAGGTCTAGGTTAGCCCTGGGATTTTCACTCTTCAGACTCATACTTTCGCATTCTTCACATACTTGTTGAACTGATCCTGGGCTTGTTCTGGTTTGGATCACGTAGTAATGTGGTGCCACACTGAAACAGTCGATTAAACCTGGTTTCGGTCAATATTTTAGAGAATAATTCATGTTAGGTCTGGGATAGGTCTGGGATTTGACCTCATCAGACTCATACTTTCACACACTTCACATACTCCTTGAACAGATCCTGGGTTATTTTCTGGGTTGGATCACATACTAATGTGGTACCACACTGAAACAGTCGATTAAACCAGGTTTCGATCAATATTTTTGAGGATAACGCATGTTAGGTCTAGGTTAGGCCTGGGATTTTCACTCATCAGACTCATACTTTCGCATTCTTCTCATACTTGTTCAACGGATCCTGGGTTTTTTCTGGTTTGGATCACGTAGTAATGTGGTACCACACTGAAACATTGAATTAAACCTGGTCTTGATAAATATTTTAGAGGATAACGCATGTTAGGTCTGGGTTAGGTCTAGGATTTGCCCCCATCAGGCTCATACTTTCGCATATTTCTCATACTTGACGGCTAGATCCTGGGCGTTTTCTGGATTGCATCACGTAGTAATGAAGTACAACACTGAAACAGTCAATTAAACCTGGTTTCGATCAATATTTTAGAGAATACTTCATGTTAGGTCTAGGTTAGGCCTGGGATTTGCCCTCATCAGGGTCATACTTTCGCAGTTTTAACATACATGTTGACCTGATCGAGGGTTTTTTCTGCTTTGGATCACGTAGTAAAGTGGTACCACACTGAAACAGTCCATTAAACCTGGTTTGGATCAATATTTTTGAGGATAACGCATGTTAGGTCTAGGTTAGGCCGGGGAATTTCACTCATCAGGCTCATACTTTCGCATATTTCTCATGCTTCATGGCTAGATCCTGGGCTGTTTCTGGATTGTATCACATAGTAATGTGGTACCAAGCTGAAACAGTCGATTGAACCTGGTTTCGATCAATAGTTTAGAGGATGACGCAAGTTAAGTCTGGGATAGGTCTAGGATTTGACCTCATCAGACTCATACTTTCGCGTTTTTCACATACTTGTTGAACTGATCCTGGGCTTTTTCTGGCTTGGATCACGTAGTAATGTGGTACCACACTGAAACAGTCAATTAAACCTGGTTTCGATCAATATTTTAGAGAATAATTCATGTTAGGTCTTGGTTAGGTCTGGGATTTGCTCTCATCAGGCTCATACTTTCGCATATTTCTCATACTTCATGGCTAGATCCTGGGCTGTTTCTGGATTGTATCACGTAGTAATGTGGTACCACGCTGAAACAGTCAATTAAACCTGGCTTCGATCAATATTTTAGAGGATAACGCAAGTTTGGTCTGGCATAGGTCTGGGATTCGCCCTCATCAGGCTCATACTTTCACATTCTTCACATACTTGTTGAACGGATCCTGGGTTTTTTCTGGTTTGGATCACGTAGTAATGTGGGACCACACTGAAACAGTCAATTAAACCTGGTTTCGATCAATATATTAGAGAATAATTCATGTTAGGTCTAGGTTAGGTCTGGGATTTGCTCTCATCAGGCTCATTCTTTCGCATATTTCTCATACTTGATGGCTAGATCCTTGGCTTTTTCTGGAATGCATCACGTAGTAATGAAGTACAACTCAGAAACAGTCAATTAAACCTGGTTTCCATCAATATCTTAGAGGACAACGCAAGTTAGGTCTGGGATAGGTCTGGGATTTGCCCACATCAGGCTCATACTTTCGCGTTTTTCACATACTTGTTGAACAGATCCTGGGTTTTTTCTGGTTTGGATCACGTAGTAGTGTGGTACCACACTGAAACAGTCCATTAAACTTGGTTGCGGTCAATATTTTAGAGGATAACGCATGTTAGGTCTAGGTTAGGTCTCGGATTTGCCCTCATCAGACTCATACTTTCGCATTCTTCACATATTTGTTGAACGGATCTTGGGTTTTTTCTGCTTTGGATCACGTAGTAAAGTGGTACCACACTGAAACAGTCCATTAAACCTGGTTTGGATCGATATTATAGAGGACAACGCATGTTAGGTCTAGGTTAGGCCTGGGATTTGCCCTCATCAGGGTCATACTTTCGCAGTTTTAACATACATGTTGACCTGATCGAGGGTTTTTTCTGCTTTGGATCACGTAGTAAAGTGGTACCACACTGAAACAGTCCATTAAACCTGGTTTGGATCAATATTTTAGAGGATAACGCATGTTAGGTCTAGGTTAGCCCTGGGATTTTCAACCATCAGACTCATACTTTCGCATTCTTCACATACTTGTTGAACGGATCCTCGGTTTTTTCTGGTTTCGTTCACGTAGTAATGTGGTACCACACTGAAACATTCAATTAAACCTGATCTTGATAAATATTTGAGAGGATAACGCATGTTAGGTTTGGGTTAAGTCTTGGATTCGCCCTCATCAGACTCATACTTTCGCGTTTTTCACATACTTGTTGAACTGATCCTGGGCTTTTTCTGGTTTGGATCACGTAGTAAAGTGGTACCACACTGAAACAGTCGATTAAACCTGGTTTCGATCAATATTTTAGAGGATAACGCATGTTAGGTCTAGGTTAGCCCTGGGATTTTCACCCATCAGACTCATACTTTCGCATTCTTCACATACTTGTTGAACGGATCCTGGGTTTTTTCTGGTTTCGTTCACGTAGTAATGTGGTACCACACTGAAACATTCAATTAAACCTGATCTTGATAAATATTTGAGAGGATAACGCATGCTAGGTTTGGGTTAAGTCTTGGATTTGCCCTCATCAGGCTCATACTTTCGCATATTTCTCATACTTCATGGCTAGATCCAGGGCTGTTTCTGGATTGTATCACGTAGTAATGTGTTAGCACACTGAAACAGTCAATTATGCCTGGTTTCGATCAATATTTTATAGGATAACGCAAGTTAGGTCTGGGATAGGTCAGGGATTTGACCTCATCAGACTCATAATTTCGCACACTTCACATACTCCTTGAACAGATCCTGGGTTATTTTCTGGTTTGGATCACATAGTAATGTGGTACCACACTGAAACAGTCGATTAAACCAGGTTTCCATCAATATTTTAGAGGATAACGCATGTTAGGTCTAGGTTAGGCCTGGGATTTTCACTCATCAGACTCATACTTTCGCATTCTTCACATACTTGTTGAACTGATCCTGGGCTTGTTCTGGTTTGGATCACGTAGTAATGTGGTACCACACTGATTCATTCAATTAAACCTGGTCTTGATAAATATTTTAGAGGATAACGCATGTTAGGTCTGGGTTAGGTCTAGGATTTGCCCTCATCAGGCTCATACTTTCGCATATTTCTCATACTTCATGGCTAGATCCTGGGCTGTTTCTGGATTGTATCACGTAGTAATGGGGTACCACGCAAAAACAGTCAATTAAACCAGGTTTCGATCAATATTTTAGAGGATAACGCATGTTAGGTCTAGGTTAGGCCTGGGATTTTCACTCATCAGACTCATACTTCCGCATTCTTCAGATACTTCTTGAACGGATCCTGGGTTTTTTCTGGTTTGGATCACGTAGTAATGTGGGACCACACTGAAACAGTCAATTAAACCTGGTTTCGATCAATATTTTAGAGAATAATTCATGTTAGGTCTAGGTTAGGTCTGGGATTTGCCCTCATCGGGCTCATACTTTCGCGTTTTTCACATACTTGTTGAACAGATCCTGGGTTTTTTCTGGTTTGGATCACGTAGTAGTGTGGTACCACACTGAAACAGTCCATTAAACCTGGTTCGGATCAATATTTTAGAGGATAACGCATGTTAGGTCTAGGTTAGGTCTGGGATTTTCACTCATCAGGCTCATACTTTCGCATTCTTCACATACTTGTTGAACGGATCCTGGGTTTTTTCTGGATTGGATCACGTAGTAATGTGGGACCACACTGAAACAGTCAATTAAACCTGGCCTTGATAAATATTTTAGAGGATAACGCATGTTAGGTCTGGGATAGGTCTAGGATTTGCCCTCATCAGGCTCATACTTTCGAATATTTCTCATACTTCATGGCTAGTTCCTGGGCTGCTTCTGGATTGTATCACGTAGTAATGGGGTACCACGCAAAAACATTCAATGAAACCTGGTCTGGATAAATATTTTAGAGGATAACGCATGTTAGGTTTGGGTTTGGTCTAGGATTTGCCCTCATCAGGCTTATACTTTCGCATATCTCTCATACTTCCTAGCTAGATCCTGGGCTGTTTCTGGATCGTATCACATAGTAGTGTGGTACGACGCTGAAACAGTCGATTAAACCTGGTTTCGATCAATATTTTAGAGGATAACGCATGTCAGGTCTAGGTTAGGTCTGGGATTTGCTCTCATAAGGGTCATACTGTCGCAGTTTTAACTTACTTGCTGAACGGATCCTGGGCTCTTTCTGGATTGCATCACGTAGTAATGAAGTACAACACTGAAACAGTCAATTAAACCTGGTTTCCATCAATATTTTAGAGGACAACGCATGTCTGGTCTAGGTTAGGTCTGGGATTTGCTCTCATAAGGGTCATACTGTCGCAGTTTTAACTTACTTGCTGAACGGATCCTGGGTTTTTTCTGGTTTGGTTCACGTAGTAATGTGGTACCACACTGAAACATTCAATTAAACCTGATCTTGATAAATATTTTAGAGGATAACGCATGTTAGGTTTGGGTTAAGTCTAGGATTTGCGCTCATCAGGATCATACTTTCGCATATTTCTCATACTTCATGGCTAGATCCTGGGCTGTTTCTGGATTGTATCACGTAGTAATGTGGTACCACGCTGAAACAGTCAATTAAACCTGGCTTCGATCAATATTTTAGAGGATAACGCAAGTTTGGTCTGGCATAGGTCTGGGATTCGCCCTCATCAGGCTCATACTTTCGCGTTTTTCACATACTTGTTGAACTGATCCTGGGCTTTTTCTGGTTTGGATCACGTAGTAATGTGGTACCACACTGAAACAGTCAATTAAACCTGGTTTCGATCAATATTTTAGAGAATAATTCATGTTAGGTCTTGGTTAGGTCTGGGATTTGCTCTCATCAGGCTCATACTTTCGCATATTTCTCATACTTCATGGATAGATCCTGGGCTGTTTCTGGATTGTATCACGTAGTAATGTGGTACCACGCTGAAACAGTCAATTAAACCTGGCTTCGATCAATATTTTAGAGGATAACGCAAGTTTGGTCTGGCATAGGTCTGGGATTCGCCCTCATCAGGCTCATACTTTCACATTCTTCACATACTTGTTGAACGGATCCTGGGTTTTTTCTGGTTTGGATCACGTAGTAATGTGGGACCACACTGAAACAGTCAATTAAACCTGGTTTCGATCAATATTTTAGAGAATAATTCATGTTAGGTCTTGGTTAGGTCTGGGATTTGCTCTCATCAGGCTCATACTTTCGCATATTTCTCATACTTCATGGCTAGATCCTGGGCTGTTTCTGGATTGTATCACGTAGTAATGGGGTACCACGCAAAAACAGTCAATTAAACCAGGTTTCGATCTATATTTTAGAGGATAACGCATTTTAGGTCTAGGTTAGGCCTGGGATTTTCACTCATCAGAGGGCATACTTTCGCATTCTTCACATACTTGTTGAACAGATCCTGGGTTTTTTCTGCTTTGGATCAGGTAGTAGTGTGGTACCACACTGAAACAGTCCATTAAACCTGGTTTGGATCAATATTTTAGAGGATAACGCATGTTAGGTCTAGGTTAGGTCTGGGATTTTCACTCATCAAGCTCATACTTTCGCATTCTTCACATACTTGTTGAACGGACCCTGGGTTTTTTCTGGATTGGATCACGTAGTAATGTGGTGCTACACTGAAACAGTCGATTAAACCTGGTTTCGATCAATATTTTAGAGGATAACGCATGTTAGGTCTAGGTTAGCCCTGGGATTTTCACTCTTCAGGCTCATACTTTCGCATATTTCTCATACTTCATGGCTAGATCCTGGGCTGTTTCTGGATTGTATCACGTAGTAATGTGGTACCACACTGAAACAATCAATTAAACCTGATCTTGATAAATATTTTAGAGGATAACGCATGTTAGGTCTGGGTTAGGTCTAGGATTTGCCCTCATCAGGCTCATACTTTCGCATATTTCTCATACTTGACGGCTAGATCCTGGGCTTTTTCTGGATTGCATCACGTAGTAATGAAGTACAACACTGAAACAGTCAATTAAACCTGGTTTCGATCAATATTTTAGAGGATAACGCAAGTTAAGTCTGGGATTGGTCTGGGATTTGACCTCATCAAACTCATACTTTCGCACACTTCACATACTCGTTGAACAGATCCTGGGTTATTTTCTGGTTTGGATCACATAGTAATGTGGTACCACACTGAAACAGTCGATTAAACCAGGTTTCGATCAATATTTTAGAGGATAACGCATGTTAGGTCTAGGTTAGCCCTGGGATTTTCACTCATCAGACTCATACTTTCGCATTCTTCACATACTTGTTGAACTGATCCTGGGTTTTTTCTGGTTTGGATCACGTAGTAATGTGGTGCCACACTGAAACAGTCGATTAAACCTGGTTTCGATCAATATTTTCGAGGATAACGCATGTTAGGTCTAGGTTAGCCCTGGGATTTTCACTCTTCAGACTCATACTTTCGCATTCTTCACATACTTGTTGAACTGATCCTGGGTTTTTTCTGGTTTGGATCACGTAGTAATGTGGTGCCACACTGAAACAGTCGATTAAACCTGGTTTCGGTCAATATTTTAGAGAATAATTCATGTTAGGTCTGGGATAGGTCTGGGATTTGACCTCATCAGACTCATACTTTCACACACTTCACATACTCCTTGAACAGATCCTGAGTTATTTTCTGGGTTGGATCACATACTAATGTGGTACCACACTGAAACAGACGATTAAACCAGGTTTCGATCAATATTTTTGAGGATAACGCATGTTAGGTTTGGGTTAAGTCTAGGATTTGCGCTCATCAGGCTCATACTTTCGCATATTTCTCATACTTCATGGCTAGATCCTGGGCTGTTTCTGGATTGTATCACGTAGTAATGTGGTACCACGCTGAAACAGTCAATTAAACCTGGCTTCGATCAATATTTTAGAGGATAACGCAAGTTTGGTCTGGCATAGGTCTGGGATTCGCCCTCATCAGGCTCATACTTTCGCGTTTTTCACATACTTGTTGAACTGATCCTGGGCTTTTTCTGGTTTGGATCACGTAGTAATGTGGTACCACACTGAAACAGTCAATTAAACCTGGTTTCGATCAATATTTTAGAGAATAATTCATGTTAGGTCTTGGTTAGGTCTGGGATTTGCTCTCATCAGGCTCATACTTTCGCATATTTCTCATACTTCATGGATAGATCCTGGGCTGTTTCTGGATTGTATCACGTAGTAATGTGGTACCACGCTGAAACAGTCAATTAAACCTGGCTTCGATCAATATTTTAGAGGATAACGCAAGTTTGGTCTGGCATAGGTCTGGGATTCGCCCTCATCAGGCTCATACTTTCACATTCTTCACATACTTGTTGAACGGATCCTGGGTTTTTTCTGGTTTGGATCACGTAGTAATGTGGGACCACACTGAAACAGTCAATTAAACCTGGTTTCGATCAATATTTTAGAGAATAATTCATGTTAGGTCTTGGTTAGGTCTGGGATTTGCTCTCATCAGGCTCATACTTTCGCATATTTCTCATACTTCATGGATAGATCCTGGGCTGTTTCTGGATTGTATCACGTAGTAATGTGGTACCACACTGAAACAGTCAATTAAACCTGGTTTCGATCAATATTTTAGAGAATAATTCATGTTAGGTCTTGGTTAGGTCTGGGATTTGCTCTCATCAGGCTCATACTTTCGCATATTTCTCATACTTCATGGATAGATCCTGGGCTGTTTCTGGATTGTATCACGTAGTAATGTGGTACCACGCTGAAACAGTCAATTAAACCTGGTTTCCATCAATATCTTAGAGGACAACGCAAGTTAGGTCTGGGATAGGTCTGGGATTTGCCCACATCAGGCTCATACTTTCGCGTTTTTCACATACTTGTTGAACAGATCCTGGGTTTTTTCTGGTTTGGATCACGTAGTAGTGTGGTACCACACTGAAACAGTCCATTAAACTTGGTTGCGGTCAATATTTTAGAGGATAACGCATGTTAGGTCTAGGTTAGGTCTCGGATTTGCCCTCATCAGACTCATACTTTCGCATTCTTCACATATTTGTTGAACGGATCTTGGGTTTTTTCTGCTTTGGATCACGTAGTAAAGTGGTACCACACTGAAACAGTCCATTAAACCTGGTTTGGATCGATATTATAGAGGACAACGCATGTTAGGTCTAGGTTAGGCCTGGGATTTGCCCTCATCAGGGTCATACTTTCGCAGTTTTAACATACATGTTGACCTGATCGAGGGTTTTTTCTGCTTTGGATCACGTAGTAAAGTGGTACCACACTGAAACAGTCCATTAAACCTGGTTTGGATCAATATTTTAGAGGATAACGCATGTTAGGTCTAGGTTAGCCCTGGGATTTTCAACCATCAGACTCATACTTTCGCATTCTTCACATACTTGTTGAACGGATCCTCGGTTTTTTCTGGTTTCGTTCACGTAGTAATGTGGTACCACACTGAAACATTCAATTAAACCTGATCTTGATAAATATTTGAGAGGATAACGCATGTTAGGTTTGGGTTAAGTCTTGGATTCGCCCTCATCAGACTCATACTTTCGCGTTTTTCACATACTTGTTGAACTGATCCTGGGCTTTTTCTGGTTTGGATCACGTAGTAAAGTGGTACCACACTGAAACAGTCAATTAAACCTGGTTTCGATCTATATTTTAGAGAATAATTCATGTTAGGTCTAGGTTAGGTCTGGGATTTGCTCTCATCAGGCTCATACTTTCGCACACTTCACATACTCGTTTGACAGATCCTGGGTTATTTTCTGGTTTGGATCGTATAGAAATATGGTACCACACTGAAACAGTCGATTAAACCAGGTTTCGATCAATATTTTAGAGGATAACGCAAGTTAGGTCTGGGATAGGTCAGGGATTTGACCTCATCAGACTCATAATTTCGCACACTTCACATACTCCTTGAACAGATCCTGGGTTATTTTCTGGTTTGGATCACATAGTAATGTGGTACCACACTGAAACAGTCGATTAAACCAGGTTTCGATCAATATTTTAGAGGATAACGCATGTTAGGTCTAGGTTAGGCCTGGGATTTTCACTCATCAGACTCATACTTTCGCATTCTTCACATACTTGTTGAACTGATCCTGGGCTTTTTCTGGTTTGGATCACGTAGTAATGTGGTACCACACTGAAACAGTCAATTAATCCTGGTCTTGATAAATATTTTAGAGGATAACGCATGTTAGGTCTGGGTTAGGTCTAGGATTTGCCCTCATCAGGCTCATACTTTCGCATAACTCTCATACTTCATGGCTAGATCCTGGGCTGTTTCTGGATTGTATCACGTAGTAATGGGGTACCACGCAAAAACAGTCAATTAAACCAGGTTTCGATCAATATTTTAGAGGATAACGCATTTTAGGTCTAGGTTAGGCCTGGGATTTTCACTCATCAGAGGGCATACTTTCGCATTCTTCACATACTTGTTGAACAGATCCTGGGTTTTTTCTGCATTGGATCAGGTAGTAGTGTGGTACCACACTGAAACAGTCCATTAAACCTGGTTTGGATCAATATTTTAGAGGATAACGCATGTTAGGTCTAGGTTAGGTCTGGGATTTTCACTCATCAAGCTCATACTTTCGCATTCTTCACATACTTGTTGAACGGACCCTGGGTTTTTTCTGGATTGGATCACGTAGTAATGTGGTGCTACACTGAAACAGTCGATTAAACCTGGTTTCGATCAATATTTTAGAGGATAACGCATGTTAGGTCTAGGTTAGCCCTGGGATTTTCACTCTTCGGGCTCATACTTTCGCATATTTCTCATACTTCATGGCTAGATCCTGGGCTGTTTCTGGATTGTATCACGTAGTAATGTGGTACCACACTGAAACAATCAATTAAACCTGATCTTGATAAATATTTTAGAGGATAACGCATGTTAGGTCTGGGTTAGGTCTAGGATTTGCCCTCATCAGGCTCATACTTTCGCATATTTCTCATACTTGACGGCTAGATCCTGGGCTTTTTCTGGATTGCATCACGTAGTAATGAAGTACAACACTGAAACAGTCAATTAAACCTGGTTTCGATCAATATTTTAGAGGATAACGCAAGTTAAGTCTGGGATTGGTCTGGGATTTGACCTCATCAAACTCATACTTTCGCACACTTCACATACTCGTTGAACAGATCCTGGGTTATTTTCTGGTTTGGATCACATAGTAATGTGGTACCACACTGAAACAGTCGATTAAACCAGGTTTCGATCAATATTTTAGAGGATAACGCATGTTAGGTCTAGGTTAGCCCTGGGATTTTCACTCATCAGACTCATACTTTCGCATTCTTCACATACTTGTTGAACTGATCCTGGGTTTTTTCTGGTTTGGATCACGTAGTAATGTGGTGCCACACTGAAACTGTCGATTAAACCTGGTTTCGATCAATATTTTAGAGGATAACGCATGTTAGGTCTAGGTTAGCCCTGGGATTTTCACTCTTCAGACTCATACTTTCGCATTCTTCACATACTTGTTGAACTGATCCTGGGTTTTTTCTGGTTTGGATCACGTAGTAATGTGGTGCCACACTGAAACAGTCGATTAAACCTGGTTTCGGTCAATATTTTAGAGAATAATTCATGTTAGGTCTGGAATAGGTCTGGGATTTGACCTCATCAGACTCATACTTTCACACACTTCACATACTCCTTGAACAGATCCTGGGTTATTTTCTGGGTTGGATCACATACTAATGTGGTACCACACTGAAACAGTCGATTAAACCAGGTTTCGATCAATATTTTTGAGGATAACGCATTTTAGGTCTAGGTTAGGCCTGGGATTTTCACTCATCAGAGGGCATACTTTCGCATTCTTCACATACTTGTTGAACAGATCCTGGGTTTTTTCTGCATTGGATCAGGTAGTAGTGTGGTACCACACTGAAACAGTCCATTAAACCTGGTTTGGATCAATATTTTAGAGGATAACGCATGTTAGGTCTAGGTTAGGTCTGGGATTTTCACTCATCAAGCTCATACTTTCGCATTCTTCACATACTTGTTGAACGGACCCTGGGTTTTTTCTGGATTGGATCACGTAGTAATGTGGTGCTACACTGAAACAGTCGATTAAACCTGGTTTCGATCAATATTTTAGAGGATAACGCATGTTAGGTCTAGGTTAGCCCTGGGATTTTCACTCTTCGGGCTCATACTTTCGCATATTTCTCATACTTCATGGCTAGATCCTGGGCTGTTTCTGGATTGTATCACGTAGTAATGTGGTACCACACTGAAACAATCAATTAAACCTGATCTTGATAAATATTTTAGAGGATAACGCATGTTAGGTCTGGGTTAGGTCTAGGATTTGCCCTCATCAGGCTCATACTTTCGCATATTTCTCATACTTGACGGCTAGATCCTGGGCTTTTTCTGGATTGCATCACGTAGTAATGAAGTACAACACTGAAACAGTCAATTAAACCTGGTTTCGATCAATATTTTAGAGGATAACGCAAGTTAAGTCTGGGATTGGTCTGGGATTTGACCTCATCAAACTCATACTTTCGCACACTTCACATACTCGTTGAACAGATCCTGGGTTATTTTCTGGTTTGGATCACATAGTAATGTGGTACCACACTGAAACAGTCGATTAAACCAGGTTTCGATCAATATTTTAGAGGATAACGCATGTTAGGTCTAGGTTAGCCCTGGGATTTTCACTCATCAGACTCATACTTTCGCATTCTTCACATACTTGTTGAACTGATCCTGGGTTTTTTCTGGTTTGGATCACGTAGTAATGTGGTGCCACACTGAAACTGTCGATTAAACCTGGTTTCGATCAATATTTTAGAGGATAACGCATGTTAGGTCTAGGTTAGCCCTGGGATTTTCACTCTTCAGACTCATACTTTCGCATTCTTCACATACTTGTTGAACTGATCCTGGGTTTTTTCTGGTTTGGATCACGTAGTAATGTGGTGCCACACTGAAACAGTCGATTAAACCTGGTTTCGGTCAATATTTTAGAGAATAATTCATGTTAGGTCTGGAATAGGTCTGGGATTTGACCTCATCAGACTCATACTTTCACACACTTCACATACTCCTTGAACAGATCCTGGGTTATTTTCTGGGTTGGATCACATACTAATGTGGTACCACACTGAAACAGTCGATTAAACCAGGTTTCGATCAATATTTTAGAGGATAACGCATGTTAGGTCTAGGTTAGGCCTGGGATTTTCACTCATCAGACTCATACTTTCGCATTCTTCTCATACTTGTTGAACGGATCCTGGGTTTTTTCTGGTTTGGATCACGTAGTAATGTGGTACCACACTGAAACATTCAATTAAACCTGGTCTTGATAAATATTTTAGAGGATAACGCATGTTAGGTCTGGGTTAGGTCTAGGATTTGCCCCCATCAGGCTCATACTTTCGCATATTTCTCATACTTGACGGCTAGATCCTGGGCGTTTTCTGGATTGCATCACGTAGTAATGAAGTACAACACTGAAACAGTCAATTAAACCTGGTTTCGATCAATATTTTAGAGAATACTTCATGTTAGGTCTAGGTTAGGCCTGGGATTTGCCCTCATCAGGGTCATACTTTCGCAGTTTTAACATACATGTTGACCTGATCGAGGGTTTTTTCTGCTTCGGATCACGTAGTAAAGTGGTACCACACTGAAACAGTCCATTAAACCTGGTTTGGATCAATATTTTTGAGGATAACGCATGTTAGGTCTAGGTTAGGCCGGGGAATTTCACTCATCAGGCTCATACTTTCGCATATTTCTCATACTTCATGGCTAGATCCTGGGCTGTTTCTGGATTGTATCACATAGTAATGTGGAACCACGCTGAAACAGTCGATTAAACCTGGTTTCGATCAATATTTTAGAGGATAACGCAAGTTAAGTCTGGGATAGGTCTGGGATTTGACCTCATCAGACTCATACTTTCGCGTTTTTCACATACTTGTTGAACAGATCCGGGGTTTTTTCTGGTTTGGATCACGTAGTAGTGTGGTACCACACTGAAACAGTCCATTAAACTTGGTTGCGATCAATATTTTAGAGGATAACGCATGTTAGGTCTAGGTTAGGCCTGGGATTTTCACTCATCAGACTCATACTTTCGCATATTTCTCATACTTCATGGCTAGATCCTGGGCTGTTTCTGGATTGTATCACGTAGTAATGTGGTAGCACACTGAAACAGTCAATTATGCCTGGTTTCGATCAATATTTTAGAGAATAATTCATGTTAGGTCTAGGTTAGGTCTGGGATTTGCTCTCATCAGGCTCATACTTTCGCACACTTCACATACTCGTTTGACAGATCCTGGGTTATTTTCTGGTTTGGATCGTATAGTAATATGGTACCACACTGAAACAGTCGGTTAAACCAGGTTTCGATCAATATTTTAGAGGATAACGCAAGTTAGGTCTGGGATAGGTCAGGGATTTGACCTCATCAGACTCATTATTTCGCACACTTCACATACTCCTTGAACAGATCCTGGGTTATTTTCTGGTTTGGATCACATAGTAATGTGGTACCACACTGAAACAGTCGATTAAACCAGGTTTCGATCAATATTTTAGAGGATAACGCAAGTTAGGTCTGGGATAGGTCAGGGATTTGACCTCATCAGACTCATTATTTCGCACACTTCACATACTCCTTGAACAGATCCTGGGTTATTTTCTGGTTTGGATCACGTAGTAATGTGGTACCACACTGAAACAGTCAATTAAACCTGGTCTTGATAAATATTTTAGAGGATAACGCATGTTAGGTCTGGGTTAGGTCTAGGATTTGCCCCCATCAGGCTCATACTTTCGCATATTTCTCATACTTGACGGCTAGATCCTGGGCGTTTTCTGGATTGCATCACGTAGTAATGAAGTACAACACTGAAACAGTCAATTAAACCTGGTTTCGATCAATATTTTAGAGAATACTTCATGTTAGGTCTAGGTTAGGCCTGGGATTTGCCCTCATCAGGGTCATACTTTCGCAGTTTTAACATACATGTTGACCTGATCGAGGGTTTTTTCTGCTTTGGATCACGTAGTAAAGTGGTACCACACTGAAACAGTCCATTAAACCTGGTTTGGATCAATATTTTTGAGGATAACGCATGTTAGGTCTAGGTTAGGCCGGGGAATTTCACTCATCAGGCTCATACTTTCGCATATTTCTCATGCTTCATGGCTAGATCCTGGGCTGTTTCTGGATTGTATCACATAGTAATGTGGTACCACGCTGAAACAGTCGATTGAACCTGGTTTCGATCAATAGTTTAGAGGATGACGCAAGTTAAGTCTGGGATAGGTCTAGGATTTGACCTCATCAGACTCATACTTTCGCGTTTTTCACATACTTGTTGAACAGATCCTGGGTTATTTTCTGGTTTGGATCACGTAGTAGTGTGGTACCACACTGAAACAGTCCATTAAACCTGGTTCGGATCAATATTTTAGAGGATAACGCATGTTAGGTCTAGGTTAGGTCTGGGATTTTCACTCATCAGGCTCATACTTTCGCATTCTTCACATACTTGTTGAACGGATCCTGGGTTTTTTCTGGATTGGATCACGTAGTAATGTGGTACCACACTAAAACAGTCGATTAAACCTGGTTTCGATCAATATTTTAGAGGATAACGCAAGTTAGGTCTGGGATAGGTCAGGGATTTGACCTCATCAGACACATAATTTCGCACACTTCACATACTCCATGAACAGATCCTGGGTTATTTTCTGGTTTGGATCACGTAGTAATGTGGGACCACACTGAAACAGTCCATTAAACTTGGTTGCGATCAATATTTTAGAGGGTAACGCATGTTAGGTCTAGGTTAGGTTGGGTCGGATTTGCCCTCATCAGACTCATACTTTCGCATTCTTCACATATTTGTTGAACGGATCTTGGGTTTTTTCTGCTTTGGATCACGTAGTAAAGTGGTACCACACTGAAACAGTCCATTAAACCTGGTTTGGATCAATATTATAGAGGACAACGCATGTTAGGTCTAGGTTAGGCCTGGGATTTGCCCTCATCAGGGTCATTCTTTCGCAGTTTTAACATACATGTTGACCTGATCGAGGGTTTTTTCTGCTTTGGATCACGTAGTAAAGTGGTCCCACACTGAAACAGTCCATTAAACCTGGTTTGGATCAATATTTTAGAGGATAACGCATGTTAGGTCTAGGTTAGTCCTGGGATTTTCACCCATCAGACTCATACTTTCGCATTCCTCACATACTTGTTGAACGGATCCTGGGTTTTTTCTGGTTTCGTTCACGTAGTAATGTGGTACCACACTGAAACATTAAATTAAACCTGATCTTGATAAATATTTGAGAGGATAACGCATGTTAGGTTTGGGTTAAGTCTTGGATTTGCCCTCATCAGGCTCATACTTTCGCATATTTCTCATACTACATGGCTAGATCCTGGGCTGTTTCTGGATTGTACCACGTAGTAATTTGGTGCCACGCTGAAACAGTCAATTAAACCTGGTTTCGATCAATATTTTACAGGATAACGCAAGTTAGGTCTGGCATAGGTCTGGGATTCGCCCTCATCAGACTCATACTTTCGCGTTTTTCACATACTTGTTGAACTGATCCTGGGCTTTTTCTGGTTTGGATCACGTAGTAATGTGGTACCACACTGAAACAGTCAATTAAACCTGGTTTCGATCAATATTTTAGAGAATAATTCATGTTAGGTCTAGGTTAGGTCTGGGATTTGCTCTCATCAGGCTCATACTTTCGCACACTTCACATACTCGTTTGACAGATCCTGGGTTATTTTCTGGTTTGGATCGTATAGTAATATGGTACCACACTGAAACAGTCGATTAAACCAGGTTTCGATCAATATTTTAGAGGATAACGCAAGTTAGGTCTGGGATAGGTCAGGGATTTGACCTCATCAGACTCATAATTTCGCACACTTCACATACTCCTTGAACAGATCCTGGGTTATTTTCTGGTTTGGATCACATAGTAATGTGGTACCACACTGAAACAGTCGATTAAACCAGGTTTCGATGAATATTTTAGAGGATAACGCATGTTAGGTCTAGGTTAGGCCTGGGATTTTCACTCATCAGACTCATACTTTCGCATTCTTCACATACTTGTTGAACTGATCCTGGGCTTTTTCTGGTTTGGATCACGTAGTAATGTGGTACCACACTGAAACAGTCAATTAAACCTGGTCTTGATAAATATTTTAGAGTATAACGCATGTTAGGTCTGGGTTAGGTCTAGGATTTGCCCTCATCAGGCTCATACTTTCGCATAATTCTCATACTTCATGGCTAGATCCTGGGCTGTTTCTGGATTGTATCACGTAGTAATCGGGTACCACGCAAAAACAGTCAATTAAACCAGGTTTCGATCAATATTTTAGAGGATAACGCATTTTAGGTCTAGGTTAGGCCTGGGATTTTCACTCATCAGAGGGCATACTTTCGCATTCTTCACATACTTGTTGAACGGATCCTGGGTTTTTTCTGGTTTGGATCACGTAGTAATGTGGGACCACACTGAAACAGTCAATTAAACCTGGTTTCGATCAATATTTTAGAGAATAATTCATGTTACGTCTAGGTTAGGTCTGGGACTTGCTCTCATCAGGCTCATTCTTTCGCATATTTCTCATACTAGGTGGCTAGATCCTGGGCTTTTTCTGGATTGCATCACGTAGTAATGAAGTACAACAATGAAACAGTCAATTAAACTTGGTTTCCATCAATATCTTAGAGGACAACGCAAGTTAGGTCTGGGATATGTCTGGGATTTGCCCTCATCAGGCTCATACTTTCGCGTTTTTCACATACTTGTTGAACAGATCCTGGGTTTTTTCTGGTTTGGATCAGGTAGTAGTGTGGTACCACACTGAAACAGTCCATTAAACCTGCTTTGGATCAATATTTTAGAGGATAACGCATGTTAGGTCTAGGTTAGGTCTGGGATTTTCACTCGTCAGGCTCATACTTTCGCATTCTTCACATACTTGTTGAACAGATCCGGGGTTTTTTCTGGTTTGGATCACGTAGTAGTGTGGTACCACACTGAAACAGTCCATTAAACTTGGTTGCGATCAATATTTTAGAGGATAACGCATGTTAGGTCTAGGTTAGGTCTCGGATTTGCCCTCATCAGACTCATACTTTCGCATTCTTCACATATTTGTTGAACGGATCTTGGGTTTGTTCTGCTTTGGATCAGGTAGTAAAGTGGTACCACACTGAAACAGTCCATTAAACCTGGTTTGGATCAATATTATAGAGGACAACGCATGTTAGGTCTAGGTTAGGCCTGGGATTTGCCCTCATCAGGGTCATACTTTCGCAGTTTTAACATACATGTTGACCTGATCGAGGGTTTTTTCTGCTTTGGATCACGTTGTAAAGTGGTACCACACTGAAACAGTCCATTACACCTGGTTTGGATCAATATTTTAGAGGATAACGCATGTTAGGTCTAGGTTAGTCCTGGGATTTTCACCCATCAGACTCATACTTTCGCATTCTTCTCATACTTGTTGAACGGATCCTGGGTTTTTTCTGGTTTGGATCACGTAGTAATGTGGTACCACACTGAAACATTCAATTAAACCTGGTCTTGATAAATATTTTAGAGGATAACGCATGTTAGGTCTGGGTTAGGTCTAGGATTTGCCCCCATCAGGCTCATACTTTCGCATATTTCTCATACTTGACGGCTAGATCCTGGGCGTTTTCTGGATTGCATCACGTAGTAATGAAGTACAACACTGAAACAGTCAATTAAACCTGGTTTCGATCAATATTTTAGAGAATACTTCATGTTAGGTCTAGGTTAGGCCTGGGATTTGCCCTCATCAGGGTCATACTTTCGCAGTTTTAACATACATGTTGACCTGATCGAGGGTTTTTTCTGCTTCGGATCACGTAGTAAAGTGGTACCACACTGAAACAGTCCATTAAACCTGGTTTGGATCAATATTTTTGAGGATAACGCATGTTAGGTCTAGGTTAGGCCGGGGAATTTCACTCATCAGGCTCATACTTTCGCATATTTCTCATACTTCATGGCTAGATCCTGGGCTGTTTCTGGATTGTATCACATAGTAATGTGGAACCACGCTGAAACAGTCGATTAAACCTGGTTTCGATCAATATTTTAGAGGATAACGCAAGTTAAGTCTGGGATAGGTCTGGGATTTGACCTCATCAGACTCATACTTTCGCGTTTTTCACATACTTGTTGAACAGATCCGGGGTTTTTTCTGGTTTGGATCACGTAGTAGTGTGGTACCACACTGAAACAGTCCATTAAACTTGGTTGCGATCAATATTTTAGAGGATAACGCATGTTAGGTCTAGGTTAGGCCTGGGATTTTCACTCATCAGACTCATACTTTCGCATATTTCTCATACTTCATGGCTAGATCCTGGGCTGTTTCTGGATTGTATCACGTAGTAATGTGGTAGCACACTGAAACAGTCAATTATGCCTGGTTTCGATCAATATTTTAGAGAATAATTCATGTTAGGTCTAGGTTAGGTCTGGGATTTGCTCTCATCAGGCTCATACTTTCGCACACTTCACATACTCGTTTGACAGATCCTGGGTTATTTTCTGGTTTGGATCGTATAGTAATATGGTACCACACTGAAACAGTCGGTTAAACCAGGTTTCGATCAATATTTTAGAGGATAACGCAAGTTAGGTCTGGGATAGGTCAGGGATTTGACCTCATCAGACTCATTATTTCGCACACTTCACATACTCCTTGAACAGATCCTGGGTTATTTTCTGGTTTGGATCACATAGTAATGTGGTACCACACTGAAACAGTCGATTAAACCAGGTTTCGATCAATATTTTAGAGGATAACGCAAGTTAGGTCTGGGATAGGTCAGGGATTTGACCTCATCAGACTCATTATTTCGCACACTTCACATACTCCTTGAACAGATCCTGGGTTATTTTCTGGTTTGGATCACGTAGTAATGTGGTACCACACTGAAACAGTCAATTAAACCTGGTCTTGATAAATATTTTAGAGGATAACGCATGTTAGGTCTGGGTTAGGTCTAGGATTTGCCCCCATCAGGCTCATACTTTCGCATATTTCTCATACTTGACGGCTAGATCCTGGGCGTTTTCTGGATTGCATCACGTAGTAATGAAGTACAACACTGAAACAGTCAATTAAACCTGGTTTCGATCAATATTTTAGAGAATACTTCATGTTAGGTCTAGGTTAGGCCTGGGATTTGCCCTCATCAGGGTCATACTTTCGCAGTTTTAACATACATGTTGACCTGATCGAGGGTTTTTTCTGCTTTGGATCACGTAGTAAAGTGGTACCACACTGAAACAGTCCATTAAACCTGGTTTGGATCAATATTTTTGAGGATAACGCATGTTAGGTCTAGGTTAGGCCGGGGAATTTCACTCATCAGGCTCATACTTTCGCATATTTCTCATGCTTCATGGCTAGATCCTGGGCTGTTTCTGGATTGTATCACATAGTAATGTGGTACCACGCTGAAACAGTCGATTGAACCTGGTTTCGATCAATAGTTTAGAGGATGACGCAAGTTAAGTCTGGGATAGGTCTAGGATTTGACCTCATCAGACTCATACTTTCGCGTTTTTCACATACTTGTTGAACAGATCCTGGGTTATTTTCTGGTTTGGATCACGTAGTAGTGTGGTACCACACTGAAACAGTCCATTAAACCTGGTTCGGATCAATATTTTAGAGGATAACGCATGTTAGGTCTAGGTTAGGTCTGGGATTTTCACTCATCAGGCTCATACTTTCGCATTCTTCACATACTTGTTGAACGGATCCTGGGTTTTTTCTGGATTGGATCACGTAGTAATGTGGTACCACACTAAAACAGTCGATTAAACCTGGTTTCGATCAATATTTTAGAGGATAACGCAAGTTAGGTCTGGGATAGGTCAGGGATTTGACCTCATCAGACACATAATTTCGCACACTTCACATACTCCATGAACAGATCCTGGGTTATTTTCTGGTTTGGATCACGTAGTAATGTGGGACCACACTGAAACAGTCCATTAAACTTGGTTGCGATCAATATTTTAGAGGATAACGCATGTTAGGTCTAGGTTAGGTCTCGGATTTGCCCTCATCAGACTCATACTTTCGCATTCTTCACATATTTGTTGAACGGATCTTGGGTTTTTTCTGCTTTGGATCACGTAGTAAAGTGGTACCACACTGAAACAGTCCATTAAACCTGGTTTGGATCAATATTATAGAGGACAACGCATGTTAGGTCTAGGTTAGGCCTGGGATTTGCCCTCATCAGGGTCATTCTTTCGCAGTTTTAACATACATGTTGACCTGATCGAGGGTTTTTTCTGCTTTGGATCACGTAGTAAAGTGGTCCCACACTGAAACAGTCCATTAAACCTGGTTTGGATCAATATTTTAGAGGATAACGCATGTTAGGTCTAGGTTAGTCCTGGGATTTTCACCCATCAGACTCATACTTTCGCATTCCTCACATACTTGTTGAACGGATCCTGGGTTTTTTCTGGTTTCGTTCACGTAGTAATGTGGTACCACACTGAAACATTAAATTAAACCTGATCTTGATAAATATTTGAGAGGATAACGCATGTTAGGTTTGGGTTAAGTCTTGGATTTGCCCTCATCAGGCTCATACTTTCGCATATTTCTCATACTACATGGCTAGATCCTGGGCTGTTTCTGGATTGTACCACGTAGTAATTTGGTGCCACGCTGAAACAGTCAATTAAACCTGGTTTCGATCAATATTTTACAGGATAACGCAAGTTAGGTCTGGCATAGGTCTGGGATTCGCCCTCATCAGACTCATACTTTCGCGTTTTTCACATACTTGTTGAACTGATCCTGGGCTTTTTCTGGTTTGGATCACGTAGTAATGTGGTACCACACTGAAACAGTCAATTAAACCTGGTTTCGATCAATATTTTAGAGAATAATTCATGTTAGGTCTAGGTTAGGTCTGGGATTTGCTCTCATCAGGCTCATACTTTCGCACACTTCACATACTCGTTTGACAGATCCTGGGTTATTTTCTGGTTTGGATCGTATAGTAATATGGTACCACACTGAAACAGTCGATTAAACCAGGTTTCGATCAATATTTTAGAGGATAACGCAAGTTAGGTCTGGGATAGGTCAGGGATTTGACCTCATCAGACTCATAATTTCGCACACTTCACATACTCCTTGAACAGATCCTGGGTTATTTTCTGGTTTGGATCACATAGTAATGTGGTACCACACTGAAACAGTCGATTAAACCAGGTTTCGATGAATATTTTAGAGGATAACGCATGTTAGGTCTAGGTTAGGCCTGGGATTTTCACTCATCAGACTCATACTTTCGCATTCTTCACATACTTGTTGAACTGATCCTGGGCTTTTTCTGGTTTGGATCACGTAGTAATGTGGTACCACACTGAAACAGTCAATTAAACCTGGTCTTGATAAATATTTTAGAGGATAACGCATGTTAGGTCTGGGTTAGGTCTAGGATTTGCCCTCATCAGGCTCATACTTTCGCATAATTCTCATACTTCATGGCTAGATTCTGGGCTGTTTCTGGATTGTATCACGTAGTAATCGGGTACCACGCAAAAACAGTCAATTAAACCAGGTTTCGATCAATATTTTAGAGGATAACGCATTTTAGGTCTAGGTTAGGCCTGGGATTTTCACTCATCAGAGGGCATACTTTCGCATTCTTCACATACTTGTTGAACGGATCCTGGGTTTTTTCTGGTTTGGATCACGTAGTAATGTGGGACCACACTGAAACAGTCAATTAAACCTGGTTTCGATCAATATTTTAGAGAATAATTCATGTTACGTCTAGGTTAGGTCTGGGACTTGCTCTCATCAGGCTCATTCTTTCGCATATTTCTCATACTAGGTGGCTAGATCCTGGGCTTTTTCTGGATTGCATCACGTAGTAATGAAGTACAACAATGAAACAGTCAATTAAACTTGGTTTCCATCAATATCTTAGAGGACAACGCAAGTTAGGTCTGGGATATGTCTGGGATTTGCCCTCATCAGGCTCATACTTTCGCGTTTTTCACATACTTGTTGAACAGATCCTGGGTTTTTTCTGGTTTGGATCAGGTAGTAGTGTGGTACCACACTGAAACAGTCCATTAAACCTGCTTTGGATCAATATTTTAGAGGATAACGCATGTTAGGTCTAGGTTAGGTCTGGGATTTTCACTCGTCAGGCTCATACTTTCGCATTCTTCACATACTTGTTGAACAGATCCGGGGTTTTTTCTGGTTTGGATCACGTAGTAGTGTGGTACCACACTGAAACAGTCCATTAAACTTGGTTGCGATCAATATTTTAGAGGATAACGCATGTTAGGTCTAGGTTAGGTCTCGGATTTGCCCTCATCAGACTCATACTTTCGCATTCTTCACATATTTGTTGAACGGATCTTGGGTTTGTTCTGCTTTGGATCAGGTAGTAAAGTGGTACCACACTGAAACAGTCCATTAAACCTGGTTTGGATCAATATTATAGAGGACAACGCATGTTAGGTCTAGGTTAGGCCTGGGATTTGCCCTCATCAGGGTCATACTTTCGCAGTTTTAACATACATGTTGACCTGATCGAGGGTTTTTTCTGCTTTGGATCACGTTGTAAAGTGGTACCACACTGAAACAGTCCATTACACCTGGTTTGGATCAATATTTTAGAGGATAATTCATGTTAGGTCTAGGTTAGGTCTGGGATTTGCTCTCATCAGGCTCATTCTTTCGCATATTTCTCATACTAGGTGGCTAGATCCTGGGCTTTTTCTGGATTGCATCACGTAGTAATGAAGTACAACAATGAAACAGTCAATTAAACCTGGTTTCGATCAATATTTTAGAGGATAACGCAAGTTTGGTCTGGCATAGGTCTGGGATTCGCCCTCATCAGACTCATACTTTCGCATTCTTCACATACTTGTTGAACGGATCCTGGGTTTTTTCTGGTTTGGATCACGTAGTAATGTGGGACCACACTGCAACAGTCAATTAAACCTGGTTTCCATCAATATATTAGAGAATAATTCATGTTAGGTCTAGGTAAGGTCTGGGATTTGCTCTCATCAGGCTCATTCTTTCGCATATTTCTCATACTTGATGGCTAGATCCTGGGCTTTTTCTGGATTGCATCACGTAGTATTGAAGTACAACACAGAAACAGTCAATTAAACCTGGTTTGGATCAATATTTTAGAGGATAACGCATGTTAGGTCTAGGTTAGTTCTCGGATTTGCCCTCATCAGACTCATACTTTCGCACACTTCACATACTCGTTGAACAGATCCTGGGTTTTTTCTGGTTTGGATCACGTAGTAGTGTGGTACCACACTGAAACAGTCCATTAAACCTGGTTTGGATCAATATTTTAGAGGATAACGCATGTTAGGTCTAGGTTAGGTCTCGGATTTGCCCTCATCAGACTCATACTTTCGCACACTTCACATACTCGTTGAACAGATCCTGGGTTATTTTCTGGTTTGGATCACATAGTAATGTGGTACCACACTTAAACAGTCGATTAAACCAGGTTTCGATCAATATTTTTGAGGATAACGCATGTTAGGTCTAGGTTAGGCCTGGGATTTTCACTCATCAGACTCATACTTTCGCATTCTTCTCATACTTGTTGAACGGATCCTGGGTTTTTTCTGGTTTGGATCACGTAGTAATGTGGGACCACACAGAAACAATCAATTAAACCTGGTCTTGATAAATATTTTAGAGGATAACGCATGTTAGGTCTAGGTTAGGTCATGGATTTGCTCTCATCAGGCTCATTCTTTCGGATATTTCTCATACTAGATGGCTAGATCCTGGGCTTTTTCTGGATTGCATCACGTAGTAATGAAGTACAACACTGAAACACTCAATTAAACCTGGTTTCGATCAATATTATTGAGGATAACGCATGTTAGGTCTAGGTTAGGCCTGGGATTTTCACTCATCAGACTCATACTTTCGCATTCTTCACATACTTGTTGAGCGGATCCTGGGTTTTTACCGGTTTGGATCACGTAGTAATGTGGTACCACACTGAAACATTCAATTATACCTGGTCTTGATAAATATTTTAGAGGATAACGCATGTTAGGTCTGGGTTAGGTCTAGGATTTGCCGTCATCAGGCTCATACTTTCGCATATTTCTCATACTTCATGGCTGGATCCTGGGCAATTTCTGGATTGGATCACGTAGTAATGTGGTACCACACTGAAACAGTCAATTAAACCTCGTTTTGATGAATATTTTAGAGAATAATTCATGTTAGGTCTAGGTTAGGTCAGGGATTTGCTCTCATCAGGCTCATTCTTTCGCATATTTCTCATACTAGATGGCTAGATCCTGGGCTTTTTCTGGATTGCATCACGTAGTAATGAAGTACAGCACTGAAACACTCAATTAAACCTGGTTTCGATCAATATTATTGAGGATAACGCATGTTAGGTCTAGGTTAGGCCTGGGATTTTCACTCATCAGACTCATACTTTCGCATTCTTGACATATTTGTTGAACGGATCTTGGGTTTTTTCTGGTGTGGATCACGTAGTAATGTGGTACCACACTGAAACAATCAATTAAACCTGATCTTGATAAATATTTTACAGGATAACGCATGTTAGGTCTGGGTTAGGTCTAGGATTTGCCCTCATCAGGCTCATACTTTCGCATATTTCTCATACTTGACGGCTAGATCCTGGGCTTTTTCTGGATTGCATCACGTAGTAATGAAGTACAACACTGAAACAGTCAATTAAACCTGGTTTCCATCAATATTTTAGAGGACAATGCATGTTAGGTCTAGGTTAGGCCTGGGATTTGCTCTCATCAGGGTCATACTTTCGCAGTTTTAACATACACGTTGACCTGATCGAGGGTTTTTTCTGCTTTGGATCACGTAGTAAAGTGATACCACACTGAAACAGTCCATTAAACCTGGTTTGGATCAATATTTTTGAGGATAACGCATGTTAGGTCTAGGTTAGGCCGGGGAATTTCACTCATCAGGCTCATACTTTCGCATATTTCTCATACTTCATGGCTAGATCCTGGGCTGTTTCTGGATTGTATCACATAGTAATGTGGTACCACGCTGAAACAGTCGATTAAACCTGGTTTCGATCAATATTTTAGAGGATAACGCAAGTTAAGTCTGGGATAGTTCTGGGATTAGACCACATCAGACTCATACTTTCGCGTTTTTCACATACTTGTTGAACAGATCCGGGGTTTTTTCTGGTTTGGATCACGTAGTAGTGTGGTACCACACTGAAACAGTCCATTAAACTTGGTTGCGATCAATATTTTAGAGGATAACGCATGTTAGGTCTAGGTTAGGCCTGGGATTTTCACTCATCAGACTCATGTTTTCGCATTCTTCACATATTTGTTGAACGGATCTTGGGTTTTTTCTGCTTTGGATCACGTAGTAAAGTGGTACCACACTGAAACAGTCCATTAAACCTGGTTTGGATCAATATTTTAGAGGACAACGCATGTTAGGTCTAGGTTAGGCCTGGGATTTGCCCTCATCAGGGTCATACTTTCGCAGTTTTAACATACATGTTGACCTGATCGAGGGTTTTTTCTGCTTTGGATCACGTAGTAAAGTGGTACCACACTGAAACAGTCCATTAAACCTGGTTTGGATCAATATTTTTGAGGATAGCGCATGTTAGGTCTAGGTTAGGCCGGGGAATTTCACTCATCAGGCTCATACTTTCGCATATTTCTCATACTTCATGGCTAGATCCTGGGCTGTTTCTGGATTGTATCACATAGTAATGTGGTACCACGCTGAAACAGTCGAATGAACCTGGTTTCGGTCAATATTTTAGAGGATGACGCAAGTTAAGTCTGGGATAGGTCTAGGATTTGACCTCATCAGACTCATACCTTCGCGTTTTTCACATACTTATTGAACAGATCCGGGGTTTTTTCTGGTTTCGTTCACGTAGTAATGTGGTTCCACACTGAAACATTCAATTAAACCTGATCTTGATAAATATTTGAGAGGATAACGCATGTTAGGTTTGGGTTAAGTCTTGGATTTGCCCTAATCAGGCTCATACTTTCGCATATTTCTCATACTTCATGGCTAGATCCTGGGCTGTTTCTGGATTGTATCACGTAGTAATTTGGTACCACGCCGAAACAGTCAATTAAACCTGGTTTCGATCAATATTTTACAGGATAACGCAAGTTAGGTCTGGCATAGGTCTGGGATTCGCCCTCATCAGACTCATACTTTCGCGTTTTTCACATACTTGTTGAACTGATCCTGGGCTTTTTCTGGTTTGGATCACGTAGTAATGTGGTACCACACTGAAACAGTCAATTAAACCTGGTTTCGATCAATATTTTAGAGAATAATTCATGTTAGGTCTAGGTTAGGTCTGGGATTTGCTCTCATCAGGCTCATACTTTCGCACACTTCACATACTCCTTGAACAGATCCTGGGTTATTTTCTGGTTTGGATCACATAGTAATGTGGTACCACTCTGAAACAGTCGATTAAACCAGGTTTCGATCAAAATTTTAGAGGATAACGCATGTTAGGTCTAGGTTAGGCCTGGGATTTTCACTCATCAGACTCATACTTTCGCATTCTTCACATACTTGTTGAACGGATCCTGGGTTTTTTCTGGTTTGGATCACGTAGTAATGTGGGACCACACTGAAACAGTCAATTAAACCTGGTTTCGATCAATATTTTAGAGACTAATTCATGTTAGGTCTAGGTTAGGTCTGGGATTTGCTCTCACCAGGCTCATTCTTTCGCATATTTCTCATACTAGATGGCTAGATCCTGGGCTTTTTCTGGATTGCATCACGTAGTAATGAAGTACAACAATGAAACAGTCAATTAAACTTGGTTTCCATCAATATCTTAGAGGACAACGCAAGTTAGGTCTGGGATTTGCCCTCATCAGGCTCATACTTTCGCGTTTTTCACATACTTGTTGAACAGATCCTGGGTTTTTTCTGGTTTGGATCACGTAGTAGTGTGGTACCACACTGAAACAGTCCATTAAACCTGGTTTGGATCAATATTTTAGAGGATAACGCATGTTAGATCTAGGTTAGGCCGGGGATTTTCACTCATCAGGCTCATACTTTCGCATTCTTCACATACTTGTTGAACGCATCCTGGGTTTTTTCTGGATTGGATCACGTAGTAATGTGGTACCACACTGAAACAGTCCATTAAACCTGGTTTGGATCAATATTTTAGAGGATAACGCATGTTAGGTCTAGGCTAGGCCTGGGGTTTTCACTCATCAGACTCATACTTTCGCATTCTTCTCATACTTGTTGAACGGATCCTGGGTTTTTTCTGGTTTGGATCACGTAGTAATGTGGGACCACACAGAAACAATCAATTAAACCTGGTCTTGATAAATATTTTAGAGGATAACGCATGTTAGGTCTGGGTTAATTCTAGGATTTGCCCTCGTCAGGCTCATACCTTCGCATATTTCTCATACTTCATGGCTAGATCCTGGGGTGTTTCTGGTTTGTATCACGTAGAAATTTGGTACCACGCTGAAACAGTCAATTAAACCTGGTTTCGATAAATATTTTACAGGATAACGCAAGTTAGGTCTGGCATAGGTCTGGGATTCGCCCTCATCAGACTCATACTTTCGCGTTTTTCACATACTTGTTGAACTGATCCTGGGCTTTTTCTGGTTTGGATCACGTAGTAATGTGGTACCACACTGAAACAGTCAATTAAACCTGGTTTCGATCAATATTTTAGAGAATAATTCATGTTAGGTCTAGGTTAGGTCTGGGATTTGCTCTCATCAGGCTCATACTTTCGCACACTTCACATACTCGTTTGACAGATCCTTGGTTATTTTCTGGTTTGGATTATATAGTAATATGGTACCACACCGAAACAGTCGATTAAGCCAGGTTTCGATCAATATTTTTGATGATAACGCATGTTAGGTCTAGGTTAGGCCTGGGATTTTCACTCATCAGACTCATACTTTCGCATTCTTCACATACTTGTTGAACGGATCCTGGGTTTGTTCTGGTTTGGATCACGTAGTAATGTGGGACCACACTGAAACAGTCAATTAAACCTGGTTTCGATCAATATTTTAGAGAATAATTCATGTTAGGTCTAGGTTAGGTCTGGGATTTGCTCTCATCAGGCTCATTCTTTCGCATATTTCTCATACTAGATGGCTAGATCCTGGGCTTTTTCTGGATTGCATCACGTAGTAATGAAGTACAACAATGAAACAGTCAATTAAATTTGGTTTCCATCAATATCTTAGAGGACAACGCAAGTTAGGTCTGGGATATGTCTGGGATTTGCCCTCATCAGGCTCATACTTTCGCGTTTTTCACATACTTGTTGAACAGATCCTGGGTTTTTTCTGGTTTGTATCACGTAGAACTGTGGCACCACACTGAAACAGTCTATTAAACCTGGTTTCGATCAATATTTTAGAGAATAATTCATGTTAGGTCTGGGGTAGGTCAGGGATTTGACCTCATCAGACTTATAATTTCGCACACTTCACATACTCCTTGAACAGATCCTGGGTTATTTTCTGGTTTGGATCACATAGTAATGTGGTACCACACTGAAACAGTCGATTAAACCAGGTTTCGATCAATATTTTAGAGGATAACGCATGTTAGGTCTAGGTTAGGCCTGGGATTTTCACTCATCAGACTCATACTTTCGCATTCTTCACATACTTGTTGAACGGATCCTGGGTTTTTTCTGGTTTGGATCACGTAGTAATGTGGGACCACACTGAAACCGTCAATTAAACCTGGTTTCGATCAATATTTTAGAGGATAACGCATGTTAGGTCTAGGTTAGGTCTGGGATTTTCACTCATCAGGCTCATACTTTCGCATTCTTCACATACTTGTTGAACGGATCCTGGGTTTTTTCTGGATTGGATCACGTAGTAATGTGGTACCACACTGAAACAGTCCATTAAACCTGGTTTGGATCAATATTTTAGAGGATAACGCATGTTAGGTCTAGGTTAGGTCTGGGATTTTCACTCATCAGGCTCATACTTTCGCATTCTTCACATACTTGTTGAACGGATCCTGGGTTTTTTCTGGATTGGATCACGTAGTAATGTGGTACCACACTGAAACAGTCGATTAAACCTGGTTTCGATCAATATTTTAGAGGATAACGCAAGTTAGGTCTGGGATAGGTCAGGGATTTGACCTCATCAGACTCATAATTTCGCACACTTCAAATACTCCATGAACAGATCCTGGGCTGTTTCTGGATTGTATCACGTAGTAATGTGGTACCACGCTGAAACACTCAATTAAACCTGGTTTCGATCAATATTATTGAGGATAACGCATGTTAGGTCTAGGTTAGGCCTGGGATTTTCACTCATCAGACTCATACTTTCGCATTCTTGACATATTTGTTGAACGGATCTTGGGTTTTTTCTGGTGTGGATCACGTAGTAATGTGGTACCACACTGAAACAATCAATTAAACCTGATCTTGATAAATATTTTACAGGATAACGCATGTTAGGACTGGGTTAGGTCTAGGATTTGCTCTCATCAGGCTCATACTTTCGCATATTTCTCATACTTGACGGCTAGATCCTGGGCTTTTTCTGGATTGCATCACGTAGTAATGAAGTACAACACTGAAACAGTCAATGAAACCTGGTTTCCATCAATATTTTAGAGGACAATGCATGTTAGGTCTAGGTTAGGCCTGGGATTTGCTCTCATCAGGGTCATACTTCCGCAGTTTTAACATACATGTTGACCTGATCGAGGGTTTTTTCTGCTTTGGATCACGTAGTAAAGTGATACCACACTGAAACAGTCCATTAAACCTGGTTTGGATCAATATTTTTGAGGATAACGCATGTTAGGTCTAGGTTACGCCGGGGATTTTCACTCATCAGGCTCATACTTTCGCATATTTCTCATACTTCATGGCTAGATCCTGGGCTGTTTCTGGATTGTATCACATAGTAATGTGGTACCACGCTGAAACAGTCGATTAAACCTGGTTTCGATCAATATTTTAGAGGATAACGCAAGTTAAGTCTGGGATAGGTCTGGGATTAGACCACATCAGACTCATACTTTCGCGTTTTTCACATACTTGTTGAACAGATCCGGGGTTTTTTCTGGTTTGGATCACGTAGTAGTGTGGTACCACACTGAAACAGTCCATTAAACTTGGTTGCGATCAATATTTTAGAGGATAACGCATGTTAGGTCTAGGTTAGGCCTGGGATTTTCACTCATCAGACTCATAGTTTCGCATTCTTCACATATTTGTTGAACGGATCTTGGGTTTTTTCTGCTTTGGATCACGTAGTAAAGTGGTACCACACTGAAACAGTCCATTAAACCTGGTTTGGATCAATATTTTAGAGGACAACGCATGTTAGGTCTAGGTTAGGCCTGGGATTTGCCCTCATCAGGGTCATACTTTCGCAGTTTTAACATACATGTTGACCTGATCGAGGGTTTTTTCTGCTTTGGATCACGTAGTAAAGTGGTACCACACTGAAACAGTCCATTAAACCTGGTTTGGATCAATATTTTTGAGGATAACGCATGTTAGGTCTAGGTTAGGCCGGGGAATTTCACTCATCAGGCTCATGCTTTCGCATATTTCTCATACTTCATGGCTAGATCCTGGCCTGTTTCTGGATTGTATCACATAGTAATGTGGCACCACGCTGAAGCAGTCGATTGAACCTGGTTTCGATCAATATTTTAGAGGATGACGCAAGTTAAGTCTGGGATAGGTCTAGGATTTGACCTCATCAGACTCATACTTTCGCGTTTTTCACATACTTGTTGAACAGATCCGGGGTTTTTTCTGGTTTCGTTCACGTAGTAATGTGGTACCACACTGAAACATTCAATTAAACCTGATCTTGATAAATATTTGAGAGGATAACGCATGTTAGGTTTGGGTTAAGTCTTGGATTTGCCCTCATCAGGCTCATACTTTCGCATATTTCTCATACTTCATGGCTAGATCCTGGGCTGTTTCTGGATTGTATCGCGTAGTAATTTGGTACCACGCCGAAACAGTCAATTAAACCTGGTTTCGATCAATATTTTACAGGATAACGCAAGTTAGGTCTGGCATAGGTCTGGGATTCGCCCTCATCAGACTCATACTTTCGCGTTTTTCACATACTTGTTGAACTGATCCTGGGCTTTTTCTGGTTTGGATCACGTAGTAATGTGGTACCACACTGAAACAGTCAATTAAACCTGGTTTCGATCAATATTTTAGAGAATAATTCATGTTAGGTCTAGGTTAGGTCTGGGATTTGCTCTCATCAGGCTCATACTTTCGCACACTTCACATACTCGTTTGACAGATCCTGGGTTATTTTCTGGTTTGGATCGTATAGTAATATGGTACCACACTGAAACAGTCGATTAAAACAGGTTTCGATAAATATTTTAGAGGATAACGCAAGTTAGGTCTGGGATAGGTCAGGGATTTGACCTCATCAGACTCATAATTTCGCACACTTCACATACTCCTTGAACAGATCCTGGGTTATTTTCTGGTTTGGATCACATAGTAATGTGGTACCACACTGAAACAGTCGATTAAACCAGGTCTCGATCAATATTTTAGAGGATAACGCATGTTAGGTCTAGGTTAGGCGTGGGATATTCACTCATCAGACTCATACTTTCGCATTCTTCACATACTTGTTGAACGGATCTTGGGTTTTTTCTGGTTTGGATCACGTAGTAATGTGGGACCACACTGAAGCAGTCAATTAAACCTGGTTTCGATCAATATTTTAGAGAATAATTCATGTTAGGTCTGGGATAGGTCTAGGATTTGCCCTCATCAGGCACATACTTTCGCATATTTCTCATACTTCATGGCTAGATCCTGGGCTGTTTCTGGATTGTATCACGTAGTAATGGGGTACCACGCAAAAACAGTCAATTAAACCAGGTTTCGGTCAATATTTTAGAGGATAACGCAAGTTTGGTCTGGGATAGGTCTAGGATTTGCCCCCATCAGGCTCTTACTTTCGCATATTTCTCATACTTCATGGCTAGATCCTGGGCTATTTCTGGATTGGATCACGTAGTAAAGTGGTACCACACTGAAACATTCAATGAAACCTGGTCTGGATAAATATTTTAGAGGATAACGCATCTTAGGTCTGGGTTAGGTCTGGGATTTTCACTCATCAGACACATACATTCGCATTCTTCACATACTTGTTGAACGGATCCTGGGTTTTTTCTGGTTTGGATCACGTAGTAATGTGGGACCACACTGAAACAGTCAATTAAACCTGGTTTCGATCAATATTTTAGAGACTAATTCGTGTTAGGTCTAGGTTAGGTCTGGGATTTGCTCTCATCAGGCTCACTCTTTCTCATATTTCTCATACTAGATGGCTAGATCCTGGGCTTTTTCTGGATTGCTTCACGTAGTAATGAAGTACAACAATGAAACAGTCAATTAAACTTGGTTTCCATCAATATCTTAGAGGACAACGCAAGTTAGGTCTGGGATTTGCCCTCATCAGGCTCATACTTTCGCGTTTTTCACATACTTGTTGAACAGATCCTGGGTTTTTTCTGGTTTGGATCACGTAGAACTGTGGCACCACACTGAAACAGTCCATTAAACCTGGTTTGGATCAATATTTTAGAGGATAACGCATGTTAGGTCTAGGTTAGGTCTGGGATTTTCACTCATCAGGCTCATACTTTCGCGTTTTTCACATACTTGATGAACAGATCCTGGGTTTTTTCTGGTTTGGATCACGTAGAACTGTGGCACCACACTGAAACAGTCCATTAAACCTGGTTTGGATCAATATTTTAGAGGATAACGCATGTTAGGTCTAGGTTAGGTCTGGGATTTTCACTCATCAGGCTCATACTTTCGCGTTTTTCACATACTTGTTGAACTGATCCTGGGCTTTTTCTGGTTTGGATCACGTAGTAATGTGGTACCACACTGAAACAGTCAATTAAACCTGGTTTCGATCAATATTTTAGAGAATAATTCATGTTAGGTCTAGGTTAGGTCTGGGATTTGCTCTCATCAGGCTCATACTTTCGCACACTTCACATACTCGTTTGACAGATCCTTGGTTATTTTCTGGTTTGGATCATATAGTAATATGGTACCACACCGAAACAGTCGATTAAGCCAGGTTTCGATCAATATTTTTGATGATAACGCATGTTAGGTCTAGGTTAGGCCTGGGATTTTCACTCATCAGACTCATACTTTCGCATTCTTCACATACTTGTTGAACGGATCCTGGGTTTGTTCTGGTTTGGATCACGTAGTAATGTGGGACCACACTGAAACAGTCAATTAAACCTGGTTTCGATCAATATTTTAGAGAATAATTCATGTTAGGTCTAGGTTAGGTCTGGGATTTGCTCTCATCAGGCTCATTCTTTCGCATATTTCTCATACTAGATGGCTAGATCCTGGGCTTTTTCTGGATTGCATCACGTAGTAATGAAGTACAACAATGAAACAGTCAATTAAATTTGGTTTCCATCAATATCTTAGAGGACAACGCAAGTTAGGTCTGGGATATGTCTGGGATTTGCCCTCATCAGGCTCATACTTTCGCGTTTTTCACATACTTGTTGAACAGATCCTGGGTTTTTTCTGGTTTGTATCACGTAGAACTGTGGCACCACACTGAAACAGTCTATTAAACCTGGTTTCGATCAATATTTTAGAGAATAATTCATGTTAGGTCTGGGGTAGGTCAGGGATTTGACCTCATCAGACTTATAATTTCGCACACTTCACATACTCCTTGAACAGATCCTGGGTTATTTTCTGGTTTGGATCACATAGTAATGTGGTACCACACTGAAACAGTCGATTAAACCAGGTTACGATCAATATTTTAGAGGATAACGCATGTTAGGTCTAGGTTAGGCCTGGGATTTTCACTCATCAGACTCATACTTTCGCATTCTTCACATACTTGTTGAACGGATCCTGGGTTTTTTCTGGTTTGGATCACGTAGTAATGTGGGACCACACTGAAACCGTCAATTAAACCTGGTTTCGATCAATATTTTAGAGGATAACGCATGTTAGGTCTAGGTTAGGTCTGGGATTTTCACTCATCAGGCTCATACTTTCGCATTCTTCACATACTTGTTGAACGGATCCTGGGTTTTTTCTGGATTGGATCACGTAGTAATGTGGTACCACACTGAAACAGTCCATTAAACCTGGTTTGGATCAATATTTTAGAGGATAACGCATGTTAGGTCTAGGTTAGGTCTGGGATTTTCACTCATCAGGCTCATACTTTCGCATTCTTCACATACTTGTTGAACGGATCCTGGGTTTTTTCTGGATTGGATCACGTAGTAATGTGGTACCACACTGAAACAGTCGATTAAACCTGGTTTCGATCAATATTTTAGAGGATAACGCAAGTTAGGTCTGGGATAGGTCAGGGATTTGACCTCATCAGACTCATAATTTCGCACACTTCAAATACTCCATGAACAGATCCTGGGCTGTTTCTGGATTGTATCACGTAGTAATGTGGTACCACGCTGAAACACTCAATTAAACCTGGTTTCGATCAATATTATTGAGGATAACGCATGTTAGGTCTAGGTTAGGCCTGGGATTTTCACTCATCAGACTCATACTTTCGCATTCTTGACATATTTGTTGAACGGATCTTGGGTTTTTTCTGGTGTGGATCACGTAGTAATGTGGTACCACACTGAAACAATCAATTAAACCTGATCTTGATAAATATTTTACAGGATAACGCATGTTAGGACTGGGTTAGGTCTAGGATTTGCTCTCATCAGGCTCATACTTTCGCATATTTCTCATACTTGACGGCTAGATCCTGGGCTTTTTCTGGATTGCATCACGTAGTAATGAAGTACAACACTGAAACAGTCAATGAAACCTGGTTTCCATCAATATTTTAGAGGACAATGCATGTTAGGTCTAGGTTAGGCCTGGGATTTGCTCTCATCAGGGTCATACTTCCGCAGTTTTAACATACATGTTGACCTGATCGAGGGTTTTTTCTGCTTTGGATCACGTAGTAAAGTGATACCACACTGAAACAGTCCATTAAACCTGGTTTGGATCAATATTTTTGAGGATAACGCATGTTAGGTCTAGGTTACGCCGGGGATTTTCACTCATCAGGCTCATACTTTCGCATATTTCTCATACTTCATGGCTAGATCCTGGGCTGTTTCTGGATTGTATCACATAGTAATGTGGTACCACGCTGAAACAGTCGATTAAACCTGGTTTCGATCAATATTTTAGAGGATAACGCAAGTTAAGTCTGGGATAGGTCTGGGATTAGACCACATCAGACTCATACTTTCGCGTTTTTCACATACTTGTTGAACAGATCCGGGGTTTTTTCTGGTTTGGATCACGTAGTAGTGTGGTACCACACTGAAACAGTCCATTAAACTTGGTTGCGATCAATATTTTAGAGGATAACGCATGTTAGGTCTAGGTTAGGCCTGGGATTTTCACTCATCAGACTCATAGTTTCGCATTCTTCACATATTTGTTGAACGGATCTTGGGTTTTTTCTGCTTTGGATCACGTAGTAAAGTGGTACCACACTGAAACAGTCCATTAAACCTGGTTTGGATCAATATTTTAGAGGACAACGCATGTTAGGTCTAGGTTAGGCCTGGGATTTGCCCTCATCAGGGTCATACTTTCGCAGTTTTAACATACATGTTGACCTGATCGAGGGTTTTTTCTGCTTTGGATCACGTAGTAAAGTGGTACCACACTGAAACAGTCCATTAAACCTGGTTTGGATCAATATTTTTGAGGATAACGCATGTTAGGTCTAGGTTAGGCCGGGGAATTTCACTCATCAGGCTCATGCTTTCGCATATTTCTCATACTTCATGGCTAGATCCTGGCCTGTTTCTGGATTGTATCACATAGTAATGTGGCACCACGCTGAAGCAGTCGATTGAACCTGGTTTCGATCAATATTTTAGAGGATGACGCAAGTTAAGTCTGGGATAGGTCTAGGATTTGACCTCATCAGACTCATACTTTCGCGTTTTTCACATACTTGTTGAACAGATCCGGGGTTTTTTCTGGTTTCGTTCACGTAGTAATGTGGTACCACACTGAAACATTCAATTAAACCTGATCTTGATAAATATTTGAGAGGATAACGCATGTTAGGTTTGGGTTAAGTCTTGGATTTGCCCTCATCAGGCTCATACTTTCGCATATTTCTCATACTTCATGGCTAGATCCTGGGCTGTTTCTGGATTGTATCGCGTAGTAATTTGGTACCACGCCGAAACAGTCAATTAAACCTGGTTTCGATCAATATTTTACAGGATAACGCAAGTTAGGTCTGGTATAGGTCTGGGATTCGCCCTCATCAGACTCATACTTTCGCGTTTTTCACATACTTGTTGAACTGATCCTGGGCTTTTTCTGGTTTGGATCACGTAGTAATGTGGTACCACACTGAAACAGTCAATTAAACCTGGTTTCGATCAATATTTTAGAGAATAATTCATGTTAGGTCTAGGTTAGGTCTGGGATTTGCTCTCATCAGGCTCATACTTTCGCACACTTCACATACTCGTTTGACAGATCCTGGGTTATTTTCTGGTTTGGATCGTATAGTAATATGGTACCACACTGAAACAGTCGATTAAAACAGGTTTCGATAAATATTTTAGAGGATAACGCAAGTTAGGTCTGGGATAGGTCAGGGATTTGACCTCATCAGACTCATAATTTCGCACACTTCACATACTCCTTGAACAGATCCTGGGTTATTTTCTGGTTTGGATCACATAGTAATGTGGTACCACACTGAAACAGTCGATTAAACCAGGTCTCGATCAATATTTTAGAGGATAACGCATGTTAGGTCTAGGTTAGGCGTGGGATTTTCACTCATCAGACTCATACTTTCGCATTCTTCACATACTTGTTGAACGGATCTTGGGTTTTTTCTGGTTTGGATCACGTAGTAATGTGGGACCACACTGAAGCAGTCAATTAAACCTGGTTTCGATCAATATTTTAGAGAATAATTCATGTTAGGTCTGGGATAGGTCTAGGATTTGCCCTCATCAGGCACATACTTTCGCATATTTCTCATACTTCATGGCTAGATCCTGGGCTGTTTCTGGATTGTATCACGTAGTAATGCGGTACCACGCAAAAACAGTCAATTAAACCAGGTTTCGGTCAATATTTTAGAGGATAACGCAAGTTTGGTCTGGGATAGGTCTAGGATTTGCCCCCATCAGGCTCTTACTTTCGCATATTTCTCATACTTCATGGCTAGATCCTGGGCTATTTCTGGATTGGATCACGTAGTAAAGTGGTACCACACTGAAACATTCAATGAAACCTGGTCTGGATAAATATTTTAGAGGATAACGCATCTTAGGTCTGGGTTAGGTCTGGGATTTTCACTCATCAGACACATACATTCGCATTCTTCACATACTTGTTGAACGGATCCTGGGTTTTTTCTGGTTTGGATCACGTAGTAATGTGGGACCACACTGAAACAGTCAATTAAACCTGGTTTCGATCAATATTTTAGAGACTAATTCGTGTTAGGTCTAGGTTAGGTCTGGGATTTGCTCTCATCAGGCTCACTCTTTCTCATATTTCTCATACTAGATGGCTAGATCCTGGGCTTTTTCTGGATTGCTTCACGTAGTAATGAAGTACAACAATGAAACAGTCAATTAAACTTGGTTTCCATCAATATCTTAGAGGACAACGCAAGTTAGGTCTGGGATTTGCCCTCATCAGGCTCATACTTTCGCGTTTTTCACATACTTGTTGAACAGATCCTGGGTTTTTTCTGGTTTGGATCACGTAGAACTGTGGCACCACACTGAAACAGTCCATTAAACCTGGTTTGGATCAATATTTTAGAGGATAACGCATGTTAGGTCTAGGTTAGGTCTGGGATTTTCACTCATCAGGCTCATACTTTCGCGTTTTTCACATACTTGATGAACAGATCCTGGGTTTTTTCTGGTTTGGATCACGTAGAACTGTGGCACCACACTGAAACAGTCCATTAAACCTGGTTTGGATCAATATTTTAGAGGATAACGCATGTTAGGTCTAGGTTAGGTCTGGGATTTTCACTCATCAGGCTCATACTTTCGCTTTCTTCACATACTTGTTGAACGGATCCTGGGTTTTTTCTGGATTGGATCACATAGTAATGTGGTACCACACTGAAACAGTCGATTAAACCAGGTTTCGATCAATATTTTAGAGAATAATTCATGTTAGGTCTAGGTTAGGTCTTGGATTTGCTCTCATCAGGCTCATTCTTTCACATATTTCTCATACTAGATGGCTAGATCCTGGGCTTTTTCTGGATTGCATCACGTAGTAATGAAGTACAACAATGAAACAGTCAATTAAACTTGGTTTCCATCAATATCTTAGAGGACAACGCAAGTTAGGTCTGGGATTTGCCCTCATCAGGCTCATACTTTCGCATTCTTCACATACTTTTTGAGCAGATCCTGGGTTTTTTCTGGTTTGGATCACGTAGAACTGTGGCACCACACTGAAACAGTCCATTAAACCTGGTTTGGATCAATATTTTAGAGGATAACGCATGTTAGGTCTAGGTTAGGTCTGGGATTTTCACTCATCAGGCTCATACTTTCGCGTTTTTCACATACTTGATGAACAGATCCTGGGTTTTTTCTGGTTTGGATCACGTAGAACTGTGGCACCACACTGAAACAGTCCATTAAACCTGGTTTGGATCAATATTTTAGAGGATAACGCATGTTAGGTCTAGGTTAGGTCTGGGATTTTCACTCATCAGGCTCATACTTTCGCTTTCTTCACATACTTGTTGAACGGATCCTGGGTTTTTTCTGGATTGGATCACATAGTAATGTGGTACCACACTGAAACAGTCGATTAAACCAGGTTTCGATCAATATTTTAGAGAATAATTCATGTTAGGTCTAGGTTAGGTCTTGGATTTGCTCTCATCAGGCTCATTCTTTCACATATTTCTCATACTAGATGGCTAGATCCTGGGCTTTTTCTGGATTGCATCACGTAGTAATGAAGTACAACAATGAAACAGTCAATTAAACTTGGTTTCCATCAATATCTTAGAGGACAACGCAAGTTAGGTCTGGGATTTGCCCTCATCAGGCTCATACTTTCGCGTTTTTCACATACTTGTTGAACAGATCCTGGGTTTTTTCTGGTTTGGATCACGTAGTAGTGTGGTACCACACTGAAACAGTCCATTAAACCTGGTTTGGATCAATATTTTAGAGGATAACGCATGTTAGGTCTAGGTTAGGTCTGGGATTTTCACTCATCAGGCTCATACTTTCGCACACTTCACATACTCCATGAACAGATCCTGGGCTCTTTCTGGATTGTATCACGTAGTAATGTGGTACCACGCTGAAACAGTCAATTAAACCTGGTTTCGATCAATATTTTAGAGGATAACGCAAGTTAGGTCTGGGATAGGTCTAGGATTTGCCCTCATCAGGCTCTTACTTTCGCATATTTCTCATACTTCATGGCTAGATCCTGGGCTATTTCTGGATTGGATCACGTAGTAAACTGGTGCCACACTGAAACATTCAATGAAACCTGGTCTGGATAAATATTTTAGAGGATAACGCATCTTAGGTCTGGGTTAGGTCTAAGATTTGCCCTCATCAGGCTCACAGTTTCCCGTTTTTCACATACTTGTTGAACAGATCCTGGGTTTTGTCTGGTTTGGATCACGAAGTAGCGTGGTAACTCACTGAAACAGTCCATTAAACCTGGTTTCGCACAATATTTTAGAGGATAACGCATGTTAGGTCCAGGTTAGGTCTGGGATTTGCTCTCATCAGGCTCATTCTTTCGCATATTTCTCATACTTGATGGCTAGATCCTGGGATTTTTCTGGATTGGATCACATAGTAATGTGGTACCACACTGAAACAGTCAATTGAACCTGCTTCTGTTCAATATTTTAGAGAATAATTCATGTTAGGTCCTGGTTAAGTCAGGGATTTGCTCTCATCAGGCTCATTCATTCGCATATTTCTCATACTTGATGGCTAGATCCTGGGCTTTTTCTGGATTGCATTACGTAGTAATGAAGTACAACACTGAAACAGTCAATTAAACCTGCTTTCGATCAATATTTTAGAGAATAATTCATGTTAGGTCTAGATTAGGTCTGGGATTTGCTCTCATCAGGCTCATTCTTTCGCATATTTCTCATACTTGATGGCTAGATCCTGGGCTTTTTCTGGATTGCATCACGTAGTAATGTGGTACCACACTGAAACATTCAATTAAACCTGGTCTTGATAAATATTTTAGAGGATAACGCATGTTAGGCCTGGGTTAGGTCTAGGATTTGCCCTCATCAGGCTCATTCTTTCGCATATTTCTCATACTTGATGGCTAGATCCTGGGCTTTTTCTGGATTGCATCACGTAGTAATGAAGTACAACACTGAAACAGTCAATTAAACCTGTTTTCGATCAATATTTTAGAGAATAATTCATGTTAGGTCTAGGTTAGGTCTGGGATTTGCTCTCATCAGGCTCATTCTTACGCATATTTCTCATACTTGATGGCTAGATCCTGGGCTTTTTCTGGATTGCATCACGTAGTAATGAAGTACAACACTGAAACAGTGAATTAAACCTGGTTTCCATCAATATTTTAGAGGACAACGCATGTTAGGTCTAGGTTAGGCCTGGGATTTGCCCTCATCAGGGTCATACTGTCGCAGTTTTAACATACTTGTTGAACGGATCCTGGGTTTTTTCTGGTTTGGTTCACGTAGTAATGTGGTACCACACTGAAACATTCAATTAAACCTGGTCTTGATAAATATTTTAGAGGATAACGCATGTTAGGTTTGGGTTAGGTCTAGGATTTGCCCTCATCAGGCTCATACTTTCGCATATTTCTCATACTTCATGGCTAGATCCTGGGCTTTTTCTGGATTGCATCACGTAGTAATGTGGTACCACACTGAAACAGTCGATTGAACCTGGTTTCGATCAATATTTTAGAGGATATCGCATGTTAGGTTTGGGTTAGCTCTAGGATTTGCCCTCATCAGGCTCATACTTTCGCATATTTCTCATACTTGATGGCTAGATCCTGGGCTTTTTCTGGATTGCATCACGTAGTAATGAAGTACAACACAGAAACAGTCAATTAAACCTGGTTTCCATCAATATCTTAGAGGACAACGCATGTTAGGTCTGGGATAGGTCTGGGATTTGCCCACATCAGGCTCATACTTTCGCGTTTTTCACATACTTGTTGAACAGATCCTGGGTTTTTTCTGGTTTGGATCACGTAGTAGTGTGGTACCACACTGAAACAGTCCATTAAACCTGGTTTGGATCAATATTTTAGAGGACAACGCATGTTAGGTCTAGGTTAGGCCTGGGATTTGCCCTCATCAGAGTCATACTTTCGCAGTTTTAACATACATGTTGACCTGATCGAGGGTTTTTTCTGCTTTGGATCACGTAGTAAAGTGGTACCACACTGAAACAGTCCATTAAACCTGGTTTGGATCAATATTTTTGAGGATAACGCATGTTAGGTCTAGGTTAGGCCGGGGAATTTCACTCATCAGGCTCATACTTTCGCATATTTCTCATACTTCATGGCAAGATCCTGGGCTGTTTCTGGATTGTATCACATAGTAATGTGGTACCACGCTGAAACAGTCGATTGAACCTGGTTTCGATCAATATTTTAGAGGATATCGCATGTTAGGTTTGGGTTAGCTCTAGGATTTGCCCTCATCAGGCTCATACTTTCGCATATTTCTCATACTTCATGGCTAGATCCTGGGCTTTTTCTGGATTGCATCACGTAGTAATGTGGTACCACACTGAAACATTCAATTAAACCTGGTCTTGATAGATATTTTAGAGGATAACGCATGTTAGGTCTGGGCTAGGTCTAGGATTTGCCCTCATCAGGCTCATTCTTTCGCATATTTCTCATACTTGATGGCTAGATCCTGGGCTTTTTCTGGATTGCATCACGTAGTAATGAAGTACAACACTGAAACAGTCAATTAAACCTGGTTTCCATCAATATCTTAGAGGACAACGCATGTTAGGTCTGGGATAGGTCTGGGATTTGCCCACATCAGGCTCATACTTTCGCGTTTTTCACATACTTGTTGAACAGATCCTGGGTTTTTTCTGGTTTGGATCACGTAGTAGTGTGGTACCACACTGAAATGGTCCATTAAACCTGGTTTGGATCAATATTTTAGAGGATAACGCATGTTAGGTCTAGGTTAGGTCTCGGATTTGCCCTCATCAGACTGATACTTTCGCACACTTCACATACTCGTTGAACAGATCCTGGGTTATTTTCTGGTTTGGATCACATAGTAATGTGGTACCACACTTAAACAGTCGATTAAACCAGGTTTCGATCAATATTTTTGAGGATAACGCATGTTAGGTCTAGGTTAGGCCTGGGGTTTTCACTCATCAGACTCATACTTTCGCATTCTTCTCATACTTGTTGAACGGATCCTGGGTTTTTTCTGGTTTGGATCACGTAGTAATGGGGGACCACACAGAAACAATCAATTAAACCTGGTCTTGATAAATATTTTAGAGGATAACGCATGTTAGGTCTGGGTTAATTCTAGGATTTGCCCTCGTCAGGCTCATACTTTCGCATATTTCTCATACTTCATGGCTAGATCCTGGGCTGTTTCTGGATTGTATCACGTAGCAATGTGGTACCACACTGAAACAGTCAATTAAACCTGGTTTCGATCAATATTTTAGAGAATAATTCATGTTAGGTCTAGGTTAGGTCTGGGATTTGCTCTCATCAGGCTCATACTTTCGCACACTTCACATACTGGTTTGACAGATCCTTGGTTATTTTCTGGTTGGGATCGTATAGTAATATGGTACCACACCGAAACAGTCGATTAAGCCAGGATTCGATCAATATTTTTGACGATAACGCATGTTAGGTCTAGGTTAGGCCTGGGATTTTCACTCATCAGACTCATACTTTCGCATTCTTCACATACTTGTTGAACGGATCCTGGGTTTGTTCTGGTTTGGATCACGTAGTAATGTGGGACCACACTGAAACAGTCAATTAAACCTGGTTTCGATCAATAATTTAGAGAATAATTCATGTTAGGTCTAGGTTAGGTCTGGGATTTGCTCTCATCAGGCTCATTCTTTCGCATATTTCTCATACTAGATGGCTAGACCCTGGGCTTTTTCTGGATTGCATCACGTAGTAATGAAGTACAACAATGAAACAGTCAATTAAATTTGGTTTCCATCAATATCTTAGAGGACAACGCAAGTTAGGTCTAGGTTAGTTCTCGGATTTGCCCTCATCAGACTCATACTTTCGCACACTTCACATACTCGTTGAACAGATCCTGGGTTTTTTCTGGTTTGGATCACGTAGTAGTGTGGTACCACACTGAAACAGTCCATTAAACCTGGTTTGGATCAATATTTTAGAGGATAACGCATGTTAGGTCTAGGTTAGGTCTCGGATTTGCCCTCATCAGACTCATACTTTCGCACACTTCACATACTCGTTGAAGAGATCCTGGGTTATTTTCTGGTTTGGATCACATAGTAATGTGGTACCACACTTAAACAGTCGATTAAACCAGGTTTCGATCAATATTTTTGAGGATAACGCATGTTAGGTCTAGGTTAGGCCTGGGATTTGCCCGCATCAGGGTCATACTGTCGCAGTTTTAACATACTTGTTGAACGGATCCTGGGTTTTTTCTGGTTTGGTTCACGTAGTAATGTGGTACCACACTGAAACATTCAATTAAACCTGGTCTTGATAAATATTTTAGAGGATAACGCATGTTAGGTTTGGGTTAGGTCTAGGATTTGCCCTCATCAGGCTCATACTTTCGCATATTTCTCATACTTCATGGCTAGATCCTGGGCTTTTTCTGGATTGCATCACGTAGTAATGTGGTACCACACTGAAACAGTCGATTGAACCTGGTTTCGATCAATATTTTAGAGGACATCGCATGTTAGGTTTGGGTTAGCTCTAGGATTTGCCCTCATCAGGCTCATACTTTCGCATATTTCTCATACTTGATGGCTAGATCCTGGGCTTTTTCTGGATTGCATCACGTAGTAATGAAGTACAACACAGAAACAGTCAATTAAACCTGGTTTCCATCAATATCTTAGAGGACAACGCATGTTAGGTCTGGGATAGGTCTGGGATTTGCCCACATCAGGCTCGTACTTTCGCGTTTTTCACATACTTGTTGAACAGATCCTGGGTTTTTTCTGGTTTGGATCACGTAGTAGTGTGGTACCACACTGAAACAGTCCATTAAACCTGGTTTGGATCAATATTTTAGAGGACAACGCATGTTAGGTCTAGGTTAGGCCTGGGATTTGCCCTCATCAGAGTCATACTTTCGCAGTTTTAACATACATGTTGACCTGATCGAGGGTTTTTTCTGCTTTGGATCACGTAGTAAAGTGGTACCACACTGAAACAGTCCATTAAACCTGGTTTGGATCAATATTTTTGAGGATAACGCATGTTAGGTCTAGGTTAGGCCGGGGAATTTCACTCATCAGGCTCATACTTTCGCATATTTCTCATACTTCATGGCAAGATCCTGGGCTGTTTCTGGATTGTATCACATAGTAATGTGGTACCACGCTGAAACAGTCGATTGAACCTGGTTTCGATCAATATTTTAGAGGATATCGCATGTTAGGTTTGGGTTAGCTCTAGGATTTGCCCTCATCAGGCTCATACTTTCGCATATTTCTCATACTTCATGGCTAGATCCTGGGCTTTTTCTGGATTGCATCACGTAGTAATGTGGTACCACACTGAAACATTCAATTAAACCTGGTCTTGATAGATATTTTAGAGGATAAGGCATGTTAGGTCTGGGCTAGGTCTAGGATTTGCCCTCATCAGGCTCATTCTTTCGCATATTTCTCATACTTGATGGCTAGATCCTGGGCTTTTTCTGGATTGCATCACGTAGTAATGAAGTACAACACTGAAACAGTCAATTAAACCTGGTTTCCATCAATATCTTAGAGGACAACGCATGTTAGGTCTGGGATAGGTCTGGGATTTGCCCACATCAGGCTCATACTTTCGCGTTTTTCACATACTTGTTGAACAGATCCTGGGTTTTTTCTGGTTTGGATCACGTAGTAGTGTGGTACCACACTGAAATGGTCCATTAAACCTGGTTTGGATCAATATTTTAGAGGATAACGCATGTTAGGTCTAGGTTAGGTCTCGGATTTGCCCTCATCAGACTGATACTTTCGCACACTTCACATACTCGTTGAACAGATCCTGGGTTATTTTTTGGTTTGGATCACATAGTAATGTGGTACCACACTTAAACAGTCGATTAAACCAGGTTTCGATCAATATTTTTGAGGATAACGCATGTTAGGTCTAGGTTAGGCCTGGGGTTTTCACTCATCAGACTCATACTTTCGCATTCTTCTCATACTTGTTGAACGGATCCTGGGTTTTTTCTGGTTTGGATCACGTAGTAATGGGGGACCACACAGAAACAATCAATTAAACCTGGTCTTGATAAATATTTTAGAGGATAACGCATGTTAGGTCTGGGTTAATTCTAGGATTTGCCCTCGTCAGGCTCATACTTTCGCATATTTCTCATACTTCATGGCTAGATCCTGGGCTGTTTCTGGATTGTATCACGTAGTAATTTGGTACCACGCTGAAACAGTCAATTAAACCTGGTTTCGATCAATATTTTACAGGATAACGCAAGTTAGGTCTGGCATAGGTCTGGGATTCGCCCTCATCAGACTCATACTTTCGCGTTTTTCACATACTTGTTGAACTGATCCTGGGCTTTTTCTGGTTTGGATCACGTAGTAATGTGGTACCACACTGAAACAGTCAATTAAACCTGGTTTCGATCAATATTTTAGAGAATAATTCATGTTAGGTCTAGGTTAGGTCTGGGATTTGCTCTCATCAGGCTCATACTTTCGCACACTTCACATACTCGTTTGACAGATCCTTGGTTATTTTCTGGTTTGGATCGTATAGTAATATGGTACCACACCGAAACAGTCGATTAAGCCAGGTTTCGATCAATATTTTTGACGATAACGCATGTTAGGTCTAGGTTAGGCCTGGGATTTTCACTCATCAGACTCATACTTTCGCATTCTTCACATACTTGTTGAACGGATCCTGGGTTTGTTCTGGTTTGGATCACGTAGTAATGTGGGACCACACTGAAACAGTCAATTAAACCTGGTTTCGATCAATATTTTAGAGAATAATTCATGTTAGGTCTAGGTTAGGTCTGGGATTTGCTCTCATCAGGCTCATTCTTTCGCATATTTCTCATACTAGATGGCTAGATCCTGGGCTTTTTCTGGATTGCATCACGTAGTAATGAAGTACAACAATGAAACAGTCAATTAAATTTGGTTTCCATCAATATCTTAGAGGACAACGCAAGTTAGGTCTAGGTAAGTTCTCGGATTTGCCCTCATCAGACTCATACTTTCGCACACTTCACATACTCGTTGAACAGATCCTGGGTTTTTTCTGGTTTGGATCACGTAGTAGTGTGGTACCACACTGAAACAGTCCATTAAACCTGGTTTGGATCAATATTTTAGAGGATAACGCATGTTAGGTCTAGGTTAGGTCTCGGATTTGCCCTCATCAGACTCATACTTTCGCACACTTCACATACTCGTTGAACAGATCCTGGGTTATTTTCTGGTTTGGATCACATAGTAATGTGGTACCACACTTAAACAGTCGATTAAACCAGGTTTCGATCAATATTTTTGAGGATAACGCATGTTAGGTCTAGGTTAGGCCTGGGATTTTCACTCATCAGACTCATACTTTCGCATTCTTCTCATACTTGTTGAACGGATCCTGGGTTTTTTCTGGCTTGGATCACGTAGTAATGTGGGACCACACAGAAACAATCAATTAAACCTGGTCTTGATAAATATTTTAGAGGATAACGCATGTTAGGTCTAGGTTAGGTCATGGATTTGCTCTCATCAGGCTCATTCTTTCGCATATTTCTCATACTAGGTGGCTAGATCCTGGGCTTTTTCTGGATTGCATCACGTAGTAATGAAGTACAACACTGAAACACTCAATTAAACCTGGTTTCGATCAATATTATTGAGGATAACGCATGTTAGGTCTAGGTTAGGCCTGGGATTTTCACTCATCAGACTCATACTTTCGCATTCTTCACATACTTGTTGAGCGGATCCTGGGTTTTTACCGGTTTGGATCACGTAGTAATGTGGTACCACACTGAAACATTCAATTATACCTGGTCTTGATAAATATTTTAGAGGATAACGCATGTTAGGTCTGGGTTAGGTCTAGGATTTGCCGTCATCAGGCTCATACTTTCGCATATTTCTCATACTTCATGGCTGGATCCTGGGCTATTTCTGGATTGGATCACGTAGTAATGTGGTTCCACACTGAAACATTCAATTAAACCTGATCTTGATAAATATTTGAGAGGATAACGCATGTTAGTTTTGGGTTAAGTCTTGGATTTGCCCTAATCAGGCTCATACTTTCGCATATTTCTCATACTTCATGGCTAGATCCTGGGCTGTTTCTGGATTGTATCACGTAGTAATTTGGTACCACGCCGAAACAGTCAATTAAACCTGGTTTCGATCAATATTTTACAGGGTAACGCAAGTTAGGTCTGGCATAGGTCTGGGATTCGCCCTCATCAGACTCATACTTTCGCGTTTTTCACATACTTGTTGAACAGATCCTGGGCTTTTTCTGGTTTGGATCACGTAGTAATGTGGTACCACACTGAAACAGTCAATTAAACCTGGTTTCGATCAATATTTTAAAGAATAACTCATGTTAGGTCTAGGTTAGGTCTGGGATTTGCTCTCATCAGGCTCATACTTTCGCACACTTCACATACTCGTTTGACAGATCCTGGGTTATTTTCTGGTTTGGATCGTATAGTAATATGGTACCACACTGAAACAGTCGATTAAACCAGGTTTCGATCAATATTTTAGAGGATAACGCAAGTTAGGTCTGGGATAGGTCAGGGATTTGACCTCATCAGACTCATAATTTCGCACACTTCACATACTCCTGGAACAGATCCTGGGTTATTTTCTGGTTTGGATCACATAGTAATGTGGTACCACACTGAAACAGACGATTAAACCAGGTTTCGATCAATATTTTAGAGGATAACGCATGTTAGGACAAGGTTAGGCCTGGGATTTTCACTCATCAGGCTCATACTTTCGCATTCTTCACATACTTGTTGAACGGATCTTGTGTTTTTTCTGGTTTGGATCACGTAGTAATGTGGGACCACACTGAAGCAGTCAATTAAACCTGGTTTCGATCAATATTTTAGAGAATAATTCATGTTAGGTCTGGGATAGGTCTAGGATTTGCCCTCATCAGGCACATACTTTCGCATATTTCTCATACTTCATGGCTAGATCCTGGGCTGTTTCTGGATTGTATCACGTAGTAATGGGGTACCACGCAAAAACAGTCAATTAAACCAGGTTTCGATCAATATTTTAGAGGATAACGCAAGTTTGGTCTGGGATAGGTCTAGGATTTGCCCCCATCAGGCCCTTACTTTCGCATATTTCTCATACTTCATGGCTAGATCCTGGGCTATTTCTGGATTGGATCACGTAGTAAAGTGGTACCACACTGAAACATTCAATGAAACCTGGTCTGGATAAATATTTTAGAGGATAACGCATCTTAGGTCTGGGTTAGGTCTGGCATTTTCACTCATCAGACACATACTTTCGCATTCTTCACATACTTGTTGAACGGATCCTGGGTTTTTTCTGGTTTGGATCACGTAGTAATGTGGGACCACACTGAAGCAGTCAATTAAACCTGGTTTCGATCAATATTTTAGAGACTAATTCATGTTAGGTCTAGGTTAGGTCTGGGATTTGCTCTCATCAGGCTCATTCTTTCGCATATTTCTCATACTAGATGGCTAGATCCTGGGCTTTTTCAAGATTGCATCACGTAGTAATGAAGTACAACAATGAAACAGTCAATTAAATTTGGTTTCCATCAATATCTTAGAGGACAACGCAAGTTAGGTCTGGGATATGTCTGGGATTTGCCCTCATCAGGCTCATTCTTTCGCGTTTTTCACATACTTGATGAACAGATCCTGGGTTTTTTCTGGTTTGGATCACGTAGAACTGTGGCACCACACTGAAACAGTCCATTAAACCTGGTTTGGATCAATATTTTAGAGGATAACGCATGTTAGGTCTAGGTTAGGTCTGGGATTTTCACTCATCAGGCTCATACTTTCGCTTTCTTCACATACTTGTTGAACGGATCCTGGGTTTTTTCTGGATTGGATCACGTAGTAATGTGGTACCACACTGAAACAGTCGATTAAACCAGGTTTCGATCAATATTTTAGAGAATAATTCATGTTAGGTCTAGGTTAGGTCTTGGATTTGCTCTCATCAGGCTCATTCTTTCACATATTTCTCATACTAGATGGCTAGATCCTGGGCTTTTTCTGGATTGCATCACGTAGTAATGAAGTACAACAATGAAACAGTCAATTAAACTTGGTTTCCATCAATATCTTAGAGGACAACGCAAGTTAGGTCTGGGATTTGCCCTCATCAGGCTCATACTTTCGCGTTTTTCACATACTTGTTGAACACATCCTGGGTTTTTTCTGGTTTGGATCACGTAGTAGTGTGGTACCACACTGAAACAGTCCATTAAACCTGGTTTGGATCAATATTTTAGAGGATAACGCATGTTAGGTCTAGGTTAGGCCGGGGAATTTCACTCATCAGGCTCATACTTTCGCATATTTCTCATACTTCATGGCTAGATCCTGGGCTGTTTCTGGATTGTATCACATAGTAATGTGGTACCACACTTAAACAGTCGATTAAACCAGGTTTCGATCAATATTTTTGAGGATAACGCATGTTAGGTCTAGGTTAGGCCTGGGGTTTTCACTCATCAGACTCATACTTTCGCATTCTTCTCATACTTGTTGAACGGATCCTGGGTTTTTTCTGGTTTGGATCACGTAGTAATGTGGGACCACACAGAAACAATCAATTAAACCTGGTCTTGATAAATATTTTAGAGGATAACGCATGTTAGGTCTGGGTTAATTCTAGGATTTGCCCTCGTCAGGCTCATACCTTCGCATATTTCTCATACTTCATGGCTAGATCCTGGGGTGTTTCTGGTTTGTATCACGTAGTAATTTGGTACCACGCTGAAACAGTCAATTAAACCTGGTTTCGATCAATATTTTACAGGATAACGCAAGTTAGGTCTGGCATAGGTCTGGGATTCGCCCTCATCAGACTCATACTTTCGCGTTTTTCACATACTTGTTGAACTGATCCTGGGCTTTTTCTGGTTTGGATCACGTAGTAATGTGGCACCACACTGAAACAGTCAATTAAACCTGGTTTCGATCAATATTTTAGAGAATAATTCATGTTAGGTCTAGGTTAGGTCTGGGATTTGCTCTCATCAGGCTCATACTTTCGCACACTTCACATACTCGTTTGACAGATCCTTGGTTATTTTCTGGTTTGGATCGTATAGTAATATGGTACCACACCGAAACAGTCGATTAAGCCAGGTTTCGATCAATATTTTTGATGATAACGCATGTTAGGTCTAGGTTAGGCCTGGGATTTTCACTCATCAGACTCATACTTTCGCATTCTTCACATACTTGTTGAACGGATCCTGGGTTTGTTCTGGTTTGGATCACGTAGTAATGTGGGACCACACTGAAACAGTCAATTAAACCTGGTTTCGATCAATATTTTAGAGAATAATTCATGTTAGGTCTGGGGTAGGTCAGGGATTTGACCTCATCAGACTTATAATTTCGCACACTTCACATACTCCTTGAACAGATCCTGGGTTATTTTCTGGTTTGGATCACATAGTAATGTGGTACCACACTGAAACAGTCGATTAAACCAGGTTTCGATCAATATTTCAGAGGATAACGCATGTTAGGACAAGGTTAGGCCTGGGATTTTCACTCATCAGGCTCATACTTTCGCATTCTTCACATACTTGTTGAACGGATCTTGTGTTTTTTCTGGTTTGGATCACGTAGTAATGTGGGACCACACTGAAGCAGTCAATTAAACCTGGTTTCGATCAATATTTTAGAGAATAATTCATGTTAGGTCTGGGGTAGGTCTAGGATTTGCCCTCATCAGGCACATACTTTCGCATATTTCTCATACTTCATGGCTAGATCCTGGGCTGTTTCTGGATTGTATCACGTAGTAATGGGGTACCACGCAAAAACAGTCAATTAAACCAGGTTTCGATCAATATTTTAGAGGATAACGCAAGTTTGGTCTGGGATAGGTCTAGGATTTGCCCCCATCAGGCCCTTACTTTCGCATATTTCTCATACTTCATGGCTAGATCCTGGGCTATTTCTGGATTGGATCACGTAGTAAAGTGGTACCACACTGAAACATTCAATGAAACCTGGTCTGGATAAATATTTTAGAGGATAACGCATCTTAGGTCTGGGTTAGGTCTGGCATTTTCACTCATCAGACACATACTTTCGCATTCTTCACATACTTGTTGAACGGATCCTGGGTTTTTTCTGGTTTGGATCACGTAGTAATGTGGGACCACACTGAAGCAGTCAATTAAACCTGGTTTCGATCAATATTTTAGAGACTAATTCATGTTAGGTCTAGGTTAGGTCTGGGATTTGCTCTCATCAGGCTCATTCTTTCGCATATTTCTCATACTAGATGGCTAGATCCTGGGCTTTTTCAAGATTGCATCACGTAGTAATGAAGTACAACAATGAAACAGTCAATTAAATTTGGTTTCCATCAATATCTTAGAGGACAACGCAAGTTAGGTCTGGGATATGTCTGGGATTTGCCCTCATCAGGCTCATTCTTTCGCGTTTTTCACATACTTGATGAACAGATCCTGGGTTTTTTCTGGTTTGGATCACGTAGAACTGTGGCACCACACTGAAACAGTCCATTAAACCTGGTTTGGATCAATATTTTAGAGGATAACGCATGTTAGGTCTAGGTTAGGTCTGGGATTTTCACTCATCAGGCTCATACTTTCGCTTTCTTCACATACTTGTTGAACGGATCCTGGGTTTTTTCTGGATTGGATCACGTAGTAATGTGGTACCACACTGAAACAGTCGATTAAACCAGGTTTCGATCAATATTTTAGAGAATAATTCATGTTAGGTCTAGGTTAGGTCTTGGATTTGCTCTCATCAGGCTCATTCTTTCACATATTTCTCATACTAGATGGCTAGATCCTGGGCTTTTTCTGGATTGCATCACGTAGTAATGAAGTACAACAATGAAACAGTCAATTAAACTTGGTTTCCATCAATATCTTAGAGGACAACGCAAGTTAGGTCTGGGATTTGCCCTCATCAGGCTCATACTTTCGCGTTTTTCACATACTTGTTGAACACATCCTGGGTTTTTTCTGGTTTGGATCACGTAGTAGTGTGGTACCACACTGAAACAGTCCATTAAACCTGGTTTGGATCAATATTTTAGAGGATAACGCATGTTAGGTCTAGGTTAGGCCGGGGAATTTCACTCATCAGGCTCATACTTTCGCATATTTCTCATACTTCATGGCTAGATCCTGGGCTGTTTCTGGATTGTATCACATAGTAATGTGGTACCACACTTAAACAGTCGATTAAACCAGGTTTCGATCAATATTTTTGAGGATAACGCATGTTAGGTCTAGGTTAGGCCTGGGGTTTTCACTCATCAGACTCATACTTTCGCATTCTTCTCATACTTGTTGAACGGATCCTGGGTTTTTTCTGGTTTGGATCACGTAGTAATGTGGGACCACACAGAAACAATCAATTAAACCTGGTCTTGATAAATATTTTAGAGGATAACGCATGTTAGGTCTGGGTTAATTCTAGGATTTGCCCTCGTCAGGCTCATACCTTCGCATATTTCTCATACTTCATGGCTAGATCCTGGGGTGTTTCTGGTTTGTATCACGTAGTAATTTGGTACCACGCTGAAACAGTCAATTAAACCTGGTTTCGATCAATATTTTACAGGATAACGCAAGTTAGGTCTGGCATAGGTCTGGGATTCGCCCTCATCAGACTCATACTTTCGCGTTTTTCACATACTTGTTGAACTGATCCTGGGCTTTTTCTGGTTTGGATCACGTAGTAATGTGGCACCACACTGAAACAGTCAATTAAACCTGGTTTCGATCAATATTTTAGAGAATAATTCATGTTAGGTCTAGGTTAGGTCTGGGATTTGCTCTCATCAGGCTCATACTTTCGCACACTTCACATACTCGTTTGACAGATCCTTGGTTATTTTCTGGTTTGGATCGTATAGTAATATGGTACCACACCGAAACAGTCGATTAAGCCAGGTTTCGATCAATATTTTTGATGATAACGCATGTTAGGTCTAGGTTAGGCCTGGGATTTTCACTCATCAGACTCATACTTTCGCATTCTTCACATACTTGTTGAACGGATCCTGGGTTTGTTCTGGTTTGGATCACGTAGTAATGTGGGACCACACTGAAACAGTCAATTAAACCTGGTTTCGATCAATATTTTAGAGAATAATTCATGTTAGGTCTGGGGTAGGTCAGGGATTTGACCTCATCAGACTTATAATTTCGCACACTTCACATACTCCTTGAACAGATCCTGGGTTATTTTCTGGTTTGGATCACATAGTAATGTGGTACCACACTGAAACAGTCGATTAAACCAGGTTTCGATCAATATTTCAGAGGATAACGCATGTTAGGTCTAGGTTAGGCCTGGGATTTTCACTCATCAGACTCATACTTTCGCATTCTTCACATACTTGTTGAACGGATCCTGGGTTTTTTCTGGTTTGGATCACGTAGTAAAGTGGTACCACACTGAAACAGTCCATTAAACCTGGTTTGGATCAATATTTTAGAGGACAACGCATGTTAGGTCTAGGTTAGGCCTGGGATTTGCCCTCATCAGGGTCATACTTTCGCAGTTTTAACATACATGTTGACCTGATCAAGGGTTTTTTCTGCTTTGGATCACGTAGTAAAGTGGTACCATACTGAAACAGTCCATTAAACCTGGTTTGGATCAATATTTTTGAGGATAACGCATGTTAGGTCTAGGTTAGGCCGGGGAATTTCACTCATCAGGCTCATACTTTCGCATATTTCTCATACTTCATGGCTAGATCCTGGGCTGTTTCTGGATTGTATCACATAGTAATGTGGTACCACACTTAAACAGTCGATTAAACCAGGTTTCGATCAATATTTTTGAGGATAACGCATGTTAGGTCTAGGTTAGGCCTGGGGTTTTCACTCATCAGACTCATACTTTCGCATTCTTCACATATTTGTTGAACGGATCTTGGGTTTTTTCTGCTTTGGATCACGTAGTAAAGTGGTACCACACTGAAACAGTCCATTAAACCTGGTTTGGATCAATATTTTTGAGGATAACGCATGTTAGGTCTAGGTTAGGCCGGGGAATTTCACTCATCAGGCTCATACTTTCGCATATTTCTCATACTTCATGGCTAGATCGTGGGCTGTTTCTGGATTGTATCACATAGTAATGTGGCACCACGCTGAAGCAGTCGATTGAACCTGGTTTCGATCAATATTTTAGAGGATGACGCAAGTTAAGTCTGGGATAGGTCTAGGATTTGACCTCATCAGACTCATACTTTCGCGTTTTTCACATACTTGTTGAACAGATCCGGGGTTTTTTCTGGTTTCGTTCACGTAGTAATGTGGTACCACACTGAAACATTCAATTAAACCTGATCTTGATAAATATTTGAGAGGATAACGCATGTTAGGTTTGGGTTAAGTCTTGGATTTGCCCTCATCAGGCTCATACTTTCGCATATTTCTCATACTTCATGGCTAGATCCTGGGCTGTTTCTGGATTGTATCGCGTAGTAATTTGGTACCACGCCGAAACAGTCAATTAAACCTGGTTTCGATCAATATTTTACAGGATAACGCAAGTTAGGTCTGGCATAGGTCTGGGATTCGCCCTCATCAGACTCATACTTTCGCGTTTTTCACATACTTGTTGAACTGATCCTGGGCTTTTTCTGGTTTGGATCACGTAGTAATGTGGTACCACACTGAAACAGTCAATTAAACCTGGTTTCGATCAATATTTTAGAGAATAATTCATGTTAGGTCTAGGTTAGGTCTGGGATTTGCTCTCATCAGGCTCATACTTTCGCACACTTCACATACTCGTTTGACAGATCCTGGGTTATTTTCTGGTTTGGATCGTATAGTAATATGGTACCACACTGAAATAGTCGACTAAACCAGGTTTCGATCAATATTTTAGAGGATAACGCAAGTTTGGTCTGGGATAGGTCAGGGATTTGACCTCATCAGACTCATAATTTCGCACACTTCACATACTCCTTGAACAGATCCTGGGTTATTTTCTGGTTTGGATCACATAGTAATGTGGTACCACACTGAAACAGTCGATTAAACCAGGTCTCGATCAATATTTTAGAGGATAACGCATGTTAGGTCTAGGTTAGGCGTGGGATTTTCACTCATCAGACTCATACTTTCGCATTCTTCACATACTTGTTGAACGGATCTTGGGTTTTTTCTGGTTTGGATCACGTAGTAATGTGGGACCACACTGAAGCAGTCAATTAAACCTGGTTTCGATCAATATTTTAGAGAATAATTCATGTTAGGTCTGGGATAGGTCTAGGATTTGCCCTCATCAGGCACATACTTTCGCATATTTCTCATACTTCATGGCTAGATCCTGGGCTGTTTCTGGATTGTATCACGTAGTAATGGGGTACCACGCAAAAACAGTCAATTATACCAGGTTTCGATCAATATTTTAGAGGATAACGCAAGTTTGGTCTGGGATAGGTCTAGGATTTGCCCCCATCAGGCTCTTACTTTCGCATATTTCTCATACTTCATGGCTAGATCCTGGGCTATTTCTGGATTGGATCACGTAGTAAAGTGGTACCACACTGAAACATTCAATGAAACCTGGTCTGGATAAATATTTTAGAGGATAACGCATCTTAGGTCTGGGTTAGGTCTGGGATTTTCACTCATCAGACACATACATTCGCATTCTTCACATACTTGTTGAACGGATGCTGGGTTTTTTCTGGTTTGGATCACGTAGTAATGTGGGACCACACTGAAACAGTCAATTAAACCTGGTTTCGATCAATATTTTAGAGACTAATTCGTGATAGGTCTAGGTTAGGTCTGGGATTTGCTCTCATCAGGCTCACTCTTTCGGATATTTCTCATACTAGATGGCTAGATCCTGGGCTTTTTCTGGATTGCATCACGTAGTAATGATGTACAACAATGAAACAGTCAATTAAATTTGGTTTCCATCAATATCTTAGAGGACAACGCAAGTTAGGTCTGGGATATGTCTGGGATTTGCCCTCATCAGGCTCATACTTTCGCGTTTTTCACATACTTGATGAACAGATCCTGGGTTTTTTCTGGTTTGGATCACGTAGAACTGTGGCACCACACTGAAACAGTCCATTAAACCTGGTTTGGATCAATATTTTAGAGGATAACGCATGTTAGGTCTAGGTTAGGTCTGGGATTTTCACTCATCAGGCTCATACTTTCGCTTTCTTCACATACTTGTTGAACGGATCCTGGGTTTTTTCTGGATTGGATCACATAGTAATGTGGTACCACACTGAAACAGTCGATTAAACCAGGTTTCGATCAATATTTTAGAGAATAATTCATGTTAGGTCTAGGTTAGGTCTTGGATTTGCTCTCATCAGGCTCATTCTTTCACATATTTCTCATACTAGATGGCTAGATCCTGGGCTTTTTCTGGATTGCATCACGTAGTAATGAAGTACAACAATGAAACAGTCAATTAAACTTGGTTTCCATCAATATCTTAGAGGACAACGCAAGTTAGGTCTGGGATTTGCCCTCATCAGGCTCATACTTTCGCGTTTTTCACATACTTGTTGAACAGGTCCTGGGTTTTTTCTGGTTTGGATCACGTAGTAGTGTGGTACCACACTGAAACAGTCCATTAAACCTGGTTTGGATCAATATTTTAGAGGATAACGCATGTTAGGTCTAGGTTAGGTCTGGGATTTTCACTCATCAGGCTCATACTTTCGCACACTTCACATACTCCATGAACAGATCCTGGGCTCTTTCTGGATTGTATCACGTAGTAATGTGGTACCACGCTGAAACAGTCAATTAAACCTGGTTTCGATCAATATTTTAGAGGATAACGCAAGTTAGGTCTGGGATAGGTCTAGGATTTGCCCTCATCAGGCTCTTACTTTCGCATATTTCTCATACTTCATGGCTAGATCCTGGGCTATTTCTGGATTGGATCACGTAGTAATTTGGTACCACGCTGAAACAGTCAATTAAACCTGGTTTCGATCAATATTTTACAGGATAACGCAAGTTAGGTCTGGCATAGGTCTGGGATTCGCCCTCATCAGACTCATACTTTCGCGTTTTTCACATACTTGTTGAACTGATCCTGGGCTTTTTCTGGTTTGGATCACGAAGTAGTGTGGTAACTCACTGAAACAGTCCATTAAACCTGGTTTCGCACAATATTTTAGAGGATAACGCATGTTAGGTCCAGGTTAGGTCTGGGATTTGCTCTCATCAGGCTCATTCTTTCGCATATTTCTCATACTTGATGGCTAGATCCTGGGCTTTTTCTGGATTGGATCACATAGTAATGTGGTACCACACTGAAACAGTCAATTAAACCTGCTTTTGTTCAATATTTTAGAGAATAATTCATGTTAGGTCCTGGTTAAGTCAGGGATTTGCTCTCATCAGGCTCATTCATTCGCATATTTCTCATACTTGATGGCTAGATCCTGGGCTTTTTCTGGATTGCATCACGTAGTAATGAAGTACAACACTGAAACAGTCAATTAAACCTGCTTTCGATCAATATTTTAGAGGATATCGCATGTTAGGTTTGGGTTAGCTCTAGGATTTGCCCTCATCAGGCTCATACTTTCGCATATTTCTCATACTTGATGGCTAGATCCTGGGCTTTTTCTGGATTGCATCACGTAGTAATGAAGTACAACACAGAAACAGTCAATTAAACCTGGTTTCCATCAATATCTTAGAGGACAACGCATGTTAGGTCTGGGATAGGTCTGGGATTTGCCCACATCAGGCTCATACTTTCGCGTTTTTCACATACTTGTTGAACAGATCCTGGGTTTTTTCTGGTTTGGATCACGTAGTAGTGTGGTACCACACTGAAACAGTCCATTAAACCTGGTTTGGATCAATATTTTAGAGGACAACGCATGTTAGGTCTAGGTTAGGCCTGGGATTTGCCCTCATCAGAGTCATACTTTCGCAGTTTTAACATACATGTTGACCTGATCGAGGGTTTTTTCTGCTTTGGATCACGTAGTAAAGTGGTACCACACTGAAACAGTCCATTAAACCTGGTTTGGATCAATATTTTTGAGGATAACGCATGTTAGGTCTAGGTTAGGCCGGGGAATTTCACTCATCAGGCTCATACTTTCGCATATTTCTCATACTTCATGGCAAGATCCTGGGCTGTTTCTGGATTGTATCACATAGTAATGTGGTACCACGCTGAAACAGTCGATTGAACCTGGTTTCGATCAATATTTTAGAGGATATCGCATGTTAGGTTTGGGTTAGCTCTAGGATTTGCCCTCATCAGGCTCATACTTTCGCATATTTCTCATACTTCATGGCTAGATCCTGGGCTTTTTCTGGATTGCATCACGTAGTAATGAAGTACAACACTGAAACAGTCAATTAAACCTGGTTTCCATCAATATCTTAGAGGACAACGCATGTTAGGTCTGGGATAGGTCTGGGATTTGCCCACATCAGGCTCATACTTTCGCGTTTTTCACATACTTGTTGAACAGATCCTGGGTTCTTTCTGGTTTGGATCACGTAGTAGTGTGGTACCACACTGAAATGGTCCATTAAACCTGGTTTCGATCAATATTTTAGAGAATAATTCATGTTAGGTCTAGGTTAGGTCTGGGATTTGCTCTCATCAGGCTCATACTTTCGCACACTTCACATACTCGTTTGACAGATCCTTGGTTATTTTCTGGTTTGGATCGTATAGTAATATGGTACCACACCGAAACAGTCGATTAAGCCAGGTTTCGATCAATATTTTTGACGATAACGCATGTTAGGTCTAGGTTAGGCCTGGGATTTTCACTCATCAGACTCATACTTTCGCATTCTTCACATACTTGTTGAACGGATCCTGGGTTTGTTCTGGTTTGGATCACGTAGTAATGTGGGACCACACTGAAACAGTCAATTAAACCTGGTTTCGATCAATATTTTAGAGAATAATTCATGTTAGGTCTAGGTTAGGTCTGGGATTTGCTCTCATCAGGCTCATTCTTTCGCATATTTCTCATACTAGATGGCTAGATCCTGGGCTTTTTCTGGATTGCATCACGTAGTAATGAAGTACAACAATGAAACAGTCAATTAAATTTGGTTTCCATCAATATCTTAGAGGACAACGCAAGTTAGGTCTGGGATATGTCTGGGATTTGCCCTCATCAGGCTCATACTTTCGCGTGTTTCACATACTTGTTGAACAGATCCTGGGTTTTTTCTGGTTTGGATCACGTAGAACTGTGGCACCACACTGAAACAGTCTATTAAACCTGGTTTCGATCAATATTTTAGAGAATAATTCATGTTAAGTCTGGGGTAGGTCAGGAACTTGACCTCATCAGACTTATAATTTCGCACACTTCACATACTCCTTGAACAGATCCTGGGTTATTTTCTGGTTTGGATCACATAGTAATGTGGTACCACACTGAAACAGTCGATTAAACCAGGTTTCGATCAATATTTTAGAGGATAACGCATGTTAGGTCTAGGTTAGGCCTGGGATTTTCACTCATCAGACTCATACCTTCGCTTTCTTCACATACTTGTTGAACGGATCCTGGGTTTTTTCTGGTTTGGATCACGTAGTAATGTGGGACCACACTGAAACAGTCAATTAAACCTGGTTTCGATCAATATTTTAGAGAATAATTCATGTTAGGTCTAGGTTAGGTCTTGAATTTGCTCCCATCAGGCTCATTCTTTCACATATTTCTCATACTAGATGGCTAGATCCTGGGCTTTTTCTGGATTGCAACACGTAGTGATGAAGTACAACAATGAAACAGTCAATTAAACTTCGTTTCCATAAATATGTTAGAGGACAACGCAAGTTAGGTCTGGGATTTGCCCTCATCAGGCTCATACTTTCGCGTTTTTCACATACTTGTTGAACAGATCCTGGGTTTTTTCTGGTTTGGATCACGTAGTAGTGTGGTACCACACTGAAACAGTCCATTAAACCTGGTTTGGATCAATATTTTACAGGATAACGCATCTTAGGTCTAGGTTAGGTCTGGGATTTTCACTCATCAGGCTCATACTTTCGCATTCTTCACATACTTGTTGAACGGATCCTGGGTTTTTTCTGGATTGGAGCACGTAGTGATGTGGTACCACACTGAAACAGTCGATTAAACCTGGTTTCGATCAATATTTTAGAGGATAACGCAAGTTAGGTCTGGGATAGGTCAGGGATTTGACCTCATCAGACTCATAATTTCGCACACTTCAAATACTCCATGAACAGATCCTGGGCTGTTTCTGGATTGGATCACGTAGTAAAGAGGTGCCACACTGAAACATTCAATGAAACCTGGTCTGGATAAATATTTTAGAGGATAACGCATCTTAGGTCTGGGTTAGGTCTAAGATTTGCCCTCATCAGGCTCACAGTTTCGCGTTTTTCACATACTTGTTGAACAGATCCTGGGTTTTGTCTGGTTTGGATCACGAAGTAGTGTGGTACCTCACTGAAAGAGTCCATTAAACCTGGTTTCGCACAATATTTTAGAGGATAACGCATGTTAGGTCCAGGTTAGGTCTGAGATTTGCTCTCATCAGGCTCATTCTTTCGCATATTTCTCATACTTGATGGCTAGATCCTGGCCTTTTTCTGGATTGGATCACGTAGTAATGTGGTACCACACTGAAACAGTCAATTAAACCTGCTTTTGTTCAATATTTTAGAGAATAATTCATGTTAGGTCCTGGTTAAGTCAGGGATTTGCTCTCATCAGGCTCATTCATTCGCATATTTCTCATACTTGATGGCTAGATCCTGGGCTTTTTCTGGATTGCATCACGTAGTAATGAAGTACAACACTGAAACAGTCAATTAAACCTGCTTTCGATCAATATTTTAGAGAATAATTCATGTTAGGTCTAGGTTAGGTCTGGGATTTGCTCTCATCAGGCTCATTCTTTCGCATATTTCTCATACTTGATGGCTAGATCCTGGGCTTTTTCTGGATTGCATCACGTAGTGATGAAGTACAACACTGAAGCAGTCAATTAAACCTGGTTTCCATCAATATTTTAGAGGACAACGCATGTTAGGTCTAGGTTAGGCCTGGGATTCGCCCTCATCAGGGTCATACTGTCGCAGTTTAAACATACTTGTTGAACGGATCCTGGGCTTTTTGTGGTGTGGTTCACGTAGTAATGTGGTACCACACTGAAACATTCAATTAAACCTGGTCTTGATAAATATTTTAGAGGATAACGCATGTTAGGTTTGGGTTAGGTCTAGGATTTGCCCTCATCAGGCTCATACTTTCGCATATTTCTCATACTTCATGGCTAATTCCTGGGCTGTTTCTGGATTGTATCACGTAGTAATGTGGTACCACGCTGAAACAGTCGATTAAACCTGGTTTCGATCAATATTTTAGAGGATAACGCAAGTTAAGTCTGGTATATGTCTGGGATTTTCACTCATCAGACTCATACTTTCGCATTCTTCACATACTTGTTGAACGGATCCTGGGTTTTTACTGGTTTGGATCACGTAGTAATGTGGTACTACACTGAAGCATTCAATTAAACCTGGTCTTGATAAATATTTTAGAGGATAACGCATGTTAGGTCTGGGTTAGGTCTAGGATTTGCCCTCATCAGGCTCATTCTTTCGCATATTTCTCATACTTGATGGCTAGATCCTGGGCTTTTTCTGGATTGCATCACGTAGTAATGGAGTACAACACTGAAACAGTCAATTAAACCTGGTTTCGATCAATATTTTAGAGAATAATTCATGTTAGGTCTAGGTTAGGTCTGGGATTTTCACTCATCAGACTCATACTTTCGCATATTTCTCAAACTTCATGGCTAGATCCTGGGCTTTTTCTGGATTGCATCACGTAGTGATGAAGTACAACACTGAAGCAGTCAATTAAACCTGGTTTCCATCAATATTTTAGAGGACAACGCATGTTAGGTCTAGGTTAGGCCTGGGATTCGCCCTCATCAGGGTCATACTGTCGCAGTTTAAACATACTTGTTGAACGGATCCTGGGCTTTTTGTGGTGTGGTTCACGTAGTAATGTGGTACCACACTGAAACATTCAATTAAACCTGGTCTTGATAAATATTTTAGAGGATAACGCATGTTAGGTTTGGGTTAGGTCTAGGATTTGCCCTCATCAGGCTCATACTTTCGCATATTTCTCATACTTCATGGCTAATTCCTGGGCTGTTTCTGGATTGTATCACGTAGTAATGTGGTACCACGCTGAAACAGTCGATTAAACCTGGTTTCGATCAATATTTTAGAGGATAACGCAAGTTAAGTCTGGTATATGTCTGGGATTTTCACTCATCAGACTCATACTTTCGCATTCTTCACATACTTGTTGAACGGATCCTGGGTTTTTACTGGTTTGGATCACGTAGTAATGTGGTACTACACTGAAGCATTCTATTAAACCTGGTCTTGATAAATATTTTAGAGGATAACGCATGTTAGGTCTGGGTTAGGTCTAGGATTTGCCCTCATCAGGCTCATTCTTTCGCATATTTCTCATACTTGATGGCTAGATCCTGGGCTTTTTCTGGATTGCATCACGTAGTAATGAAGTACAACACTGAAACAGTCAATTAAACCTGGTTTCGATCAATATTTTAGAGAATAATTCATGTTAGGTCTAGGTTAGGTCTGGGATTTTCACTCATCAGACTCATACTTTCGCATATTTCTCAAACTTCATGGCTAAATCCTGGGCTTTTTCTGGATTGTATCACGTAGTAATGTGGTACCACACTGAAACATTCAATTAAACCTGGTGTTGATAGATATTTTAGAGGATATCGCATGTTAGGTTTGGGTTAGCTCTAGGATTTGCCCTCATCAGGCTCATACTTTCGCATATTTCTCATACTTCATGGCTAGATCCTGGGCTTTTTCTGGATTGTATCACGTAGTAATGTAGTACCACACTGAAACATTCAATTAAACCTGGTCTTGATAGATATTTTAGAGGATAACGCATGTTAGGTCCGGGTTAGGTCTAGGATTTGCCCTCATCAGGCTCATTCTTTCGCATATTTCTCATACTTCATGGCTAAATCCTGGGCTGTTTCTGGATTGTATCACGTAGTAATGTGGTACCACGCTGAAACAGTAGATTAAACCTGGTTTCCATCAATATCTTAGAGGACAACGCAAGTTAGGTCTGGGATAGGTCTGGGATTTGCCCTCATCAGGCTCATACTTTCGCGTTTTTCACATACTTGTTGAACAGATCCTGGGTTTTTTCTGGTTTGGATAACGTAGTAGTGTGGTACCACACTGAAACAGTCCATTAAACCTGGTTTGGATCAATATTTTAGAGGATAACGCATGTTAGGTTTAGGTTAGGTCTGGGATTTTCACTCATCAGACTCATACTTTCGCATTCTTCACATACTTGTTGAACGGTTCCTGGGTTTTTTCTGGTTTGGATCAGGTAGTAATGTGGTACCACACTGAAACAGTCGATTAAACCTGGTTTCGATCAATATTTTAGAGGATAACGCAAGTTAAGTCTGGGATAGGTCTGGGATTTGACCTCATCAGACTCATACTGTCGCATTCTTCACATACTTGTTGAACGGAGCCCGGGTTTTTTCTGGTTTGGATCACGTAGTAGTGTGGGACCACACTGAAACAGTCAATTAAACCTGGTTTGGATCAATATTTTAGAGGATAACGCATGTTAGGTCTAGGTTAGGTCTGGGATTTTCACTCATCGGACTCATTCTTTCGCAGTCTTCACATACTTGTTGAACGGATCCTGGGTTATTTCTGGTTTGGATCACGTAGTAATGTGGGACCACACTGAAACAATCAATTAAACCTGGTCTTGATAAATATTTTAGAGGATAACGCATGTCAGGTCAAGGTTAGGTCTAAGATTTGCCCTCAGCAGGCTCACATTTTCGCGTTTTTCACATACTTGTTGAACAGATCCTGGGTTTCTTCTGGTTTGGATCACGTAGTAATGTGGTACCACACTGAAACATTCAATGAAACCTGGTCTTGATAAATATTTTAGAGGATAACGCATGTTAGGTCTGGGTTACGTCTGTGATTTGCCCTCATCAGGGTCATACTTTCGCAGTTTTAACACGCATGTTGACCTGATCGAGGGTTTTCTTTGCTTTGGATCACGTAGTAAAGTGGTACCACACTAAAACAGTCAATTAAACCTGGTTTCGATCAATATTTTAGAGGATAACGCATGTTAGGTCTAGGTTAGGCCTGGGATTTTCACTCATCAGACTCATACTTTCGCATTCTTCACATACTTGTTGAACGGATCCTGGGATTTTCTGGTTTGGATCAGGTAGTAATGCGGGACGACACTGAAACAGTCAATTAAACCTGGTTTCGATCAATATTTTAGAGAATAATTCATGTTAGGTCTAGGTTAGGTCTGGGATTTACTCTCATCAGGCTCATTCTTTCGCATATTTCTCATACATATTGAACAGATCCTGGGTTTTTTCTGGTTTGGATCACGTAGTAATGTGGGACCACACTGAAACAATCAATTAAACCTGGTCTTGATAAATATTTTAGAGGATAACGCATGTTAGGTCTGGGTTAGGTCTAGGATTTGCCCTCATCAGGCTCATACTGTCGCACATTTCTCATACTTCATGGCTAGATCCTGGGCTTTTTCTGGATTGCATCACGTAGTAATGAAGTACAACACTGAAACAGTCAATTAAACCTGGTTTCCATCAATATCTTAGAGGACAACGCAAGTTAGGTCTGGGATAGGTCTTGGATTTGCCCTCATCAGGCTAATACTTTCGCATTCTTCACATACTTGTTGAACGGATCCTGGGTTTTTTCTGGTTTGGATCACGTAGTAATGTGGTACCACACTGAAACAGTCGATTAAACCTGGTTTCGATCAATATTTTAGAGGATCACGCAAGTTAAGTCTGGGATTGGTCTGGGATTTGACCTCATCAGACTCATACTTTCGCACACTTCACATACTCGTTGAACAGATCCTGGGTTATTTTCTGGTTTGGATCACATAGTAATGTGGTACCACACTGAAACAGTCGATTAAACCACGTTTCGATCAATATTTTAGAGGATAACGCATGTTAGGTCTAGGTTAGGCCTGGGATTTTCACTCATCAGACTCATACTTTCGCATTCTTCACATACTTGTTCAACGGATCCTGGGTTTTTTCTGGTTTGGATCACGTAGTAATGTGGGACCACACTGAAACAGTCAATTAAACCTGGTTTCGATCAATATTTTAGAGAATAATTCATGTTAGGTCTAGGTTAGGTCTGGGATTTACTCTCATCAGGCTCATTCTTTCGCATATTTCTCATACTGGATGTCTAGATCCTGGGCTTTTTCTGGATTGCATCACGTAGTAATGAAGTACAACACTGAAACAGTCAATTAAACCTGGTTTCGATCAATATTTTAGAGGATAACGCCAGTTAGGTCTGGGATAGGTCTAGGATTTGCCCTCATCAGGCTCTTACTTTCGCATATTTCTCATACTTCATGGCTAGATCCTGGGCTATTTCTGGATTGGATCACGTAGTAAAGTAGTACCACACTGAAACATTCAATGAAACCTGGTCTGGATAAATATTTTAGAGGATAACGCATCTTAGGTCTGGGTTAGGTCTAAGATTTGCCCTCATCAGGCTCACAGTTTCGCGTTTTTCACATACTTGTTGAACAGATCCTGGGTTTTGTCTGGTTTGGATCACGAAGTAGTGTGGTACCACACTGAAACAGTCCATTAAACCTGGTTTCGCTCAATATTTTAGAGGATAACGCATGTTAGGTCTAGGATAGGTCTGGGATTTGCTCTCATCAGGCTCATACATTCGCATATTTCTCATACTTCATGGCTAGATCCTGGGCTATTTCTGGATTGGATCACGTAGTAAAGTGGTACCACACTGAAACATTCAATGAAACCTGGTCTGGATAAATATTTTAGAGGATAACGCATCTTAGGTCTGGGTTAGGTCTGAGATTTGCCCTCATCAGGCTCACAGTTTCGCGTTTTTCACATACTTGTTGAACAGATCCTGGGTTTTGACTGGTTTGGATCACGAAGTAGTGTGGTACCACACTGAGACAGTCCATTAAACCTGGTTTCGCACAATATTTTAGAGGATAACGCATGTTAGGTCTAGGTTAGGTCTGGGATTTTCACTCATCAGGCTCATACTTTCGCTTTCTTCACATACTTGTTGAACGGATCCTGGGTTTTTTCTGGATTGGATCACGTAGTAATGTGGTACCACACTGAAACAGTCAATTAAACCTGGTTTCGATCAATATTTTAGAGGATAACGCAAGTTAGGCCTGGGATAGGTCAGGGATTTGACCTCATCAGACTCATAATTTCGCACACTTCACATACTCCATGAACAGATCCTGGGCTGTTTCTGGATTGTATCACGTAGTAATGTGGTACCACACTGAAACAGTCGATTAAACCAGGTTTCGATCAATATTTGAGAGGATAACGCATGTTAGGTCTAGGTTAGGCCTGGGATTTTCACTCATCAGACTCATACTTTCGCATTCTTCACATACTTGTTGAACGGATCCTGGGTTTTTTCTGGTTTGGATCACGTAGTAATGTGGGACCACACTGAAACAGTCAATTAAACCTGGTTTCGATCAATATTTTAGAGAATAATTCATGTTAGGTCTAGGTTAGGTCTGGGATTTGCTCTCATCAGGCTCATTCTTTCACATATTTCGCAAACTAGATGGCTAGATCCTGGGCTTTTTCTGGATTGCATCACGTAGTAATGAAGTACAACAATGAAACTGTCAATTAAACTTGGTTTCCATCAATATCTTAGAGGACAACGCAAGTTAGGTCTGGGATTTGCCCTCATCAGGCTCATACTTTCGCGTTTTTCACATACTTGTTGAACAGATCCTGGGTTTTTTCTGGTTTGGATCACGTAGTAGTGTGGTACCACACTGAAACAGTCCATTAAACCTGGTTTGGATCAATATTTTAGACGATAACGCATGTTAGGTCTAGGTTAGGTCTGGGATTTTCACTCATCAGGCTCATACTTTCGCATTCTTCACATACTTGTTGAACGGATCCTGGGTTTTTTCTGGATTGGATCACGTAGTAATGTGGTACCACACTGAAACGGTCGATTAAACCTGGTTTCGATCAATATTTTAGAGGATAGCGCAAGTTAGGCCTGGGATAGGTCAGGGATTTGACCTCATCAGACTCATAATTTCGCACACTTCACATACTCCATGAACAGATCCTGGGCTGTTTCTGGATTGTATCACGTAGTAATGTGGTACCACGCAGAAACAGTCAATTAAACCTGGTTTCGATCAATATTTTAGAGGATAACGCAAGTTAGGTCTGGGATAGGTCTAGGATTTGTCCTCATCAGGCTCTCACTTTCGCATATTTCTCATACTTCATGGCTAGATCCTGGGCTATTTCTGGATTGGATCACGTAGTAAAGTGGTACCACACTGAAACATTCAATGAAACCTGGTCTGGATGAATATTTTAGAGGATAACGCATCTTAGGTCTGGTTTAGGTCTGAGATTTGCCCTCATCAGGCTCACAGTTTCGCGTTTTTCACATACTTGTTGAACAGATCCTGGGTTTTGACTGGTTTGGATCACGAAGTAGTGTGGTACCACACTGAGACAGTCCATTAAACCTGGTTTCGCACAATATTTTAGAGGATAACGCATGTTAGGTCCAGGTTAGGCCTGGGATTTGCTCTCATCAGGCTCATTCTTTCGCATATTTCTCATACTTGATGGCTAGATCCTGGGCTTTTTCTGGATTGGATCACGTAGTAATGTGGTTCCACACTCAAGCAGTCAATTAAACCTGCTTTTGATCAATATTTTAGAGAATAATTCATGTTAGGTCCTGGTTAAGTCAGGGAGTTGCTCTCATCAGGCTCATTCATTCGCATATTTCTCATACTTGATGGCTAGATCCTGGGCTTCTTCTGGATTGCATCACGTAGTAATGAAGTACAACACTGAAACAGTCAATTAAACCTGCTTTCGATAAATATTTTAGAGAATAATTCATGTTAGGTCTAGGTTAGGTCTGGGATTTGCTCTCATCAGGCTCATTCTTTCGCATATTTCTCATACTTGATGGCTAGATCCTGGGCTTTTTCTGGATTGCATCACGTAGTAATGTGGTACCACACTGAAACAGTCAATTAAATTTGGTTTCCATCAATATCTTAGAGGACAACGCAAGTTAGGTCTAGGTAAGTTCTCGGATTTGCCCTCATCAGACTCATACTTTCGCACACTTCACATACTCGTTGAACAGATCCTGGGTTTTTTCTGGTTTGGATCACGTAGTAGTGTGGTACCACACTGAAACAGTCCATTAAACCTGGTTTGGATCAATATTTTAGAGGATAACGCATGTTAGGTCTAGGTTAGGTCTCGGATTTGCCCTCATCAGACTCATACTTTCGCACACTTCACATACTCGTTGAACAGATCCTGGGTTATTTTCTGGTTTGGATCACATAGTAATGTGGTACCACACTTAAACAGTCGATTAAACCAGGTTTCGATCAATATTTTTGAGGATAACGCATGTTAGGTCTAGGTTAGGCCTGGGATTTTCACTCATCAGACTCATACTTTCGCATTCTTCTCATACTTGTTGAACGGATCCTGGGTTTTTTCTGGCTTGGATCACGTAGTAATGTGGGACCACACAGAAACAATCAATTAAACCTGGTCTTGATAAATATTTTAGAGGATAACGCATGTTAGGTCTAGGTTAGGTCATGGATTTGCTCTCATCAGGCTCATTCTTTCGCATATTTCTCATACTAGGTGGCTAGATCCTGGGCTTTTTCTGGATTGCATCACGTAGTAATGAAGTACAACACTGAAACACTCAATTAAACCTGGTTTCGATCAATATTATTGAGGATAACGCATGTTAGGTCTAGGTTAGGCCTGGGATTTTCACTCATCAGACTCATACTTTCGCATTCTTCACATACTTGTTGAGCGGATCCTGGGTTTTTACCGGTTTGGATCACGTAGTAATGTGGTACCACACTGAAACATTCAATTATACCTGGTCTTGATAAATATTTTAGAGGATAACGCATGTTAGGTCTGGGTTAGGTCTAGGATTTGCCGTCATCAGGCTCATACTTTCGCATATTTCTCATACTTCATGGCTGGATCCTGGGCTATTTCTGGATTGGATCACGTAGTAATGTGGTTCCACACTGAAACATTCAATTAAACCTGATCTTGATAAATATTTTAGAGGATAACGCATCTTAGGTCTGGGTTAGGTCTAAGATTTGCCCTCATTAGGCTTACAGTTTAGCGTTTTTCACTTACTTGTTGAACAGATCCTGGGTTTTTTCTGGTTTGGATCACGATGTAGTGTGGTACCACATTGAAACCGTCCATTAAACCTGGTTTCGCTCAATATTTTAGAGGATAACGCATGTTAGGTCTAGGTTAGGTCTGGGATTTGCTCTCATCAGGCTCAATCTTTCGCACATTTCTCATACTTGATGGCTAGATCCTGGGCTTTTTCTGGATTGCATCACGTAATAATGTAGTACCACACTGAAACAGTCAATGAAACCTGGTTTCCGTCAATATTTTAGAGGACAACGCATCTTAGGTCTGGGTTAGGTCTAAGATTTGCCCTCATCAGGCTTACAGTTTAGCGTTTTTCACATACTTGTTGAACAGATCCTGGGTTTTTTCTGGTTTGGATCACGTAGTAATGTGGTACCACTCTGAGACAGTCGATTAAACCAGGTTTCGATCAATATTTTAGAGGATAACGCATGTTAGGTCTGGGTTAGGTCTAGGATTTGCCCTCATCAGGCTCACAGTTTTGCGTTTTTCACATACTTGTTGAACAGATCCTGGGTTTTTTCTGGTTTGGATCACGTAGTAATGTGGTACCACACTGAAACAGTTGACTATACCTGGTTTCGATCAATATTTTAGAGGATAACGCAAGTTAGGTCTGGGATAGGTCTAGGATATGACCTCATCAGACTCATACTTTCGCACACTTCACGTACTCGTTGAACAGATCCTGGGGTATTTTCTGGTTTGGATCACATAGTAATGTGGTACCACTCTGAGACAGTCGATTAAACCAGGTTTCGATCAATATTTTAGAGGATAACGCATGTTAGGTCTGGGTTAGGTCTAGGATTTGCCCTCATCAGGCTCACAGTTTTGCGTTTTTCACATACTTGTTGGACAGAACCTGGGTTTTTCCTGGTTTGGATCACGTAGTAATGTGGTACCACACTGAAACATTCAATTAAACCTGGTCTTGATAAATATGTTAGAGGATAACGCATGTTACGTCTGGGTTACCTCTGTGATTTGCCCACATCAGGGTCATACTTTCCCAGTTTTAACATGCATGTTGACCTGATCGAGGGTTTTTTCTGCATTGGATCACGTAGTAAAGTGATACCACAATAAAACAGTCAATTAAACCTGGTTTCGATCAATATTTTAGAGGATATCGCAAGTTAGGTCTGGGATAGGTCTGGGATTTGCCCTCATCAGACTCATAGTTTCGCATTCTTCACATACTTGTTGAACGGATCCTCGGTTTTTTCTGGTTTGAATCACGTAGTAATGTGGTACCACACTGAAACAGTCGATTAAACCTGGTTTCGATCAATACTATTGAGGATAACGCATGTTAGGTCTAGGTTAGGCTTGGGATATTCACTCATCAGACTCATACTTTCGCATTCTTCACATACTTGTTGAACGGATCCTGGGTTTTTTCTGGTTTGGATCACGTAGTAATGTGGGACCACACTGAAACAGTCTATAAAACCTGGTTTCGATCAATATTTTAGAGAGTAATTCATGTTAGGTCTAGGTTAGGTCTGGGATTTACTATCATCAGGCTCATTCTGTCGCATATTACTCATACTTGATGGCTAGATCCTGGGCTTTTTCTGGATTGGATCACGTAGTAATGTGGGACCACACTGAAACAATCAATTAAACCTGGTCTTGATAAATATTTTAGAGGATAACGCATGTTAGGTCTGGGATAGGTCTGGGATTTGCCCTCATCAGACTCATACTTTCGCACACTTCACATGCTCGTTGAACAGATCCTGGGTTATTTTCTGGTTTGGATCACATAGTAATGTGGTACCACACTGAAACAGTCGATTAAACCAGGTTTCGATCAATATTTTTGAGGATAACGCATGTTAGGTCTGGGTTAGGTCTAGGATTTGCTCTCGTCAGGCTCATACTTTCGCATATTTCTCATACTTCATGGCTAGATCCTGGGCTATTTCTAGATTGGATCACGTAGTAATGTGGTACCACACTGAAACATTCAATTAAACCTGGTCTTGATAAATATTTTAGAGGATAGCGCATGTTAGGTCTGGGATAGGTCTGGGATTTGCCCTCATCAGTCTCATACTGTCGCACACTTCACATACTCGTTGAACTGATCCTGGGTTATTTTCTGGTTTGGATCACATAGTAATGTGGTGCCACACTCAAACAGTCAATTAAACCTGCTTTTGATCAATATTTTAGAGAATAATTCATGTTAGGTCCTGGTTAAGTCAGGGATTTGCTCTCATCAGGCTCATTCATTCGCATATTTCTCATACTTGATGGCTAGATCCTGGGCTTTTTCTGGATTGCAACACGTAGTAATGAAGTACAACACTGAAACAGTCAATTAAACCTGTTTTCGATCAATATTTTAGAGAATAATTCATGTTAGGTCTAGGTTAGGTCTGGGATTTGCTCTCATCAGGCTCATTCTTACGCATATTTCTCATACTTGATGGCTAGATCCTGGGCTTTTTCTGGATTGCATCACGTAGTAATGAAGTACAACACTGAAACAGTCAATTAAACCTGGTTTCCATCAATATTTTAGAGGACAACGCATGTTAGGTCTAGGTTAGGCCTGGGATTTGCCCTCATCAGGGTCATACTGTCGCAGTTTTAACATACTTGTTGAACGGATCCTGGGTTTTTTCTGGTTTGGTTCACGTAGTAATGTGGTACCACACTGAAACATTCAATTAAACCTGGTCTTGATAAATATTTTAGAGGATAACGCCAGTTAGGTCTGGGATAGGTCTAGGATTTGCCCTCATCACGCTCATACTTTCGCATATTTCTCATGCTTCATGTCTAGATCCTGGGCTTTTTCTGGATTGTATCACGTAGTAATGTGGTACCACACTGAAAACATTCAATTAAACCTGGTCTTGATAGATATTTTAGAGGATAACGCATGTTAGGTTTGGGTTAGCTCTAGGATTTGCCCTCATCAGGCTCATACTTTCGCATATTTCTCATACTTCATGGCTAAATCCTGGGCTGTTTCTGGATTGTATCACGTAGTAATGTGGTACCACGCTGAAACGGTCGATTAAACCTGGTTTCGATCAATATTTTAGAGGATAACGCAAGTTAAGTCTGGGATAGGTCTGGGATTTTCACTCATCAGACTCATACTTTCGCATTCTTCACATACTTGTTGAACGGATCCTGGGTTTTTACTGGTTTGGATCACGTAGTAATGTGGTACTACACTGAAACATTCAATTAAACCTGGTCTTGATAAATATTTTAGAGGATAACGCATGTTAGGTTTGGGTTAGGTCTAGGATTTGCCCTCATCAGGCTCATACTTTCGCATATTTCTCATACTTGATGGCTAGATCCTGGGCTTTTTCTGGATTGCATCACGTAGTAATGTAGTACCACACTGAAACAGTCAATGAAACCTGGTTTCCGTCAATATTTTAGAGGACAACGCATCTTAGGTCTGGGTTAGGTCTAAGATTTGCCCTCATCAGGCTTACAGTTTAGCGTTTTTCACATACTTGTAGAACAGATCCTGGGTTTTTTCTGCTTTGGATCACGTAGTAATGTGGTACCTCTCTGAGACAGTCGATTAAACCAGGTTTCGATCAATATTTTAGAGGATAACGCATGTTAGGTCTGGGTTAGGTCTAGGATTTGCTCTCGTCAGGCTCATAGTTTCGCATATTTCTCATACTTCATGGCTAGATCCTGGGCTATTTCTAGATTGGATCACGTAGTAATGTGGTACCACACTGAAACATTCAATTAAACCTGGTCTTGATGAATATTTTAGAGGATAACGCATGTTAGGTTTGGGTTAGGTCTAGGATTTGCCCTCATCAGGCTCATACTTTCGCATATTTCTCATACTTCATGGCTAGATCCTGGGCTTTTTCTGGATTGCATAACGTAGTAATGAAGTACAACACTGAAACAGTCAATTAAACCTGGTTTCCATCAATATTTTGGAGGACAACGCATATTAGGTCTAGGTTAGGCCTGGGATTTGCCCTCATCAGGGTAATACTTTCGCAGTTTTAACATACATGTTTACCTGATCGAGGGTTTTTTCTGCTTTGGATCACGTAGTAAAGTGGTGCCACACTGAAACAGTCCATTAAACCTCGTTTCCATCAATATTTTAGAGAACAACACATGTTAGGTCTAGGTTAGGCCTGGGATTTGCCCTCATCAGGGTCATACTGTCGCAGTTTTAACATACTTATTGAACGGATCCTGGGTTTTTTCTGGTTTGGTTCACGTAGTAATGTGGTACCACACTGAAACATTCAATTAAACCTGGTCTTTTTTTTTTTTTTTTTTTTTTTTTTGTCGTGGGGAAAATCTTCGAAAGACTCCCTCCCACCTCCTTGGGGAGAGGTGGGAGGGGTGTGTGGGATTCCCCGCGCCCGTACAACGACTGGCGCGGGACCTACCCACTAAAAACCCCACGGTGACCCTTCGGCACGCTTTGGGAGGATACCGGAAGAATGCTTCGAGCGATTCCCGTGCCCGCGCTTTCGCGCCCATCCCCCGGGGGGACAATCGGTCCCCCCAGTAGACACACTGCCTCATAGCGGCTGGACGGGGCCACTCCATCCCGCCGCTATCCGTCCCGGGGCCGCGTTTAGTGGCGGCTGCGAGCCCCACCTCGCAACCGCCCGCGACCCCGTTTCCACCCCTCGGCGGCCGGGCGTTCATGGCCGCACCAGACCGCCGAGGGTGCCTCCCCTTGCGTCGGACCGGTAGGGGGAGGCACTCCTACCCCCAACCGGTCCGACCCGGCGCCGCCTGGCGGGAGGAGGGTCCCCTCAGAACCCCCCTCCCAGCCTAGGTCATCCGCCACGCCGAGGCGGCCGCCCGCGACGCCTCGCGACCGGGCGACGACCTCGGGCCACCGCACGAGCGCGAGCTTCAGCGCGCCGCTGAAGCTCGCGCTCCCTCCCCGCGGCCTCCTTCTGCAACATTACGTTCTCGCAGAAGGAGGCCACGGCCCTCCACTTCTCCTCGCTGCCGAGCATGGCGCGCACCACGCCCGGCAGCGAGACATCCCGCCCGACGACGCCGACCAGGACACGGCGCTCCCCCTCCCACGCGGGGCATACCTCCAGGGTATGATCCGCCGTGTCCTCCTCAGCGTCGCAGTGGCAGCAACGCGCCGTCGGCTCCTTCCCTATCCGGCACAGGTATCTTCCGAAGCTGCCATGCCCGGAAAATACCTGTGCCAGCCGGTAGGTGAGGCTGCCATGGCCTCTGTCCAGCCACTCCTTCAGGAGTGGCCGAACAGCCCCGACAGTCCGGTGCCCCGCGGTTGGCAGAGCCAGCCGCTCCTGCCACGCGAGCAACACGGACTGCCGGGCCTGGCGCTTCAAATCGCCCCAAGCAGGTTCCTGCCCGCCCGGGACCGCCCCCACCCCCGCGCGACGGTCGACGCGGTGCCGGTACATCACCGCGTGCGACCGCGCGAGCAGGTCCATGGGCGGCATCCCCGCTAGAACCGTCGCCGCCTCATGTGACATGGTCCGATACCCGCGGACGACCCTGAGCGCCATGCGCCTCTGCACCCGACGCAGCATAGTCATGCTGCGCCGAGAGGCAGCCAGGTCGTCCGCCCAGACGGGGGCCCCGTATAGGGCCACCGACTGGACCATTGCCACATAGAGGCGACGAACTCGGCCCGACGGGCCCCCCAGGTTGGGCAGGATCCGGCCCAGAGCCGCAACCATCCTTTCCAACCGGGGGACCAGGCAGCGGAAATGCTCCTCGAAACGCCAGCGGCTATCGAGGATCAGCCCCAGATACCTGATCTGGGGCTTCACCTCGATGTCAGCCCCACCCACCCGGATCAGAGGGGTTGGCGGATCCTGCCGAGGTGAGTGAAACGCAATCACCTCGGTCTTATGGACCGCCACCGTCATCCCCATCCCCCTGATCCGGTCGACGACGCGTTGCGAACCCTCCTCCGCGCGACGCATGGCCCTCCCCCAGTGCGCCCCGACGGCCAGCACCAGTGTGTCATCCGCATAACACACCGTGCTGACGCCGTCGGGGAGGCCGGCCCGCAACACCGAGTCGTACGCGATGTTCCACAGGAGTGGCCCGAGGACCGACCCCTGCGGAACACCGCAGTACACCTCCCTCCGCATATCACCATCCCGGCCCGGATACTCGATCCACCTGCCGCGGAGATAATCCCCGACGACCGCCCTGAGACAAGGGGGGACTCGATGATATTCGAGTCCCCTCCTTATCTCTTCCCAGGGGAGGGTGTTAAAGGCATTGGCAATATCCAAGGATATTGCCAATGCCACCCCTCCCCGGGAGACGGCCGCCTCCGAGAGGGCCCTCACACGACCTATCGCGTCGATAGTCGATCGGCCCCCCCGGAAACCGAACTGGCAGTCGGCCAGACCGGGATCACCCCGCGACAGGTGCTCGACGAGGCGGGCAGCAATCACACGCTCGAAGAGCTTGCCCACCTCGTCGAGGAGACAAATGGGCCGGTATGCGGAGGGAGACTCCGCGGGCCGACCCTCCTTCCGGAGGAGGACCATCCTCGCCACCTTCCAACTGGGGGGGAATCGCCCGTCCCTCAGGCAGCGGTCGAACAACCTCCTGAGGTCGGCCCCAAGGACGCCCTGGGTCAAGACCCAAACCTGGCCGGGCACACCATCCGGACCCGGGGCCGTGTTACGAACCCCGAGCCGTCTGATGGCCGCTGCCAGCTCCTCCTGCGTGACCCCCAGCTCGGCCGTCCACTCCACTGGGACAGCCGCCGCCGCCGGAGGACGCGGTCCCCTCTCCCCAATTGGGAAGAGTGTATTGACCACGTCCTCCAGCAGCCGGGGGTCAAGACCCTCGGTGACGGGGGGCGCCCACGGGCGGAGCTTATTCAGCACCACCTTATATGGGCGCCCCCATGGATCGTCATCAAGGGTCTGGAGGAGCTCCTTCCATGCCTGGGTCTTGGCCCGTTTGATGGCGACCTGCAGAGCAACACGCGCCACGCGGTATGCTCCATACAGGTCATCAGCTGCCCTCGCTCGCGCCACGCCGTCGCCTGTACGTTGACGACGGCGCGCGCGGGTGTACTGGCGTCGGGCGCGGACAGTCGCGACTCGCAACTCCGCGATCGCGTCCGACCACCAGTACACCGCCCGGCGAGGAGAAGCCCGCCCGACCCGAGGCATCGCCGCGTCGCAAATACCCGCGACCAATGCTCCGAGCCGGGCGACCTCCTCCTCTATGCTCGGCAACTCGGCCGCTCCCTGCGGCCAAGTTGCAGCGAGGGCAGCTGCCATCAGGGCGTCCTTGTCCAGGCGCCGAAGCGCCCAGCGGCGTGGTGGGGCGCCACGCAGGCGGCCGTGTCGGGATGCACTCGCGGCGGCAGAGACCTCCATCCGGTTGTACCGGTGATCGGAGAGTGTCTCTGCCCCCGCGACCACGTGCCAACCCGACACCATGCGCACGGCGTTGGGGGTCGCGAATCCAACATCCACGATGGACCCCCCATATCGCCGCACGCATGTGTGCTCCGACCCCCGGTTCAATACCCGGAGGTCGAGCCCCGCCGCCCAATCGCCCAGGATCCCGCCGCGAACGGAGGTCCTGGGGGATCCCCAAGCCACCGACTTGGCATTAAAATCCCCCAGGACCAGCACCGGCCGGGCCGCGTAGCGCTGCACGCATGCCGCGACCTCGGCCAAGTACAGCTCGAACGCAGCGTGACCGCTACGGGGCGAAATGTAGCACCCCACCACAGCGACTCCCCCCCAGTCCACGGCGACGAATCCCCGACCGCGCTCCAACAAGGAGAACGGTGGGGACCCGTCGCCCCCTCCCCATACCGTCGCCACCAAGCCGTCCGCGTCGCCCACCCAATGAGGGTGATCAGGGACGCGGTACGGCTCGGCGGCGACCGCCAGGCCAACCCCCCACTCCGCGAGGACTTGGGACATCAAGTCCTGTGCCGCGCGGCAGTGGTTGAGGTTGGCCTGGAGGAGGAGGCGGGGCGGCATTAATTAATGGCCGCGCCAGCCTCCTCCCGGCCGTCCGTCCCCGTAGCACCGTCCACCTCCATGGAGGACGATGCCACCGCCCTCGGCACCGGAGCCGGTGCAGCCCGCCTCTTCCTCTCCTTCCGGGAGGGGGGGGAGCACTTCTTGCTCCCCACCCTGTGATCGGCTGGCCTCCCCATGTCCGCACACAGCGGGCAGTGGGGGGCCGCCGAGCACTGGCTCGCACGGTGCTCTTTGGCACCGCAGCGGTAACACTGACCGCTGCGGTCCACCGGCGAGGTGCACCACTGCCTCACGTGCCCCAATTCGAGGCAGCGGTGACACTGGAGCGGGCGCGGCGCGAGGATTTCCACTCGCGCCGAAACCCACCCCACCAACACCCTCCCGGATTCCGCCACCTTACGGGCGGCGGAGAGGGGGCACCGGGCCCACACCGACCCGAGGCCGGAGGGCGACCTGCGGATCTCTCCGATCCGCAGGTCCTCCACAGGACAGTCCCCCGCCCTCGCAAGGGCACGGGACACATCCTGTGCGCTGACCGAGTCGTCCAGCCCACAAACGCGCATCTCCGTGCGCTTCGTGGGCCGGGCGACCCGGACACCTCGCTCGCCCAGCTGCTCCCGGAGCCTCTGGGCGAGACGATCCGCCTTCGCGCCGCCTTCTGCACCGGGGATCTCCAGCAAGAGACCCCCGGTCACGGCCCTCTTCGCCCTCACGGAGGCGATGCCCAGCTCTTCCAGGGAGATATTCTCCCTGGCGAGCCGCATCGCCTCCGCGAGGGTCAGGTCGCCCCCATGCGCAACGGTCAGCGTCACCGCTGCCATTTTTGGGGGACGACCTGGTCGTGCCTTCCCGACCTTCGCGGCCTTTACCTTGGCCGCCGGCGGCGGAGGCGGAGGCTGCGGTTGCGAGGCCTTCCTCGCCGCCCGCTTCGCCTTCCGCCCCACCACCTCACTCCACGCCACCCCCCCTTGGGGGGGTGATGTGGAGGACGCGACCACCGCGACCACGGGTACACCACCCCCCTTGGGGGTCGCGACCCGGGGCCCTGGTGCCGCAACGCTGGGCGGAGCCTTCACTCCGCCCTTCTTTGCCTTCCCCGACTGTACCGGAACAGGTCGGGGAGGCACCGTCTTCCTGCTGACCGCTCTTCCGGCGAGGAGCTCCTCCCGGAAGGCGGCCAGCTTGCCATCAATCATGTCCCCAATCCTCCTCAGAAGATCGTCTTCTGAGGAGGACGGGGACTTCTTCACGGGCGGAGTGCGGGTGGAGGGGCCCGCGGTGCCCCGCACCACTGCCGCCGCACTCCGCTTATTTACCTCCGCCGAGGGACGCGGCGGTGGAGGAGGAGGGAGGATGGGAGGGAGGGCCGCGCTGTTCCACAGCGCCTCTGCCCTCCTCCTCCCCTGTCGCTCCTCCTCCAACAGGAGCTGCAGACGGGCGTTCCGCCCTCTGAGCTCCCGCGCCGCCTCCCTCATTTCCTCCGCCGCGGCCTTCAGGGCCTCCGCGCCACCGCTTTTCTGCCCCTTAAAGGCGCAGGCAGCGGCGACTTTCTCCACCCGCCTCAGGGACGAGGAGATCCTCTCCAATATCTCTTCGGTCACCTCGTCCCTGAGGCAAATCAGCCTCACCGACGGGCTCATCGCCCCGCCCACCTCGACGACGGCCTGCCCCGTCCTCTTCCTCTTAGAGCCTATGAAGCTCCTGGTGGAGGAGAAGGACGAGACTGACGCAGTCTCGTCGTCCTCCTCCACCTTCCACGAAGCCGGGCCAGGCGCTGGAGGCGGCGCGAGCGCCGTCACTCCAGTCCCAACACCGCCTTCGTCCTCCCCCTCTGACTTACCCCGTCCCATCCCCGTTTTAATATTGAACTCCATAACATTCCCACGAGCAGGTCGGAAGAAAAGGTCCGCCCGGGCAGAGCCGCCTTACCCGGGTAAGCCTATATACTCCGGGGGTTCGGCAGGTTCCCCGGAGGTGGTCGCTTGGGATTGGGCCTTCTCCCCCAACCATGCATCCCATCGCCGCGCACCATAGCTTAGGATTGGAGGGCGATTTTATAGAGTCGCCATACTCGTGGCCCAGGCGGTTAAGCCAAGACCCCCGTTCCTCCTGCCGTCACGTACCATTCACAAAACCAATAGGGAATTGTGAATGGGTCGTTGTGACGACCAACAGGAGGCTTACGGTGTGTGTATGACTCGGGTACCCCGGGTTCGTTAAGCCCGTACTGCAGCTGAAAGGCTGGCAGCCCCTGAGGGGATTAAACCTGGTCTTGATAAATATTTTAGAGGATAACGCATGTTAGGTTTGGGTTAGGTCTAGGATTTGCCCTCATCTGGCTTATTCTTTCGCATATTTCTCAAACTTGATGGCTAGATCCTGGGCTTTTTCTGGATTGCATCACGTAGTAATGTGGTACCACACTGAAACATTCAATTAAACCTGGTCTTGATAAATATTTTAGAGGATACCGCATGTTAGGTCTGGGTTAGGTCTAGGATTTGCCCTCATCAGACTCATACTTTCGCATTCTTCACATATTTGTCGAACGGATCCTGGATTTTTTCTGGTTTGGATCACGTAGTAATGTGGGACCACACTGAAACAGTCAATTAAACCTGGTTTCGATCAATATTTTAGAGTATAATTCATGTTAGGTCTAGGTTAGGTCTGGGATTTGCTCTTATCAGGCTCATTCTTTCGCATATTTCTCATACTTGAGGGCTAGAGCCTGGGCTTTTTCTGGATTGCATAACGTAGTAGTGAAGTACAACACTGAAACAGTCAATTAAACCTGGTTTCCATCAATTTTTTAGAGGACAACGCATGTTAGGTCTAGGTTAGGCCTGGAATTTGCCCTCATCACGGTCATACTTTCGCGGTTTTAACATACATGTTGACCTGATCGAGGGTTTTTTCTGCTTTGGATCAGGTAGTAAAGTGTTGCCACACTGAAACAGTCCATTAAACCTGGTTTGGATCAATATTTTAGAGGATAACGCATGTTAGGTCTAGGTTAGCCCTGGGATTTTCACACATCAGACTCATACTTTCGCATTCTTCACATACTTGTTGAACGGATCCTGGGTTTTTTCTGGTTTGGTTCACGTAGTAATGTGGTACCACACTGAAACATTTAATTAAACCTGGTCTTGATAAATATTTTAGAGGCCAACGCATGTTAGGTTTGGGTTAGGTCTAGGATTTGCCCTCATCAGGCTCATACTTTCGCATAATTCTCATACTTCATGGCTAGATCCTGGGCTGTTTCTGGACTGTATCACGTAGTAATGTGGTACCACGCTGAAACAGTCAATTAAACCTGGTTTCGATCAATATTTTAGAGGATAACGCAAGTTAGGTCTGGGATAGGTCTGGGATTCGTCCTAATCAGGCTCATACTTTCGCGTTTTTCACATACTTGTTGAACTGATCCTGGGTTTTTTCTGGTTTGGATCACGTAGTAATGTGGTACCACACTGAAACAGTCGATTAAACCTGCTTTCGATCAATATTTTAGACGATAACGCAAGTTAGGTCTGGGATAGGTCTGGGATTTGACCTCGTCAGACTCATACTTTCGCACCCTTCACATACTCGTTGAACTGATCCTGGGTTATTTTCTGGTTTGGATCACATAGTAATGTGGTACCACACTGAAACAGTCGATTAAACCAGGTTTCGATGAATATTTTAGAGGATAAAGCATGTTAGGTCTAGGTTAGGCCTAGGATTTTCACTCATCAGACTCATACTTTCTCATTCTTCACATACTTGTTGAACGGATCCTGGGTTTTTTCTGGTTTGGATCTCGTAGTAATGTGGGACCACACTGAAACATTCAATGAAACCTGGTCTGGATAAATATTTTAGAGGATAACGCATCTTAGGTCTGGGTTAGGTCTAAGATTTGCCCTCATCAGGCTCACAGTTTCGCGTTTTTCACATACTTGTTGAACAGATCCTGGGTTTTTTCTGGTTTGGATCACGTAGTAATGTGGTACCACGCTGAAACATTCAATTAAACCTGGTCTTGATAGATATTATAGAGGATAACGCATGTTAGGTTTGGGTTAGCTCTAGGATTTGCCCTCATCAGGCTCATACTTTCGCATATTTCTCATACTTGATGGCTAGATCCTGGGCTTTCTCTGGATTGCATTACGTAGTAATGAAGTACAACACTGAAACAGGCAGTTAAACCTGGTTTCCATCAATATCTTAGAGGACAACACAAGTTAGGTCTGGGATAGGTCTCGGATTTGCCCTCATCAGGCTCATACTTTCGCGTTTTTCACATACTTGTTGCACAGATCCTGGGTTTTTTCTGGTTTGGATCACGTTGTAGTGTGGTACCACACTGAAACAGTCCATTATACCTGGTTTGGATCAATATTTTAGAGGATAACGCATGTTAGGTCTAGGTTCGGTCTGGGATTTTCACTCATCAGACTCATACTTTCGCATTCTTCACATACTTGTTGAACGGATCCTGGGTTTTTTCTGGTTTGGATCACGTAGTAATGTGGGACCACACTGAAGCAGTCAATTAAACCTGGTTTCGATCAATATTTTAGAGAATAATTCATGTTAGGTCTAGGTTAGGTCTGGGATTTACACCCATCAGGCTCATTCTTTCGCATATTTCTCATACTGGATGTCTAGATCCTGTGCTTTTTCTGGATTGCATCACGTAATAATGAAGTACAACACTGAAACAGTCAATTAAACCTGGTTTCGATCAATATTTTGGAGGATAACGCCAGTTAGGTCTGGGATAGGTCTAGGATTTGCCCTCATCAGGCTCTTACTTTCGCATATTTCTCATACTTCATGGCTAGATCCTGGGCTATTTCTGGATTGGATCACGTAGTAAAGTGGTACCACACTGAAACATTCAATGAAACCTGGTCTGGATAAATATTTTAGAGGATAACGCATCTTTGGTCTGGGTTAGGTCTAAGATTTGCCCTCATCAGGCTCATACTTTCGCGTTTTTCACATACTTGTTGAACAGATCCTGGGTTTTGTCTGGTTTGGATCACGAAGTAGTGTGGTACCACACTGAAACAGTCCATTAAACCTGGTTTCGCTCAATATTTTAGAGGATAACGCATGTTAGGTCTAGGATAGGTCTGGATTTGCTCTCATCAGGCTCATTCTTTCGCATATTTCTCATACTTGATGGCTAGATCCTGGGCTTTTTCTGGATTGCATCACGTAGTAATGAAGTACCACACTGAAACAGTCAATGAAACCTGGTTTCCATCAATATTTTAGAGGACAACGCAAGTTAGGTCTAGGTAAGCCCTGAGATTTTCACTGATCAGACTCATACTTTCGCATTCTTCACATACTTGTTGAACGGATCCTGGGTTTTTTCTGGTTTTGATCACGTAGTAATGTGGTACCACACTGAAACATTCAGTTAAACCTGGTCTTGATAAATATTTTAGAGAATAACGCATGTTAGGTCTGGGTTAGGTCTAGGATTTGCCCTCATCAGGCTCATACTTTCGCATATTTCTCATACTTCATGGCTAGATCGTGGGCTATTTCTGGATTGGATCACGTAGTAAAGTGGTACCACACTGAAACATTCAATGAAACCTGGTCTGGATAAATATTTTAGAGGATAACGCATCTTAGGTCTGGGTTAGGTCTAAGATTTTCACTCATCAGACTCATACTTTCGCATTCTTCACATACTTGTTGAACGGATCCTGGGTTTTTTCTGGTTTGGATCACGTAGTAATGTGGGACCGCACTTAAACAGTCAAGTAAACCTGGTCTTGATAAATATTTTAGAGAATAACGCATGTTAGGTCTGGGTTAGGTCTAGGATTTGCCCTCATCAGGCTCATACATTCACATATTTCTCATACTTCATGGCTAGCTCCTGGGCTTTTTTTGGATTGCATCACGTAGTAATGAAGTACAACACTGAAACAGTCAATTAAGCCTGGTTTCGATCAATATTTTAGAGAATAATTCATGTTAGGTCTAGGTTAGGTCTGGGATTTGCTCTCATCAGGCTCATTCTTCCGCATATTTCTCATACATGTTGAACAGATCCTGGGTTTTTTCTGGCATGGAACACGTAGTAAAGTGGTACCACACTGAAACATTCAATGAAACCTGGTCTGGATAAATATTTTAGAGGATAACGCATCTTTGGTCTGGGTTAGGTCTAAGATTTGCCCTCATCAGGCTCACAGTTTCGCGTTTTTCACATACTTGTTGAACAGATCCTGGGTTTTGTCTGGTTTGGATCACGAAGTAGTGTGGTACCACACTGAAACAGTCCGTTAAACCTGGTTTCGCTCAATATTTTAGAGGATAACGCATGTTAGGTCTAGGACAGGTCTGGGATTTGCTCTCATCAGGCTCATTCTTTCGCATATTTCTCATACTTGATGGCTAGATCCTGGGCTATTTCTGGATTGGATCACGTAGTAAAGTGGTACCACACTGAAACATTCAATGAAACCTGGTCTGGATAAATATTTTAGAGGATAACGCATCTTAGGTCTGGGTTAGGTCTAAGATTTTCACTCATCAGACTCATACTTTCGCATTCTTCACATACTTGTTGAACGGATCCTGGGTTTTTTCTGGTTTGGATCACGTAGTAATGTGGGACCGCACTGAAACAGTCAAGTAAACCTGGTCTTGATAAATATTTTAGAGAATAACGCATGTTAGGTCTGGGTTAGGTCTAGGATTTGCCCTCATCAGGCTCATACATTCACATATTTCTCATACTTCATGGCTAGCTCCTGGGCTTTTTTTGGATTGCATCACGTAGTAATGAAGTACAACACTGAAACAGTCAATTAAGCCTGGTTTCGATCAATATTTTAGAGAATAATTCATGTTAGGTCTAGGTTAGGTCTGGGATTTGCTCTCATCAGGCTCATTCTTCCGCATATTTCTCATACATGTTGAACAGATCCTGGGTTTTTTCTGGCATGGAACACGTAGTAATGTGGGACCACACTGAAACAATCAATTAATCCTGGTCTTGATAAATTTTTAGAGGATAACGCATGTTAGGTCTGGGTTAGGTCTAGGATTTGCCCTCATCAGGCTCATACTTTCGCATATTTCTCATACTTCATGGCTAGATCCTGGGCTGTTTCTGGACTGTATCACGTAGTAATGTGGTACCACGCTGAAACAGTCAATTAAACCTGGTTTCGATCAATATTTTAGAGGATAACGCAAGTTAGGTCTGGGATAGGTCTGGGATTCGTCCTAATCAGGCTCATACTTTCGCGTTTTTCACATACTTGTTGAACTGATCCTGGGTTTTTTCTGGTTTGGATCACGTAGTAATGTGGTACCACACTGAAACAGTCGATTAAACCTGCTTTCGATCAATATTTTAGACGATAACGCAAGTTAGGTCTGGGATAGGTCTGGGATTTGACCTCGTCAGACTCATACTTTCGCACCCTTCACATACTCGTTGAACTGATCCTGGGTTATTTTCTGGTTTGGATCACATAGTAATGTGGTACCACACTGAAACAGTCGATTAAACCAGGTTTCGATGAATATTTTAGAGGATAAAGCATGTTAGGTCTAGGTTAGGCCTAGGATTTTCACTCATCAGACTCATACTTTCTCATTCTTCACATACTTGTTGAACGGATCCTGGGTTTTTTCTGGTTTGGATCTCGTAGTAATGTGGTACCACGCTGAAACATTCAATTAAACCTGGTCTTGATAGATATTATAGAGGATAACGCATGTTAGGTTTGGGTTAGCTCTAGGATTTGCCCTCATCAGGCTCATACTTTCGCATATTTCTCATACTTGATGGCTAGATCCTGGGCTTTTTCTGGATTGCATTACGTAGTAATGAAGTACAACACTGAAACAGGCAGTTAAACCTGGTTTCCATCAATATCTTAGAGGACAACACAAGTTAGGTCTGGGATAGGTCTTGGATTTGCCCTCATCAGGCTCATACTTTCGCGTTTTTCACATACTTGTTGCACAGATCCTGGGTTTTTTCTGGTTTGGATCACGTTGTAGTGTGGTACCACACTGAAACAGTCCATTATACCTGGTTTGGATCAATATTTTAGAGGATAACGCATGTTAGGTCTAGGTTCGGTCTGGGATTTTCACTCATCAGACTCATACTTTCGCATTCTTCACGTAGTTGTTGAACGGATCCTGGGTTTTTTCTGGTTTGGATCACGTAGTAATGTGGTACCACACTGAAACAGTCGATTAAACCTGGTTTCGATCAATATTTTTGAGGATAACGCATGTTAGGTCTAGGTTAGGCCTGGGATTTTCACTCATCAGACTCATACTTTCGCATTCTTCACATACTTGTTGAACGGATCCTGGGTTTTTTCTGGTTTGGATCACGTAGTAATGTGGGACCACACTGAAGCAGTCAATTAAACCTGGTTTCGATCAATATTTTAGAGAATAATTCATGTTAGGTCTAGGTTAGGTCTGGGATTTACTCCCATCAGGCTCATTCTTTCGCATATTTCTCATACTGGATGTCTAGATCCTGTGCTTTTTCTGGATTGCATCACGTAGTAATGAAGTACAACACTGAAACAGTCAATTAAACCTGGTTTCGATCAATATTTTGGAGGATAACGCCAGTTAGGTCTGGGATAGGTCTAGGATTTGCCCTCATCAGGCTCTTACTTTCGCATATTTCTCATACTTCATGGCTAGATCCTGGGCTATTTCTGGATTGGATCACGTAGTAAAGTGGTACCACACTGAAACATTCAATGAAACCTGGTCTGGATAAATATTTTAGAGGATAACGCATCTTAGGTCTGGGTTAGGTCTAAGATTTGCCCTCATCAGGCTCACAGTTTCGCGTTTTTCACATACTTGTTGAACAGATCCTGGGTTTTGTCTGGTTTGGATCACGAAGTAGTGTGGTACCACACTGAAACAGTCCATTAAACCTGGTTTCGCTCAATATTTTAGAGGATAACGCATGTTAGGTCTAGGATAGGTCTGGATTTGCCCTCATCAGGCTCATACTTTCGCATATTTCTCATACTTCATGGCTAGATCCTGGGCTATTTCTGGATTGCATCACGTAGTAATGAAGTACAACACTGAAACAGTCAATTAAGCCTGGTTTCGATCAATATTTTAGAGAATAATTCATGTTAGGTCTAGATTAGGTCTGGGATTTGCTCTCATCAGGATCATTCTTCCGTATATTTCTCATACATGTTGCACAGATCCTGGGTTTTTTCTGGCATGGAACACGTAGTAATGTGGGACCACACTGAAACAATCAATTAATCCTGGTCTTGATAAATATTTTAGAGGATAACGCATGTTAGGTCTGGGTTAGGTCTAGGATTTGCCCCCATCAGGCTCATACTTTCGCATATTTCTCATACTTCATGGCTAGATCCTGGGCTGTTTCTGGATTGTATCACGTAGTAATGTAGTACCACGCTGAAACAGTCAATTAAACCTGCTTTCGATCAATATTTTAGTGGATAACGGAAGTTAGGTCTGGGATAGGTCTAGGATTTGCCCACATCAGGCTCTTACTTTCGCATATTTCTCATACTTCATGGCTAGATCCTGGGCTATTTCCGGATTGGATCACGTAGTAAAGTGGTAGCACACTGAAACATTCAATTAAACCTGGTTTCGATCAATATTTTAGAGGATAACGCCAGTTAGGTCTGGGATAGGCCTAGGATTTGCCCTCATCAGGCTCTTACTTTCGCATGTTTCTCATACTTCATGGCTAGATCCTGGGCTATTTCTGGATTGGATCACGTAGTAAAGTGGTACCACACTGAAACATTCAATGAAACCTGGTCTGGATAAATATTTTAGAGGATAACGCATCTTAGGTCTGGGTTAGGTCTAAGATTTGCCCTCATCAGGCTCACACTTTCGCGGTTTTAACATACATGTTGACCTGATCGAGGGTTTTTTCTGCTTTGGATCAGGTAGTAAAGTGTTGCCACACTGAAACAGTCCATTAAACCTGGTTTGGATCAATATTTTAGAGGATAACGCATGTTAGGTCTAGGTTAGCCCTGGGATTTTCACACATAAGACTCATACTTTCGCATTCTTCACATACTTGTTGAACGGATCCTGGGTTTTTTCTGGTTTGGTTCACGTAGTAATGTGGTACCACACTGAAACATTTAATTAAACCTGGTCTTGATAAATATTTTAGAGTATAATTCATGTTAGGTCTAGGTTAGGTCTGGGATTTGCTCTTATCAGGCTCATACTTTCGCATAATTCTCATACTTCATGGCTAGATCCTGGGCTGTTTCTGGACTGTATCACGTAGTAATGTGGTACCACGCTGAAACAGTCAATTAAACCTGGTTTCGATCAATATTTTAGAGGATAACGCAAGTTAGGTCTGGGATAGGTCTGGGATTCGTCCTAATCAGGCTCATACTTTCGCGTTTTTCACATACTTGTTGAACTGATCCTGGGTTTTTTCTGGTTTGGATCACGTAGTAATGTGGTACCACACTGAAACAGTCGATTAAACCTGCTTTCGATCAATATTTTAGACGATAACGCAAGTTAGGTCTGGGATAGGTCTGGGATTTGACCTCGTCAGACTCATACTTTCGCACCCTTCAGATACTCGTTGAACTGATCCTGGGTTATTTTCTGGTTTGGATCACATAGTAATGTGGTACCACACTGAAACAGTCGATTAAACCAGGTTTCGATGAATATTTTAGAGGATAAAGCATGTTAGGTCTAGGTTAGGCCTAGGATTTTCACTCATCAGACTCATACTTTCTCATTCTTCACATACTTGTTGAACGGATCCTGGGTTATTTCTGGTTTGGATCTCGTAGTAATGTGGGACCACACTGAAACATTCAATGAAACCTGGTCTGGATAAATATTTTAGAGGATAACGCATCTTAGGTCTGGGTTAGGTCTAAGATTTGCCCTCATCAGGCTCACAGTTTCGCGTTTTTCACATACTTGTTGAACAGATCCTGGGTTTTTTCTGGTTTGGATCACGTAGTAATGTGGTACCACGCTGAAACATTCAATTAAACCTGGTCTTGATAGATATTATAGAGGATAACGCATGTTAGGTTTGGGTTAGCTCTAGGATTTGCCCTCATCAGGCTCATACTTTCGCATATTTCTCATACTTGATGGCTAGATCCTGGGCTTTTTCTGGATTGCGTTACGTAGTAATGAAGTACAACACTGAAACAGGCAGTTAAACCTGGTTTCCATCAATATCTTAGAGGACAACACAAGTTAGGTCTGGGATAGGTCTCGGATTTGCCCTCATCAGGCTCATACTTTCGCGTTTCTCACATACTTGTTGCACAGATCCTGGGTTTTTTCTGGTTTGGATCACGTTGTAGTGTGGTACCACACTGAAACAGTCCATTATACCTGGTTTGGATCAATATTTTAGAGGATAACGCATGTTAGGTCTAGGTTCGGTCTGGGATTTTCACTCATCAGACTCATACTTTCGCATTCTTCACATACTTGTTGAACGGATCCTGGGTTTTTTCTGGTTTGGATCACGTAGTAATGTGGGACCACACTGAAGCAGTCAATTAAACCTGGTTTCGATCAATATTTTAGAGAATAATTCATGTTAGGTCTAGGTTAGGTCTGGGATTTACTCCCATCAGGCTCATTCTTTCGCATATTTCTCATACTGGATGTCTAGATCCTGTGCTTTTTCTGGATTGCATCACGTAGTAATGAAGTACAACACTGAAACAGTCAATTAAACCTGGTTTCGATCAATATTTTGGAGGATAACGCCAGTTAGGTCTGGGATAGGTCTAGGATTTGCCCTCATCAGGCTCTTACTTTCGCATATTTCTCATACTTCATGGCTAGATCCTGGGCTATTTCTGGATTGGATCACGTAGTAAAGTGGTACCACACTGAAACATTCAATGAAACCTGGTCTGGATAAATATTTTAGAGGATAACGCATCTTTGGTCTGGGTTAGGTCTAAGATTTGCCCTCATCAGGCTCACAGTTTCGCGTTTTTCACATACTTGTTGAACAGATCCTGGGTTTTGTCTGGTTTGGATCACGAAGTAGTGTGGTACCACACTGAAACAGTCCATTAAACCTGGTTTCGCTCAATATTTTAGAGGATAACGCATGTTAGGTCTAGGATAGGTCTGGATTTGCTCTCATCAGGCTCATTCTTTCGCATATTTCTCATACTTGATGGCTAGATCCTGGGCTTTTTCTGGATTGCATCACGTAGTAATGAAGTACCACACTGAAACAGTCAATGAAACCTGGTTTCCATCAATATTTTAGAGGACAACGCAAGTTAGGTCTAGGTAAGCCCTGAGATTTTCACTGATCAGACTCATACTTTCGCATTCTTCACATACTTGTTGAACGGATCCTGGGTTTTTTCTGGTTTTGATCACGTAGTAATGTGGTACCACACTGAAACATTCAGTTAAACCTAGTCTTGATAAATATTTTAGAGAATAACGCATGTTAGGTCTGGGTTAGGTCTAGGATTTGCCCTCATCAGGCACATACTTTCGCATATTTCTCATACTTCATGGCTAGATCCTGGGCTATTTCTGGATTGGATCACGTAGTAAAGTGGTACCACACTGAAACATTCAATGAAACCTGGTCTGGATAAATATTTTAGAGGATAACGCATCTTAGGTCTGGGTTAGGTCTAAGATTTTCACTCATCAGACTCATACTTTCGCATTCTTCACATACTTGTTGAACGGATCCTGGGTTTTTTCTGGTTTGGATCACGTAGTAATGTGGGACCGCACTGAAACAGTCAAGTAAACCTGGTCTTGATAAATATTTTAGAGAATAACGCATGTTAGGTCTGGGTTAGGTCTAGGATTTGCCCTCATCAGGCTCATACATTCACATATTTCTCATACTTCATGGCTAGCTCCTGGGCTTTTTTTGGATTGCATCACGTAGTAATGAAGTACAACACTGAAACAGTCAATTAAGCCTGGTTTCGATCAATATTTTAGAGAATAATTCATGTTAGGTCTAGGTTAGGTCTGGGATTTGCTCTCATCAGGCTCATTCTTCCGCATATTTCTCATACATGTTGAACAGATCCTGGGTTTTTTCTGGCATGGAACACGTAGTAAAGTGGTACCACACTGAAACATTCAATGAAACCTGGTCTGGATAAATATTTTAGAGGATAACGCATCTTTGGTCTGGGTTAGGTCTAAGATTTGCCCTCATCAGGCTCACAGTTTCGCGTTTTTCACATACTTGTTGAACAGATCCTGGGTTTTGTCTGGTTTGGATCACGAAGTAGTGTGGTACCACACTGAAACAGTCCATTAAACCTGGTTTCGCTCAATATTTTAGAGGATAACGCATGTTAGGTCTAGGATAGGTCTGGGATTTGCTCTCATCAGGCTCATTCTTTCGCATATTTCTCATACTTGATGGCTAGATCCTGGGCTATTTCTGGATTGGATCACGTAGTAAAGTGGTACCACACTGAAACATTCAATGAAACCTGGTCTGGATAAATATTTTAGAGGATAACGCATCTTAGGTCTGGGTTAGGTCTAAGATTTTCACTCATCAGACTCATACTTTCGCATTCTTCACATACTTGTTGAACGGATCCTGGGTTTTTTCTGGTTTGGATCACGTAGTAATGTGGGACCGCACTGAAACAGTCAAGTAAACCTGGTCTTGATAAATATTTTAGAGAATAACGCATGTTAGGTCTGGGTTAGGTCTAGGATTTGCCCACATCAGGCTCATACATTCACATATTTCTCATACTTCATGGCTAGCTCCTGGGCTTTTTTTGGATTGCATCACGTAGTAATGAGGTACAACACTGAAACAGTCAATTAAGCCTGGTTTCGATCAATATTTTACAGAATAATTCATGTTAGGTCTAGGTTAGGTCTGGGATTTGCTCTCATCAGGCTCATTCTTCCGCATATTTCTCATACATGTTGAACAGATCCTGGGTTTTTTCTGGCATGGAACACGTAGTAATGTGGGACCACACTGAAACAATCAATTAATCCTGGTCTTGATAAATTTTTAGAGGATAACGCATGTTAGGTCTGGGTTAGGTCTAGGATTTGCCCTCATCAGGCTCATACTTTCGCATATTTCTCATACTTCATGGCTAGATCCTGGGCTGTTTCTGGACTGTATCACGTAGTAATGTGGTACCACGCTGAAACAGTCAATTAAACCTGGTTTCGATCAATATTTTAGAGGATAACGCAAGTTAGGTCTGGGATAGGTCTGGGATTCGTCCTAATCAGGCTCATACTTTCGCGTTTTTCACATACTTGTTGAACTGATCCTGGGTTTTTTCTGGTTTGGATCACGTAGTAATGTGGTACCACACTGAAACAGTCGATTAAACCTGCTTTCGATCAATATTTTAGACGATAACGCAAGTTAGGTCTGGGATAGGTCTGGGATTTGACCTCGTCAGACTCATACTTTCGCACCCTTCACATACTCGTTGAACTGATCCTGGGTTATTTTCTGGTTTGGATCACATAGTAATGTGGTACCACACTGAAACAGTCGATTAAACCAGGTTTCGATGAATATTTTAGAGGATAAAGCATGTTAGGTCTAGGTTAGGCCTAGGATTTTCACTCATCAGACTCATACTTTCTCATTCTTCACATACTTGTTGAACGGATCCTGGGTTTTTTCTGGTTGGGATCTCGTAGTAATGTGGGACCACACTGAAACATTCAATGAAACCTGGTCTGGATAAATATTTTAGAGGATAACGCATCTTAGGTCTGGGTTAGGTCTAAGATTTGCCCTCATCAGGCTCACAGTTTCGCGTTTTTCACATACTTGTTGAACAGATCCTGGGTTTTTTCTGGTTTGGATCACGTAGTAATGTGGTACCACGCTGAAACATTCAATTAAACCTGGTCTTGATAGATATTATAGAGGATAACGCATGTTAGGTTTGGGTTAGCTCTAGGATTTGCCCTCATCAGGCTCATACTTTCGCATATTTCTCATACTTGATGGCTAGATCCTGGGCTTTTTCTGGATTGCATTACGTAGTAATGAAGTACAACACTGAAACAGGCAGTTAAACCTGGTTTCCATCAATATCTTAGAGGACAACACAAGTTAGGTCTGGGATAGGTCTTGGATTTGCCCTCATCAGGCTCATACTTTCGCGTTTTTCACATACTTGTTGCACAGATCCTGGGTTTTTTCTGGTTTGGATCACGTTGTAGTGTGGTACCACACTGAAACAGTCCATTATACCTGGTTTGGATCAATATTTTAGAGGATAACGCATGTTAGGTCTAGTTTCGGTCTGGGATTTTCACTCATCAGACTCATACTTTCGCATTCTTCACGTAGTTGTTGAACGGATCCTGGGTTTTTTCTGGTTTGGATCACGTAGTAATGTGGTACCACACTGAAACAGTCGATTAAACCTGGTTTCGATCAATATTTTTGAGGATAACGCATGTTAGGTCTAGGTTAGGCCTGGGATTTTCACTCATCAGACTCATACTTTCGCATTCTTCACATACTTGTTGAACGGATCCTGGGTTTTTTCTGGTTTGGATCACGTAGTAATGTGGTACCACACTGAAACATTCAATGAAACCTGGTCTGGATAAATATTTTAGAGGATAACGCATCTTAGGTCTGGGTTAGGTCTAAGATTTGCCCTCATCAGGCTCACAGTTTCGCGTTTTTCACATACTTGTTGAACAGATCCTGGGTTTTGTCTGGTTTGGATCACGAAGTAGTGTGGTACCACACTGAAACAGTCCATTAAACCTGGTTTCGCTCAATATTTTAGAGGATAACGCATGTTAGGTCTAGGATAGGTCTGGATTTGCCCTCATCAGGCTCATACTTTCGCATATTTCTCATACTTCATGGCTAGATCCTGGGCTATTTCTGGATTGCATCACGTAGTAATGAAGTACAACACTGAAACAGTCAATTAAGCCTGGTTTCGATCGATATTTTAGAGAATAATTCATGTTAGGTCTAGGTTAGGTCTGGGATTTGCTCTCATCAGGATCATTCTTCCGTATATTTCTCATACATGTTGAACAGATCCTGGGTTTTTTCTGGCATGGAACACGTAGTAATGTGGGACCACACTGAAACAATCAATTAATCCTGGTCTGGATAAATATTTTAGAGGATAACGCATCTTAGGTCTGGGTTAGGTCTAAGATTTGCCCTCATCAGGCTCACAGTTTCGCGTTTTTCACATACTTGTTGAACAGATCCTGGGTTTTTTCTGGTTTGGATCACGTAGTAATGTGGTACCACGCTGAAACATTCAATTAAACCTGGTCTTGATAGATATTATAGAGGATAACGCATGTTAGGTTTGGGTTAGCTCTAGGATTTGCCCTCATCAGGCTCATACTTTCGCATATTTCTCATACTTGATGGCTAGATCCTGGGCTTTTTCTGGATTGCATTACGTAGTAATGAAGTACAACACTGAAACAGGCAGTTAAACCTGGTTTCCATCAATATCTTAGAGGACAACACAAGTTAGGTCTGGGATAGGTCTTGGATTTGCCCTCATCAGGCTCATACTTTCGCGTTTTTCACATACTTGTTGCACAGATCCTGGGTTTTTTCTGGTTTGGATCACGTTGTAGTGTGGTACCACACTGAAACAGTCCATTATACCTGGTTTGGATCAATATTTTAGAGGATAACGCATGTTAGGTCTAGGTTCGGTCTGGGATTTTCACTCATCAGACTCATACTTTCGCATTCTTCACGTAGTTGTTGAACGGATCCTGGGTTTTTTCTGGTTTGGATCACGTAGTAATGTGGTACCACACTGAAACAGTCGATTAAACCTGGTTTCGATCAATATTTTTGAGGATAACGCATGTTAGGTCTAGGTTAGGCCTGGGATTTTCACTCATCAGACTCATACTTTCGCATTCTTCACATACTTGTTGAACGGATCCTGGGTTTTTTCTGGTTTGGATCACGTAGTAATGTGGGACCACACTGAAGCAGTCAATTAAACCTGGTTTCGATCAATATTTTAGAGAATAATTCATGTTAGGTCTAGGTTAGGTCTGGGATTTACTCCCATCAGGCTCATTCTTTCGCATATTTCTCATACTGGATGTCTAGATCCTGTGCTTTTTCTGGATTGCATCACGTAGTAATGAAGTACAACACTGAAACAGTCAATTAAACCTGGTTTCGATCAATATTTTGGGGGATAACGCCAGTTAGGTCTGGGATAGGTCTAGGATTTGCCCTCATCAGGCTCTTACTTTCGCATATTTCTCATACTTCATGGCTAGATCCTGGGCTATTTCTGGATTGGATCACGTAGTAAAGTGGTACCACACTGAAACATTCAATGAAACCTGGTCTGGATAAATATTTTAGAGGATAACGCATCTTAGGTCTGGGTTAGGTCTAAGATTTGCCCTCATCAGGCTCACAGTTTCGCGTTTTTCACATACTTGTTGAACAGATCCTGGGTTTTGTCTGGTTTGTATCACGAAGTAGTGTGGTACCACACTGAAACAGTCCATTAAACCTGGTTTCGCTCAATATTTTAGAGGATAACGCATGTTAGGTCTAGGATAGGTCTGGATTTGCCCTCATCAGGCTCATACTTTCGCATATTTCTCATACTTCATGGCTAGATCCTGGGCTATTTCTGGATTGCATCACGTAGTAATGAAGTACAACACTGAAACAGTCAATTAAGCCTGGTTTCGATCAATATTTTAGAGAATAATTCATGTTAGGTCTAGGTTAGGTCTGGGATTTGCTCTCATCAGGATCATTCTTCCGTATATTTCTCATACATGTTGAACAGATCCTGGGTTTTTTCTGGCATGGAACACGTAGTAATGTGGGACCACACTGAAACAATCAATTAATCCTGGTCTTGATAAATATTTTAGAGGATAACGCATGTTAGGTCTGGGTTAGGTCTAGGATTTGCCCCCATCAGGCTCATACTTTCGCATATTTCTCATACTTCATGGCTAGATCCTGGGCTGTTTCTGGATTGTATCACGTAGTAATGTAGTACCACGCTGAAACAGTCAATTAAACCTGCTTTCGATCAATATTTTAGTGGATAACGGAAGTTAGGTCTGGGATAGGTCTAGGATTTGCCCTCATCAGGCTCTTACTTTCGCATATTTCTCATACTTCATGGCTAGATCCTGGGCTATTTCCGGATTGGATCACGTAGTAAAGTGGTAGCACACTGAAACATTCAATTAAACCTGGTTTCGATCAATATTTTAGAGGATAACGCCAGTTAGGTCTGGGATAGGCCTAGGATTTGCCCTCATCAGGCTCTTACTTTCGCATATTTCTCATACTTCATGGCTAGATCCTGGGCTATTTCTGGATTGGATCACGTAGTAAAGTGGTACCACACTGAAACATTCAATGAAACCTGGTCTGGATAAATATTTTAGAGGATAACGCAACTTAGGTCTGGGTTAGGTCTAAGATTTGCCCTCATCAGGCTCACACTTTCGCGTTTTTCACATACTTGTTGAACAGATCCTGGGTTTTGTCTGGTTTGGATCACGAAGTAGTGTGGTACCACACTGAAACAGTCCATTAAACCTGGTTTCGCTCAATATTTTAGGGGATAACGCATGTTAGGTCTAGGATAGGTCTGGGATTTGCTCTCATCAGGCTCATACTTTCGCATATTTCTCATACTTGATGGCTAGATCCTGGGCTATTTCTGGATTGGATCACGTAGTAAAGTGGTACCACACTGAAACATTCAATGAAACCTGGTCTGGATAAATATTTTAGAGGATAACGCATCTTAGGTCTGGGTTAGGTCTAAGATTTTCACTCATCAGACTCATACTTTCGCATTCTTCACATACTTGTTGAACGGATCCTGGGTTTTTTCTGGTTTGGATCACGTAGTAATGTGGGACCGCACTGAAACAGTCAAGTAAACCTGGTCTTGATAAATATTTTAGAGAATAACGCATGTTAGGTCTGGGTTAGGTCTAGGATTTGCCCTCATCAGGCTCATACATTCGCATATTTCTCATACTTCATGGCTAGCTCCTGGGCTTTTTTTGGATTGCATCACGTAGTAATGAAGTACAACACTGAAACAGTCAATTAAGCCTGGTTTCGATCAATATTTTAGATAATAATTCATGTTAGGTCTAGGTTAGGTCTGGGATTTGCTCTCATCAGGCTCATTCTTCCGCATATTTCTCATACATGTTGAACAGATCCTGGGTTTTTTCTGGCATGGAACACGTAGTAATGTGGGACCACACTGAAACAATCAATTAATCCTGGTCTTGATAAATATTTTAGAGGATAACGCATGTTAGGTCTGGGTTAGGTCTAGGATTTGCCCTCATCAGGCTCATACTTTCGCATATTTCTCATACTTCATGGCTAGATCCTGGGCTGTTTCTGGATTGTATCACGTAGTAATGTGGTACCACGCTGAAACAGTCAATTAAACCTGCTTTCGATCAATATTTTAGTGGATAACGGAAGTTAGGTCTGGGATAGGTCTAGGATTTGCCCTCATCAGGCTTACAGTTTAGCGTTTTTCACTTACTTGTTGAACAGATCCTGGGTTTTTTCTGGTTTGGATCACGAAGTAGTGTGGTACCACACTGAAACCGTCCATTAAACCTGGTTTCGCTCAATATTTTAGAGGATAACGCATGTTAGGTCTGGGTTAGGTCTAGGATTTGCCCTCATCAGGCTCACAGTTTTGCGTTTTTCACATACTTGTTGAACAGATCCTGGGCTTTTTCTGGATTGCATCACGTAATAATGTAGTACCACACTGAAACAGTCAATGAAACCAGGTTTCCGTCAATATTTTAGAGGACAACGCATCTTAGGTCTGGGTTAGGTCTAAGATTTGCCCTCATCAGGCTTACAGTTTAGCGTTTTTCACATACTTGTTGAACAGATCCTGTGTTTTTTCTGGTTTGGATCACGTAGTAATGTGGTACCACTCTGAGACAGTCGATTAAACCAGGTTTCGATCAATATTTTAGAGGATAACGCATGTTAGGTCTGGGTTAGGTCTAGGATTTGCCCTCATCAGGCTCACAGTTTTGCGTTTTTCACATACTTGTTGAACAGATCCTGGGTTTTTTCTGGTTTGGATCACGTAGTAATGTGGTACCACACTGAAACAGTTGACTATACCTGGTTTCGATCAATATTTTAGAGGATAACGCAAGTTAGGTCTGGGATAGGTCTAGGATATGACCTCATCAGACTCATACTTTCGCACACTTCACGTACTCGTTGAACAGATCCTGGGATATTTTCTGGTTTGGATCACATAGTAATGTGGTACCACTCTGAGACAGTCGATTAAACCAGGTTTCGATCAATATTTTAGAGGATAACGCATGTTAGGTCTGGGTTAGGTCTAGGATTTGCCCTCATCAGGCTCACAGTTTTGCGTTTTTCACATACTTCATGGCTAGATCCTGGGCTATTTCTAGATTGGATCACGTAGTAATGTGGTACCACACTAAAACATTCAATTAAACCTGGTCTTGATAAATATTTTAGTGGATAACGCATGTTAGGTTTGGGTTAGGTCTAGGATTTGCCCTCATCAGGCTCATACTTTCGCATATTTCTCATACTTCATGGCTAGATCCTGGGCTTTTTCTGGATTGCATAACGTAGTAATGAAGTACAACACTGAAACAGTCAATTAAACCTGGTTTCCATCAATATTTTGGAGGACAACGCATATTAGGTCTAGGTTAGGCCTGGGATTTGCCCTCATCAGGGTAATACTTTCGCAGTTTTAACATACATGTTTGCCTGATCGAGGGTTTTTTCTGCTTTGGATCACGTAGTAAAGTGGTGCCACACTGAAACAGTCCATTAAACCTGGTTTCCATCAATATTTTAGAGAACAACACATGTTAGGTCTAGGTTAGGCCGGGGATTTGCCCTCATCAGGGTCATTCTGTCGCAGTTTTAACATACTTATTGAACGGATCCTGGGTTTTTTCTGGTTTGGTTCACGTAGTAATGTGGTACCACACTGAAACATTCAATTAAACCTGGTCTTGATAAATATTTTAGAGGATAACGCATGTTAGGTTTGGGTTAGGTCTAGGATTTGCCGTCATCTGGCTTATTCTTTCGCATATTTCTCAAACTTGATGGCTAGATCCTGGGCTTTTTCTGGATTGCATCACGTAGTAATGTGGTACCACACTGAAACATTCAATTAAACCTGGTCTTGATAAATATTTTAGAGGATACCGCATGTTAGGTCTGGGTTAGGTCTAGGATTTGCCCTCATCAGACTCATACTTTCGCATTCTTCACATACTTGTTGAATGGATCCTGGATTTTTTCTGGTTTGGATCACGTAGTAATGTGGGACCACACTGAAACAGTCAACTAAACCTGGTGTCGATCAATATTTTAGAGTGTAATTCATGTTAGGTCTAGGTTAGGTCTGGGATTTGCTCTTATCAGGCTCATTCTTTCGCATATTTCTCATACTTGAGGGCTAGAGCCTGGGCTTTTTCTGGATTGCATAACGTAGTAGTGAAGTACAACACTGAAACAGTCAATTAAACCTGGTTTCCATCAATTTTTTAGAGGACAACGCATGTTAGGTCTAGGTTAGGCCTGGAATTTGCCCTCATCACGGTCATACTTTCGCGGTTTTAACATACATGTTGACCTGATCGAGGGTTTTTTCTGCTTTGGATCAGGTAGTAAAGTGTTGCCACACTGAAACAGTCCATTAAACCTGGTTTGGATCAATATTTTAGAGGATAACGCATGTTAGGTCTAGGTTAGCCCTGGGATTTTCACACATCAGACTCATACTTTCGCATTCTGCACATACTTGTTGAACGGATCCTGGGTTTTTTCTGGTTTGGTTCACGTAGTAATGTGGTACCACACTGAAACATTTAATTAAACCTGGTCTTGATAAATATTTTAGAGGCCAACGCATGTTAGGTTTGGGTTAGGTCTAGGATTTGCCCTCATCAGGCTCATACTTTCGCATAATTCTCATACTTCATGGCTAGATCCTGGGCTGTTTCTGGACTGTATCACGTAGTAATGTGGTACCACGCTGAAACAGTCAATTAAACCTGGTTTCGATCAATATTTTAGAGGATAACGCAAGTTAGGTCTGGGATAGGTCTGGGATTCGTCCTAATCATGCTCATACTTTCGCGTTTTTCACATACTTGTTGAACTGATCCTGGGTTTTTTCTGGTTTGGATCACGTAGTAATGTGGTACCTCACTGAAACAGTCGATTAAACCTGCTTTCGATCAATATTTTAGACGATAACGCAAGTTAGGTCTGGGATAGGTCTGGGATTTGACCTCCTCAGACTCATACTTTCGCACCCTTCACATACTCGTTGAACTGATCCTGGGTTATTTTCTGGTTTGGATCACATAGTAATGTGGTACCACACTGAAACAGTCGATTAAACCAGGTTTCGATGAATATTTTAGAGGATAAAGCATGTTAGGTCTAGGTTAGGCCTAGGATTTTCACTCATCAGACTCATACTTTCTCATTCTTCACATACTTGTTGAACGGATCCTGGGTTTTTTCTGGTTTGGATCACGTAGTAATGTGGTACCACGCTGAAACATTCAATTAAACCTGGTCTTGATAGATATTATAGAGGATAACGCATGTTAGGTTTGGGTTAGCTCTAGGATTTGCCCTCATCAGGCTCATACTTTCGCATATTTCTCATACTTGATGGCTAGATCCTGGGCTTTTTCTGGATTGCATCACGTAGTAATGAAGTACAACACTGAAACAGGCAGTTAAACCTGGTTTCCATCAATATCTTAGGGGACAACACAAGTTTGGTCTGGGATGGGTCTTGGATTTGCCCTCATCAGGCTCATACTATCGCGTTTTTCACATACTTGTTGCACAGATCCTGGGTTTTTTCTGGTTTGGATCACGTAGTAGTGTGGTACCACACTGAAACAGTCCATTATACCTGGTTTGGATCAATATTTTAGAGGATAACGCATGTTAGGTCTAGGTTCGGTCTGGGATTTTCACTCATCAGACTCATACTTTCGCATTCTTCACGTACTTGTTGAACGGATCCTGGGTTTTTTCTGGTTTGGATCACGTAGTAATGTGGTACCACACTGAAACAGTCGATTAAACCTGGTTTCGATCAATATTTTAGAGGATCACGCAAGTTAAGTCTGGGATTGGTCTGGGATTTGACCTCATCAGACTCATACTTTCGCACACTTCACATACTCGTTGAACAGATCCTGGGTTATTTTCTGGTTTGGATCACATAGTAATGTGGTACCACACTGAAACAGTCGATTAAACCAGGTTTCGATCAATATTTTTGAGGATAACGCATGTTAGGTCTAGGTTAGGCCTGGGATTTTCACTCATCAGACTCATACTTTCGCATTCTTCACGTACTTGTTGAACGGATCCTGGGTTTTTTCTGGTTTGGATCACGTAGTAATGTGGTACCACACTGAAACAGTCGATTAAACCTGGTTTCGATCAATATTTTAGAGGATCACGCAAGTTAAGTCTGGGATTGGTCTGGGATTTGACCTCATCAGACTCATACTTTCGCATTCTTCACATACTTGTTGAACGGATCCTGGGTTTTTTCTGGTTTTGATCACGTAGTAATGTGGTACCACACTGAAACATTCAGTTAAACCTGGTCTTGATAAATATTTTAGAGAATAACGCATGTTAGGTCTGGGTTAGGTCTAGGATCTGCCCTCATCAGGCTCATACTTTCGCATATTTCTCATACTTCATGGCTAGATCCTGGGCTATTTCTGGATTGGATCACGTAGTAAAGTGGTACCACACTGAAACATTCAATGAAACCTGGTCTGGATAAATATTTTAGAGGATAACGCATCTTAGGTCTGGGTTAGGTCTAAGATTTTCACTCATCAGACCCATACTTTCGCATTCTTCACATACTTGTTGAACGGATCCTGGGTTTTTTTCTGGTTTGGATCACGTAGTAATGTGGGACCACACTGAAACAATCAATTAATCCTGGTCTTGATAAATATTTTAGAGGATAACGCATGTTAGGTCTGGGTTAGGTCTAGGATTTGCCCCCATCAGGCTCATACTTTCGCATATTTCTCATACTTCATGGCTAGATCCTGGGCTGTTTCTGGATTGTATCACGTAGTAATGTAGTACCACGCTGAAACAGTCAATTAAACCTGCTTTCGATCAATATTTTAGTGGATAACGGAAGTTAGGTCTGGGATAGGTCTAGGATTTGCCCTCATCAGGCTCTTACTTTCGCATATTTCTCATACTTCATGGCTAGATCCTGGGCTATTTCCGGATTGGATCACGTAGTAAAGTGGTAGCACACTGAAACATTCAATTAAACCTGGTTTCGATCAATATTTTAGAGGATAACGCCAGTTAGCTCTAGGATAGGCCTAGGATTTGCCCTCATCAGGCTCTTACTTTCGCATATTTCTCATACTTCATGGCTAGATCCTGGGCTATTTCTTGATTGGATCACGTAGTAAAGTGGTACCACACTGAAACATTCAATGAAACCTGGTCTGGATAAATATTTTAGAGGATAACGCATCTTAGGTCTGGGTTAGGTCTGGGATTTGTCCTCATCAGACTCACACTTTCGCGTTTTTCACATACTTGTTGAACAGATCCTGGGTTTTGTCTGGTTTGGATCACGAAGTAGTGTGGTACCACACTGAAACAGTCCATTAAACCTGGTTTCGCTCAATATTTTAGGGGATAACGCATGTTAGGTCTAGGATAGGTCTGGGATTTGCTCTCATCAGGCTCATTCTTTCGCATATTTCTCATACTTGATGGCTAGATCCTGGGCTATTTCTGGATTGGATCACGTAGTAAAGTGGTACCACACTGAAACATTCAATGAAACCTGGTCTGGATAAATATTTTAGAGGATAACGCATCTTAGGTCTGGGTTAGGTCTAAGATTTTCACTCATCAGACTCATACTTTCGCATTCTTCTCATACTTGTTGAACGGATCCTGGGTTTTTTCTGGTTTGGATCACGTAGTAATGTGGGACCGCACTGAAACAGTCAAGTAAACCTGGTCTTGATAAATATTTTAGAGAATAACGCATGTTAGGTCTGGGTTAGGTCTAGGATTTGCCCTCATCAGGCTCATACATTCGCATATTTCTCATACTTCATGGCTAGCTCCTGGGCTTTTTTTGGATTGCATCACGTAGTAATGAAGTACAACACTGAAACAGTCAATTAAGCCTGGTTTCGATCAATATTTTAGATAATAATTCATGTTAGGTCTAGGTTAGGTCTGGGATTTGCTCTCATCAGGCTCATTCTTCCGCATATTTCTCATACATGTTGAACAGATCCTGGGTTTTTTCTGGCATGGAACACGTAGTAATGTGGGACCACACTGAAACAATCAATTAATCCTGGTCTTGATAAATATTTTAGAGGATAACGCATGTTAGGTCTGGGTTAGGTCTAGGATTTGCCCTCATCAGGCTCATACTTTCGCATATTTCTCATACTTCATGGCTAGATCCTGGGCTGTTTCTGGATTGTATCACGTAGTAATGTGGTACCACGCTGAAACAGTCAATTAAACCTGCTTTCGATCAATATTTTAGTGGATAACGGAAGTTAGGTCTGGGATAGGTCTAGGATTTGCCCTCATCAGGCTCTTTCTTTCGCATATTTCTCATACTTCATGGCTAGATCCTGGGCTATTTCCGGATTGGATCACGTAGTAAAGTGGTACCACACTAAAACATTCAATGAAACCTGGTCTGGATAAATATTTTAGAGGATAACGCATCTTAGGTCTGGGTTAGGTCTAAGATTTGCCCTCATCAGGCTCACAGTTTCGCGTTTTTCACATACTTGTTGGACAGATCCTGGGTTTTTTCTGGTTTGGATCACGTAGTAATGTGGTACCACGCTGAAACATTCAATTAAACCTGGTCTTGATAGATATTATAGAGGATAACGCATGTTAGGTTTGGGTTAGCTCTAGGATTTGCCCTCATCAGGCTCATACTTTCGCATATTTCTCATACTTGATGGCTAGATCCTGGGCTTTTTCTGGATTGCATTACGTAGTAATGAAGTACAACACTGAAACAGGCAGTTAAACCTGGTTTCCATCAATATCTTAGAGGACAACACAAGTTAGGTCTGGGATAGGTCTTGGATTTGCCCTCATCAGGCTCATACTTTCGCGTTTTTCACATACTTGTTGCACAGATCCTGGGTTTTTTCTGGTTTGGATCACGTTGTAGTGTGGTACCACACTGAAACAGTCCATTATACCTGGTTTGGATCAATATTTTAGAGGATAACGCATGTTAGGTCTAGGTTCGGTCTGGGATTTTCACTCATCAGACTCATACTTTCGCATTCTTCACGTAGTTGTTGAACGGATCCTGGGTTTTTTCTGGTTTGGATCACGTAGTAATGTGGTACCACACTGAAACAGTCGATTAAACCTGGTTTCGATCAATATTTTTGAGGATAACGCATGTTAGGTCTAGGTTAGGCCTGGGATTTTCACTCATCAGACTCATACTTTCGCATTCTTCACATACTTGTTGAACGGATCCTGGGTTTTTTCTGGTTTGGATCACGTAGTAATGTGGGACCACACTGAAGCAGTCAATTAAACCTGGTTTCGATCAATATTTTAGAGAATAATTCATGTTAGGTCTAGGTTAGGTCTGGGATTTACTCCCATCAGGCTCATTCTTTCGCATATTTCTCATACTGGATGTCTAGATCCTGTGCTTTTTCTGGATTGCATCACGTAGTAATGAAGTACAACACTGAAACAGTCAATTAAACCTGGTTTCGATCAATATTTTGGGGGATAACGCCAGTTAGGTCTGGGATAGGTCTAGGATTTGCCCTCATCAGGCTCTTACTTTCGCATATTTCTCATACTTCATGGCTAGATCCTGGGCTATTTCTGGATTGGATCACGTAGTAAAGTGGTACCACACTGAAACATTCAATGAAACCTGGTCTGGATAAATATTTTAGAGGATAACGCATCTTAGGTCTGGGTTAGGTCTAAGATTTGCCCTCATCAGGCTCACAGTTTCGCGTTTTTCACATACTTGTTGAACAGATCCTGGGTTTTGTCTGGTTTGTATCACGAAGTAGTGTGGTACCACACTGAAACAGTCCATTAAACCTGGTTTCGCTCAATATTTTAGAGGATAACGCATGTTAGGTCTAGGATAGGTCTGGATTTGCCCTCATCAGGCTCATACTTTCGCATATTTCTCATACTTCATGGCTAGATCCTGGGCTATTTCTGGATTGCATCACGTAGTAATGAAGTACAACACTGAAACAGTCAATTAAGCCTGGTTTCGATCAATATTTTAGAGAATAATTCATGTTAGGTCTAGGTTAGGTCTGGGATTTGCTCTCATCAGGATCATTCTTCCGTATATTTCTCATACATGTTGAACAGATCCTGGGTTTTTTCTGGCATGGAACACGTAGTAATGTGGGACCACACTGAAACAATCAATTAATCCTGGTCTTGATAAATATTTTAGAGGATAACGCATGTTAGGTCTGGGTTAGGTCTAGGATTTGCCCCCATCAGGCTCATACTTTCGCATATTTCTCATACTTCATGGCTAGATCCTGGGCTGTTTCTGGATTGTATCACGTAGTAATGTAGTACCACGCTGAAACAGTCAATTAAACCTGCTTTCGATCAATATTTTAGTGGATAACGGAAGTTAGGTCTGGGATAGGTCTAGGATTTGCCCTCATCAGGCTCTTACTTTCGCATATTTCTCATACTTCATGGCTAGATCCTGGGCTATTTCCGGATTGGATCACGTAGTAAAGTGGTAGCACACTGAAACATTCAATTAAACCTGGTTTCGATCAATATTTTAGAGGATAACGCCAGTTAGGTCTGGGATAGGCCTAGGATTTGCCCTCATCAGGCTCTTACTTTCGCATATTTCTCATACTTCATGGCTAGATCCTGGGCTATTTCTGGATTGGATCACGTAGTAAAGTGGTACCACACTGAAACATTCAATGAAACCTGGTCTGGATAAATATTTTAGAGGATAACGCAACTTAGGTCTGGGTTAGGTCTAAGATTTGCCCTCATCAGGCTCACACTTTCGCGTTTTTCACATACTTGTTGAACAGATCCTGGGTTTTGTCTGGTTTGGATCACGAAGTAGTGTGGTACCACACTGAAACAGTCCATTAAACCTGGTTTCGCTCAATATTTTAGGGGATAACGCATGTTAGGTCTAGGATAGGTCTGGGATTTGCTCTCATCAGGCTCATACTTTCGCATATTTCTCATACTTGATGGCTAGATCCTGGGCTATTTCTGGATTGGATCACGTAGTAAAGTGGTACCACACTGAAACATTCAATGAAACCTGGTCTGGATAAATATTTTAGAGGATAACGCATCTTAGGTCTGGGTTAGGTCTAAGATTTTCACTCATCAGACTCATACTTTCGCATTCTTCACATACTTGTTGAACGGATCCTGGGTTTTTTCTGGTTTGGATCACGTAGTAATGTGGGACCGCACTGAAACAGTCAAGTAAACCTGGTCTTGATAAATATTTTAGAGAATAACGCATGTTAGGTCTGGGTTAGGTCTAGGATTTGCCCTCATCAGGCTCATACATTCGCATATTTCTCATACTTCATGGCTAGCTCCTGGGCTTTTTTTGGATTGCATCACGTAGTAATGAAGTACAACACTGAAACAGTCAATTAAGCCTGGTTTCGATCAATATTTTAGATAATAATTCATGTTAGGTCTAGGTTAGGTCTGGGATTTGCTCTCATCAGGCTCATTCTTCCGCATATTTCTCATACATGTTGAACAGATCCTGGGTTTTTTCTGGCATGGAACACGTAGTAATGTGGGACCACACTGAAACAATCAATTAATCCTGGTCTTGATAAATATTTTAGAGGATAACGCATGTTAGGTCTGGGTTAGGTCTAGGATTTGCCCTCATCAGGCTCATACTTTCGCATATTTCTCATACTTCATGGCTAGATCCTGGGCTGTTTCTGGATTGTATCACGTAGTAATGTGGTACCACGCTGAAACAGTCAATTAAACCTGCTTTCGATCAATATTTTAGTGGATAACGGAAGTTAGGTCTGGGATAGGTCTAGGATTTGCCCTCATCAGGCTTACAGTTTAGCGTTTTTCACTTACTTGTTGAACAGATCCTGGGTTTTTTCTGGTTTGGATCACGAAGTAGTGTGGTACCACACTGAAACCGTCCATTAAACCTGGTTTCGCTCAATATTTTAGAGGATAACGCATGTTAGGTCTGGGTTAGGTCTAGGATTTGCCCTCATCAGGCTCACAGTTTTGCGTTTTTCACATACTTGTTGAACAGATCCTGGGCTTTTTCTGGATTGCATCACGTAATAATGTAGTACCACACTGAAACAGTCAATGAAACCAGGTTTCCGTCAATATTTTAGAGGACAACGCATCTTAGGTCTGGGTTAGGTCTAAGATTTGCCCTCATCAGGCTTACAGTTTAGCGTTTTTCACATACTTGTTGAACAGATCCTGTGTTTTTTCTGGTTTGGATCACGTAGTAATGTGGTACCACTCTGAGACAGTCGATTAAACCAGGTTTCGATCAATATTTTAGAGGATAACGCATGTTAGGTCTGGGTTAGGTCTAGGATTTGCCCTCATCAGGCTCACAGTTTTGCGTTTTTCACATACTTGTTGAACAGATCCTGGGTTTTTTCTGGTTTGGATCACGTAGTAATGTGGTACCACACTGAAACAGTTGACTATACCTGGTTTCGATCAATATTTTAGAGGATAACGCAAGTTAGGTCTGGGATAGGTCTAGGATATGACCTCATCAGACTCATACTTTCGCACACTTCACGTACTCGTTGAACAGATCCTGGGATATTTTCTGGTTTGGATCACATAGTAATGTGGTACCACTCTGAGACAGTCGATTAAACCAGGTTTCGATCAATATTTTAGAGGATAACGCATGTTAGGTCTGGGTTAGGTCTAGGATTTGCCCTCATCAGGCTCACAGTTTTGCGTTTTTCACATACTTCATGGCTAGATCCTGGGCTATTTCTAGATTGGATCACGTAGTAATGTGGTACCACACTAAAACATTCAATTAAACCTGGTCTTGATAAATATTTTAGAGGATAACGCATGTTAGGTTTGGGTTAGGTCTAGGATTTGCCCTCATCAGGCTCATACTTTCGCATATTTCTCATACTTCATGGCTAGATCCTGGGCTTTTTCTGGATTGCATAACGTAGTAATGAAGTACAACACTGAAACAGTCAATTAAACCTGGTTTCCATCAATATTTTGGAGGACAACGCATATTAGGTCTAGGTTAGGCCTGGGATTTGCCCTCATCAGGGTAATACTTTCGCAGTTTTAACATACATGTTTGCCTGATCGAGGGTTTTTTCTGCTTTGGATCACGTAGTAAAGTGGTGCCACACTGAAACAGTCCATTAAACCTGGTTTCCATCAATATTTTAGAGAACAACACATGTTAGGTCTAGGTTAGGCCGGGGATTTGCCCTCATCAGGGTCATTCTGTCGCAGTTTTAACATACTTATTGAACGGATCCTGGGTTTTTTCTGGTTTGGTTCACGTAGTAATGTGGTACCACACTGAAACATTCAATTAAACCTGGTCTTGATAAATATTTTAGAGGATAACGCATGTTAGGTTTGGGTTAGGTCTAGGATTTGCCGTCATCTGGCTTATTCTTTCGCATATTTCTCAAACTTGATGGCTAGATCCTGGGCTTTTTCTGGATTGCATCACGTAGTAATGTGGTACCACACTGAAACATTCAATTAAACCTGGTCTTGATAAATATTTTAGAGGATACCGCATGTTAGGTCTGGGTTAGGTCTAGGATTTGCCCTCATCAGACTCATACTTTCGCATTCTTCACATACTTGTTGAATGGATCCTGGATTTTTTCTGGTTTGGATCACGTAGTAATGTGGGACCACACTGAAACAGTCAACTAAACCTGGTGTCGATCAATATTTTAGAGTGTAATTCATGTTAGGTCTAGGTTAGGTCTGGGATTTGCTCTTATCAGGCTCATTCTTTCGCATATTTCTCATACTTGAGGGCTAGAGCCTGGGCTTTTTCTGGATTGCATAACGTAGTAGTGAAGTACAACACTGAAACAGTCAATTAAACCTGGTTTCCATCAATTTTTTAGAGGACAACGCATGTTAGGTCTAGGTTAGGCCTGGAATTTGCCCTCATCACGGTCATACTTTCGCGGTTTTAACATACATGTTGACCTGATCGAGGGTTTTTTCTGCTTTGGATCAGGTAGTAAAGTGTTGCCACACTGAAACAGTCCATTAAACCTGGTTTGGATCAATATTTTAGAGGATAACGCATGTTAGGTCTAGGTTAGCCCTGGGATTTTCACACATCAGACTCATACTTTCGCATTCTGCACATACTTGTTGAACGGATCCTGGGTTTTTTCTGGTTTGGTTCACGTAGTAATGTGGTACCACACTGAAACATTTAATTAAACCTGGTCTTGATAAATATTTTAGAGGCCAACGCATGTTAGGTTTGGGTTAGGTCTAGGATTTGCCCTCATCAGGCTCATACTTTCGCATAATTCTCATACTTCATGGCTAGATCCTGGGCTGTTTCTGGACTGTATCACGTAGTAATGTGGTACCACGCTGAAACAGTCAATTAAACCTGGTTTCGATCAATATTTTAGAGGATAACGCAAGTTAGGTCTGGGATAGCTCTGGGATTCGTCCTAATCATGCTCATACTTTCGCGTTTTTCACATACTTGTTGAACTGATCCTGGGTTTTTTCTGGTTTGGATCACGTAGTAATGTGGTACCTCACTGAAACAGTCGATTAAACCTGCTTTCGATCAATATTTTAGACGATAACGCAAGTTAGGTCTGGGATAGGTCTGGGATTTGACCTCCTCAGACTCATACTTTCGCACCCTTCACATACTCGTTGAACTGATCCTGGGTTATTTTCTGGTTTGGATCACATAGTAATGTGGTACCACACTGAAACAGTCGATTAAACCAGGTTTCGATGAATATTTTAGAGGATAAAGCATGTTAGGTCTAGGTTAGGCCTAGGATTTTCACTCATCAGACTCATACTTTCTCATTCTTCACATACTTGTTGAACGGATCCTGGGTTTTTTCTGGTTTGGATCACGTAGTAATGTGGTACCACGCTGAAACATTCAATTAAACCTGGTCTTGATAGATATTATAGAGGATAACGCATGTTAGGTTTGGGTTAGCTCTAGGATTTGCCCTCATCAGGCTCATACTTTCGCATATTTCTCATACTTGATGGCTAGATCCTGGGCTTTTTCTGGATTGCATCACGTAGTAATGAAGTACAACACTGAAACAGGCAGTTAAACCTGGTTTCCATCAATATCTTAGGGGACAACACAAGTTTGGTCTGGGATGGGTCTTGGATTTGCCCTCATCAGGCTCATACTATCGCGTTTTTCACATACTTGTTGCACAGATCCTGGGTTTTTTCTGGTTTGGATCACGTAGTAGTGTGGTACCACACTGAAACAGTCCATTATACCTGGTTTGGATCAATATTTTAGAGGATAACGCATGTTAGGTCTAGGTTCGGTCTGGGATTTTCACTCATCAGACTCATACTTTCGCATTCTTCACGTACTTGTTGAACGGATCCTGGGTTTTTTCTGGTTTGGATCACGTAGTAATGTGGTACCACACTGAAACAGTCGATTAAACCTGGTTTCGATCAATATTTTAGAGGATCACGCAAGTTAAGTCTGGGATTGGTCTGGGATTTGACCTCATCAGACTCATACTTTCGCACACTTCACATACTCGTTGAACAGATCCTGGGTTATTTTCTGGTTTGGATCACATAGTAATGTGGTACCACACTGAAACAGTCGATTAAACCAGGTTTCGATCAATATTTTTGAGGATAACGCATGTTAGGTCTAGGTTAGGCCTGGGATTTTCACTCATCAGACTCATACTTTCGCATTCTTCACGTACTTGTTGAACGGATCCTGGGTTTTTTCTGGTTTGGATCACGTAGTAATGTGGTACCACACTGAAACAGTCGATTAAACCTGGTTTCGATCAATATTTTAGAGGATCACGCAAGTTAAGTCTGGGATTGGTCTGGGATTTGACCTCATCAGACTCATACTTTCGCATTCTTCACATACTTGTTGAACGGATCCTGGGTTTTTTCTGGTTTTGATCACGTAGTAATGTGGTACCACACTGAAACATTCAGTTAAACCTGGTCTTGATAAATATTTTAGAGAATAACGCATGTTAGGTCTGGGTTAGGTCTAGGATCTGCCCTCATCAGGCTCATACTTTCGCATATTTCTCATACTTCATGGCTAGATCCTGGGCTATTTCTGGATTGGATCACGTAGTAAAGTGGTACCACACTGAAACATTCAATGAAACCTGGTCTGGATAAATATTTTAGAGGATAACGCATCTTAGGTCTGGGTTAGGTCTAAGATTTTCACTCATCAGACCCATACTTTCGCATTCTTCACATACTTGTTGAACGGATCCTGGGTTTTTTTCTGGTTTGGATCACGTAGTAATGTGGGACCACACTGAAACAATCAATTAATCCTGGTCTTGATAAATATTTTAGAGGATAACGCATGTTAGGTCTGGGTTAGGTCTAGGATTTGCCCCCATCAGGCTCATACTTTCGCATATTTCTCATACTTCATGGCTAGATCCTGGGCAGTTTCTGGATTGTATCACGTAGTAATGTAGTACCACGCTGAAACAGTCAATTAAACCTGGTTTCGATCAATATTTTAATGGATAACGGAAGTTAGGTCTGGGATAGGTCTAGGATTTGCCCTCATCAGGCTCTTACTTTCGCATATTTCTCATACTTCATGGCTAGATCCTGGGCTATTTCCGGATTGGATCACGTAGTAAAGTGGTAGCACACTGAAACATTCAATTAAACCTGGTTTCGATCAATATTTTAGAGGATAACGCCAGTTAGGTCTGGGATAGGTCTAGGATTTGCCCTCATCAGGCTCTTACTTTCGCTTATTTCTCATACTTCATGGCTAGATCCTGGGCTATTTCTGGATTGGAACACGTAGTAAAGTGGTACCACACTGAAACATTCAATGAAACCTGGTCTGGATAAATATTTTAGAGGATAACGCATCTTAGGTCTGGGTTAGGTCTAAGATTTGCCCTCATCAGGCTCACACTTTCGCGTTTTTCACATACTTGTTGAACAGATCCTGGGTTTTGTCTCGTTTGGATCACGAAGTAGTGTGGTACCACACTGAAACAGTCCATTAAACCTGGTTTCGCTCAATATTTTAGAGGATAACGCATGTTAGGTCTAGGATAGGTCTGGGATTTGCTCTCATCAGGCTCATTCTTTCGCATATTTCTCATTCTTGATGGCTAGATCCTGGGCTATTTCTGGATTGGATCACGTAGTAAAGTGGTACCACACTGAAACATTCAATGAAACCTGGTCTGGATAAATATTTTAGAGGATAACGCATCTTAGGTCTGGGTTAGGTCTAAGATTTTCACTCATCAGACTCATACTTTCGCATTCTTCACATACTTGTTGAACGGATCCTGGGTTTTTTCTGGTTTGGATCACGTAGTAATGTGGGACCGCACTGAAACAGTCAAGTAAACCTGGTCTTGATAAATATTTTAGAGAATAGCGCATGTTAGGTCTGGGTTAGGTCTAGGATTTGCCCTCATCAGGCTCATACATTCGCATATTTCTCATATTTCATGGCTAGCTCCTGGGCTTTTTTTGGATTGCATCACGTAGTAATGAAGTACAACACTGAAACAGTCAATTAAGCCTGGTTTCGATCAATATTTTAGAGAATAATTCATGTTAGGTCTAGGTTAGGTCTGGGATTTGCTCTCATCAGGCTCATTCTTCCGCATATTTCTCATACATGTTGAACAGATCCTGGGTTTTTTCTGGCATGGAACACGTAGTAATGTGGGACCACACTGAAACAATCAATTAATCCTGGTCTTGATAAATATTTTAGAGGATAACGCATGTTAGGTCTGGGTTAGGTCTAGGACTTGCCCTCATCAGGCTCATACTTTCGCATATTTCTCATACTTCATGGCTAGATCCTGGGCTGTTTCTGGATTGTATCACGTAGTAATGTAGTACCATGCTGAAACAGTCAATTAAACCTGGTTTCGATCAATATTTTAGTGGATAACGGAAGTTAGGTCTGGGATAGGTCTAGGATTTGCCCTCATCAGGCTCTTACTTTCGCATATTTCTCATACTTCATGGCTAGATCCTGGGCTATTTCCGGATTGGATCACGTAGTAAAGTGGTAGCACACTGAAACATTCAATTAAACCTGGTTTCGATCAATATTTTAGAGGATAACGCCAGTTAGGTCTGGGTTAGGTCTAAGATTTGCCCTCATCAGGCTCACAGTTTCGCATTTTTCACATACTTGTTGAACAGATCCTGGGTTTTGTCTGGTTTGGATCACGAAGTAGTGTGGTACCACACTGAAACAGTCCATTAAACCTGGTTTCGCTCAATATTTTAGAGGATAACGCATGTTAGGTCTAGGATAGGTCTGGGATTTGCACTCATCAGGCTCATTCTTTCGCATATTTCTCATACTTGATGGCTAGATCCTGGGCTTTTTCTGGATTGCATCACTTAGTAATGAAGTACCACACTGAAACAGTCAATGAAACCTGGTTTCCATCAATATTTTAGAGGACAACGCTTGTTAGGTCTAGGTTAGGCCTGGGATTTGCCCTCATCAGGGTCATACTGTCGCAGTTTTAACATACTTGTTGAACGGATCCTGGGTTTTTTCTGGTTTGGTTCACGTAGTAATGTGGTACCACACTGAAACATTCAATTAAACCTGGTCTTGATTAATATATTAGAGGATAACGCATGTTAGGTTTGGGTTAGGTCTAGGATTTGCCCTCATCTGGCTTATTCTTTCGCATATTTCTCAAACTTGATGGCTAGATCCTGGGCTTTTTCTGGATTGCATCACGTAGTAATGTGGTACCACACTGAAACAGTCAATTAAACCTGGTTTCCATCAATTTTTTAGAGGACAACGCATGTTAGGTCTAGGTTAGGCCTGGGATTTGCCCTCATCAGGGTCATACTTTCGCGGTTTTAACATACATGTTGGCCTGATCTAGGGTTTTTTCTGCTTTGGATCACGTAGTAAAGTGTTGCCACACTGAAACAGTCCATTAAACCTGGTTTGGATCAATATTTTAGAGGATAACGCATGTTAGGTCTAGGTTAGCCCTGGGATTTTCACACATCAGACTCATACTTTCGCATTCTTCTCATACTTGTTGAACGGATCCTGGGTTTTTTCTGGTTTGGTTCACGTAGTAATGTGGTACCACACTGAAACATTTAATTAAACCTGGTCTTGATAAATATTTTAGAGGCCAACGCATGTTAGGTTTGGGTTAGGTCTGGGATTTGCCCTCATCAGGCTCATACTTTCGCATAATTCTCATACTTCATGGCTAGATCCTGGGCTGTTTCTGGACTGTATCACGTAGTAATGTGGTACCACGCTGAAACAGTCAATTAAACCTGGTTTCGATCAATATTTTAGAGGATAACGCAAGTTAGGTCTGGGATAGGTCTGGGATTCGTCCTAATCAGGCTCATACTTTCGCGTTTTTCACATACTTGTTGAACTGATCCTGGGTTTTTTCTGGTTTGGATCACGTAGTAATGTGGTACCACACTGAAACAGTCGATTAAACCTGCTTTCGATCAAGATTTTAGAGGATAACGCAAGTTAGGTCTGGGATAGGTCTGGGATTTGACCTCGTCAGACTCATACTTTCGCACCCTTCACATACTCGTTGAACTGATCCTGGGTTCTTTTCTGGTTTGGATCACATAGTAATGTGGTACCACACTGAAACAGTCGATTAAACCAGGTTTCGATCAATATTTTAGAGGATAAAGCATGTTAGGTCTAGGTTAGGCCTAGGATTTTCATTCATCAGACTCATACTTTCTCATTCTTCACATACTTGTTGAACGGACCCTGGGTTTTTTCTGGTTTGGATCTCGTAGTAATGTGGGACCACACTGAAACATTCAATGAAACCTGGTCTGGATAAATATTTTAGAGGATAACGCATCTTAGGTCTGGGTTAGGTCTAAATTTGCCCTCATCAGGCTCACAGTTTCGCGTTTTTCACATACTTGTTGAACAGATCCTGGGTTTTCTCTGGTTTGGATCACGTAGTAATGTGGTACCACACTGAAACAATCAATTAAACCTGGTCTTGATAAATATTTTAGAGGATAACGCATGTTAGGTCTGGGTTAGGTCTAGGATTTGCCCTCATCGGGCTCATACTTTCGCATATTTCTCATACTTCATGGCTAGATCCTGGGCTGTTTCTGGATTGTATCACGTAGTAATGTGGTACCACGCTGAAACAGTCAACTAAACCTGGTTTCGATCAATATTTTAGAGGATAACGCAAATTAGGTCTGGGATAGGTCTAGGATTTGCCCTCATCAGGCTCTTACTTTCGCATATTTCTCATACTTCATGGCTAGATCCTGGGCTATTTCTGGATTGGATCACGTAGTAAAGTGGTACCACACTGAAACATTCAATGAAACCTGGTCTGGATAAATATTTTAGAGGATAACGCATCTTAGGTCTGGGTTAGGTCTAAGATTTGCCCTCATCAGGCTCACAGTTTCGCGTTTTTGACATACTTGTTGAACAGATCCTGGGTTTTTTCTGGTTTGGATCACGAAGTAGTGTGGTACCACACTGAAACAGTCCATTTAACCTGGTTTCGCTCATTATTTTAGAGGATGACGCATCTTAGGTCTAGGTTAGGTCTGGGATTTGCTCTCATCAGGCTCATTCTTTCGCATATTTCTCATACTTGATGGCTAGATCCTGGGCTTTTTCTGGATTGCATCACGTAGTAATGTAGTACCACACTGAAACAGTCAATGAAACCTGGTTCCCATCTATATTTTAGAGGACAACGCAAGTTAGGTTTAGGTAAGGCCTGAGATTTTCACTGATCAGACTCATTCTTTCGCATATTTCTCATACATGTTGAACAGATCCTGGGTTTTTTCTGGTTTGGATCACGTAGTAATGTGGTACCACACTGATACAATCAATTAAACCTGGTCTTGATAAATATTTTAGAGGATAACGCATGTTAGGTCTGGGTTAGGTCTAGGATTTGCCCTCATCAGGCTCATACTTTCGCATATTTCTCATACTTCATGGCTAGATCCTGGGCTGTTTCTGGATTGTATCACGTAGTAATGTGGTACCACGCTGAAACAGTCAACTAAACCTGGTTTCGATCAATATTTTAGAGGATAACGCAAGTTAGGTCTGGGATAGGTCTAGGATTTGCCCTCATCAGGCTCTTACTTTCGCATATTTCCCATACTTCATGGCTAGATCCTGGGCTATTTCTGGATTGGATCACGCAGTAAACTGGTACCACACTGAAACATTTAATTAAACCTGGTCTTGATAAATATTTTAGAGGCCAACGCATGTTAGGTTTGGGTTAGGTCTAGGATTTGCCCTCATCAGGCTCATACTTTCGCATATTTCTCATACTTCATGGCTAGATCCTGGGCTGTTTCTGGACCGTATCACGTAGTAATGTGGTACCACGCTGAAACAGTCAATTAAACATGGTTTCGATCAATATTTTAGAGGATAACGCAAGTTAGGTCTGGGATAGGTCTGGGATTCGTCCTAATCAGGCTCGTACTTTCGCGGTTTTCACATACTTGTTGAACTGATCCTGGGTTTTTTCTGGTTTGGATCACGTAGTAATGTGGTACCACACTGAAACAGTCGATTAAACCTGCTTTCGATCAATATTTTAGAGGATAATGCATGTTAGGTCTAGGTTAGGCCTGGGATTTTCACTCATCAGACTCATACTTTCGCATTCTTCACATCCATGTTGAACGGACCCTGGGTTTTTTCTGGTTTGGATCACGTAGTAATGTGGGACCACACTGAAACAGTCAATTAAACCTGGTTTCGATCAATATTTTAGAGGATAACGCAAGTTAGGTCTGGGATAGGTCTGGGATTCGTCCTAATCAGGCTCATACTTTCGCGTTTTTCACATACTTGTTGAACTGATCCTGGGTTTTGTCTCGTTTGGATCACGAAGTAGTGTGGTACCACACTGAAACAGTCCATTAAACCTGGTTTCGCTCAATATTTTAGAGGATAACGCATGTTAGGTCTAGGATAGGTCTGGGATTTGCTCTCATCAGGCTCATTCTTTCGCATATTTCTCATTCTTGATGGCTAGATCCTGGGCTATTTCTGGATTGGATCACGTAGTAAAGTGGTACCACACTGAAACATTCAATGAAACCTGGTCTGGATAAATATTTTAGAGGATAACGCATCTTAGGTCTGGGTTAGGTCTAAGATTTTCACTCATCAGACTCATACTTTCGCATTCTTCACATACTTGTTGAACGGATCCTGGGTTTTTTCTGGTTTGGATCACGTAGTAATGTGGGACCGCACTGAAACAGTCAAGTAAACCTGGTCTTGATAAATATTTTAGAGAATAGCGCATGTTAGGTCTGGGTTAGGTCTAGGATTTGCCCTCATCAGGCTCATACATTCGCATATTTCTCATATTTCATGGCTAGCTCCTGGGCTTTTTTTGGATTGCATCACGTAGTAATGAAGTACAACACTGAAACAGTCAATTAAGCCTGGTTTCGATCAATATTTTAGAGAATAATTCATGTTAGGTCTAGGTTAGGTCTGGGATTTGCTCTCATCAGGCTCATTCTTCCGCATATTTCTCATACATGTTGAACAGATCCTGGGTTTTTTCTGGCATGGAACACGTAGTAATGTGGGACCACACTGAAACAATCAATTAATCCTGGTCTTGATAAATATTTTAGAGGATAACGCATGTTAGGTCTGGGTTAGGTCTAGGACTTGCCCTCATCAGGCTCATACTTTCGCATATTTCTCATACTTCATGGCTAGATCCTGGGCTGTTTCTGGATTGTATCACGTAGTAATGTAGTACCATGCTGAAACAGTCAATTAAACCTGGTTTCGATCAATATTTTAGTGGATAACGGAAGTTAGGTCTGGGATAGGTCTAGGATTTGCCCTCATCAGGCTCTTACTTTCGCATATTTCTCATACTTCATGGCTAGATCCTGGGCTATTTCCGGATTGGATCACGTAGTAAAGTGGTAGCACACTGAAACATTCAATTAAACCTGGTTTCGATCAATATTTTAGAGGATAACGCCAGTTAGGTCTGGGTTAGGTCTAAGATTTGCCCTCATCAGGCTCACAGTTTCGCATTTTTCACATACTTGTTGAACAGATCCTGGGTTTTGTCTGGTTTGGATCACGAAGTAGTGTGGTACCACACTGAAACAGTCCATTAAACCTGGTTTCGCTCAATATTTTAGAGGATAACGCATGTTAGGTCTAGGATAGGTCTGGGATTTGCACTCATCAGGCTCATTCTTTCGCATATTTCTCATACTTGATGGCTAGATCCTGGGCTTTTTCTGGATTGCATCACTTAGTAATGAAGTACCACACTGAAACAGTCAATGAAACCTGGTTTCCATCAATATTTTAGAGGACAACGCTTGTTAGGTCTAGGTTAGGCCTGGGATTTGCCCTCATCAGGGTCATACTGTCGCAGTTTTAACATACTTGTTGAACGGATCCTGGGTTTTTTCTGGTTTGGTTCACGTAGTAATGTGGTACCACACTGAAACATTCAATTAAACCTGGTCTTGATTAATATATTAGAGGATAACGCATGTTAGGTTTGGGTTAGGTCTAGGATTTGCCCTCATCTGGCTTATTCTTTCGCATATTTCTCAAACTTGATGGCTAGATCCTGGGCTTTTTCTGGATTGCATCACGTAGTAATGTGGTACCACACTGAAACAGTCAATTAAACCTGGTTTCCATCAATTTTTTAGAGGACAACGCATGTTAGGTCTAGGTTAGGCCTGGGATTTGCCCTCATCAGGGTCATACTTTCGCGGTTTTAACATACATGTTGGCCTGATCTAGGGTTTTTTCTGCTTTGGATCACGTAGTAAAGTGTTGCCACACTGAAACAGTCCATTAAACCTGGTTTGGATCAATATTTTAGAGGATAACGCATGTTAGGTCTAGGTTAGCCCTGGGATTTTCACACATCAGACTCATACTTTCGCATTCTTCTCATACTTGTTGAACGGATCCTGGGTTTTTTCTGGTTTGGTTCACGTAGTAATGTGGTACCACACTGAAACATTTAATTAAACCTGGTCTTGATAAATATTTTAGAGGCCAACGCATGTTAGGTTTGGGTTAGGTCTGGGATTTGCCCTCATCAGGCTCATACTTTCGCATAATTCTCATACTTCATGGCTAGATCCTGGGCTGTTTCTGGACTGTATCACGTAGTAATGTGGTACCACGCTGAAACAGTCAATTAAACCTGGTTTCGATCAATATTTTAGAGGATAACGCAAGTTAGGTCTGGGATAGGTCTGGGATTCGTCCTAATCAGGCTCATACTTTCGCGTTTTTCACATACTTGTTGAACTGATCCTGGGTTCTTTTCTGGTTTGGATCACATAGTAATGTGGTACCACACTGAAACAGTCGATTAAACCAGGTTTCGATCAATATTTTAGAGGATAAAGCATGTTAGGTCTAGGTTAGGCCTAGGATTTTCATTCATCAGGCTCACAGTTTCGCGTTTTTCACATACTTGTTGAACAGATCCTGGGTTTTCTCTGGTTTGGATCACGTAGTAATGTGGTACCACACTGAAACAATCAATTAAACCTGGTCTTGATAAATATTTTAGAGGATAACGCATGTTAGGTCTGGGTTAGGTCTAGGATTTGCCCTCATCGGGCTCATACTTTCGCATATTTCTCATACTTCATGGCTAGATCCTGGGCTGTTTCTGGATTGTATCACGTAGTAATGTGGTACCACGCTGAAACAGTCAACTAAACCTGGTTTCGATCAATATTTTAGAGGATAACGCAAATTAGGTCTGGGATAGGTCTAGGATTTGCCCTCATCAGGCTCTTACTTTCGCATATTTCTCATACTTCATGGCTAGATCCTGGGCTATTTCTGGATTGGATCACGTAGTAAAGTGGTACCACACTGAAACATTCAATGAAACCTGGTCTGGATAAATATTTTAGAGGATAACGCATCTTAGGTCTGGGTTAGGTCTAAGATTTGCCCTCATCAGGCTCACAGTTTCGCGTTTTTGACATACTTGTTGAACAGATCCTGGGTTTTTCCTGGTTTGGATCACGAAGTAGTGTGGTACCACACTGAAACAGTCCATTTAACCTGGTTTCGCTCATTATTTTAGAGGATGACGCATCTTAGGTCTAGGTTAGGTCTGGGATTTGCTCTCATCAGGCTCATTCTTTCGCATATTTCTCATACTTGATGGCTAGATCCTGGGCTTTTTCTGGATTGCATCACGTAGTAATGTAGTACCACACTGAAACAGTCAATGAAACCTGGTTTCCATCTATATTTTAGAGGACAACGCAAGTTAGGTTTAGGTAAGGCCTGAGATTTTCACTGATCAGACTCATTCTTTCGCATATTTCTCATACATGTTGAACAGATCCTGGGTTTTTTCTGGTTTGGATCACGTAGTAATGTGGTACCACACTGATACAATCAATTAAACCTGGTCTTGATAAATATTTTAGAGGATAACGCATGTTAGGTCTGGGTTAGGTCTAGGATTTGCCCTCATCAGGCTCATACTTTCGCATATTTCTCATACTTCATGGCTAGATCCTGGGCTGTTTCTGGATTGTATCACGTAGTAATGTGGTACCACGCTGAAACAGTCAACTAAACCTGGTTTCGATCAATATTTTAGAGGATAACGCAAGTTAGGTCTGGGATAGGTCTAGGATTTGCCCTCATCAGGCTCTTACTTTCGCATATTTCCCATACTTCATGGCTAGATCCTGGGCTATTTCTGGATTGGATCACGCAGTAAACTGGTACCACACTGAAACATTTAATTAAACCTGGTCTTGATAAATATTTTAGAGGCCAACGCATGTTAGGTTTGGGTTAGGTCTAGGATTTGCCCTCATCAGGCTCATACTTTCGCATATTTCTCATACTTCATGGCTAGATCCTGGGCTGTTTCTGGACCGGATCACGTAGTAATGTGGTACCACGCTGAAACAGTCAATTAAACCTGGTTTCGATCAATATTTTAGAGGATAACGCAAGTTAGGTCTGGGATAGGTCTGCGATTCGTCCTAATCAGGCTCGTACTTTCGCGGTTTTCACATACTTGTTGAACTGATCCTGGGTTTTTTCTGGTTTGGATCACGTAGTAATGTGGTACAACACTGAAACAGTCGATTAAACCTGCTTTCGATCAATATTTTAGAGGATAATGCATGTTAGGTCTAGGTTAGGCCTGGGATTTTCACTCATCAGACTCATACTTTCGCATTCTTCACATCCATGTTGAACGGACCCTGGGTTTTTTCTGGTTTGGATCACGTAGTAATGTGGGACCACACTGAAACAGTCAATTAAATCTGGTTTCGATCAATATTTTAGAGGATAACGCAAATTAGGTCTGGGATAGGTCTGGGATTCGTCCTAATCAGGCTCATACTTTCGCGTTTTTCACATACTTGTTGAACTGATCCTGGGTTTTTTCTGGTTTGGATCACGTAGTAATGTGGTACCACACTGAAACAGTCGATTAAACCTGCTTTCGATCAATATTTTAGAGGATAACGCAAGTTAGGTCTGGGATAGGTCTGGGATTTGACCTCGTCAGACTCACACTTTCGCACCCTTCACATACTCGTTGAACTGATCCTGGGTTTTTTCTGGTTTGGATCACGTAGTAATGTGGGACCACGCTGAAACAGTCAATTAAACCTGGTTTCGATCAATATTTTAGAGGATAACGCAAGTTAGGTCTGGGATAGGGCTGGGATTCGCCCTAATCAGGCTCATACTTTCGCGGTTTTCACATACTTGTTGAACTGATCCTGGGTTTTTTCTGGTTTGGATCACGTAGTAATGTGGTACCACACTGAAACAGTCGATTAAACCTGCTTTCGATCAATATTTTAGAGAATAATTCATGTTAGGTCTAGGTTAGGCCTAGGATTTTCATTCATCAGACTCATACTTTCTCATTCTTCACATACTTGTTGAACTGATCCTGGGTTTTTTCTGGTTTGGATCACGTAGTAATGTGGTACCACACTGAAACAATCAATTAAACCTGGTCTGGATAAATATTTTAGAGGATAACGCATGTTAGGTCTAGGTTACGTCTGGGATTTGCTCCCATCAGGCTCATTCTTTCGCATATTTCTCATACTTGATGGCTAGATCCTGGGCTTTTCCTGGATTGCATCACGTAGTAATGTGGTACCACTCTGAAACATTCAATTAAACCTGGTCTTGATAAATATTTTAGAGGATAACGCATGTTAGGTCTGGGTTACGTCTGTGATTTGCCCTCATCAGGGTCATACTTTCGCAGTTTTAACATACATGTTGACCTGATCGAGGGTTTTTTCTGCTTTGGATCACGTAGTAAAGTGGTGCCACACTGAAACAGTCCATTAAACCTGGTTTGGATTAATATTTTAGAGGATAACGCATGTTAGGTCTAGGTTAGCCCTGGGATTTTCACTCATCAGACTCATACTTTCGCATTCTTCCCATACTTGTTGAACGGATCCTGGGTTTTTCCTGGTTTGGTTCACGTAGTAATGTGGTACCTCACTGAAACATTCAATTAAACCTGGTCTTGATAAATATTTTAGAGGATAACGCATGTTAGGTTTGGGTTAGGTCTAGGATTTGCCCTCATCAGGCTCATACTTTCGCATATTTCTCATACTTCATGGCTAGATCCTGGGCTGTTTCTGGTTTGTATCACGTAGTAATGTGGTACCACGCTGAAACAGTCAATTAAACCTGGTTTCGATCAATATTTTAGAGGATAACGCAAGTTAGGTCTGGGATAGGTCTGGGATTCGCCCTAATCAGGCTCATACTTTCGCGTTTTTCACATACTTGATGAACTGACCCTGGGTTTTTTCTAGTTTGGCTCACGTAGTAATGTGGGACCACACTGAAGCAGTCAATTAAACCTGGTTTCGATCCATATTTTAGAGAATAATTCATGTTAGGTCTAGGTTAGGTCTGGGATTTGCTCTCATCAGGCTCATTCTTTCGCATATTTCTCATACATGTTGAACAAATCCTGGGTTTTTTCTGGTTTGGATCACGTAGTAATGTGGGACCACACTGAAACAATCACTTAAACCTGGTCTTGATAAATATTTTAGAGGATAACGCATGTTAGGTTTGGGTTAGGTCTAGGATTTGCCCTCAGCAGGCTCATACTTTCGCATATTTCTCATACTTCATGGCTAGATCCTGGGCTGTTTCTGGTTTGTATCACGTAGTAATGTGGTACCACGCTGAAACAGTCAATTGAACCTGGTTTGGATCAATAGTTTAGAGGATAACGCAAGTTAGGCCTGGGATAGGTCTGGGATTTGCCCTCATCAGGCTCATACTTTCGCGTTTTTCACATACTTGTTGAACAGATCCTGGGTTATTTTCTGGTTTGGATCATACAGTAATGTGGTACCACACCGAAACAGTCGATTAAACCAGGTTTCGATCAATATTTTTGAGGATAACGCATGTTAGGTCTAGGTTAGGCCTGGGATTTTCACTCATCAAACTCATACTTTCGCATTCTTCTCATACTTGTTGAACTGATCCTGGGTTTTTTCTGGTTTGGATCACGTAGTAATGTGGTACCACACTGAAACAATCGACTAAACCTGGTTTCGATCAATATCTTAGAGGATAACGCAAGTTAAGTCTGGGATTGGTCTGGGATTTGACCTCATCATACTCATACTTTCGCAAACTTCACATACTCGTTGGACAGATCCTGGGTTATTTTCTGGTTTGGATCACATAGTAATGTGGTACCACACTGAAACAGTCGATTAAACCAGGTTTCGATCAATATTTTTGAGGATAACGCATGTTAGGTTTGGGTTAGGTCTAGGATTTGCACTCAGCAGGCTCATACTTTCGCATATTTCTCATACTTCATGGCTAGATCCTGGGCTGTTTCTGGTTTGTATCACGTAGTAATGTGGTACCACGCTGAAACAGTCAATTGAACCTGGTTTGGATCAATAGTTTAGAGGATAACGCAAGTTAGGTCTGGGATAGGTCTGGTATTTGCCCTCATCAGGCTCATACTTTCGCGTTTTTCACATACTTGTTGAACAGATCCTGGGTTATTTTCTGGTTTGGATCACATAGTAATGTGGTACCACACCGAAACAGTCGATTAAACCAGGTTTCGATCAATATTTTTGAGGATAACGCATGTTAGGTCTAGGTTAGGCCTGGGATTTTCACTCATCAAACTCATACTTTCGCATTCTTCACATACTTGTTGAACGGATCCTGGGTTTTTTCTGGTTTGTATCACGTAGTAGTGTGGTACCACACTGAAACAGTCCATTAAACCTGGTTTCGATCAATATTTTAGAGGATAACGCAAGTTAGGTCTCGGTTAGCCCTGGGATTTTCACTCATCGGACTCATCCTTCCGCATTCTTCTCATACTTGTTGAACTGATCCTGGGTTTTTTCTGGTTTGGATCACTTAGTAATGTGGTACCACACTGAAACAGTCGATTAAACCAGGTTTCGATCAATATTTTTGAGGATAACGCATGTTAGGTCTAGGTTAGGTCTGGGATTTGCTCTCATCAGGCACATTCTTTCGCATATTTCTCATACTTGATGGCTAGATCCTGGGCTGTTTCTGGATTCTATGACATAGTAATGTGGCACCACGCTGAAACAGTGAATTAAACCTGGTTTCGATCAATATTTTAGAGGATAACGCAAGTTAGGTCTAGGTTAGGCCTGGGATATGCCCTCATCAGGGTCATACTTTCGCAGTTTTATCATACATGTTGACCTGATCGAGGGTTTTTTCTGCTTTGGATCACGTAGTAAAGTGGTACCACACTGAAACATTCCATAAAACCTGGTCTTGATAAATATTTTAGAGGAAAACGCATGTTAGGTTTGGGTTAGGTCTAGGATTTGCCCTCATCAGGCTCATACTTTCGCATATTTCTCATACTTCATGGCTAGATCCTGGGCTGTTTCTGGATTGTATCACGTAGTAATGTGGTACCACGCTGAAACAGTCAATTAAACCTGGTTTCGATCAATATTTTAGAGGCTAACGCAAGTTAGGTCTGGCATAGGTCTGGGATTCGCCCTCATCAGGCTCATACTTTCGCATTTTTCACATACTTGTTGAACAGATCCTGGGTTTTTTCTGGTTTGTATCACGTAGTAGTGTGGTACCATACTGAAACATTCAATTAAACCTGGTCGTGATAAATATTTTAGAGGATAACGCATGTTAGGTCTGGGTTAGGTCTAGGATTTGCCCTCATCAGGCTCATACTTTCGCATATATCTCATACTTCATGGCTAGATCCTGGGCTGTTTCTGGATTGTATCACGTAGTAATGTGGTACCACGCTGAAACAGTCAATTAAACCTCGTTTCGATCAATATTTTAGAGGATAATTCATGTTAGGTCTAGGTGAGGTCTGGGATTTGCTCTCATCAGGCTCATTCTTTCGCATATTTCTCATACATGTTGAACAAATCCTGGGTTTTTTCTGGTTTGGATCACGTAGTAATGTGGGACCACACTGAAACAATCACTTAAACCTGGTCTTGATAAATATTTTAGAGGATAACGCATGTTAGGTCTGGGTTAGGTCTAGGATTTGCCCTCATCAGGCTCATACTTTCGCATATATCTCATACTTCATGGCTAGATCCTGGGCTGTTTCTGGATTGTATCACGTAGTAATGTGGTACCACGCTGAAACAGTCAATTAAACCTCCTTTCGATCAATATTTTAGAGGATAACGCAAGTTAGGTCTGGGTTAGGTCTAAGATTTGCCCTCATCAGGCTCACAGCTCCGCGTTTTTCACATACTTGTTGAACAGATCCTGTGTCTTTTCTGGTTTGGATCACGAAGTAGTGTGGTACCACACTGAAACAGTCCATTAAACCTGGTTTCGCTCAATATTTTAGAGGATAACGCATGTTAGGTCTAGGTTAGGTCTGGGATTTGCTGCCATCTGGCTCATTCTTTCGCATATTTCTCATACTTGATGGCTAGAACCTGGGCTTTTTCTAGATTGCATCACGTGGTAATGTAGTACTACACAGAAACAGTCAATGAAACCAGGTTTCCATCAATATTTTAGAGGACAACGCAAGTTAGGTCTAGGTAAGGCCTGAGATTTTCACTGATTAGACTCATACTTTCGCATTCTTCTCATACTTGTTGAACAGATCCTGGGTTTTTTCTGGTTTGGATCACGTAGTAATGTGGTACCACACTGAAACATTCAATTAAACCTGGTCTTGATAAATATTTTAGAGGATAACGCATGTTAGGTCTTGGTTACGTCTGTGATTTGCCCTCATCAGGGTCATACTTTCGCAGTTTTAACATGCATGTTGACCTGATCGAGGGTTTTTTTTTGCATTGGATCACGTAGTAAAGTGGTACCACACTAAAACAGTCAATTAAACCTGGTTTCGAACAATATTTTAGAGGATAACGCATGTTAGGTCTGGGATTGGTCTGGGATTAGCCCTCATCAGACTCATACTCTCGCACACTTCACATACTCGTTGACAAGATCCTGGGTTTTTTTCTGGTTTGGATCACGTAGTAATGTGGTACCACACTGAAACAGTCGATTAAACCAGGTTTCGATCAACATTTTTGAGGATAACGCATGTTAGGTCTAGGTTAGGCCTGGGATTTGCTCTCATCAGGCTCATTCTTTCGCATATTTCTCATATTTGATGGCTAGATCCTGGGCTTTTTCTGGATTGCATCACGTAGTAATGAAGTACGACACTGAAACAGTCAATTAAACCTGGTTTCCATCAATATCTTAGAGGACAACGCAAGTTTGGTCTGGCATAGGTCTGGGATTCGCCCTCATCAGGCTCATACTTTCGCGTTTTTCACATACTTGTTGAACAGATCCTGGGTTTTTTCTGGTTTGTATCACGTAGTAGAGTGGTACCACACTGAAACAGTCAATTAAACCTGGTTTCCATCAATATTTTAGAGGATAACGGAAGTTAGGTCTGGCATAGGTCTGGGATTCGCCTTCATCAGGCTCATACTTTCGCGTTTTTCACATACTTGTTGAACAGATCCTTGGTTTTTTCTGGTTTGTATCACGTAGTAGTGTGGTACCACACTGAAACAGTCCATTAAACCTGGTTTGGATCAATATTTTAGAGGATAACGCATGTTAGGTCTAGGTTAGCCCTGGGATTTTCACTCATCGGACTCATACTTTCGCATTCTTCTCATACTTGTTGAACTGATCCTGGGTTTTTTCTGGTTTGGATCACGTAGTAATGTGGTACCACACTGAAACAGTCGATTAAACCAGGTTTCGATCAATATTTTTGAGGATAACGCATGTTTGGTCTAGGTTAGGCCTGGGATTTTCACTCATCAGACTCATACTTTCGCATTCTTCTCATACTTGTTGAACGGATCCTGGGTTTTTTCTGGTTTGGATCACGTAGTAATGTGGGACCGCACAGAAACAATCAATTAAACCTGGTGTTGATAAATATTTTAGAGGATAACGCAAGTTAGGTCTGGGGTAGGTCTGGGATTCGCCCTCATCTGGCTCATACTTTCGCATTTTTCACATACTTGTTGAACAGATCCTGGGTTTTTTCTGGTTTGTATCACGTAGTAGTGTGGTACCACACTGAAACATTCAATTAAACCTGGTCTTGATAAATATTTTAGAGGATAACGCATGTTAGGTTTGGGTTAGGTCTAGGATTTGCCCTCATCAGGCTCATACTTTCGCATATTTCTCATACTTCATGGCTAGATCCTGGGCTGTTTCTGGATTGTATCACGTAGTAATGTGGTACCACGCTGAAACAGTCAATTAAACCTGGTTTCGATCAATATTTTAGAGGATAACGCAAGTTAGGTCTGGGATAGGTCTGGGATTCGCCCTAATCAGGCTCATACTTTCGCGTTTTTCACATACTTGATGAACTGACCCTGGGTTTTTCTGGTTTGGATCACGTAGTAATGTGGGACCACACTGAAGCAGTCAATTAAACCTGGTTTCGATCAATATTTTAGAGAATAATTCATGTTAGGTCTAGGTTAGGTCTGGGATTTGCTCTCATCAGGCTCATTCTTTCGCATATTTCTCATACATGTTGAACAAATCCTGGGTTTTTTCTGGTATGGATCACGTAGTAATGTGGGACCACACTGAAACAATCACTTAAACCTGGTCTTGATAAATATTTTAGAGGATAACGCATGTTAGGTCTGGGTTAGGTCTAGGATTTGCCCTCATCAGGCTCATACTTTCGCATATATCTCATACTTCATGGCTAGATCCTGGGCTGTTTCTGGATTGTATCACGTAGTAATGTGTTACCACGCTGAAACAGTCAATTAAACCTCGTTTCGATCAATATTTTAGAGGATAACGCAAGTTAGGTCTGGGTTACGTCTAAGATTTGCCCTCATCAGGCTCACAGTTTCGCGTTTTTCACATACTTGTTGAACAGATCCTGTGTCTTTTCTGGTTTGGATCACGAAGTAGTGTGGTACCACACTCAAACAGTCCATTAAACCTGGTTTCGCTCAATATTTTAGAGGATAACGCATGTTAGGTCTAGGTTAGGTCTGGGATTTGCTGCCATCAGGCTCATTCTTTCGCATATTTCTCATACTTGATGGCTAGAACCTGGGCTTTTTCTAGATTGCATCACGTGGTCATGTAGTACTACACAGAAACAGTCAATGAAACCAGGATTCCATCAATATTTTAGAGGACAACGCAAGTTAGGTCTAGGTAAGGCCTGAGATTTTCACTGATTAGACTCATACTTTTGCATTCTTCTCATACTTGTTGAACAGATCCTGGGTTTTTTCTGGTTTGGATCACGTAGTAATGTGGTACCACACTGAAACATTCAATTAAACCGGGTCTTGATAAATATTTTAGAGGACAACGCATGTTAGGTCTGGGTTACGTCTGTGATTTGCCCTCATCAGGGTTATACTTTCGCAGTTTTACCATGCATGTTGACCTGATCGAGGGTTTTTTTTGCTTTGCATTACGTAGTAAAGTGGTACCACACTAAAACAGTCAATTAAACCTAGTTTCGAACAATATTTTAGAGGATAACGCATGTTAGGTCTGGGATTGGTCTGGGATTAGCCCTCATCAGACTCATACTTTCGCACACTTCACATACTCGTTGACAAGATCCTGGGTTTTTTTCTGGTTTGGATCACGTAGTAATGTGGTACCACACTGAAACAGTCGATTAAACCAGGTTTCGATCAATATTTTTGAGGATAACGCATGTTAGGTCTAGGTTAGGCCCGGGATTTTCACTCATCAGACTCATACTTTCGCATTCTTCACATACTTGTTGAACGGATCCTGGGTTTTTTCTGGTTTGGATCACTTAGTAATGTGGTACCACACTGAAACAGTCGATTAAACCAGGTTTCGATCAATATTTTTGAGGATAACGCATGTTAGGTCTAGGTTAGGCCTGGGATTTGCTCTCATCAGGCTCATTCTTTCGCATATTTCTCATACTTGATGGCTAGATCCTGGGCTTCTTCTGGATTGCATCACGTAGTAATGAAGTACGACACAGAAACAGTCAATTAAACCTGGCTTCCATCAATATCTTAGAGGACAACGCAAGTTAGGTCTGGCATAGGTCTGGGATTCGCCCTCATCAGGCTCATACTTTCGCGTTTTTCACATAGTTGTTGAACAGATCCTGGGGTTTTTCTGGTTTGGATCACGTAGTAGTGTGGTACCACACTGAAACAGTCCATTAAACCTGGTTTGGATCAATATTTTGGAGGATAACGCATGTTAGGTCTAGGTTAGGTCTGGGATTTCACTTATCAGACTCATACTTTCGCATTCTTCACATACTTGTTGAACGGATCCTGGGTTTTTTCTGGTTTGGATCACGTAGTAATGTGGTACCACACTGAAACAGGCGATTAAACCTGGTTTCGATCAATATTTTAGAGGATAACGCAAGTTAGGTTTGGGATAGTTCTGGGATTTGACCTCATCAGACTCATACTTTCGCACACTTCACATACTCGTTGAACAGATCCTGAGTTATTTTCTGGTTTGGATCACATAGTAATGTGGTACCACACCGAAACAGTCGATTAAACCAGGTTTCGATCAATATTTTTGAGGATAACGCATGTTAGGTCTAGGTTAGGCCTGGGATTTGCTCTCATCAGGCACATTCTTTCGCATATTTCTCATACTTGATGGCTAGATCCTGGGCTGTTTCTGGATTGCATCACGTAGTAATGTGGTACCACGCTGAAACAGTCAATTATACCTGGTTTCGATCAATATTTTAGAGGATAACGCAAGTTAGGTCTGGGTTAGGTCTGGGATTTGCTCTCATCAGGCACGTTCTTTCGCATATTTCTCATACTTGATGGCTAGATCCTGGGCTGTTTCTGGATTGTAACACATAGTAATGTGGTACCACACCGAAACAGTCGATTAAACCAGGTTTCGATCAATATTTTTGAGGATAACGCATGTTAGGTCTAGGTTAGGCCTGGGATTTGCTCTCATCAGGCTCATTCTTTCGCATATTTCTCATATTTGATGGCTAGATCCTGGGCTTTTTCTGGATTGCATCACGTAGTAATGAAGTGCGACACAGAAACAGTCAATTAAACCTGGTTTCCATCAATATCTTAGAGGACAACGCAAGTTAGGTCTGGCATAGGTCTGGGATTCGCCCTCATCAGGCTCATACTTTCGCGTTTTTCACATAGTTGTTGAACAGATCCTGGGGTTTTTCTGGTTTGGATCACGTAGTAATGTGGTACCACACTGAAACAGTCGATTAAACCAGGTTTCGATCAATATTTTTGAGGATAACGCATGTTAGGTCTAGGTTAGGCCCGGGATTTTCATTCATCAGACTCATACTTTCGCATTCTTCACATACTTGTTGAACGGATCCTGGGTTTTTTCTGGTTTGGATCACTTAGTAATGTGGTACCACACTGAAACAGTCGCTTAAACCAGGTTTCGATCAATATTTTTGAGGATAGCGCATGTTAGGTCTAGGTTAGGCCTGGGATTTGCTCTCATCAGGCTCATTCTTTCGCATATTTCTCATATTTGATGGCTAGATCCTGGGCTTTTTCTGGATTGCATCACGTAGTAATGAAGTGCGACACAGAAACAGTCAATTAAACCTGGTTTCCATCAATATCTTAGAGGACAACGCAAGTTAGGTCTGGCATAGGTCTGGGATTCGCCCTCATCAGGCTCATACTTTCGCGTTTTTCACATAGTTGTTGAACAGATCCTGGGGTTTTTCTGGTTTGGATCACGTAGTAATGTGGTACCACACTGAAACAGTCGATTAAACCAGGTTTCGATCAATATTTTTGAGGATAACGCATGTTAGGTCTAGGTTAGGCCCGGGATTTTCATTCATCAGACTCATACTTTCGCATTCTTCACATACTTGTTGAACGGATCCTGGGTTTTTTCTGGTTTGGATCACTTAGTAATGTGGTACCACGCTGAAACAGTGAATTAAACCTGGTTTCGATCAATATTTTAGAGGATAACGCAAGTTGGGTCTAGGTTAGGCCTGGGATTTGCCCTCATCAGGGTCATACTTTCGCAGTTTTATCATACATGTTGTCCTGATCGAGGGTTTTTTCTGCTTTGGATCACGTAGTAAAGTGGTACCACACTGAAACATTCCATTAAACCTGGTCTTGATAAATATTTTAGAGGATAACGCATGTTAGGTCTGGGTTATGTCTATGATTTGCCCTCATAAGGGTCATACTTTCGCAGTTTTAACATGCATGTTGACCTGATCGAGGGTTTTTTTTGCTTTGGATCACGTAGTAAAGTGGTACCACACTAAAACAGTCAATTAAACCTGGTTTCGAACAATATTTTAGAGGATAACGCATGTTAGGTCTGGGATTGGTCTGGGATTAGCCCTCATCAGACTCATACTTTCGCACACTTCACATACTCGTTGACAAGATCCTGGGTTTTTTTCTGGTTTGGATCACGTAGTAATGTGGTACCACACTGAAACAGTCGATTAAACCAGGTTTCGATCAATATTTTTGAGGATAACGCATGTTAGGTCTAGGTTAGGCCCGGGATTTTCACTCATCAGACTCATACTTTCGCATTCTTCACATTCTTGTTGAACGGATCCTGGGTTTTTTCTGGTTTGGATCACTTAGTAATGTGGTACCACACTGAAACAGTCGATTAAACCAGGTTTCGATCAATATTTTTGAGGATAACGCATGTTCGGTCTAGGTTAGGCCTGGGATTTGCTCTCATCAGGCTCATTCTTTCGCATATTTCTCATATTTGATGGCTAGATCCTGGGCTTCTTCTGGATTGCATCACGTAGTAATGAAGTACGACACAGAAACAGTCAATTAAACCTGGCTTCCATCAATATCTTAGAGGACAACGCAAGTTAGGTCTGGCATAGGTCTGGGATTCGCCCTCATCAGGCTCATACTTTCGCGTTTTTCACATAGTTGTTGAACAGATCCTGGGGTTTTTCTGGTTTGTATCACGTAGTAGTGTGGTACCACACTAAAACAGTCAATTAAACCTGGTTTCCATCAATATTTTAGAGGATAACGCAAGTTAGGTCTGGCATAGGTATGGGATTCGCCCTCATCAGGCTCATACTTTCGCGTTTTTCACATACTTGTTGAACGGATCCTGGGTTTTTTCTGGTTTGGATCACTTAGTAATGTGGTACAACACTGAAACAGTCGATTAAACCAGGTTTCGATCAATATTTTTGAGGATAACGCATGTTAGGTCTAGGTTAGGCCTGGGATTTGCTCTCATCAGGCTCATTCTTTCGCATATTTCTCATATTTGATGGCTAGGTCCTGGGCTTTTTCTGGATTGCATCACGTAGTAATGAAGTACGACACTGAAACAGTCAATTAAACCTGGTTTGGATCAATAGTTTAGAGGATAACGCAAGTTAGGTCTGGGATAGGTCTGGGATTTGCCCTCATCAGGCTCATACTTTCGCGTTTTTCACATACTTGTTGAACAGATCCTGGGTTTTTTCTGGTGTGGATCACGTAGTAGTGTGGTACCACACTGAAACAGCCCATTAAGCCTAGTTTGGATCAATATTTTGGAGGATAACGCATGTTAGGTCTAGGTTAGGTCTGGGATTTCACTTATCAGACTCATACTTTCGCATTCTTCACATACTTGTTGAACGGATCCTGGGTTTTTTCTGGTTTGGATCACGTAGTAATATGGTACCACACTGAAACAGTCGATTAAACCTGGTTTCGATCAATATTTTAGAGGATAACGCAAGTTAGGTTTGGGATAGTTCTGGGATTTGACCTCATCAGACTCATACTTTCGCACACTTCACATACTCGTTGAACAGATCCTGAGTTATTTTCTGGTTTGGATCACATAGTAATGTGGTACCACACCGAAACAGTCGATTAAACCAGGTTTCGATCAATATTTTTGAGGATAACGCATGTTAGGTCTAGGTTAGGCCTGGGATATTCACTCATCAAACTCATACTTTCGCATTCTTCACATACTTGTTGAACGGATCCTGGGTTTTGTCTGGTATGTATCACGTAGTAGTGTGGTACCACACTGAAACAGTCCATTAAACCTGGTTTGGATCAATATTTTAGAGGATAACGCATGTTAGGTCTAGGTTAGCCCTGGGATTTTCACTCATCGGACTCATTCTTTCGCATTCTTCTCATACTTGTTGAACTGATCCTGGGTTTTTTCTGGTTTGGATCACTTAGTAATGTGGTACCACACTGAAACAGTCGATTAAACCAGGTTTCGATCAATATTTTTGAGGATAACGCATGTTAGGTCTAGGTTAGGTCTGGGATTTGCTCTCATCAGGCACATTCTTTCGCATATTTCTCATACTTGATGGCTAGATCCTGGGCTGTTTCTGGATTCTATGACATAGTAATGTGGCACCACGGTGAAACAGTGAATTAAACCTGGTTTCGATCAATATTTTAGAGGATAACGCAAGTTAGGTCTAGGTCAGGCCTGGGATTTGCCCTCATCAGGGTCATACTTTCGCAGTTTTATCATACATGTTGACCTGATCGAGGGTTTTTTCTGCTTTGGATCACGTAGTAAAGTGGTACCACACTGAAACATTCCATTAAACCTGGTCTTGATAAATATTTTAGAGGATAACGCATGTTAGGTTTGGGTTAGGTCTAGGATTTGCCCTCATCGGGCTCATACTTTCGCATATTTCTCATACTTCATGGCTAGATCCTGGGCTGTTTCTGGATTGTATCACGTAGTAATGTGGTACCACGCTGAAACAGTCAATTATACCTGGTTTCGATCAATATTTTAGAGGATAACGCAAGTTAGGTCTGGCATAGGTCTGGGATTCGCCCTCATCAGGCTCATACTTTCGCATTTTTCACATACTTGTTGAACTGATCCTGGGTTTTTTCTGGTTTGGATCACGTAGTAATGTGGAACCACACTGAAACAGTCGATTAAACCTGGTTTCGATCAATATTTTAGAGGATAACGCAAGTTATGTCTGGGATTGGTCTGGGATTTGACCTCATCAGACTCATACTTTCGCATTTTTCACATACTTGTTGAACTGATCCTGGGTTTTTTCTGGTTTGGATCACGTAGTAATGTGGAACCACATTGAAACAGTCGATTAAACCTGGTTTCGATCAATATTTTAGGGGATAACGCAAGTTAAGTCTGGGATTGGTCTGGGATTTGACCTCATCAGACTCATACTTTCGCACACTTCACATACTCGTTGAACAGATCCTGGGTTATTTTCTGGTTTGGATCACATAGTAATGTGGTACCACACCGAAACAGTCGATTAAACCAGGTTTCGATCAATATTTTTGAGGATAACGCATGTTAGGTCTAGGTTAGGTCTGGGATTTGCTCTCATCAGGCACATTCTTTCGCATATTTCTCATACTTGATGGCTAGATCCTGGGCTGTTTCTGGATTCTATGACATAGTAATGTGGCACCACGCTGAAACAGTGAATTAAACCTGGTTTCGATCAATATTTTAGAGGATAACGCAAGTTAGGTCTAGGTTAGGCCTGGGATATGCCCTCATCAGGGTCATACTTTCGCAGTTTTATCATACATGTTGACCTGATCGAGGGTTTTTTCTGCTTTGGATCACGTAGTAAAGTGGTACCACACTGAAACATTCCATAAAACCTGGTCTTGATAAATATTTTAGAGGAAAACGCATGTTAGGTTTGGGTTAGGTCTAGGATTTGCCCTCATCAGGCTCATACTTTCGCATATTTCTCATACTTCATGGCTAGATCCTGGGCTGTTTCTGGATTGTATCACGTAGTAATGTGGTACCACGCTGAAACAGTCAATTAAACCTGGTTTCGATCAATATTTTAGAGGCTAACGCAAGTTAGGTCTGGCATAGGTCTGGGATTCGCCCTCATCAGGCTCATACTTTCGCATTTTTCACATACTTGTTGAACAGATCCTGGGTTTTTTCTGGTTTGTATCACGTAGTAGTGTGGTACCATACTGAAACATTCAATTAAACCTGGTCGTGATAAATATTTTAGAGGATAACGCATGTTAGGTCTGGGTTAGGTCTAGGATTTGCCCTCATCAGGCTCATACTTTCGCATATATCTCATACTTCATGGCTAGATCCTGGGCTGTTTCTGGATTGTATCACGTAGTAATGTGGTACCACGCTGAAACAGTCAATTAAACCTCGTTTCGATCAATATTTTAGAGGATAATTCATGTTAGGTCTAGGTGAGGTCTGGGATTTGCTCTCATCAGGCTCATTCTTTCGCATATTTCTCATACATGTTGAACAAATCCTGGGTTTTTTCTGGTTTGGATCACGTAGTAATGTGGGACCACACTGAAACAATCACTTAAACCTGGTCTTGATAAATATTTTAGAGGATAACGCATGTTAGGTCTGGGTTAGGTCTAGGATTTGCCCTCATCAGGCTCATACTTTCGCATATATCTCATACTTCATGGCTAGATCCTGGGCTGTTTCTGGATTGTATCACGTAGTAATGTGGTACCACGCTGAAACAGTCAATTAAACCTCCTTTCGATCAATATTTTAGAGGATAACGCAAGTTAGGTCTGGGTTAGGTCTAAGATTTGCCCTCATCAGGCTCACAGTTTCGCGTTTTTCACATACTTGTTGAACAGATCCTGTGTCTTTTCTGGTTTGGATCACGAAGTAGTGTGGTACCACACTGAAACAGTCCATTAAACCTGGTTTCGCTCAATATTTTAGAGGATAACGCATGTTAGGTCTAGGTTAGGTCTGGGATTTGCTGCCATCTGGCTCATTCTTTCGCATATTTCTCATACTTGATGGCTAGAACCTGGGCTTTTTCTAGATTGCATCACGTGGTAATGTAGTACTACACAGAAACAGTCAATGAAACCAGGTTTCCATCAATATTTTAGAGGACAACGCAAGTTAGGTCTAGGTAAGGCCTGAGATTTTCACTGATTAGACTCATACTTTCGCATTCTTCTCATACTTGTTGAACAGATCCTGGGTTTTTTCTGGTTTGGATCACGTAGTAATGTGGTACCACACTGAAACATTCAATTAAACCTGGTCTTGATAAATATTTTAGAGGATAACGCATGTTAGGTCTTGGTTACGTCTGTGATTTGCCCTCATCAGGGTCATACTTTCGCAGTTTTAACATGCATGTTGACCTGATCGAGGGTTTTTTTTGCATTGGATCACGTAGTAAAGTGGTACCACACTAAAACAGTCAATTAAACCTGGTTTCGAACAATATTTTAGAGGATAACGCATGTTAGGTCTGGGATTGGTCTGGGATTAGCCCTCATCAGACTCATACTCTCGCACACTTCACATACTCGTTGACAAGATCCTGGGTTTTTTTCTGGTTTGGATCACGTAGTAATGTGGTACCACACTGAAACAGTCGATTAAACCAGGTTTCGATCAACATTTTTGAGGATAACGCATGTTAGGTCTAGGTTAGGCCTGGGATTTGCTCTCATCAGGCTCATTCTTTCGCATATTTCTCATATTTGATGGCTAGATCCTGGGCTTTTTCTGGATTGCATCACGTAGTAATGAAGTACGACACTGAAACAGTCAATTAAACCTGGTTTCCATCAATATCTTAGAGGACAACGCAAGTTTGGTCTGGCATAGGTCTGGGATTCGCCCTCATCAGGCTCATACTTTCGCGTTTTTCACATACTTGTTGAACAGATCCTGGGTTTTTTCTGGTTTGTATCACGTAGTAGAGTGGTACCACACTGAAACAGTCAATTAAACCTGGTTTCCATCAATATTTTAGAGGATAACGGAAGTTAGGTCTGGCATAGGTCTGGGATTCGCCTTCATCAGGCTCATACTTTCGCGTTTTTCACATACTTGTTGAACAGATCCTTGGTTTTTTCTGGTTTGTATCACGTAGTAGTGTGGTACCACACTGAAACAGTCCATTAAACCTGGTTTGGATCAATATTTTAGAGGATAACGCATGTTAGGTCTAGGTTAGCCCTGGGATTTTCACTCATCGGACTCATACTTTCGCATTCTTCTCATACTTGTTGAACTGATCCTGGGTTTTTTCTGGTTTGGATCACGTAGTAATGTGGTACCACACTGAAACAGTCGATTAAACCAGGTTTCGATCAATATTTTTGAGGATAACGCATGTTTGGTCTAGGTTAGGCCTGGGATTTTCACTCATCAGACTCATACTTTCGCATTCTTCTCATACTTGTTGAACGGATCCTGGGTTTTTTCTGGTTTGGATCACGTAGTAATGTGGGACCGCACAGAAACAATCAATTAAACCTGGTGTTGATAAATATTTTAGAGGATAACGCAAGTTAGGTCTGGGGTAGGTCTGGGATTCGCCCTCATCTGGCTCATACTTTCGCATTTTTCACATACTTGTTGAACAGATCCTGGGTTTTTTCTGGTTTGTATCACGTAGTAGTGTGGTACCACACTGAAACATTCAATTAAACCTGGTCTTGATAAATATTTTAGAGGATAACGCATGTTAGGTTTGGGTTAGGTCTAGGATTTGCCCTCATCAGGCTCATACTTTCGCATATTTCTCATACTTCATGGCTAGATCCTGGGCTGTTTCTGGATTGTATCACGTAGTAATGTGGTACCACGCTGAAACAGTCAATTAAACCTGGTTTCGATCAATATTTTAGAGGATAACGCAAGTTAGGTCTGGGATAGGTCTGGGATTCGCCCTAATCAGGCTCATACTTTCGCGTTTTTCACATACTTGATGAACTGACCCTGGGTTTTTCTGGTTTGGATCACGTAGTAATGTGGGACCACACTGAAGCAGTCAATTAAACCTGGTTTCGATCAATATTTTAGAGAATAATTCATGTTAGGTCTAGGTTAGGTCTGGGATTTGCTCTCATCAGGCTCATTCTTTCGCATATTTCTCATACATGTTGAACAAATCCTGGGTTTTTTCTGGTATGGATCACGTAGTAATGTGGGACCACACTGAAACAATCACTTAAACCTGGTCTTGATAAATATTTTAGAGGATAACGCATGTTAGGTCTGGGTTAGGTCTAGGATTTGCCCTCATCAGGCTCATACTTTCGCATATATCTCATACTTCATGGCTAGATCCTGGGCTGTTTCTGGATTGTATCACGTAGTAATGTGTTACCACGCTGAAACAGTCAATTAAACCTCGTTTCGATCAATATTTTAGAGGATAACGCAAGTTAGGTCTGGGTTACGTCTAAGATTTGCCCTCATCAGGCTCACAGTTTCGCGTTTTTCACATACTTGTTGAACAGATCCTGTGTCTTTTCTGGTTTGGATCACGAAGTAGTGTGGTACCACACTCAAACAGTCCATTAAACCTGGTTTCGCTCAATATTTTAGAGGATAACGCATGTTAGGTCTAGGTTAGGTCTGGGATTTGCTGCCATCAGGCTCATTCTTTCGCATATTTCTCATACTTGATGGCTAGAACCTGGGCTTTTTCTAGATTGCATCACGTGGTCATGTAGTACTACACAGAAACAGTCAATGAAACCAGGATTCCATCAATATTTTAGAGGACAACGCAAGTTAGGTCTAGGTAAGGCCTGAGATTTTCACTGATTAGACTCATACTTTTGCATTCTTCTCATACTTGTTGAACAGATCCTGGGTTTTTTCTGGTTTGGATCACGTAGTAATGTGGTACCACACTGAAACATTCAATTAAACCGGGTCTTGATAAATATTTTAGAGGACAACGCATGTTAGGTCTGGGTTACGTCTGTGATTTGCCCTCATCAGGGTTATACTTTCGCAGTTTTACCATGCATGTTGACCTGATCGAGGGTTTTTTTTGCTTTGCATTACGTAGTAAAGTGGTACCACACTAAAACAGTCAATTAAACCTAGTTTCGAACAATATTTTAGAGGATAACGCATGTTAGGTCTGGGATTGGTCTGGGATTAGCCCTCATCAGACTCATACTTTCGCACACTTCACATACTCGTTGACAAGATCCTGGGTTTTTTTCTGGTTTGGATCACGTAGTAATGTGGTACCACACTGAAACAGTCGATTAAACCAGGTTTCGATCAATATTTTTGAGGATAACGCATGTTAGGTCTAGGTTAGGCCCGGGATTTTCACTCATCAGACTCATACTTTCGCATTCTTCACATACTTGTTGAACGGATCCTGGGTTTTTTCTGGTTTGGATCACTTAGTAATGTGGTACCACACTGAAACAGTCGATTAAACCAGGTTTCGATCAATATTTTTGAGGATAACGCATGTTAGGTCTAGGTTAGGCCTGGGATTTGCTCTCATCAGGCTCATTCTTTCGCATATTTCTCATACTTGATGGCTAGATCCTGGGCTTCTTCTGGATTGCATCACGTAGTAATGAAGTACGACACAGAAACAGTCAATTAAACCTGGCTTCCATCAATATCTTAGAGGACAACGCAAGTTAGGTCTGGCATAGGTCTGGGATTCGCCCTCATCAGGCTCATACTTTCGCGTTTTTCACATAGTTGTTGAACAGATCCTGGGGTTTTTCTGGTTTGGATCACGTAGTAGTGTGGTACCACACTGAAACAGTCCATTAAACCTGGTTTGGATCAATATTTTGGAGGATAACGCATGTTAGGTCTAGGTTAGGTCTGGGATTTCACTTATCAGACTCATACTTTCGCATTCTTCACATACTTGTTGAACGGATCCTGGGTTTTTTCTGGTTTGGATCACGTAGTAATGTGGTACCACACTGAAACAGGCGATTAAACCTGGTTTCGATCAATATTTTAGAGGATAACGCAAGTTAGGTTTGGGATAGTTCTGGGATTTGACCTCATCAGACTCATACTTTCGCACACTTCACATACTCGTTGAACAGATCCTGAGTTATTTTCTGGTTTGGATCACATAGTAATGTGGTACCACACCGAAACAGTCGATTAAACCAGGTTTCGATCAATATTTTTGAGGATAACGCATGTTAGGTCTAGGTTAGGCCTGGGATTTGCTCTCATCAGGCACATTCTTTCGCATATTTCTCATACTTGATGGCTAGATCCTGGGCTGTTTCTGGATTGCATCACGTAGTAATGTGGTACCACGCTGAAACAGTCAATTATACCTGGTTTCGATCAATATTTTAGAGGATAACGCAAGTTAGGTCTGGGTTAGGTCTGGGATTTGCTCTCATCAGGCACGTTCTTTCGCATATTTCTCATACTTGATGGCTAGATCCTGGGCTGTTTCTGGATTGTAACACATAGTAATGTGGTACCACACTGAAACAGTCGCTTAAACCAGGTTTCGATCAATATTTTTGAGGATAGCGCATGTTAGGTCTAGGTTAGGCCTGGGATTTGCTCTCATCAGGCTCATTCTTTCGCATATTTCTCATATTTGATGGCTAGATCCTGGGCTTTTTCTGGATTGCATCACGTAGTAATGAAGTGCGACACAGAAACAGTCAATTAAACCTGGTTTCCATCAATATCTTAGAGGACAACGCAAGTTAGGTCTGGCATAGGTCTGGGATTCGCCCTCATCAGGCTCATACTTTCGCGTTTTTCACATAGTTGTTGAACAGATCCTGGGGTTTTTCTGGTTTGGATCACGTAGTAATGTGGTACCACACTGAAACAGTCGATTAAACCAGGTTTCGATCAATATTTTTGAGGATAACGCATGTTAGGTCTAGGTTAGGCCCGGGATTTTCATTCATCAGACTCATACTTTCGCATTCTTCACATACTTGTTGAACGGATCCTGGGTTTTTTCTGGTTTGGATCACTTAGTAATGTGGTACCACGCTGAAACAGTGAATTAAACCTGGTTTCGATCAATATTTTAGAGGATAACGCAAGTTGGGTCTAGGTTAGGCCTGGGATTTGCCCTCATCAGGGTCATACTTTCGCAGTTTTATCATACATGTTGTCCTGATCGAGGGTTTTTTCTGCTTTGGATCACGTAGTAAAGTGGTACCACACTGAAACATTCCATTAAACCTGGTCTTGATAAATATTTTAGAGGATAACGCATGTTAGGTCTGGGTTATGTCTATGATTTGCCCTCATAAGGGTCATACTTTCGCAGTTTTAACATGCATGTTGACCTGATCGAGGGTTTTTTTTGCTTTGGATCACGTAGTAAAGTGGTACCACACTAAAACAGTCAATTAAACCTGGTTTCGAACAATATTTTAGAGGATAACGCATGTTAGGTCTGGGATTGGTCTGGGATTAGCCCTCATCAGACTCATACTTTCGCACACTTCACATACTCGTTGACAAGATCCTGGGTTTTTTTCTGGTTTGGATCACGTAGTAATGTGGTACCACACTGAAACAGTCGATTAAACCAGGTTTCGATCAATATTTTTGAGGATAACGCATGTTAGGTCTAGGTTAGGCCCGGGATTTTCACTCATCAGACTCATACTTTCGCATTCTTCACATTCTTGTTGAACGGATCCTGGGTTTTTTCTGGTTTGGATCACTTAGTAATGTGGTACCACACTGAAACAGTCGATTAAACCAGGTTTCGATCAATATTTTTGAGGATAACGCATGTTCGGTCTAGGTTAGGCCTGGGATTTGCTCTCATCAGGCTCATTCTTTCGCATATTTCTCATATTTGATGGCTAGATCCTGGGCTTCTTCTGGATTGCATCACGTAGTAATGAAGTACGACACAGAAACAGTCAATTAAACCTGGCTTCCATCAATATCTTAGAGGACAACGCAAGTTAGGTCTGGCATAGGTCTGGGATTCGCCCTCATCAGGCTCATACTTTCGCGTTTTTCACATAGTTGTTGAACAGATCCTGGGGTTTTTCTGGTTTGTATCACGTAGTAGTGTGGTACCACACTAAAACAGTCAATTAAACCTGGTTTCCATCAATATTTTAGAGGATAACGCAAGTTAGGTCTGGCATAGGTATGGGATTCGCCCTCATCAGGCTCATACTTTCGCGTTTTTCACATACTTGTTGAACGGATCCTGGGTTTTTTCTGGTTTGGATCACTTAGTAATGTGGTACAACACTGAAACAGTCGATTAAACCAGGTTTCGATCAATATTTTTGAGGATAACGCATGTTAGGTCTAGGTTAGGCCTGGGATTTGCTCTCATCAGGCTCATTCTTTCGCATATTTCTCATATTTGATGGCTAGGTCCTGGGCTTTTTCTGGATTGCATCACGTAGTAATGAAGTACGACACTGAAACAGTCAATTAAACCTGGTTTGGATCAATAGTTTAGAGGATAACGCAAGTTAGGTCTGGGATAGGTCTGGGATTTGCCCTCATCAGGCTCATACTTTCGCGTTTTTCACATACTTGTTGAACAGATCCTGGGTTTTTTCTGGTGTGGATCACGTAGTAGTGTGGTACCACACTGAAACAGCCCATTAAACCTAGTTTGGATCAATATTTTGGAGGATAACGCATGTTAGGTCTAGGTTAGGTCTGGGATTTCACTTATCAGACTCATACTTTCGCATTCTTCACATACTTGTTGAACGGATCCTGGGTTTTTTCTGGTTTGGATCACGTAGTAATATGGTACCACACTGAAACAGTCGATTAAACCTGGTTTCGATCAATATTTTAGAGGATAACGCAAGTTAGGTTTGGGATAGTTCTGGGATTTGACCTCATCAGACTCATACTTTCGCACACTTCACATACTCGTTGAACAGATCCTGAGTTATTTTCTGGTTTGGATCACATAGTAATGTGGTACCACACCGAAACAGTCGATTAAACCAGGTTTCGATCAATATTTTTGAGGATAACGCATGTTAGGTCTAGGTTAGGCCTGGGATATTCACTCATCAAACTCATACTTTCGCATTCTTCACATACTTGTTGAACGGATCCTGGGTTTTGTCTGGTATGTATCACGTAGTAGTGTGGTACCACACTGAAACAGTCCATTAAACCTGGTTTGGATCAATATTTTAGAGGATAACGCATGTTAGGTCTAGGTTAGCCCTGGGATTTTCACTCATCGGACTCATTCTTTCGCATTCTTCTCATACTTGTTGAACTGATCCTGGGTTTTTTCTGGTTTGGATCACTTAGTAATGTGGTACCACACTGAAACAGTCGATTAAACCAGGTTTCGATCAATATTTTTGAGGATAACGCATGTTAGGTCTAGGTTAGGTCTGGGATTTGCTCTCATCAGGCACATTCTTTCGCATATTTCTCATACTTGATGGCTAGATCCTGGGCTGTTTCTGGATTCTATGACATAGTAATGTGGCACCACGGTGAAACAGTGAATTAAACCTGGTTTCGATCAATATTTTAGAGGATAACGCAAGTTAGGTCTAGGTCAGGCCTGGGATTTGCCCTCATCAGGGTCATACTTTCGCAGTTTTATCATACATGTTGACCTGATCGAGGGTTTTTTCTGCTTTGGATCACGTAGTAAAGTGGTACCACACTGAAACATTCCATTAAACCTGGTCTTGATAAATATTTTAGAGGATAACGCATGTTAGGTTTGGGTTAGGTCTAGGATTTGCCCTCATCGGGCTCATACTTTCGCATATTTCTCATACTTCATGGCTAGATCCTGGGCTGTTTCTGGATTGTATCACGTAGTAATGTGGTACCACGCTGAAACAGTCAATTATACCTGGTTTCGATCAATATTTTAGAGGATAACGCAAGTTAGGTCTGGCATAGGTCTGGGATTCGCCCTCATCAGGCTCATACTTTCGCATTTTTCACATACTTGTTGAACTGATCCTGGGTTTTTTCTGGTTTGGATCACGTAGTAATGTGGAACCACACTGAAACAGTCGATTAAACCTGGTTTCGATCAATATTTTAGAGGATAACGCAAGTTATGTCTGGGATTGGTCTGGGATTTGACCTCATCAGACTCATACTTTCGCATTTTTCACATACTTGTTGAACTGATCCTGGGTTTTTTCTGGTTTGGATCACGTAGTAATGTGGAACCACATTGAAACAGTCGATTAAACCTGGTTTCGATCAATATTTTAGGGGATAACGCAAGTTAAGTCTGGGATTGGTCTGGGATTTGACCTCATCAGACTCATACTTTCGCACACTTCACATACTCGTTGAACAGATCCTGGGTTATTTTCTGGTTTGGATCACATAGTAATGTGGTACCACACCGAAACAGTCGATTAAACCAGGTTTCGATCAATATTTTTGAGGATAACGCATGTTAGGTCTAGGTTAGGTCTGGGATTTGCTCTCATCAGGCACATTCTTTCGCATATTTCTCATACTTGATGGCTAGATCCTGGGCTGTTTCTGGATTCTATGACATAGTAATGTGGCACCACGCTGAAACAGTGAATTAAACCTGGTTTCGATCAATATTTTAGAGGATAACGCAAGTTAGGTCTAGGTTAGGCCTGGGATATGCCCTCATCAGGGTCATACTTTCGCAGTTTTATCATACATGTTGACCTGATCGAGGGTTTTTTCTGCTTTGGATCACGTAGTAAAGTGGTACCACACTGAAACATTCCATAAAACCTGGTCTTGATAAATATTTTAGAGGAAAACGCATGTTAGGTTTGGGTTAGGTCTAGGATTTGCCCTCATCAGGCTCATACTTTCGCATATTTCTCATACTTCATGGCTAGATCCTGGGCTGTTTCTGGATTGTATCACGTAGTAATGTGGTACCACGCTGAAACAGTCAATTAAACCTGGTTTCGATCAATATTTTAGAGGCTAACGCAAGTTAGGTCTGGCATAGGTCTGGGATTCGCCCTCATCAGGCTCATACTTTCGCATTTTTCACATACTTGTTGAACAGATCCTGGGTTTTTTCTGGTTTGTATCACGTAGTAGTGTGGTACCATACTGAAACATTCAATTAAACCTGGTCGTGATAAATATTTTAGAGGATAACGCATGTTAGGTCTGGGTTAGGTCTAGGATTTGCCCTCATCAGGCTCATACTTTCGCATATATCTCATACTTCATGGCTAGATCCTGGGCTGTTTCTGGATTGTATCACGTAGTAATGTGGTACCACGCTGAAACAGTCAATTAAACCTCGTTTCGATCAATATTTTAGAGGATAATTCATGTTAGGTCTAGGTGAGGTCTGGGATTTGCTCTCATCAGGCTCATTCTTTCGCATATTTCTCATACATGTTGAACAAATCCTGGGTTTTTTCTGGTTTGGATCACGTAGTAATGTGGGACCACACTGAAACAATCACTTAAACCTGGTCTTGATAAATATTTTAGAGGATAACGCATGTTAGGTCTGGGTTAGGTCTAGGATTTGCCCTCATCAGGCTCATACTTTCGCATATATCTCATACTTCATGGCTAGATCCTGGGCTGTTTCTGGATTGTATCACGTAGTAATGTGGTACCACGCTGAAACAGTCAATTAAACCTCCTTTCGATCAATATTTTAGAGGATAACGCAAGTTAGGTCTGGGTTAGGTCTAAGATTTGCCCTCATCAGGCTCACAGTTTCGCGTTTTTCACATACTTGTTGAACAGATCCTGTGTCTTTTCTGGTTTGGATCACGAAGTAGTGTGGTACCACACTGAAACAGTCCATTAAACCTGGTTTCGCTCAATATTTTAGAGGATAACGCATGTTAGGTCTAGGTTAGGTCTGGGATTTGCTGCCATCTGGCTCATTCTTTCGCATATTTCTCATACTTGATGGCTAGAACCTGGGCTTTTTCTAGATTGCATCACGTGGTAATGTAGTACTACACAGAAACAGTCAATGAAACCAGGTTTCCATCAATATTTTAGAGGACAACGCAAGTTAGGTCTAGGTAAGGCCTGAGATTTTCACTGATTAGACTCATACTTTCGCATTCTTCTCATACTTGTTGAACAGATCCTGGGTTTTTTCTGGTTTGGATCACGTAGTAATGTGGTACCACACTGAAACATTCAATTAAACCTGGTCTTGATAAATATTTTAGAGGATAACGCATGTTAGGTCTTGGTTACGTCTGTGATTTGCCCTCATCAGGGTCATACTTTCGCAGTTTTAACATGCATGTTGACCTGATCGAGGGTTTTTTTTGCATTGGATCACGTAGTAAAGTGGTACCACACTAAAACAGTCAATTAAACCTGGTTTCGAACAATATTTTAGAGGATAACGCATGTTAGGTCTGGGATTGGTCTGGGATTAGCCCTCATCAGACTCATACTCTCGCACACTTCACATACTCGTTGACAAGATCCTGGGTTTTTTTCTGGTTTGGATCACGTAGTAATGTGGTACCACACTGAAACAGTCGATTAAACCAGGTTTCGATCAACATTTTTGAGGATAACGCATGTTAGGTCTAGGTTAGGCCTGGGATTTGCTCTCATCAGGCTCATTCTTTCGCATATTTCTCATATTTGATGGCTAGATCCTGGGCTTTTTCTGGATTGCATCACGTAGTAATGAAGTACGACACTGAAACAGTCAATTAAACCTGGTTTCCATCAATATCTTAGAGGACAACGCAAGTTTGGTCTGGCATAGGTCTGGGATTCGCCCTCATCAGGCTCATACTTTCGCGTTTTTCACATACTTGTTGAACAGATCCTGGGTTTTTTCTGGTTTGTATCACGTAGTAGAGTGGTACCACACTGAAACAGTCAATTAAACCTGGTTTCCATCAATATTTTAGAGGATAACGGAAGTTAGGTCTGGCATAGGTCTGGGATTCGCCTTCATCAGGCTCATACTTTCGCGTTTTTCACATACTTGTTGAACAGATCCTTGGTTTTTTCTGGTTTGTATCACGTAGTAGTGTGGTACCACACTGAAACAGTCCATTAAACCTGGTTTGGATCAATATTTTAGAGGATAACGCATGTTAGGTCTAGGTTAGCCCTGGGATTTTCACTCATCGGACTCATACTTTCGCATTCTTCTCATACTTGTTGAACTGATCCTGGGTTTTTTCTGGTTTGGATCACGTAGTAATGTGGTACCACACTGAAACAGTCGATTAAACCAGGTTTCGATCAATATTTTTGAGGATAACGCATGTTTGGTCTAGGTTAGGCCTGGGATTTTCACTCATCAGACTCATACTTTCGCATTCTTCTCATACTTGTTGAACGGATCCTGGGTTTTTTCTGGTTTGGATCACGTAGTAATGTGGGACCGCACAGAAACAATCAATTAAACCTGGTGTTGATAAATATTTTAGAGGATAACGCAAGTTAGGTCTGGGGTAGGTCTGGGATTCGCCCTCATCTGGCTCATACTTTCGCATTTTTCACATACTTGTTGAACAGATCCTGGGTTTTTTCTGGTTTGTATCACGTAGTAGTGTGGTACCACACTGAAACATTCAATTAAACCTGGTCTTGATAAATATTTTAGAGGATAACGCATGTTAGGTTTGGGTTAGGTCTAGGATTTGCCCTCATCAGGCTCATACTTTCGCATATTTCTCATACTTCATGGCTAGATCCTGGGCTGTTTCTGGATTGTATCACGTAGTAATGTGGTACCACGCTGAAACAGTCAATTAAACCTGGTTTCGATCAATATTTTAGAGGATAACGCAAGTTAGGTCTGGGATAGGTCTGGGATTCGCCCTAATCAGGCTCATACTTTCGCGTTTTTCACATACTTGATGAACTGACCCTGGGTTTTTCTGGTTTGGATCACGTAGTAATGTGGGACCACACTGAAGCAGTCAATTAAACCTGGTTTCGATCAATATTTTAGAGAATAATTCATGTTAGGTCTAGGTTAGGTCTGGGATTTGCTCTCATCAGGCTCATTCTTTCGCATATTTCTCATACATGTTGAACAAATCCTGGGTTTTTTCTGGTATGGATCACGTAGTAATGTGGGACCACACTGAAACAATCACTTAAACCTGGTCTTGATAAATATTTTAGAGGATAACGCATGTTAGGTCTGGGTTAGGTCTAGGATTTGCCCTCATCAGGCTCATACTTTCGCATATATCTCATACTTCATGGCTAGATCCTGGGCTGTTTCTGGATTGTATCACGTAGTAATGTGTTACCACGCTGAAACAGTCAATTAAACCTCGTTTCGATCAATATTTTAGAGGATAACGCAAGTTAGGTCTGGGTTACGTCTAAGATTTGCCCTCATCAGGCTCACAGTTTCGCGTTTTTCACATACTTGTTGAACAGATCCTGTGTCTTTTCTGGTTTGGATCACGAAGTAGTGTGGTACCACACTCAAACAGTCCATTAAACCTGGTTTCGCTCAATATTTTAGAGGATAACGCATGTTAGGTCTAGGTTAGGTCTGGGATTTGCTGCCATCAGGCTCATTCTTTCGCATATTTCTCATACTTGATGGCTAGAACCTGGGCTTTTTCTAGATTGCATCACGTGGTCATGTAGTACTACACAGAAACAGTCAATGAAACCAGGATTCCATCAATATTTTAGAGGACAACGCAAGTTAGGTCTAGGTAAGGCCTGAGATTTTCACTGATTAGACTCATACTTTTGCATTCTTCTCATACTTGTTGAACAGATCCTGGGTTTTTTCTGGTTTGGATCACGTAGTAATGTGGTACCACACTGAAACATTCAATTAAACCGGGTCTTGATAAATATTTTAGAGGACAACGCATGTTAGGTCTGGGTTACGTCTGTGATTTGCCCTCATCAGGGTTATACTTTCGCAGTTTTACCATGCATGTTGACCTGATCGAGGGTTTTTTTTGCTTTGCATTACGTAGTAAAGTGGTACCACACTAAAACAGTCAATTAAACCTAGTTTCGAACAATATTTTAGAGGATAACGCATGTTAGGTCTGGGATTGGTCTGGGATTAGCCCTCATCAGACTCATACTTTCGCATTCTTCACATACTTGTTGAACGGATCCTGGGTTTTTTCTGGTTTGGATCACGTAGTAATGTGGTACCACACTGAAACAGGCGATTAAACCTGGTTTCGATCAATATTTTAGAGGATAACGCAAGTTAGGTTTGGGATAGTTCTGGGATTTGACCTCATCAGACTCATACTTTCGCACACTTCACATACTCGTTGAACAGATCCTGAGTTATTTTCTGGTTTGGATCACATAGTAATGTGGTACCACACCGAAACAGTCGATTAAACCAGGTTTCGATCAATATTTTTGAGGATAACGCATGTTAGGTCTAGGTTAGGCCTGGGATTTGCTCTCATCAGGCACATTCTTTCGCATATTTCTCATACTTGATGGCTAGATCCTGGGCTGTTTCTGGATTGCATCACGTAGTAATGTGGTACCACGCTGAAACAGTCAATTATACCTGGTTTCGATCAATATTTTAGAGGATAACGCAAGTTAGGTCTGGGTTAGGTCTGGGATTTGCTCTCATCAGGCACGTTCTTTCGCATATTTCTCATACTTGATGGCTAGATCCTGGGCTGTTTCTGGATTGTAACACATAGTAATGTGGTACCACACCGAAACAGTCGATTAAACCAGGTTTCGATCAATATTTTTGAGGATAACGCATGTTAGGTCTAGGTTAGGCCTGGGATTTGCTCTCATCAGGCTCATTCTTTCGCATATTTCTCATATTTGATGGCTAGATCCTGGGCTTTTTCTGGATTGCATCACGTAGTAATGAAGTGCGACACAGAAACAGTCAATTAAACCTGGTTTCCATCAATATCTTAGAGGACAACGCAAGTTAGGTCTGGCATAGGTCTGGGATTCGCCCTCATCAGGCTCATACTTTCGCGTTTTTCACATAGTTGTTGAACAGATCCTGGGGTTTTTCTGGTTTGGATCACGTAGTAATGTGGTACCACACTGAAACAGTCGATTAAACCAGGTTTCGATCAATATTTTTGAGGATAACGCATGTTAGGTCTAGGTTAGGCCCGGGATTTTCATTCATCAGACTCATACTTTCGCATTCTTCACATACTTGTTGAACGGATCCTGGGTTTTTTCTGGTTTGGATCACTTAGTAATGTGGTACCACACTGAAACAGTCGCTTAAACCAGGTTTCGATCAATATTTTTGAGGATAGCGCATGTTAGGTCTAGGTTAGGCCTGGGATTTGCTCTCATCAGGCTCATTCTTTCGCATATTTCTCATATTTGATGGCTAGATCCTGGGCTTTTTCTGGATTGCATCACGTAGTAATGAAGTGCGACACAGAAACAGTCAATTAAACCTGGTTTCCATCAATATCTTAGAGGACAACGCAAGTTAGGTCTGGCATAGGTCTGGGATTCGCCCTCATCAGGCTCATACTTTCGCGTTTTTCACATAGTTGTTGAACAGATCCTGGGGTTTTTCTGGTTTGGATCACGTAGTAATGTGGTACCACACTGAAACAGTCGATTAAACCAGGTTTCGATCAATATTTTTGAGGATAACGCATGTTAGGTCTAGGTTAGGCCCGGGATTTTCATTCATCAGACTCATACTTTCGCATTCTTCACATACTTGTTGAACGGATCCTGGGTTTTTTCTGGTTTGGATCACTTAGTAATGTGGTACCACACTGAAACAGTGAATTAAACCTGGTTTCGATCAATATTTTAGAGGATAACGCAAGTTGGGTCTAGGTTAGGCCTGGGATTTGCCCTCATCAGGGTCATACTTTCGCAGTTTTATCATACATGTTGTCCTGATCGAGGGTTTTTTCTGCTTTGGATCACGTAGTAAAGTGGTACCACACTGAAACATTCCATTAAACCTGGTCTTGATAAATATTTTAGAGGATAACGCATGTTAGGTCTGGGTTATGTCTATGATTTGCCCTCATAAGGGTCATACTTTCGCAGTTTTAACATGCATGTTGACCTGATCGAGGGTTTTTTTTGCTTTGGATCACGTAGTAAAGTGGTACCACACTAAAACAGTCAATTAAACCTGGTTTCGAACAATATTTTAGAGGATAACGCATGTTAGGTCTGGGATTGGTCTGGGATTAGCCCTCATCAGACTCATACTTTCGCACACTTCACATACTCGTTGACAAGATCCTGGGTTTTTTTCTGGTTTGGATCACGTAGTAATGTGGTACCACACTGAAACAGTCGATTAAACCAGGTTTCGATCAATATTTTTGAGGATAACGCATGTTAGGTCTAGGTTAGGCCCGGGATTTTCACTCATCAGACTCATACTTTCGCATTCTTCACATTCTTGTTGAACGGATCCTGGGTTTTTTCTGGTTTGGATCACTTAGTAATGTGGTACCACACTGAAACAGTCGATTAAACCAGGTTTCGATCAATATTTTTGAGGATAACGCATGTTCGGTCTAGGTTAGGCCTGGGATTTGCTCTCATCAGGCTCATTCTTTCGCATATTTCTCATATTTGATGGCTAGATCCTGGGCTTCTTCTGGATTGCATCACGTAGTAATGAAGTACGACACAGAAACAGTCAATTAAACCTGGCTTCCATCAATATCTTAGAGGACAACGCAAGTTAGGTCTGGCATAGGTCTGGGATTCGCCCTCATCAGGCTCATACTTTCGCGTTTTTCACATAGTTGTTGAACAGATCCTGGGGTTTTTCTGGTTTGTATCACGTAGTAGTGTGGTACCACACTAAAACAGTCAATTAAACCTGGTTTCCATCAATATTTTAGAGGATAACGCAAGTTAGGTCTGGCATAGGTATGGGATTCGCCCTCATCAGGCTCATACTTTCGCGTTTTTCACATACTTGTTGAACGGATCCTGGGTTTTTTCTGGTTTGGATCACTTAGTAATGTGGTACAACACTGAAACAGTCGATTAAACCAGGTTTCGATCAATATTTTTGAGGATAACGCATGTTAGGTCTAGGTTAGGCCTGGGATTTGCTCTCATCAGGCTCATTCTTTCGCATATTTCTCATATTTGATGGCTAGGTCCTGGGCTTTTTCTGGATTGCATCACGTAGTAATGAAGTACGACACTGAAACAGTCAATTAAACCTGGTTTGGATCAATAGTTTAGAGGATAACGCAAGTTAGGTCTGGGATAGGTCTGGGATTTGCCCTCATCAGGCTCATACTTTCGCGTTTTTCACATACTTGTTGAACAGATCCTGGGTTTTTTCTGGTGTGGATCACGTAGTAGTGTGGTACCACACTGAAACAGCCCATTAAACCTAGTTTGGATCAATATTTTGGAGGATAACGCATGTTAGGTCTAGGTTAGGTCTGGGATTTCACTTATCAGACTCATACTTTCGCATTCTTCACATACTTGTTGAACGGATCCTGGGTTTTTTCTGGTTTGGATCACGTAGTAATATGGTACCACACTGAAACAGTCGATTAAACCTGGTTTCGATCAATATTTTAGAGGATAACGCAAGTTAGGTTTGGGATAGTTCTGGGATTTGACCTCATCAGACTCATACTTTCGCACACTTCACATACTCGTTGAACAGATCCTGAGTTATTTTCTGGTTTGGATCACATAGTAATGTGGTACCACACCGAAACAGTCGATTAAACCAGGTTTCGATCAATATTTTTGAGGATAACGCATGTTAGGTCTAGGTTAGGCCTGGGATATTCACTCATCAAACTCATACTTTCGCATTCTTCACATACTTGTTGAACGGATCCTGGGTTTTGTCTGGTATGTATCACGTAGTAGTGTGGTACCACACTGAAACAGTCCATTAAACCTGGTTTGGATCAATATTTTAGAGGATAACGCATGTTAGGTCTAGGTTAGCCCTGGGATTTTCACTCATCGGACTCATTCTTTCGCATTCTTCTCATACTTGTTGAACTGATCCTGGGTTTTTTCTGGTTTGGATCACTTAGTAATGTGGTACCACACTGAAACAGTCGATTAAACCAGGTTTCGATCAATATTTTTGAGGATAACGCATGTTAGGTCTAGGTTAGGTCTGGGATTTGCTCTCATCAGGCACATTCTTTCGCATATTTCTCATACTTGATGGCTAGATCCTGGGCTGTTTCTGGATTCTATGACATAGTAATGTGGCACCACGGTGAAACAGTGAATTAAACCTGGTTTCGATCAATATTTTAGAGGATAACGCAAGTTAGGTCTAGGTCAGGCCTGGGATTTGCCCTCATCAGGGTCATACTTTCGCAGTTTTATCATACATGTTGACCTGATCGAGGGTTTTTTCTGCTTTGGATCACGTAGTAAAGTGGTACCACACTGAAACATTCCATTAAACCTGGTCTTGATAAATATTTTAGAGGATAACGCATGTTAGGTTTGGGTTAGGTCTAGGATTTGCCCTCATCGGGCTCATACTTTCGCATATTTCTCATACTTCATGGCTAGATCCTGGGCTGTTTCTGGATTGTATCACGTAGTAATGTGGTACCACGCTGAAACAGTCAATTATACCTGGTTTCGATCAATATTTTAGAGGATAACGCAAGTTAGGTCTGGCATAGGTCTGGGATTCGCCCTCATCAGGCTCATACTTTCGCATTTTTCACATACTTGTTGAACTGATCCTGGGTTTTTTCTGGTTTGGATCACGTAGTAATGTGGAACCACACTGAAACAGTCGATTAAACCTGGTTTCGATCAATATTTTAGAGGATAACGCAAGTTATGTCTGGGATTGGTCTGGGATTTGACCTCATCAGACTCATACTTTCGCATTTTTCACATACTTGTTGAACTGATCCTGGGTTTTTTCTGGTTTGGATCACGTAGTAATGTGGAACCACATTGAAACAGTCGATTAAACCTGGTTTCGATCAATATTTTAGGGGATAACGCAAGTTAAGTCTGGGATTGGTCTGGGATTTGACCTCATCAGACTCATACTTTCGCACACTTCACATACTCGTTGAACAGATCCTGGGTTATTTTCTGGTTTGGATCACATAGTAATGTGGTACCACACCGAAACAGTCGATTAAACCAGGTTTCGATCAATATTTTTGAGGATAACGCATGTTAGGTCTAGGTTAGGTCTGGGATTTGCTCTCATCAGGCACATTCTTTCGCATATTTCTCATACTTGATGGCTAGATCCTGGGCTGTTTCTGGATTCTATGACATAGTAATGTGGCACCACGGTGAAACAGTGAATTAAACCTGGTTTCGATCAATATTTTAGAGGATAACGCAAGTTAGGTCTAGGTCAGGCCTGGGATTTGCCCTCATCAGGGTCATACTTTCGCAGTTTTATCATACATGTTGACCTGATCGAGGGTTTTTTCTGCTTTGGATCACGTAGTAAAGTGGTACCACACTGAAACATTCCATTAAACCTGGTCTTGATAAATATTTTAGAGGATAACGCATGTTAGGTTTGGGTTAGGTCTAGGATTTGCCCTCATCGGGCTCATACTTTCGCATATTTCTCATACTTCATGGCTAGATCCTGGGCTGTTTCTGGATTGTATCACGTAGTAATGTGGTACCACGCTGAAACAGTCAATTATACCTGGTTTCGATCAATATTTTAGAGGATAACGCAAGTTAGGTCTGGCATAGGTCTGGGTTTCGCCCCCATCAGGCTCATACTTTCGCATTTTTCACATACTTGTTGAACTGATCCTGGGTTTTTTCTGGTTTGGATCACGTAGTAATGTGGAACCACACTGAAACAGTCGATTAAACCTGGCTTCGATCAATATTTTAGAAGATAACGCAAGTTATGTCTGGGATTGGTCTGGGATTTGACCTCATCAGACTCATACTTTCGCATTTTTCACATACTTGTTGAACTGATCCTGGGTTTTTTCTGGTTTGGATCACGTAGTAATGTGGAACCACATTGAAACAGTCGATTAAACCTGGTTTCGATCAATATTTTAGAGGATAACGCAAGTTAAGTCTGGGATTGGTCTGGGATTTGACCTCATCAGACTCATACTTTCGCACACTTCACATACTCGTTGAACAGATCCTGGGTTATTTTCTGGTTTGGATCACATAGTAATGTGGTACCACACCGAAACAGTCGATTAAACCAGGTTGCGATCAATATTTTTGAGGATAACGCATGTTAGGTCTAGGTTAGGCCTGGGATTTTCACTCATCAAACTCATACTTTCGCATTCTTCACATACTTGTTGAACGGATCCTGGGTTTTTTCTGGTATGGATCCCGTAGTAGTGTGCTACCACACTGAAACAGTCCATTAAACCTGGTTTCGCTCAATATTTTAGAGGATAACGCATGTTAGGTCAAGGTTAGGTCTAAGATTTGCCCTCATCAGGCTCACAGTTTCGCGTTTTTCACATTCTTGTTGAACAGATCCTGGGTTTTTGCTGGTTTGGATCACGAAGTAGTGTGGTACCATACTGAAACAGTCCATTAAACCTGGTTTCGCTTAATATTTTAGAGGATAACGCATGTTAGGTCTGGGATAGGTCTGGGATTTGCCCTCATCAGACTCATACTTTCGCACACTTCACATACTCGTTGAACAGATCCTGGGTTATTTTCTGGTTTGGATCACATAGTAATGTGGTACCACACCGAAACAGTCGATTAAACCAGGTTTCGATCAATATTTTTGAGGATAACGCATGTTAGGTCTAGGTTAGGCCTGGGATTTTCACTCATCAGACTCATACTTTCGCATTCTTCACATACTTGTTGAACGGATCCTGGGTTTTTTCTGGTTTGGGTCACGTTGTAATGTGGGACCACACTGAAACAATCAATTAAACCTGGTCTTGATAAATATTTTAGAGGATAACGCATGTTAGGTTTGGGTTAGGTCTAGGATTTGCCCTCAGCAGGTTCATTGTTTAAATATCGCGTGAGTCCGAGACGGAGAAACTCGGCCGCGATGCCCGTATCTATATTGAGTTCGCGGAATTCTAGATGGTTGTGCTGACGTGGAAATTTTCCATCGTTCAGTTTCGTATACCGCGGCTATTTACGGTTTTTTTCCAGTTAGCTTCACGGGAATTCTCGAGTTTTGAGAGAAATTCTAGGAATTGTGTTGCTAGCGACGAGAAAGAGAGAGAAACGAGATCTATCGAACAAAGATCGATAGACGGAACGCGGCAGCGCCGCGCCGTGGCCACGCAGCGAGGAGCGGCCCGGGGCCCAGCAGCGCGATGCGTCGCTAACCAGTACTGCGCCTGCGCGACGGAGCGAGCCGGGGCCGTGGCTGCTTGCAGATCGTCACGCTTCAGTACGGAGCCGTCGGTGATCCAGAGCAGACCTATTTACGATCTCGCTCCGGTTTTCAATCGAAGCTCAGACGAGTGTGAGCTAAGCTCGCTCGTAAGTAGAGACAGCAAGTGGACAGCGATAATAATTTATTGGAAAGTCTCGTCATCGTGACTTGAGATTTTCCCAGAGATAGGACAATCTGCCTGTTGTTGTAGCGATCGCACGGCACGCCGGGTGTGAAGCGATCGTAGACGCAGGAGTGTGATTGAACGTTGCCGGTCGTGGATGCGACTGCGACGTTGGAGACTCGGTGTCGATCGCCTTGAGTCTTCTTCCAATTATCCGGTTAGAGCTACTGGAAGGCTGATACTGATATACTAGTATCGCCTGGTGGTAGTTCACCGTTTGTAGAAGTCGTACGAAACCCACTGATGCCACCCGTCCTGTGTACCGTAGAGAGTATACCGACCGGTGGGGTGGAAAGTTTCACCGACCAGTCTGGAGCTATACGGCGTAGGAGCAACCGGAAGGTAGATATTCAGGAAGGATATCACCTCGTGGTGCTCTCCGTGCATCGGGCTTCGGAGAACCCGTTCCAATATACCGTCGTGAGGGGACAATAAGTAGAGCCTAAGCGTACGGTGGAGCAAAGGGTTCGAAGAGCCTTCCTCCCACCTCTACACCTACTACCAGCTGTGAGTCGACCACACTGGGCTGTAAAAGTAGGGTGGATAGGTTAGCAGGGGAATTTCGTCCTAATCTGGCGAGCCGCAGGCCAGTTCCTCGAACTAAAGGAGCCGCCGTCGAGGCCGCTACGGCTGGCTGTCGGGCATTCCTGGCTGAAAGGAATCGCTGGCTAGGCAGCTGCGTAGGCAGGCCGCAGGTCCCTCCTGAGGAGCAGCTGACGAGGGAGCCGAACCAGGACAAGACGTCCTCTTGCGTAGGTGGTGTCCAGACGCCACTCGCACGGTGAGCGTGCTCGCGGGATATAGCCTCTTGGAGCCTTACAACCTCCATTTGGATTCCCGTCCGTGGCATTGCGAGAGCGAACCCGGTAGATAGGAGGAGATCTTCATCTACCCGGTTGTGCACGTCGGTGAGATCGTAAGAAACGAATCTCATCGACCAGAAAGAATATACAGTCCACTGGTTAGAGCGCTAACTTGCCAGCCAGCTCTCCCCTCCAAACACACTAGACTGTCGCTGGAGCGCGAGATAAGCAGCTGACGCGCGCGTTAACGTGTAAGCTGTCCGCAAAATATTCATACTTTGCTGTACAATTGTGTTACAGAAGGCCTCCACCAAGGTAAATGAATTAGGAGAAAGCAAAGAGGAGACCGGCCGGAAAAGTGAGCCGTGTTTTCCACAATTTTTTGTTTTCCTTTATATTTATTTTCACATTTTAGTTTTGTAAGAAATTATATTTTGTAAAATAAATTTAACTTTTTTTGTAAAAGTTGTAACTGTTTCTCTACCTGTCTGTTCCCTCATCCGGACCCACGTTAAAGTCCCTTAGTACTTTAACACTCATTCTTTCGCATATCTCTCATACTTCATGGCTAGATCCTGGGCTGTTTCTGGATTGCATCACGTAGTAATGAAGTACCACGCTGAAACAGTCAATTAAACCTGGTTTCGATCAATATTAGAGAATAATTCATGTTAGGTCTAGGTTAGGTCTGGGATTTGCTCTCATCAGGCTCGTTCTTTCGCATATTTCTCATACTTGATGGCTAGATCCTGGGCTTTTTCTGGATTGCATCACGTAGTAATGAAGTACAACACTGAAACAGTCAATTAAACCTGGTTTCCATCAATATCTTAGAGGACAACGCAAGTTAGGTCTGGGATAGGTCTGGGATTTGCCCTCATCAGGCTCATACTTTCGCGTTTTTCACATACTTGTTGAACAGATCCTGGGTTTTTTCTGGTTTGGATCACGTAGTAGTGTGGTACCACACTGAAACAGTCCATTAAACCTGGTTTGGATCAATATTTTAGAGGATAACGCATGTTAGGTCTAGGTTAGGTCTGGGATTTTCACTCATCAGACTCATACTTTCGCATTCTTCACATACTTGTTGAGCGGATCCTGGGTTTTTTCTGGTTTGGTTCACGTAGTAATGTGGTACCACACTGAAACATCCGATTAAACCTGGTTTCGATCAATGTTTTAGAGGATAACGCAAGTTAGGTCTGGGTTAGGTCTGGGATTTTCACTCATCAGACTCATACTTTTGCTTTCTTCACATACTCGTTGAACAGATCCTGGGTTATTTTCTGGTTTGGATCACGTAGTAATGAAGTACAATACTGAAACTGTCAATTAAACCTGGTTTCCATCAATATTTTAGAGGACAGCGCATGTTAGGTCTAGGTTAGGCCTGGGATTCGCCCTCATCAGGCTCATACTTTCGCGTTTTTCACATTCTAGTTGAACAGATCCTGGGTTTTTTCTGGTTTGGATCACCTAGTAATGTATTACCACACTGAGACAGTCCATTAAACCTGGTTTCGATCAATATTTTAGAGAAGAATTCATGTTAGGTCTAGGTTAGGTCTGGGATTTGCTCTCATCAGGCTTGTACATTCGCATATTTCTCATACTTGATGGGCAGATTCTGGGCTTTTTCTGGTTTGGATCACGTAGTAATGTGGTACCACACGGAAACAGGCCATTAAACCTGGTTTCGATCAATATTTTAGAAGATAACGCATGTTAGGTCTAAGTTAGGCCTGGGATATGCCCTCATCAGACACATACTTTCGCATTCTTCACGTACTTGTTGAACAGCTCCTGGGTTTTTTTCTGGTTTGGATCACGTAGTAGTGTGATACCTCACTGAAACAGTCAATTAAACCTGGTTTCGATCAATATTTTACAGGATAACGCATGTTAAGTCTGGCATAGGTCTGGGATTTGCCCTCATCAGGGTCACACTTTCGCTTTTTTCACATACTTGTTAAACAGATCCTGGATTTTCTGGTTTGGATCACGCAGTAATGTGGTACCACACTGAAACGGTCCACTAAACCTGGTTTCGATCAATATTTTTGAGGATAACTCATGCTAGGTCTAGGTTAGGCCTGGGATTTGCCCCCATCAGACACATACTTTCGCATATTTCACATACTTCATGGCTAGATCCTGGGCTATTTATGGATTGGGTCTCGTAGTAATGTGGCACCACACTGAAACAGTCCATTAAACCTGGCTTCGATCAATATTTTAGAGGATAACGCATGTTAGGTCTAGGATAGGTCTGGGATTTGCCCTCATCAGACTCATACTTTCGCATTCTTCACATACTCGTTGAACGGGTCCTGGGTGTTTACTGGTTTGGTTCACGTAGCAATGTGGTACCACACTGAAACATTCAATTAAACCTGGTCTTGATAAATATTTTAGAGGATAACGCATGTTAGGTCTGGGTAAGGTCTAGGATTTGCCCTCATCAGGCTCATACTTTCGCATATTTCTAATACTTCATGGCTAGATCCTGGGCTATTTCTGGATTGGATCACGTAGTAATGTGGTACCACACTGAAACAGTCAATTAAACCTGGGTTACCATCAATATTTTAGAGGACAACGCAAGTTAGGTCTGGCATAGGTCTGGGATTTGCCCTCATCAGGGTCACACTTTCGCTTTTTTCACATACTTGTTAAACAGATCCTGGATTTCCTGGTTTGGATCACGCAGTAATGTGGTACCACACTGAAACGGGCCACTAAACCTGGTTTCGATCAATATTTTAGATGATAACGCGTGTTAGGTCTAGGATAGGCCTGGGATTTGCCCCCATCAGAGTCATACTTTCGCTGTTTTAACATACATGATGACCTCATCGAGGGTTTATTCTGCTTTGGATTACGTAGTAAAGTGGTACCACACTAAAACAGTCAATTAAAGCTGGTTTCGACCAATATTTTAGAGGATAACGCATGTTAGGTCTGGGTTAGGTCTAGGATTTGCCCTCATCAGGCTCATACATTCGCATATTTCTAATACTTCATGGCAAGATCCTGGGCTCTTTCTGGATCGGATCACGTATTAATGTTGTACCACATTGAAACAGTCCATTAAACCTGGTTTCGATCAATATTTTTGAGGATAACACATGTTAGGTCTAGGTTAGGTCTGGGATTTGCTCTCATCAGGCTCATTCTTTCACATATTTCTCATACTTGATGGCTAGATCCTGAGCTTTTTCTGGATTGGATCACGTAGTAATGTAGAACCACACTGAAACAGTCAATTAACTCTGGTTTCGACCAATATTTTAGAGGATAACGCATGTTAGGTCTGGGATTGGTCTGGGATTAGCCCTCATCTGACTCATACTTTCGCACACTTCACATACTCGTTGACAAGATCCTGGGTTTTTTTCTGGTTTGGATCACGTAGTAATGTGGTACCACACTGAAAAAGTCGATTAAACCAGGTTTCGATCAATATTTTTGAGGATAACGCATGTTAGGTCTAGGTTAGGCCCGGGATTTTCACTCATCAGACTCATACTTTCGCATTCTTCACATACTTGTTGAACGGATCCTGGGTTTTTTCTGGTTTGGATCACTTAGTAATGTGGTACCACACTGAAACAGTCGATTAAACCAGGTTTCGATCAATATTTTTGAGGATAACGCATGTTAGGTCTAGGTTTGGCCTGGGATTTGCTCTCATCAGGCTCATTCTTTCGCATATTTCTCATATTTGATGGCTAGATCCTGGGCTTTTTCTGGATTGCATCACGTAGTAATGAAGTACGACACAGAAACAGTCAATTAAACCTGGTTTCCATCAATATCTTAGAGGACAACGCAAGTTAGGTCTGGCATATGTCTGGGATTCGCCCTCATCAGGCTCATACTTTCGCGTTTTTCACATAGTTGTTGAACAGATCCTGGGGTTTTTCTGGTTTGTATCACGTAGTAGTGTGGTACCACACTGAAACAGTCAATTAAACCTGGTTTCCATCAATATTTTAGAGGATAACGCAAGTTAGGTCTGGCATAGGTCTGGGATTTGCCCTCATCAGGCTCATACTTTCGCGTTTTTCACATACTTGTTGAACAGATCCTGGGTTTTTTCTGGTTTGGATCACGTAGTAGTGTGGTACCACACTGAAACAGCCCATTAAACCTGGTTTGGATCAATATTTTGGAGGATAACGCATGTTAGGTCTAGGTTAGGTCTGGGATTTCACTTATCAGACTCATACTTTCGCATTCTTCAGATACTTGTTGAACGGATCCTGTGTTATTTTCTGGTTTGGATCACGTAGTAATGTGGTACCACACTGAAACAGTCAATTAAACCTGGTATTGATCAATATTTTAGAGAATAATTCATGTTAGGTCTAGGCTAGGTCTGGGATTTGCCCTCGTCAGGCTCATACTTTCGCATATTTCTCATACTTCATGGCGAGATCCTGGGCTATTTCTGGTTTGTATCACGTAGTAATGTGGTACCACACAGAAACAGTCAATTAAACCTAGTTTCGGTCAATATTTTAGAGGATAACGCAAGTTAGGTCTGGGATTGGTCTGGGATTTTCCCTCATCAGGCTCATACTTTCGCGTTTTTCACATACTTGTTGAACAGATCCTGGGTTTTTTCTGGATTGGGTCACGTAGTAGTGTGGTATCCCACTGAAACAGTCGATTAAACCTGGTTTCGATCAATATCTTTGAGGATAACGCAAGTTAGGTCTGGGATAGGTCTGGGATTTGCCCACATCAGGCTCATACTTTCGCGTTTTTCACATACTTGTTGAACAGTTCCTGGGTATTTACTGGTTTGGATCACGTAGTAATGTGGGACCACACTGAAACAGTCAATTAAACCTGGTTTCGATCAATATATTAGAGAATAATTCATGGTAGGTCTAGGTTAGGTCTGGGATTTGCTCTCATCAGGCTCATTCTTTCGCATATTTCTCATACTTCATGGCTAGATCCTGGGCTTTTTCTGGATTGCATCACGTAGTAATGAAGTACAACACTGAAACAGTCAACTAAATCTGGTTTCCATCAATATCTTAGAGGACAACGCAAGTTAGGTCTGGGATAGGTCTGGGATTTGCCCACATCAGTCTCATACTTTCGCATTTTTCCCATACTCGTTGAACAGATCCTGGGTTATTTTCTGGTTTGGATCGCATAGTAATGTGGTACCACACTGAACCAGTCGATTAAACCTGGTCTTGATAAATATTTTAGAGGATAACGCATGTTAGGTCCGGGTTAGGACTAGGATTTGCCCTCATCAGGCTCATACTTTCGCATATTTCTCATACTTCATGGCTGGATCCTGGGCTATTTCTGGATTGGATCACGTAGTAATGTGGTACCACACTGAAACAGTCGATTAAACCAGGTTTCGATCAATATTTTTGAGAATTACGCATGTCAGGTCTAGGTTAGGCCTGGGATTTTCACTCATCAGACTCATACTTTCGCACACTTCACATACTCGTTGAACAGATCCTGGGTTATTTTCTGGTTTGGATCACATAGTAATGTGGTACCACACTGAAACAGTCGATTAAACCAGGTTTCTATCAATATTTTAGAGGATAACGCATGTTTGGTCTAGGTTAGGCCTGGGATTTTCACTCATCAGACTCATACTTTCGCATTCTTCTCATACTTGTTGAACGGATCCTGGGTTTTTTCTGGTTTGGATCACGTAGTAATGTGGGACCGCACAGAAACAATCAATTAAACCTGGTGTTGATAAATATTTTAGAGGATAACGCATGTTAGGTCTGGGATAGGTCTGGGATTTGCCCACATCAGGCTCATACTTTCGCGTTTTTCACATACTTGTTGAACAGACCCTGGGTTTTTTCTGGTTTGGATCACGTAGTAATGTGGTACCACACTGAAACATTGAATTAAACCTGGTCTTGATAAATATTTTAGAGGATAACGCATGTTAGGTCTGAGTTAGGTCTAGGATTTGCCATCATCAGGCTCATACTTTCGCATATTTCTCATACTTCATGGCTGGATCCTGGGCTATTTCTGGATTGGATCACGTATTAATGTGGTACCACGCTGAAACAGTCAATTAAACCTGGCTTTGATGAATATTTTAGAGAATAATTCATGTTAGGTCTAGGTTAGGCATGGGATTTGCTCTCACCAGGCTCATTCTTTCGCATATTTCTCATACTAGATGGCTAGATCCTGGGCTTTTTCTGGATCGCATCACGCAGTAATGAAGTACAACACTGAAACACTCAATTAAACCTGGTTTCGATCAATATTATTGAGGATAACGCATGTTAGGTCTAGGTTAGGCCTGGGATTTTCACTCATCAGACTCATACTTTCGCATTCTTCACATACTTGTTGAACGGATCTTGGGTTTTTTCTGGTGTGGATCACGTAGTAATGTGGTACCACACTGAAACAATCAATTAAACCTGATCTTGATAAATATTTTAGAGGATAACGCATGTTTGGTCTGGGGTAGGTCCAGGATTTGCCCCCATCAGGCTCATACTTTCGCATATTTCTCATACTTCATGGCTGGATCCTGGGCTGTTTCTGGATTGGATCACATAGTGATGTGGTACCACGCTGAAACAGTCGATTAAACCTGGTTTCGATCAATATTTTAGAGGATAACGCAAGTTAAGTCTGGGATAGGTCTGGGATTTGACCTCATCAGACTCATACTTTCGCGTTTTTCACATACTTGTTGAACAGATCCTGGGTTTTTTCTGGTTTGGATCACGTAGTAGTGTGGTACCACACTGAAACAGTCCATTAAACCTGGTTGCGATCAATATTTTAGAGGATAACGCATGTTAGGTCTGGGTTAGGTCTAGGATTTGCCCTCATCAGGCTCATACTTTCGCATATTTCTCATACTTCATGGCTGGATCCTGGGCTATTTCTGGATTGGATCACGTAGTAATGTGGTACCACACTGAAACAGTCAATTAAACCTGGTTTTGATCAATATTTTAGAGAATAATTCATGTTAGGTCTAGGTTACGTTTGGGATTTGCCCTCATCAGGCTCATACTTTCGCATATTTCTCATACTTCATGGCTGGATCCTGGGCTATTTCTGGATTGGATCACGTAGTAGTGTGGTAGCACACTGAAACAGTCCATTAAACCTGGTTTGGATCAACATTTTAGAGGATAACGCATGTTAGGTCTAGGTTAGGTCTGGGATTTTCACTCATCAGACTCATACTTTCGCATTCTTCTCATACTTGTTGAACGGATCCTGGGTTTTTTCTGGTTTGGATCACGTAGTAATGTGGGACCACACTGAAACAGTCAATTAAACCTGGTTTCGATCAATATATTAGAGAATAATTCATGTTAGGTCTAGGTTAGGTCTGGGATTTGCTCTCATCAGGCTCATTCTTTCGCATATTTCTCATACTTCATGGCTAGATCCTGGGCTGTTTCTGGATTGTATCACGTAGTAATGTGGGACCACACTGAAACAGTCAATTAAACCTGGTTTCGATCAATATATTAGAGAATAATTCATGTTAGGTCTAGGTTAGGTCTGGGATTTGCTCTCATCAGACTCATACTTTCGCATATTTCTCATACTTCATGGCTAGATCCTGGGCTGTTTCTGGATTGCATCACGTAGTAATGAAGTACAACACTGAAACAGTCAATTAAACCTGGTTTCCATCAATATCTTAGAGGACAACGCAAGTTAGGTCTGGCATAGTTCTGGGATTCGCCCTCATCAGGCTCATACTTTCGCGTTTTTCACATAGTTGTTGAACAGATCCTGGGGTTTTTCTGGTTTGTATCACGTAGTAGTGTGGTACCACACTGAAACAGTCAATTAAACCTGGTTTCCATCAATATTTTAGAGGATAACGCAAGTTAGGTCAGGCATAGGTCTGGGATTCGCCCTCATCAGGCTCATACTTTCGCGTTTTTCACATACTTGTTGAACGGATCCTGGGTTTTTTCTGGTTTGGATCACTTAGTAATGTGGTACAACACTGAAACAGTCGATTAAACCAGGTTTCGATCAATATTTTTGAGGATAACGCATGTTAGGTCTAGGTTAGGCCTGGGATTTGCTCTCATCAGGCTCATTCTTTCGCATATTTCTCATATTTGATGGCTAGATCCTGGGCTTTTTCTGGATTGCATCACGTAGTAATGAAGTACGACACTGAAACAGTCAATTAAACCTGGTTTGGATCAATAGTTTAGAGGATAACGCAAGTTAGGTCTGGGATAGGTCTGGGATTTGCCCTCATCAGGCTCATACTTTCGCGTTTTTCACATACATGTTGAACAGATCCTGGGTTTTTTCTGGTTTGGATCACGTAGTAGTGTGGTACCACACTGAAACAGCCCATTAAACCTGGTTTGGATCAATATTTTGGAGGATAACGCATGTTAGGTCTAGGTTAGGTCTGGGATTTCACTTATCAGACTCATACTTTCGCATTCTTCACATACTTGTTGAACGGATCCTGGGTTTTTTCTGGTTTGGATCACGTAGTAATGTGGTACCACACTGAAACAGTCGATTAAACCTGGTTTCGATCAATATTTTAGAGGATAACGCAAGTTAGGTTTGGGATAGTTCTGGGATTTGACCTCATCAGACTCATACTTTCGCACACTTCACATACTCGTTGAACAGATCCTGAGTTATTTTCTGGTTTGGATCACGTAGTAATGAAGTACAACACTGAAACAGTCAATTAAACATGGTTTCCATCAATATTTTAGAGGACAACGCATGTTAGATCTAGGTTAGGTCTGGGACTTGTCCTCATCAGGGTCATACTTTCGCAGTTTTAACATACATGTTGACCTGATCGAGGGTTTTTTCTGCTTTGGATCACGTAGTAAAGTGGTACCACACTGAAACAGTCCGTTAAACCTGGTTTGGATCTATATTTTAGAGGATAACGCATGTTAGGTCTAGGTTAGCCCTGGGATTTTCACTCATCAGACTCATACTTTCGCATATTTCTCATACTTCATGGCTAGATCCTGGGCTGTTTCTGGATTGCATCACGTAGTAATGAAGTACAACACTGAAACAGTCAATTAAACCTGGTTTCCATCAATATTTTAGAGGACAACGCATGTTAGGTCTAGGTTAGGCCTGGGATTTGCCCTCATCAGGCTCATACTTTCGCGTTTTTCACATACTTGTTGAACTGATCCTGGGCTTTTTCTGGTTTGGATCACGTAGTAATGTGGTACCACACTGAAACAGTCAATTAAACATGGTTTCGATCAATATTTTAGAGAATAATTCAAGTTAGGTCTAGGTTAGGTCTGGGATTTGCTCTCATCAGGCTCATACTTTCGCACACTTCACATACTCGTTTGACAGATCCTGTGTTATTTTCTGGTTTGGATCGCATAGTAATGTGGTACCCCACTGAAACAGTCGATTAAACCAGGTTTCGATCAATAGATTTGAGGATAACGCATGTTAGGTCTAGGTTAGGCCTGGGATTTTCACTCATCAGACTCATACTTTCGCATTCTTCACATACTTGTTGAACGGATCCTGGGTTTTTTCTGGTTTGGATCACGTAGTAATGTGGTACCACACTGAAACAGTCAATTAAACCTGGTATTGATCAATATTTTAGAGAATAATTCATGTTAGGTCTAGGCTAGGTCTGGGATTTGCCCTCGTCAGGCTCATACTTTCGCATATTTCTCATACTTCATGGCTAGATCCTGGGCTATTTCTGGATTGTATCACGTAGTAATGTGGTACCACACAGAAACAGTCAATTAAACCCGGTTTCGGTCAATATTTTAGAGGATAACGCAAGTTAGGTCTGGGATTGGTCTGGGATTTTCCCTCATCAGGCTCATACTTTCGCGTTTTTCACATACTTCTTGAACAGATCCTGGGTTTTTTCTGGATTGGGTCACGTAGTAGTGTGGTACCCCACTGAAACAGTCGATTGAACCTGGTTTCGATCAATATTTTTGAGGATAACGCAAGTTAGGTCTGGGATAGGTCTGGGATTTGCCCACATCAGGCTCATACTTTCGCGTTTTTCACATACTTGTTGAACAGTTCCTGGGTATTTTCTGGTTTGGATCACGTAGTAGTGTGGTAGCACACTGAAACAGTCCATTAAACCTGGTTTGGATCAACATTTTAGAGGATAACGCATGTTAGGTCTAGGTTAGGTCTGGGATTTTCACTCATCAGACTCATACTTTCGCATTCTTCACATACTTGTTGAACGGATCCTGGGTTTTTTCTGGTTTGGATCACGTAGTAATGTGGGACCACACTGAAACAGTCAATTAAACCTGGTTTCGATCAATATATTAGAGAATAATTCATGATAGGTCTAGGTTAGGTCTGGGATTTGCTCTCATCAGGCTCATTCTTTCGCATATTTCTCATACTTCATGGCTAGATCCTGGGCTGTTTCTGGATTGTATCACGTAGTAATGTGGGACCACACTGAAACAGTCAATTAAACCTGGTTTCGATCAATATATTAGAGAATAATTCATGTTAGGTCTAGGTTAGGTCTGGGATTTGCTCTCATCAGGCTCATTCTTTCGCATATTTCTCATACTTGATGGCTAGATCCTGGGCTTTTCTGGATTGCATCACGTAGTAATGAAGTACAACACTGAAACAGTCAATTAAACCTGGTTTCCATCAATATCTTAGAGAACAACGCAAGTTAGGTCTGGGATAGGTCTGGGATTTGCCCACATCAGGCTCATACTTTCGCGTTTTTCACATACTTGGTGAACAGATCCTGGGTCTTTTCTGGTTTGGATCACGTAGTAGTGTGGTACCACACAGAAACAGTCCATTAAACCTGGTTTTGATCAATATTTTAGAGAATAATTCATGTTAGGTCTAGGTTAGGTCTGGGATTTGCTCTCATCAGGCTCATTCTTTCGCATATTTCTCATACTTGATGGCTAGATCCTGGGCTTTTTCTGGATTGCATCACGTAGTAATGAAGTACAACACTGAAACAGTCGACTAAACCTGGTTTCCATCAATATCTTAGAGGACAACGCAAGTTAGGTCTGGGATAGGTCCGGGATTTGCCCACATCAGGCTCATACTTTCGCGTTTTTCACATACTCGTTGAACAGATCCTGGGTTATTTTCTGGTTTGGATCGCATAGTAATGTGGTACCACACTGAAACAGTCGATTAAACCTCGTCTTGATAAATATTTTAGAGGATAACGCATGTTAGGTCCGGGTTAGGTCAAGGATTTGCCCTCATCAGGCTCATACTTTCGCATATTTCTCATACTTCATGGCTGGATCCTGGGCTATTTCTGGATTGGATCACGTAGTAATGTGGTACCACACTGAAACAGTCGATTAAACCAGGTTTCGATCAATATTTTTGAGGATAACGCATGTCAGGTCTAGGTTAGGCCTGGGATTTTCACACATCAGACTCATACTTTCGCACACTTCACATACTCGTTGAACAGATCCAGGGTTATTTTCTGGTTTGGATCACATAGTAATTTGGTACCACACTGAAACAGTCGATTAAACCAGGTTTCGATCAATATTTTGGAGGATAACGCATGTTTGGTCTAGGTTAGGCCTGGGATTTTCACTCATCAGACTCATACTTTCGCATTCTTCTCATACTTGTTGAACGAATCCTGGGTTTTTTCTGGTTTGGATCACGTAGTAATGTGGGACCGCACAGAAACAATCAATTAAACCTGGTGTTGATAAATATTTTAGAGGATAACGCAAGTTAGGTCTGGGATAGGTCTGGGATTTGCCCACATCAGGCTCATACTTTCGCGTTTTTCACATACTTGTTGAACAGATCCTGGGTTTTTTCTGGTTTGGATCACGTAGTAGTGTGGTACCACACTGAAACAGCCCATTAAACCTGGTTTGGATCAACATTTTACAGGATAACGCATGTTAGATCTAGGTTAGGTCTGGGATTTTCACTCATCAGACTCATACTTTCGCATTCTTCACATACTTGTTGAACGGATCCTGGGTTCTTTCTGGTTTGGATCACGTAGTAGTGTGGTACCACACTGAAACAGCCCATTAAACCTGGTTTGGATCAACATTTTACAGGATAACGCATGTTAGATCTAGGTTAGGTCTGGGATTTTCACTCATCAGACTCATACTTTCGCATTCTTCACATACTTGTTGAACGGATCCTGGGTTTTTTCTGGTTTGGATCACGTAGTAATGTGGTACCACACTGAAACAGTCGATTAAACCTGGTTTCGATCAATATTTTAGAGGATAACGCAAGTTAGGTTTGGGATAGTTCTGGGATTTGACCTCATCAGACTCATACTTTCGCACACTTCACATACTCGTTGAACAGATCCTGAGTTATTTTCTGGTTTGGATCACGTAGTAATGAAGTACAACACTGAAACAGTCAATTAAACATGGTTTCCATCAATATTTTAGAGGACAACGCATGTTAGATCTAGGTTAGGTCTGGGACTTGTCCTCATCAGGGTCATACTTTCGCAGTTTTAACATACATGTTGACCTGATCGAGGGTTTTTTCTGCTTTGGATCACGTAGTAAAGTGGTACCACACTGAAACAGTCCGTTAAACCTGGTTTGGATCTATATTTTAGAGGATAACGCATGTTAGGTCTAGGTTAGCCCTGGGATTTTCACTCATCAGACTCATACTTTCGCATATTTCTCATACTTCATGGCTAGATCCTGGGCTGTTTCTGGATTGCATCACGTAGTAATGAAGTACAACACTGAAACAGTCAATTAAACCTGGTTTCCATCAATATTTTAGAGGACAACGCATGTTAGGTCTAGGTTAGGCCTGGGATTTGCCCTCATCAGGCTCATACTTTCGCGTTTTTCACATACTTGTTGAACTGATCCTGGGCTTTTTCTGGTTTGGATCACGTAGTAATGTGGTACCACACTGAAACAGTCAATTAAACATGGTTTCGATCAATATTTTAGAGAATAATTCAAGTTAGGTCTAGGTTAGGTCTGGGATTTGCTCTCATCAGGCTCATACTTTCGCACACTTCACATACTCGTTTGACAGATCCTGTGTTATTTTCTGGTTTGGATCGCATAGTAATGTGGTACCCCACTGAAACAGTCGATTAAACCAGGTTTCGATCAATAGATTTGAGGATAACGCATGTTAGGTCTAGGTTAGGCCTGGGATTTTCACTCATCAGACTCATACTTTCGCATTCTTCACATACTTGTTGAACGGATCCTGGGTTTTTTCTGGTTTGGATCACGTAGTAATGTGGTACCACACTGAAACAGTCAATTAAACCTGGTATTGATCAATATTTTAGAGAATAATTCATGTTAGGTCTAGGCTAGGTCTGGGATTTGCCCTCGTCAGGCTCATACTTTCGCATATTTCTCATACTTCATGGCTAGATCCTGGGCTATTTCTGGATTGTATCACGTAGTAATGTGGTACCACACAGAAACAGTCAATTAAACCCGGTTTCGGTCAATATTTTAGAGGATAACGCAAGTTAGGTCTGGGATTGGTCTGGGATTTTCCCTCATCAGGCTCATACTTTCGCGTTTTTCACATACTTCTTGAACAGATCCTGGGTTTTTTCTGGATTGGGTCACGTAGTAGTGTGGTACCCCACTGAAACAGTCGATTGAACCTGGTTTCGATCAATATTTTTGAGGATAACGCAAGTTAGGTCTGGGATAGGTCTGGGATTTGCCCACATCAGGCTCATACTTTCGCGTTTTTCACATACTTGTTGAACAGTTCCTGGGTATTTTCTGGTTTGGATCACGTAGTAGTGTGGTAGCACACTGAAACAGTCCATTAAACCTGGTTTGGATCAACATTTTAGAGGATAACGCATGTTAGGTCTAGGTTAGGTCTGGGATTTTCACTCATCAGACTCATACTTTCGCATTCTTCACATACTTGTTGAACGGATCCTGGGTTTTTTCTGGTTTGGATCACGTAGTAATGTGGGACCACACTGAAACAGTCAATTAAACCTGGTTTCGATCAATATATTAGAGAATAATTCATGATAGGTCTAGGTTAGGTCTGGGATTTGCTCTCATCAGGCTCATTCTTTCGCATATTTCTCATACTTCATGGCTAGATCCTGGGCTGTTTCTGGATTGTATCACGTAGTAATGTGGGACCACACTGAAACAGTCAATTAAACCTGGTTTCGATCAATATATTAGAGAATAATTCATGTTAGGTCTAGGTTAGGTCTGGGATTTGCTCTCATCAGGCTCATTCTTTCGCATATTTCTCATACTTGATGGCTAGATCCTGGGCTTTTCTGGATTGCATCACGTAGTAATGAAGTACAACACTGAAACAGTCAATTAAACCTGGTTTCCATCAATATCTTAGAGAACAACGCAAGTTAGGTCTGGGATAGGTCTGGGATTTGCCCACATCAGGCTCATACTTTCGCGTTTTTCACATACTTGGTGAACAGATCCTGGGTCTTTTCTGGTTTGGATCACGTAGTAGTGTGGTACCACACAGAAACAGTCCATTAAACCTGGTTTTGATCAATATTTTAGAGAATAATTCATGTTAGGTCTAGGTTAGGTCTGGGATTTGCTCTCATCAGGCTCATTCTTTCGCATATTTCTCATACTTGATGGCTAGATCCTGGGCTTTTTCTGGATTGCATCACGTAGTAATGAAGTACAACACTGAAACAGTCGACTAAACCTGGTTTCCATCAATATCTTAGAGGACAACGCAAGTTAGGTCTGGGATAGGTCCGGGATTTGCCCACATCAGGCTCATACTTTCGCGTTTTTCACATACTCGTTGAACAGATCCTGGGTTATTTTCTGGTTTGGATCGCATAGTAATGTGGTACCACACTGAAACAGTCGATTAAACCTCGTCTTGATAAATATTTTAGAGGATAACGCATGTTAGGTCCGGGTTAGGTCAAGGATTTGCCCTCATCAGGCTCATACTTTCGCATATTTCTCATACTTCATGGCTGGATCCTGGGCTATTTCTGGATTGGATCACGTAGTAATGTGGTACCACACTGAAACAGTCGATTAAACCAGGTTTCGATCAATATTTTTGAGGATAACGCATGTCAGGTCTAGGTTAGGCCTGGGATTTTCACACATCAGACTCATACTTTCGCACACTTCACATACTCGTTGAACAGATCCAGGGTTATTTTCTGGTTTGGATCACATAGTAATTTGGTACCACACTGAAACAGTCGATTAAACCAGGTTTCGATCAATATTTTGGAGGATAACGCATGTTTGGTCTAGGTTAGGCCTGGGATTTTCACTCATCAGACTCATACTTTCGCATTCTTCTCATACTTGTTGAACGAATCCTGGGTTTTTTCTGGTTTGGATCACGTAGTAATGTGGGACCGCACAGAAACAATCAATTAAACCTGGTGTTGATAAATATTTTAGAGGATAACGCAAGTTAGGTCTGGGATAGGTCTGGGATTTGCCCACATCAGGCTCATACTTTCGCGTTTTTCACATACTTGTTGAACAGATCCTGGGTTTTTTCTGGTTTGGATCACGTAGTAGTGTGGTACCACACTGAAACAGCCCATTAAACCTGGTTTGGATCAACATTTTACAGGATAACGCATGTTAGATCTAGGTTAGGTCTGGGATTTTCACTCATCAGACTCATACTTTCGCATTCTTCACATACTTGTTGAACGGATCCTGGGTTCTTTCTGGTTTGGATCACGTAGTAATGTGGTACCACACTGAAACATTGAATTAAGCCTGGTCTTGATAAATATTTTAGAGGATAACGCATGTTAGGTCTGGGTTAGGTCTAGGATTTGCCCTCATCAGGCTCATACTTTCGCATATTTCTCCTACTTCATGGCTGGATCCTGGGCTATTTCTGGATTGGATCACGTATTAATGTGGTACCACACTGAAACAGTCAATTAAACCTGGCTTTGATGAATATTTTAGAGAATAATTCATGTTAGGTCTAGGTTAGGCATGGGATTTGCTCTCACCAGGCTCATTCTTTCGCATATTTCTCATACTAGATGGCTAGATCCTGGGCTTTTTCTGGATCGCATCACGCAGTAATGAAGTACAACACTGAAACACTCAATTAAACCTGGTTTCGATCAATATTATTGAGGATAACGCATGTTAGGTCTAGGTTAGGCCTGGGATTTTCACTCATCAGACTCATACTTTCGCATTCTTCACATACTTGTTGAACGGATCTTGGGTTTTTTCTGGTGTGGATCACGTAGTAATGTGGTACCACACTGAAACAATCAATTAAACCTGATCTTGATAAATATTTTAGAGGATAACGCATGTTTGGTCTGGGGTAGGTCTAGGATTTGCCCCCATCAGGCTCATACTTTCGCATATTTCTCATACTTCATGGCTGGATCCTGGGCTGTTTCTGGATTGTATCACATAGTAATGTGGTACCACGCTGAAACAGTCGATTAAACCTGGTTTCGATCAATATTTTAGAGGATAACGCAAGTTAAGTCTGGGATAGGTCTGGGATTTGACCTCATCAGACTCATACTTTCGCATTCTTCTCATACTTGTTGAACGGATCCTGGATTTTTTCTGGTTTGGATCACGTAGTAATGTGGTACCACACTGAAACAGTCAATTAAACCTGGTTTTGATCAATATTTTAGAGAATAATTCATGTTAGGTCTAGGTTAGGTCTGGGATTTGCTCTCATCAGGCTCATTCTTTCGCATATTTCTCATACTTGATGGCTAGATCCTGGGCTTTTCTGGATTGCATCACGTAGTAATGAAATACAACACTGATACAGTCAATTAAACCTGGTTTCCATCAATATCTTAGAGGACAACGCAAGTTAGGTCTGGGATAGGTCTGGGATTTGCCCACGTCAGGCTCATACTTTCGCGTTTTTCACATACTTGTTGAACAGATCCTGGGACTTTTCTGGTTTGGATCACGTAGTAGTGTGGTACCGCACTGAAACAGTCCATTAAACCTGGTTTGGATCAACATTTTAGAGGATAACGCATGTTAGGTCTAGGTTAGGTCTGGGATTTTCACTCATCAGGCTCATTCTTTCGCATATTTCTCATATTTGATGGCTAGATCCTGGGCTTTTTCTGGATTGCATCACGTAGTAATGAAGTACGACACTGAAACAGTCAATTAAACCTGGTTTGGATCAATATCTTAGAGGACAACGCAAGTTAGGTCTGGGATAGGTCTGGGATTTGCCCACATCAGGCTCATACTTTCGCGTTTTTCACATACTTGTTGAACGGATCCTGGGTTTTTTCTGGTTTGGATCACGTAATAATGTGGGACCACACCGAAACAGTCAATTAAACCTGGTTTCGATCAATATATTAGAGAATAATTCATGTTAGGTCTAGGTTAGGTCTGGGATTTGCTCTCATCAGGCTCATTCTTTCGCATATTTCTCATACTTCATGGCTAGATCCTGGGCTGTTTCTGGATTGTATCACGTAGTAATGTGGGACCACACTGAAACAGTCAATTATACCTGGTTTCGATCAATATATTAGAGAATAATTCATGTTAGGTCTAGGTTAGGTCTGGGATTTGCTCTCATCAGGCTCATTCTTTCGCATATTTCTCATACTTGATGGCTAGATCCTGGGCTTTTCTGGATTGCATCACGTAGTAATGAAGTACAACACTGAAACAGTCAATTAAACCTGGTTTCCATCAATATCTTAGAGGACAAAGCAAGTTAGGTCTGGGATAGGTCTGGGATTTGCCCACATCAGGCTCATACTTTCGCGTTTTTCACATACTTGGTGAACAGATCCTGGGTCTTTTCTGGTTTGGATCACGTAGTAGTGTGGTACCACACAGAAACAGTCCATTAAACCTGGTTTGGATCAAGATTTTAGAGGATAACGCATATTAGGTCTAGGGTAGGTCTGGGATTTTCACTCATCAGACTCATACTTTCGCATTCTTCACATACTCGTTGAACGGATCCTGGGTTTTTTCTGGTTTGGATCACGTAGTAATGTGGTACCACACTGAAACATTGAATTAAACCTGGTCTTGATAAATATTTTAGAGGATAACGCATGTTAGGTCTGGGTTAGGTCTAGGATATGCCCCCATCAGGCTCATACTTTCGCATATTTCTCATACTTCATGGCTGGATCCTGGGCTATTTCTGGATTGGATCACGTATTAATGTGGTACCACACTGAAGCAGTCAATTAAACCTGGCTTTGATGAATATTTTAGAGAATAATACATGTTAGGTCTAGGTTAGGCATGGGATTTGCTCTCACCAGGCTCATTCTTTCGCATATTTCTCATACTAGATGGCTAGATCCTGGGCTTTTTCTGGATCGCATCACGCAGTAATGAAGTACAACACTGAAACACTCAATTAAACCTGGTTTCGATCAATATTATTGAGGATAACGCATGTTAGGTCTAGGTTAGGCCTGGGATTTTCACTCATCAGACTCATACTTTCGCATTCTTCACATACTTGTTGAACGGATCTTGGGTTTTTTCTGGTGTGGATCACGTAGTAATGTGGTACCACACTGAAACAATCAATTAAACCTGATCTTGATAAATATTTTAGAGGATAACGCATGTTTGGTCTGGGGTAGGTCTAGGATTTGCCCCCATCAGGCTCATACTTTCGCATATTTCTCATACTTCATGGCTGCATCCTGGGCTGTTTCTGGATTGTATCACATAGTAATGTGGTACCACGCTGAAACAGTCGATTAAACCTGGTTTCGATCAATATTTTAGAGGATAACGCAAGTTAAGTCTAGGATAGGTCTGGGATTTGTCCTCATCAGACTCATACTTTCGCGTTTTTCACATACTTGTTGAGCGGATCCTGGGTTTTTTCTGGTTTGGATCTCGTAGTAATGTGGGACCACACTGAAACAATCAATTAAACCTGGTCTTGATAAATATATTAGAGGATAACGCATGTTAGGTCTGGGATAGGTCTGGGATTTGCCCTCATCAGACTCATACTTTCGCACACTTCACATACTCGTTGAACAGATCCTGGGTATTTTCTGGTTTGGATCACGTAGTAGTGTGGTACCACACTGAAACAGTCCATTAAACCTGGTTGCGATCAATATTTTAGAGGATAACGCATGTTAGGTCTGGGTTAGGTCTAGGATTTGCCCTCATCAGGCTCATACTTTCGCATATTTCTCATACTTCATGGCTGGATCCTGGGCTATTTCTGGATTGGATCACGTAGTAATGTGGTACCACACTGAAACAGTCAATTAAACCTGGTTTTGATCAATATTTTAGAGAATAATTCATGTTAGGTCTAGGTTACGTCTGGGATTTGCCCTCATCAGGCTCATACTTTCGCATATTTCTCATACTTCATGGCTGGATCCTGGGCTATTTCTGGATTGGATCACGTAGTAATGTGGTACCACACTGAAACAGTCAATTAAACCTGGTTTTGATCAATATTTTAGAGAATTACTCATGTTAGGTCTAGGTTAGGTCTGGGATTTGCTCTCATCAGGCTCATTCTTTCGCATATTTCTCGTACTTCATGGCTGGATCCTGGGCTATTTCTGGATTGGATCACGCAGTAACGTGGTACCACACTGAAACAGTCAATTAAACCTGGTTTTGATCAATATTTTAGAGAATAATTCATGTTAGGTCTAGGTTAGGTCTGGGATTTGCTCTCATCAGGCTCATTCTTTCGTATATTTCTCATACTTCACGGCTAGATCCTGGGCTTTTTCTGGATTGCATCACGTAGTAATGAAGTACAACACTGAAACAGTCAATTAAACCTGGTTTCGATCAATATTTTAGAGAATAATTCACGTTAGGTCTAGGTTAGGTCTGGGATTTGCTCTCATCAGGCTCATTCTTTCGCATATTTCTCATACTTGATGGCTAGATCCTGGGCTTTCTCTGGATTGCATCACGTAGTAATGAAGTACAACACTGAAACAGTCAATTAACCCTGGTTTCCATCAATATTTTAGAGGACAACGCATGTTAGGTCTAGGTTAGGCCTGGGATTTGCCCTCATCAGGGTCATACTTTCGCAGTTTTAACATACATGTTGACCTGATCGAGGGTTTTTTCTGCTTTGGATCACGTAGTAAAGTGGTACCACACTGAAACAGTCCATTAAACCTGGTTTGGATCAATATTTTTAGAGGATAACGCATGTTAGGTCTAGGTTAGCCCTGGGATTTTCACTCATCAGACTCATACTTTCGCATTCTTCACATACTTGTTGAACGGATCCTGGGTTTTTTCTGGTTTGGTTCACGTAGTAATGTGGTACCACACTGAAACATTCAATTATACCTGATCTTGATAAACATTTTGGAGTATAACGCATGTTAGATCTGGGTTAGGTCTAGGATTTGCCCTCATCAGGCTCATACTTTCGCATATTTCTCATACTTCATGGCTAGATCCTGGGCTGTTTCTGGATTGTATCACGTAGTAATGTGGTACCACGCTGAAACAGTCAATTAAACCTGGTTTCGATCAATATTTTAGAGGATAACGCAAGTTAGGTCTGGCATAGGTCTGGGATTCGCCCTCATCAGACTCATACTTTCGCGTTTTTCACATACTTGTTGAACTGATCCTGGGCTTTTTCTGGCTTGGATCACGTAGTAATGTGGTACAACACTGAAACACTCAATTAAACCTGGTTTCGATCAATATTATTGAGGATAACGCATGTTAGGTCTAGGTTAGCCCTGGGGTTTTCACTCATCAGACTCATACTTTCGCATTCTTCACATACACGTTGAACGGATCTTGGGTTTTTTCTGGTGTGGATCACGTAGTAATGTGGTACCACACTGAAACAATCAATTAAACCTGATGTTGAGAAATATTTTAGAGGATAACGCATGTTAGGTCTGGGTTAGGTCTAGGATATGCCCCCATCAGGCTCATACTTTCGCATATTTCTCATACTTCATGGCTGGATCCTGGGCTGTTTCTGGATTGTATCACATAGTAATGTGGTACCACGCTGAAACAGTCGATTAAACCTGGTTTCGATCAATATTTTAGAGGATAACGCAAGTTAAGTCTGGGATAGGTCTGGGATTTGTCCTCATCAGACTCATACTTTCGCGTTTTTCACATACTTGTTGAACAGATCCTGGGTTTTTTCTGGTTTGGATCACGGAGTAGTGTGGTACCACACTGAAACAGTCCATTAAACCTGGTTAGGATCCATATTTTTAGAGGATAACGCATGTTAGGTCTAGGTTAGCCCTGGGATTTTCACTCATCAGACTCATACTTTCGCATTCTTCACATACTTGTTGAACGGATCCTGGGTTTTTTCTGGTTTGGTTCACGTAGTAATGTGGTACCACACTGAAACATTCAATTAAACCTGATCTTGATAAATATTTTGGAGTATAACGCATGTTAGGTCTGGGCTAGGTCTAGGATTTGCCCTCATCAGGCTCATACTTTCGCATATTTCTCATACTTCATGGCTAGATCCTGGGCTGTTTCTGTATTGTATCACGTAGTAATGTGGTACCACGCTGAAACAGTCAATTAAACCTGGTTTCGATCAATATTTTAGAGGATAACGCAAGTTAGGTCTGGCATAGGTATGGGATTCGCCCTCATCAGACTCATACTTTCGCGTTTTTCACATACTTGTTGAACTGATCCTGGGCTTTTTCTGGTTTGGATCTCGTAGTAATGTGGGACCACACTGAAACAATCAATTAAACCTGGTCTTGATAAATATATTAGAGGATAACGCATGTTAGGTCTGGGATAGGTCTGGGATTTGCCCTCATCAGACTCATACTTTCGCATTCTACACATACTTGTTGAACGGATCTTGGGTTTTTTTTGGTGTGGATCACGTAGTAAAGTGGTACCACACTGAAACAATCAATTAAACCTGATAGTGATAAATATTTTAGAGGATAACGCATGTTAGGTCTGGGTTAGGTCTAGGATATGCCCCCATCAGGCTCATACTTTCGCATATTTCTCATACTTCATGGCTGGATCCTGGGCTGTTTCTGGATTGGAACACGTAGTAATGTGGTACCACACTGAAACAGTCAATTAAACCTGGTTTTGATCAATATTTTAGAGAATAATTCATGTTAGGTCTAGGTTAGGTCTGGGATTTGCCCTCATCAGGCTCATTCTTTCGCAAATTTCTCATACTTCATGGCTGGATCCTGGGCTATTTCTGGATTGGATCACGTAGTAATGTGGTACCACACTGAAACAGTCAATTAAACCTGGTTTTGATCAATATTTTAGAGAATAATTCATGTTAGGTCTAGGTTAGGTCTGGGATTTGCTCTCATCAGGCTCATTCTTTCGCATATTTCTCGTACTTCATGGCTGGATCCTGGGCTATTTCTGGATTGGATCACGTAGTAATGTGGTACCACACTGAAACAGTCAATTAAACCTGGTTTTGATCAATATTTTAGAGAATAATTCATGTTAGGTCTAGGTTAGGTCTGGGATTTGCTCTCATCAGGCTCATTCTTTCGCATATTTCTCATACTTGACGGCTAGATCCTGGGCTTTTTCTGGATTGCATCACGTAGTAATGAAGTACAACACTGAAACAGTCAATTAAACCTGGTTTCGGTCAATATTTTAGATAATAATTCATGTTAGGTCTAGGTTAGGTCTGGGATTTGCTCTCATCAGGCTCATTCTTTCGCATATTTCTCATACTTGATGGCTAGATCCTGGGCTTTCTCTGGATTGCATCACGCTGTAATGAAGTACAACACTGAAACAGTCAATTAACCCTGGTTTCCATCAATATTTTAGAGGACAACGCATGTTAGGTCTAGGTTAGGCCTGGGATTTGCCCTCATCAGGGTCATACTTTCGCATTCTTCACATACTTGTTGAACGGATCCTTGGTTTTTTCTGGTTTGGTTCACGTAGTAATGTGGTACCACACTGAAGCATTCAATTAAACCTGATCTTGATAAATATTTTAGAGTATAACGCATGTTATGTCTGGGTTAGGTCTAGGATTTGCCCTCATCAGCCTCATACTTTCGCATATTTCTCATACTTCATGGCTAGATCCTGGGCTGTTTCTGGATTGTATCACGTAGTAATGTGGTACCACGCTGAAACAGTCAATTAAACCTGGTTTCGATCAATATTTTGGAGGATAACGCAAGTTAGGTCTGGCATTGGTCTGGGATTCGCCCTCATCAGACTCATACTTTCGCGTTTTTCACATACTTGTTGAACTGATCCTGGGCTTTTTCTGGCTTGGATCACGTAGTAATGTGGTACCACACTGAAGCAGTCAATTAAACCTGGTTTCGATCAATATTTTAGAGAATAATTCATGTTAGGTCTAGGTTAGGTCTGGGATTTGCTCTCATCAGGCTCATACTTTCGCATATTTCTCATACTAGATGGCTAGTTCCTGGGCTTTTTCTGGATTGCATCACGTAGTAATGAAGTACAACACTTTTTTTTTTTTTTTTTTTTTTTTTTTTTGTCGTGGGGAAAATCTTCGAAAGACTCCCTCCCACCTCCTTGGGGAGAGGTGGGAGGGGTGTGTGGGATTCCCCGCGCCCGTACAACGACAGGCGCGGGACCTACCCACTAAAAACCCCACGGTGACCCTTCGGCACGCTTTAGGAGGATACCGGGAATCGCTCGAAGCATTTTTCCGGTATCCTCCCCGTGCCCGCGCTTTCGCGCCCATCCCCCCGGGGGGACAATCGGTCCCCCCAGTAGACACACTGCCTCATAGCGGCGGGACGGGGCCACTCCATCCCGCCGCTATCCGTCCCGGGGCCGCGGTTAGTGGCGGCTGCGAGCCCCAACTCGCAACCGCCCGCGACCCCGTTTCCACCCCTCGGCGGCCGGGCGTTCATGGCCGCACCAGACCGCCGAGGGTGCCTCCCCTTGCGTCGGACCGGTAGGGGGAGGCACTCCTACCCCCAACCGGTCCGACCCGGCGCCGCCTGGCGGGAGGAGGGTCCCCTCAGAACCCCCCTCCCAGCCTAGGTCATCCGCCACGCCGAGGCGGCCGCCCGCGACGCCTCGCGACCGGGCGACGACCTCGGGCCACCGCACGAGCGTGAGCTTCAGCGCGCCGCTGAAGCTCGCGCTCCCTCCCCGCGGCCTCCTTCTGCAACATTACGTTCTCGCAGAAGGAGGCCACGGCCCTCCACTTCTCCTCGCTGCCGAGCATGGCGCGCACCACGCCCGGCAGCGAGACATCCCGCCCGACGACGCCGACCAGGACACGGCGCTCCCCCTCCCACGCGGGGCATACCTCCAGGGTATGATCCGCCGTGTCCTGCTCAGCGTCGCAGTGGCAGCAACGCGCCGTCGGCTCCTTCCCTATCCGGCACAGGTATCTTCCGAAGCTGCCATGCCCAGAAAATACCTGTGCCAGCCGGTAGGTGAGGCAGCCATGGCCTCTGTCCAGCCACTCCTTCAGGAGTGGCCGAACAGCCCCTACAGTCCGGTGCCCCGCGGTTGGCAGAGCCAGCCGCTCCTGCCACGCGAGCAACACGGACTGCCGGGCCTGGCGCTTCAAATCGCCCCAAGCAGGTTCCTGCCCGCCCGGGACCGCCCCCACCCCCGCGCGACGGTCGACGCGGTGCCGGTACATCACCGCGTGCGACCGCGCGAGCAGGTCCATGGGCGGCATCCCCGCTAGAACCGTCGCCGCCTCATGTGACATGGTCCGATACCCGCGGACGACCCTGAGCGCCATGCGCCTCTGCACCCGACGCAGCATAGTCATGCTGCGCCGGGAGGCAGCCAGGTCGTCCGCCCAGACGGGGGCCCCGTATAGGGCCACCGACTGGACCATTGCCACATAGAGGCGACGAACTCGGCCCGCCGGGCCCCCCAGGTTGGGCAGGATCCGGCCCAGAGCCGCAACCATCCTTTCCAACCGGGGGACCAGGCAGCGGAAATGCTTCTCGAAACGCCAGTGGCTATCGAGGATCAGCCCCAGATACCTGATCTGGGGCTTCACCTCGATGTCAGCCCCACCCACCCGAATCAGAGGGGGTGGCGGATCCTGCCGAGGTGAATGAAACGCAATCACCTCGGTCTTATGGACCGCCACCGTCATCCCCATCCCCCTGATCCGGTCGACGACGCGTTGCGACCCCTCCTCCGAGCGACGCATGGCCCTCCCCCAGTGCGCCCCGACGGCCAGCACCAGTGTGTCATCCGCATAACACACCGCGCTGACGCCGTCGGGGAGGCCGGCCCGCAACACCGAGTCGTACGCGATGTTCCACAGGAGTGGCCCGAGGACCGACCCCTGCGGAACACCGCAGTACACCTCCCTCCGCATATCACCATCCCCGCCCGGATACTCGATCCACCTGCCGCGGAGATAATCCCCGACGACCGCCCTGAGACAAGGGGGGACTCGATGATATTCGAGTCCCCTCCTTATCTCTTCCCAGGGGAGGGTGTTAAAGGCATTGGCAATATCCAAGGATATTGCCAATGCCACCCCTCCCCGGGAGACGGCCGCCTCCGAGAGGGCCCTCACACGACCTATCGCGTCGATAGTCGATCGGCCCCCCCGGAAACCGAACTGGCAGTCGGCCAGACCGGGATCACCCCGCGACAGGTGCTCGACGAGGCAGGCAGCAATCACACGCTCGAAGAGCTTGCCCACCTCGTCGAGGAGACAAATGGGCCGGTATGCGGAGGGAGACTCCGCGGGCCGACCCTCCTTCCGGAGGAGGACCATCCTCGCCACCTTCCAACTGGGGGGGAATCGCCCGTCCCTCAGGCAGCGGTCGAACAACCGCCTGAGGTCGGCCCCAAGGACGCCCTGGGTCAAGACCCAAACCCGGCCGGGCACACCATCCGGACCCGGGGCCGTGTTACGAACCCCGAGCCGTCTGATGGCCGCTGCCAGCTCCTCCTGCGTGACCCCCAGCTCGGCCGTCCACTCCACTGGGACAGCCGCCGCCGCCAGAGGACGCGGTCCCCTCTCCCCAATTGGGAAGAGTGTATTGACCACGTCCTCCAGCAGCCGGGGGTCAAGACCCTCGGTGACGGGGGGCGCCCACGGGCGGAGCTTATTCAGCACCACCTTATATGGGCGCCCCCATGGATCGTCATCAAGGGTCTGGAGGAGCTCCTTCCATGCCCGGGTCTTGGCCCGTTTGATGGCGACCTGCAGAGCAACCCGCGCCACGCGGTATGCTCCATACAGGTCATCAGATGCCCTCGCTCGCGCCACGCCGTCGCCTGTACGTTGACGACGGCGCGCGCGGGTGTACTGGCGTCGGGCGCGGACAGTCGCGACTCGCAACTCCGCGATCGCGTCCGACCACCAGTACACCGCCCGGCGAGGAGAAGCCCGCCCGACCCGCGGCATCGCCGCGTCGCAAATACCCGCGACCAATGCCCCGAGCCGGGCGACCTCCTCCTCTATGCTCGGCAACTCGGCCGCTCCCTGCGGCCAAGTTGCAGCGAGGGCAGCTGCCATTAGGGCGTCCTTGTCCAGGCGCCGAAGCGCCCAGCGGCGTGGTGGGGTGCCACGCAGGCGGCCGTGTCGGGATGCACTCGCGGCGGCAGAGACCTCCATCCGGATGTACCGGTGATCGGAGAGTGTCTCTGCCCCCGCGACCACGTGCCAACCCGACACCATGCGCACGGCGTTGGGGGTCGCGAATCCAACATCCACGATGGACCCCCCATATCGCCGCACGCATGTGTGCTCCGACCCCCGGTTCAATACCCGGAGGTCGAGCCCCGCCGCCCAATCGCCCAGGATCCCGCCGCGAACGGAGGTCCTGGGGGATCCCCAAGCCACCGACTTGGCATTAAAATCCCCCAGGACCAGCACCGGCCGGGCCGCGTAGCGCTGCACGCATGCCGCGACCTCGGCCAAGTACAGCTCGAACGCAGCGTGACCGCTACGGGGCGAAATGTAGCACCCCACCACAGCGACTCCCCCCCAGTCCACGGCGACGAATCCCCGACCGCGCTCCAACAAGGAGAACGGTGGGGACCCGTCGCCCCCTCCCCATACCGTCGCCACCAAGCCGTCCGCGTCGCCCACCCAATGAGGGTGATCAGGGACGCGGTACGGCTCGGCGGCGACCGCCAGGCCAACCCCCCACTCCGCGAGGACTTGGGACATCAAGTCCTGTGCCGCGCGGCAGTGGTTGAGGTTGGCCTGGAGGAGGAGGCGGGGCGGCATTAATTAATGGCCGCGCCAGCCTCCTCCCGGCCGTCCGTCCCCGTAGCACCGTCCACCTCCATGGAGGACGATGCCACCGCCCTCGGCACCGGAGCCGGTGCAGCCCGCCTCTTCCTCTCCTTCCGGGAGGGGGGGGAGCACTTCTTGCTCCCCACCCTGTGATCGGCTGGCCTCCCCATGTCCGCACACAGCGGGCAGTGGGGGGCCGCCGAGCACTGGCTCGCACGGTGCTCTTTGGCACCGCAGCGGTAACACTGACCGCTGCGGTCCACCGGCGAGGTGCACCACTGCCTCACGTGCCCCAATTCGAGGCAGCGGTGACACTGGAGCGGGCGCGGCGCGAGGATTTCCACTCGCGCCGAAACCCACCCCACCAACACCCTCCCGGATTCCGCCACCTTACGGGCGGCGGAGAGGGGGCACCGGGCCCACACCGACCCGAGGCCGGAGGGCGACCTGCGGATCTCTCCGATCCGCAGGTCCTCCACAGGACAGTCCCCCGCCCTCGCAAGGGCACGGGACACATCCTGTGCGCTGACCGAGTCGTCCAGCCCACAAACGCGCATCTCCGTGCGCTTCGTGGGCCGGGCGACCCGGACACCTCGCTCGCCCAGCTGCTCCCGGAGCCTCTGGGCGAGACGATCCGCCTTCGCGCCGCCTTCTGCACCGGGGATCTCCAGCAAGAGACCCCCGGTCACGGCCCTCTTCGCCCTCACGGAGGCGATGCCCAGCTCTTCCAGGGAGATATTCTCCCTGGCGAGCCGCATCGCCTCCGCGAGGGTCAGGTCGCCCCCCTGCGCAACGGTCAGCGTCACCGCTGCCGTTTTTGGGGGACGACCTGGTCGTGCCTTCTCGACCTTCGCGGCCTTTGCCTTGGCCGCCGGCGGCGGAGGCGGAGGCTGCGGTTGCGAGGCCTTCCTCGCCGCCCGCTTCGCCTTCCGCCCCACCACCTCACTCCACGCCACCCCCCCTTGGGAGGGTGCTGTGGTGGACGCGACCACCGCGACCACGGGTGCACCACCCCCCTTGGGGGTCGCGACCCGGGGCCCTGGTGCCGCAACGCTGGGCGGAGCCTTCACTCCGCCCTTCTTTGCCTTCCCCGACTGTACCGGAACAGGTCGGGGAGGCACCGCCTTCCTGCTGACCGCTCTTCCGGCGAGGAGCTCCTCCCGGAAGGCGGCCAGCTTGCCATCAATCATGTCCCCAATCCTCCTCAGAAGATCGTCTTCTGAGGAGGACGGGGACTTCTTCACGGGCGGAGTGCGGGTGGAGGGTCCCGCGGTGCCCCGCACCACTGCCGCCGCACTCCGCTTATTTACCTCCGCCGAGGGACGCGGCGGTGGAGGAGGAGGGAGGATGGGAGGGAGGGCCGCGCTGTTCCACAGCGCCTCTGCCCTCCTCCTCCCCTGTCGCTCCTCCTCCAACAGGAGCTGCAGACGGGCGTTCCGCCCTCTGAGCTCCCACGCCGCCTCCCTCATTTCCTCCGCCGCGGCCTTCAGGGCCTCCGCGCCACCACTTTTCTGCCCCTTAAAGGCGCAGGCAGCGGCGACTTTCTCCACCCGCCTCAGGGACGAGGAGATCCTCTCCGATATCTCCTCGGTCACCTCGTCCCTGAGGCAACTCAGCCTCACCGACGGGCTCATCGCCCCGCCCACCTCGACGACGGCCTGCCCCGTCCTCTTCCTCTTAGAGCCTATGTGGCTCGTGCTGGAGGAGAAGGACGAGACCGACGCCGTCTCGTCGTCCTCCTCCACCCTCCACGAAGCCGGACCTGGCGCTGAGTGGGGCGCGAGCGCCGCCACCCTAACCCCAACCCCGTCTCCGTCCACCCCAACCGACAAAACCCGCCCCATCCCCATTTTATTTTCTGTGTCCATAAAAATCCCACGAGATGGTCGGAAATAAAGGTCCACCCGGGCAGAGCCGCCTTACCCGGGTAAGCCTAATACTCCGGGGGTTCGGCAGGTTCCCCGGAGGTGGTCGCTTGGGATTGGGCCTTCTCCCCCAACCATGCATCCCATCGCCGCGCACCATAGCTTAGGATTGGAGGGCGATTTTATAGAGTCGCCATACTCGTGGCCCAGGCGGTTAAGCCAAGACCCCCGTTCCTCCTGCCGTCACGTACCATTCACAAAACCAATAGGGAATTGTGAATGGGTCGTTGTGACGACCAACAGGAGGCTTACGGTGTGTGTATGACTCGGGTACCCCGGGTTCGTTAAGCCCGTACTGCAGCTGAAAGGCTGGCAGCCCCTGAGGGAATGAAGTACAACACTGAAACACTCAATTAAACCTGGTTTCGATCAATATTATTGAGGATAACGCATGTTAGGTCTAGGTTGGGCCTGGGATTTTCACTCATCAGACTCATACTTTCGCATTCTTCACATACTTGTTGAACGGATCCTGGGTTTTTTCTGGTTTGGATCACGTAGTAATGTGGGACCACACTGAAACAGTCAATTAAACCTGGTTTCGATCAATATTTTAGAGAATAATTCATGTTAGGTCTAGGTTAGGTCTGGGATTTGCTCTCATCGGGCTCATTCTTTCGCATATTTCTCATACTTGATGGCTAGATCCTGGGCTTTTTCTGGATTGCATCACGTAGTAATGAAGTACAACACTGAAACAGTCAATTAAACCTGGTTTCCATCAATATCTTAGAGGACAACGCAAGTTAGGTCTGGGATAGGTCTGGGATTTGCCCACATCAGGCTCATACTTTCGCGTTTTTCACATACTCGTTGAACAGATCCTGGGTTATTTTCTGGTTTGGATCACATAGTAATGTGGTACCACACTGAAACAGTCGATTAAACCTGGTTTCGATCAATATTTTTGAGGATAACGCATGTTAGGTCTAGGTTAGGTCGGGGATCTTCACTCAACAGACTCATACTTTCGCATTCTTCACATACTTGTTGAACGGATCCTGGGTTTTTTCTGGTTTGGATCACGTAGTAATGTGGGTCCACACTGAAACAATCAATTAAACCTGGTCATGATAAATATTTTAGAGGATAACGCATGTTAGGTCTGGGATAGGTCTGGGATTTGCCCTCATCAGACTCATACTTTCGCACACTTCACATACTCGTTGAACAGATCCTGGGTTTTTTCTGGTTTGGATCACGTCGTAATGTGGTACCACACTGAAACAGTCGATGAAACCTGGTTTCGATCAATATTTTAGAGGATAACGCAAGTTAAGTCTGGGATTGGTCTGGGATTTGACCTCATCAGACTCATACTTTCGCACACTTCACATACTCGTTGAACAGATCCTGGGTTATTTTCTGGTTTGGATCACATAGTAATGTGATACCACACTGAAACAGTCGATTAAACCAGGTTTCGATCAATATTTTTGAGGATAACGCATGTCACGTCTAGGTTAGGCCTGGGATTTTCACCCATCAGGCTCATACTTTCGCATTCTTCACATACTTGTTGAACGGATCCTGGGTTTTTTCTGGTTTGGATCACGTAGTAATGTGGGACCACACTGAAACAGTCAATTAAACCTGGTTTCGATCAATATTTTAGAGAATAATTCATGTTAGGTCAAGGTTAGGTCTGGGATTTGCTCTCATCAGGCTCATTCTTTCGCATATTTCTCATACTTGATGGCTAGATCCTGGGCTTTTTCAGGATTGCATCACGTAGTAATGAAGTACAACAACGAAACAGTCAATTAAACCTGGTTTCCATCAATATCTTAGAGGACAACGCAAGTTAGGTCTGGGATAGGTCTGGGATTTGCCCTCATCAGGCTCATACTTTCGCGTTTTTCACATACTTGTTGAACAGATCCTGGGTTTTTTCTGGTTTGTCTCACGTAGTAGTGTGGTACCACACTGAAACAGTCCATTAAACCTGGTTTGCATCAATATTTTAGAGGATAACGCATGTTAGGTCTAGGTTAGCCCTGGGATTTTCACTCATCAGACTAATACTTTCGCATTCTTCACATACTTGTTGAACTGATCCTGGGTTTTTTCTGGTTTGGATCACGTAGTAATGTGGTACCACACTGAAACAGTCGATTAAACCAGGTTTCGATCAATATTTTAGAGGATAACGCAAGTTAGGTCTGGGATAGGTCTGGGATTTGACCTCATCAGACTCATACTTTCGCACACTTCACATACTCGTTGAACAGATCCTGGGTTATTTTCTGGATTGCATCACGTAGTAATGAAGTACAACACTGAAGCAGTCAATTAAACCTGGTCTCCATCAATATTTTAGTGGACATCGCATGTTAGGTCTAGGTTAGGCCTGGGATTTGCCCTCATCAGGGCCATACTTTCGCAGTTTTAACATACATGTTGACCTGATCGAGGGTTTCTTCTGCTTTGGATCACGTAGTAAAGTGGTACCACACTGAAACTGTCCATTAAACATGGTTTGGATCAATATTTTAGAGTATAACGCATGTTAGGTCTAGGTTAGCCCTGGGATTTTCACTCATCAGACTCATACTTTCGCATTCTTCACATACTTGTTGAACGGATCCTGGGTTTTTTCTGGTTTGGTTCACGTAGTAATGTGGTACCACACTGAAACATTCAATTAAACCTGATCTTGACAAATATTTTAGAGGATAACGCACGTTAGGTCTGGGTTAGGTCTAAGATTTGCCCCCATCAGGCTCATACTTTCGCATATTTCTCATACTTCATGGCTAGATCCTGGGCTGTTTCTGGATTGTATCACGTAGTAATGTGGTACCACGCTGAAACAGTCAATTAAACCTGGTTTCGATCAATATTTTAGAGGATAACGCAAGTTAGGTCTGGGATAGGTCTGGGATTCGCCCTATTCAGGCTCATACTTTCGCATTCTTCACATACTTGTTGAACGGATCCTGGATTTTTTCTGGTTTGGATCACGTAGTAATGTGGGACCACACTGAAACAGTCAATTAAACCTGGTTTCGATCAATATATTAGAGAATAATTCATGTTACGTCTAGGTTAGGTCTGGGATTTGCTCTCATCAGGCTCTCATCAGGCTTCTTTCGCATATTTCTCATACTTGATGGCTAGATCCTGGGCTTTTTCTGGATTGCATCACGTAGTAATGAAGTACAACACTGAAACAGTCAATTAAACCTGGTTTCCATCAATATCTTAGAGGACAACGCAAGTTAGGTCTGGGATAGGTCTGGGATTTGCCCACATCAGGCTCATACTATCGCGTTTTCCACATACTTGTTGAACGGATCCTGGGTTTTTTCTGGTTTGGATCACGTAGTAATGTGGGACCACACAGAAACAATCAATTAAACCTGGTCTTGATAAATATTTTAGAGGATAACGCATGTTAGGTCTGGGTTAGGTCTAGGATTTGCCCTCGTCAGGCTCATACATTCGCATATTTCTCATACTTCATGGCTAGATCCTGGGCTATTTCTGGATTGTATCACGTAGTAATGTGGTACCACACAGAAACAGTCAATTAAACCTGGTTTCGATGAATATTTTAGAGGATAACGCATGTTAGGTCTGGGATAGGTCTGGGATTTGCCCTCATCAGACTCATACTTTCGCACACTTCACATACTTGTTGAACGGATCCTGGGTTTTTTCTGGTTTGGATCACGTAGTAATGTGGTACCACACTGAAACATTGAATTAAACCTGGTCTTGATAAATATTTTGGAGGATAACGCATGTTAGGTCTGGGTTAGGTCTAGGATTTGCCCTCATCAGGTTCATACTTTCGCATATTTCTCATACTTCATGGCCGGATCCTGGGCTATTTCTGGATTGGATCACGTATTAATGTGGTACCACACTGAAACTGTCAATTAAACCTTTTTTTGATGAATATTTTAGAGAATAATTCATGTTAGGTCTAGGTTAGGCATGGGATTTGCTCTCATCAGGCTCATTCTTTCGCATATTTCTCATACTAGATGGCTAGATCCTGGGCTTTTTCTGGATTGCATCACGCAGTAATGAAGTACAACACTGAAACACTCAATCAAACCTGGTTTCGATCAATATTATTGAGGATAACGCATGTTAGGTCTAGGTTAGGCCTGGGATTTTCACTCATCAGACTCATGCTTTCGCATTCTCCACATACTTGTTGAACGGATCCTGGGTTTTTTCTGTTTTGGATCACGTAGTAATGTGGGTCCACACTGAAACAATCAATTAAATCTGGTCTTGATAAATATTTTAGAGGATAACGCATGTTAGGTCTGGGATAGGTCTGGGATTTGCCCTCATCAGACTCATACTTTCGCACACTTCACATACTCGTTGAACAGATCCTGGGTTTTTTCTGGTTTGGATCACGTAGTAATGTGGTACCACACTGAAACAGTCGATGAAACCTGGTTTCGATCAATATTTTAGAGGATAACGCAAGGTAAGTCTTGGTTTGGTCTGGGATTTGACCTCATCAGACTCATACTTTCGCACACATCACATACTCGTTGAACAGATCCTGGGTTATTTTCTGGTTTGGACCACATAGTAATGTGGTACCACACTGAAACAGTCGATTAAACCAGGTTTCGATCAATATTTTTGAGGATAACGCATGTTAGGTCTAGGTTAGGCCGGGGATTTTCACTCAACAGACTCATACTTTCGCATTCTTCACATACTTGTTGAACGGATCCTGGATTTTTTCTGGTTTGGATCACGTAGTAATGTGGGACCACACTGAAACAGTCAATTAAACCTGGTTTCGATCAATATATTAGAGAATAATTCATGTTAGGTCTAGGTTGGGTCTGGGATTTGCTCTCATCAGGCTCATTCTTTCGCATATTTCTCATACTTGATGGCTAGATCCTGGCCTTTTTCTGGATTGCATCTCGTAGTAATGAAGTACAACACTGAAACAGTCAATTAAACCTGGTTTCCATCAATATCTTAGAGGACAACGCAAGTTAGGTCTGGGATAGGTCTGGGATTTGCCCACATCAGGCTCATACTTTCGCATTCTTCACATACTTGTTGAACGGATCCTGGATTTTTTCTGGTTTGGATCACGTAGTAATGTGGGACCACACTGAAACAGTCAATTAAACCTGGTTTCGATCAATATATTAGAGAATAATTCATGTTAGGTCTAGGTTGGGTCTGGGATTTGCTCTCATCAGGCTCATTCTTTCGCATATTTCTCATACTTGATGGCTAGATCCTGGCCTTTTTCTGGATTGTATCACGTAGTAATGTGGTACCACGCTGAAACAGTCAATTAAACCTGGTTTCGATCAATATTTTAGAGGATAACGCAAGTTAGGTCTGGGATAGGTCTGGGATTCGCCCTATTCAGGCTCATACTTTCGCATTCTTCACATACTTGTTGAACGGATCCTGGATTTTTTCTGGTTTGGATCACGTAGTAATGTGGGACCACACTGAAACAGTCAATTAAACCTGGTTTCGATCAATATATTAGAGAATAATTCATGTTACGTCTAGGTTAGGTCTGGGATTTGCTCTCATCAGGCTCTCATCAGGCTTCTTTCGCATATTTCTCATACTTGATGGCTAGATCCTGGGCTTTTTCTGGATTGCATCACGTAGTAATGAAGTACAACACTGAAACAGTCAATTAAACCTGGTTTCCATCAATATCTTAGAGGACAACGCAAGTTAGGTCTGGGATAGGTCTGGGATTTGCCCACATCAGGCTCATACTATCGCGTTTTCCACATACTTGTTGAACGGATCCTGGGTTTTTTCTGGTTTGGATCACGTAGTAATGTGGGACCACACAGAAACAATCAATTAAACCTGGTCTTGATAAATATTTTAGAGGATAACGCATGTTAGGTCTGGGTTAGGTCTAGGATTTGCCCTCGTCAGGCTCATACATTCGCATATTTCTCATACTTCATGGCTAGATCCTGGGCTATTTCTGGATTGTATCACGTAGTAATGTGGTACCACACAGAAACAGTCAATTAAACCTGGTTTCGATGAATATTTTAGAGGATAACGCATGTTAGGTCTGGGATAGGTCTGGGATTTGCCCTCATCAGACTCATACTTTCGCACACTTCACATACTTGTTGAACGGATCCTGGGTTTTTTCTGGTTTGGATCACGTAGTAATGTGGTACCACACTGAAACATTGAATTAAACCTGGTCTTGATAAATATTTTGGAGGATAACGCATGTTAGGTCTGGGTTAGGTCTAGGATTTGCCCTCATCAGGTTCATACTTTCGCATATTTCTCATACTTCATGGCCGGATCCTGGGCTATTTCTGGTTTGGATCACGTAGTAATGTGGGACCACACAGAAACAATCAATTAAACCTGGTCTTGATAAATATTTTAGAGGATAACGCATGTTAGGTCTGGGTTAGGTCTAGGATTTGCCCTCGTCAGGCTCATACATTCGCATATTTCTCATACTTCATGGCTAGATCCTGGGCTATTTCTGGATTGTATCACGTAGTAATGTGGTACCACGCTGAAACAGTCAATTAAACCTGGTTTCGATCAATATTTTAGAGGATAACGCAAGTTAGGTCTGGGATAGGTCTGGGATTCGCCCTATTCAGGCTCATACTTTCGCATTCTTCACATACTTGTTGAACGGATCCTGGATTTTTTCTGGTTTGGATCACGTAGTAATGTGGTACCACACTGAAACTGTCAATTAAACCTGGTTTTGATGAATATTTTAGAGAATAATTCATGTTAGGTCTAGGTTAGGCATGGGATTTGCTCTCATCAGGCTCATTCTTTCGCATATTTCTCATACTAGATGGCTAGATCCTGGGCTTTTTCTGGATTGCATCACGCAGTAATGAAGTACAACACTGAAACACTCAATCAAACCTGGTTTCGATCAATATTATTGAGGATAACGCATGTTAGGTCTAGGTTAGGCCTGGGATTTTCACTCATCAGACTCATGCTTTCGCATTCTCCACATACTTGTTGAACGGATCCTGGGTTTTTTCTGTTTTGGATCACGTAGTAATGTGGGTCCACACTGAAACAATCAATTAAATCTGGTCTTGATAAATATTTTAGAGGATAACGCATGTTAGGTCTGGGATAGGTCTGGGATTTGCCCTCATCAGACTCATACTTTCGCACACTTCACATACTCGTTGAACAGATCCTGGGTTTTTTCTGGTTTGGATCACGTAGTAATGTGGTACCACACTGAAACAGTCGATGAAACCTGGTTTCGATCAATATTTTAGAGGATAACGCAAGGTAAGTCTTGGTTTGGTCTGGGATTTGACCTCATCAGACTCATACTTTCGCACACATCACATACTCGTTGAACAGATCCTGGGTTATTTTCTGGTTTGGACCACATAGTAATGTGGTACCACACTGAAACAGTCGATTAAACCAGGTTTCGATCAATATTTTTGAGGATAACGCATGTTAGGTCTAGGTTAGGCCGGGGATTTTCACTCAACAGACTCATACTTTCGCATTCTTCACATACTTGTTGAACGGATCCTGGATTTTTTCTGGTTTGGATCACGTAGTAATGTGGGACCACACTGAAACAGTCAATTAAACCTGGTTTCGATCAATATATTAGAGAATAATTCATGTTAGGTCTAGGTTGGGTCTGGGATTTGCTCTCATCAGGCTCATTCTTTCGCATATTTCTCATACTTGATGGCTAGATCCTGGCCTTTTTCTGGATTGCATCTCGTAGTAATGAAGTACAACACTGAAACAGTCAATTAAACCTGGTTTCCATCAATATCTTAGAGGACAACGCAAGTTAGGTCTGGGATAGGTCTGGGATTTGCCCACATCAGGCTCATACTTTCGCGTTTTTCACATACTCGTTGAACAGATCCTGGGTTATTTTCTGGTTTGGATCACATAGTAATGTGGTACCACACTGAAACAGTCGATTAATCCAGGTTTCGATCAATATTTTTGAGGATAACGCATGTTAGGTCTAGGTTTGGCCTGGTATTTTCACTCATCAGACTCATACTTTCGCATTCTTCTCATACTTGTTGAACGGATCCTGGGTTTTTTCTGGTTTGGATCACGTAGTAATGTGGGACCACACAGAAACAATCAATTAAACCTGGTCTTGATAAATATTTTAGAGGATAACGCATGTTAGGTCTGGGTTAGGTCTAGGATTTGCCCTCGTCAGGCTCATACATTCGCATATTACTCATACTTCATGGCTAGATCCTGGGCTATTTCAGGATTGTATCACGTAGTAATGTGGTACCACACAGAAACAGTCAATTAAACCTGGTTTCGATCAATATTTTAGAGGATAACGCAAGTTAGGTCTGGTATGGGTCTGGGATTTGCCCTCATCAGGCTCTTACTTTCGCACACTTCACATACTCGTTGAACAGATCCTGGGTTATTTCCTGGTTTGGATCACATAGTAATGTGATACCGCACTGAAACAGTCGATTAAACCAGGTTTGGATCAACATTTTACAGGATAACGCATGTTAGGTCTACGTTAGGTCTGGGATTTTCACTCATCAGACTCATACTTTCGCATTCTTCACATACTTGTTGAACGGATCCTGGGTTTTTCTGGTTTGGATAACGTAGTAATGTGGTACCACACTGAAACATTGAATTAAACCTGGTCTTGATAAATATTTTGGAGGATAACGCATGTTAGGTCTGGGTTAGGTCTAGGATTTGCCCTCATCAGGCTCATACTTTCGCATATTTCTCATACTTCATGGCTGGATCCTGGGCTATTTCTGGATTGGATCACGTATTAATGTGGTACCACACTGAAACAGTCAATTAAACCTGGTTTTGATGAATATTGTAGAGAATAATTCATGTTAGGTCTAGGTTAGGCATGGGATTTGCTCTCATCAGGCTCATTCTTTCGCATATTTCTCATACTTGATGGCTAGATCCTGGGCTTTTTCTGGATTGCATCACGTAGTAATGTGGTACCACACTGAAACAGTCGATTAAACCAGGTTTCGATCAATATTTTTGAGGATAACGCATGTTAGGTCTATGTTAGTCTTGGGATTTTCACTCATCAGGCTCATACTTTCGCGTTCTTCACATACTTGTTGAACGGATCCTGGGTTTTTTCTGGTTTGGATCACGTAGTAATGTGGGACCACACTGAAACAGTCAATTAAACCTGGTTTCGATCAATATTTTAGAGAATAATTCATGTTAGGTCTAGGTTAGGTCTGGGATTTGCTCTCATCAGGCTCATTCTTTCGCATATTTCTCATACTTGATGGCTAGATCCTGGGCTTTTTCTGGATTGCATCTCGTAGTAATGAAGTACAACACTGAAACAGTCAATTAAACCCGGCTTCCATCAATATCTTAGAGGACAACGCAAGTTAGGTCTGGGATAGGTCTGGGATTTGCCCTCATCAGGCTCATACTTTCGCGTTTTTCACATACTTGTTGAACAGATCCTGGGTTTTTTCTGGTTTGTATCACGTAGTAGTGTGGCACCACACTGAAACAGTCCATTAAACCTGGTTTGCATCAATATTTTTGAGGATAACGCATGTTAGGTCGATGTTAGTCCTGGGATTTTCACTCATCAGGCTCATACTTTCGCATTCTTCACATACTTGTTGAACGGATCCTGGGGTTTTTCTGGTTTGGATCACGTAGTAATGTGGGACCACACTGAAACAGTCAATTAAACCTGGTTTCGATCAATATTTTAGAGAATAATTCATGTTAGGTCTAGGTTAGGTCTGGGATTTGCTCTCATCAGGCTCATTCTTTCGCATATTTCTCATACTTGATGGCTAGATCCAGGGCTTTTTCTGGATTGCATCTCGTAGTAATGAAGTACAACACTGAATCAGTCAATTAAACCCGGCTTCCATCAATATCTTAGAGGACAACGCAAGTTAGGTCTGGGATAGGTCTGGGATTTGACCTCATCAGACTCATACTTTCGCGTTTTTCACATACTTGTTGAACTGATCCTGGGTTTTTACTGGTTTGGATCACGTTGTAATGTGGTACCTCACTGAAACAGTCGATTAAACCAGGTTTCGATGAATATTTTAGAGTATAACTCATGTTAGGTCTAGGTTAGACCTGGGATTTTCATTTATCTGACTCATACTTTCGCATTCTTCACATACTTGTTGAACGGATTCTGCTTTTTTTCTGGTTTGGATCACGTAGTAATGTCGGACCACACTGAAACAGTCAATTAAACCTGGTCTGGATAAATATTTTAGAGGATAACGCATCTTAGGTCTGGGTTAGTTCTAAGATTTGCCCTCATCAGGCTCATACTTTCGCATATTTCTCATACTGGATGGCTAGATCCTGGGCTCTTTCTGGATTGCATCACGTAGTAATGAAGTACAACACTGAAACACTCAATTAAACCTGGTTTCCATCAATATTATTGAGGATAACGCATGTTAGATCTAGGTTAGGCCTGGGATTTTCACTCATCAGACTCATACTTTCGCATTCTTCACATACTTGTTGAACGGATCTTGGGTTTTTTCTGGTGTGGATCACGTAGTAATGTGGTACCACGCTGAAACAGTCAATTAAACCTGGTTTCCATCAATATTTTAGAGGACAACGCATGTTAGGTCTGGGATAGGTCTGGGATTTGACCTCATCAGACTCATACTTTCGCGTATTTCACATACTTGTTGAACAGAACCCGGGTTTTTTCTGGTTTGGCTCACGTAGTAATGTGGTACCACACTGAAACAGTCCATTTAACCTGGTTTGGATCAATATTTTAGAGGATAACGCATGTTAGGTCTAGGTTAGGCCTGGGATTTTCACTCATCAGACTCATACTTTCGCATTCTTCACATACTTGTGGAACGGATCCTGGGTTTTTTCTGGTTTGCATCACGTAGTAATGTGGGACCACACTGAAACAATCAATTAAACCTGGTCTTGATAAATATTTTACAGAATAATTCATGTTAGGTCTAGGTTAGGTCTGGGATTTGCTCTCATCAGGCTCATTCTTTCGCATATTTCTCATACTTGATGGCTAGATCCTGGAGTTTTTCTGGATTGCATCACGTAGTAATGTGGTACCACACTGAAACAGTCAATTAAACCTGGTTTCCATCAATATTTTAGAGGACAACGCATGTTAGGTCTGGGATAGGCCTGGGATTTGCCCTCATCGGGATCATACTTTCGCAGTTTTAACATACATGTTGATCTGATCGAGCGTTGTTTCTGCTTTGCATCACGTAGTAAAGTGGTACCACACTGAAGCAGTCCATTATACCTGGTTTGGATCAATATTTTAGAGGATAACGCATGTTAGGTTTGGGTTAGGTCTAGGATTTGCCCTCATCAGGCTCATACTTTCGCATATTTCTCATACTTCATGGCTAGATCCTGTGCTGTTTCTGGATTGTATCACGTAGTAATGCGGTACCACGCTGAAACAGTCAATTAAACCTGGTTTCGATCAATATTTTAGAGGATAACGCATGTTAGGTCTGGGTTAGGTCTGGGATTCGCCCTCATCAGGCTCATACTTTCGCATTTTTCACGTACTTGCTGAACTGATCCTGGGTTTTTTTTGGTTTGGGTCACGTAGTAATGTGGTACCACACTGAAACAGTCGATTAAACCAGGTTTCGATCAATATTTTTGAGGATAACGCATGTTAGGTCTAGGTTAGGCCTGGGATTTTCACTCATCAGACACATACTATTGTATTCTTCACATACTTGTTGAACGGATCCTGGGTTTTTTCTGGTTTGGATCACGTAGTAATGTGGGACCTCACTGAAACAGTCAATTAAACCTGGTTTCGACCAATATTTTAGAGAATAATTCATGTTAGGTCTAGGTTTGGTCTGGGATTTTCCCTCATCAGGCTCATACTTTCGCGTTTTTTACATACTTGTTGAACAGATCATGGGTTTTTTCTGGTTTGGGTCACGTAGTAGTGTGATACCACACTGAAACAGTCGATTAAACCTGGTTTCGATCAATATTTTAGAGGATAACACATGTTAGGTCTAGGTTAGCCCTGGGCTTTTCACTCATCAGACTCATACTTTCGCATTCTTCACATACTTGTTGAACTGATCCTGGGCTATTTCTGGATTGGATGACGTAGTAATGTGGTGCCACACTGAAACAGTCAATTAAACCTGGTTTTGATGAATATTGTAGAGAATAATTCATGTTAGGTCTAGGTTAGGCATGGGATTTGCTCTCATCAGGCTCATTCTTTCGCATATTTCTCATACTTGATGGCTAGATCCTGGGCTTTTTCTGGATTGCATCACGTAGTAATGTGGTACCACACTGAAACAGTCGATTAAACCAGGTTTCGATCAATATTTTTGAGGATAACGCATGTTAGGTCTATGTTAGTCTTGGGATTTTCACTCATCAGGCTCATACTTTCGCGTTCTTCACATACTTGTTGAACGGATCCTGGGTTTTTTCTGGTTTGGATCACGTAGTAATGTGGGACCACACTGAAACAGTCAATTAAACCTGGTTTCGATCAATATTTTAGAGAATAATTCATGTTAGGTCTAGGTTAGGTCTGGGATTTGCTCTCATCAGGCTCATTCTTTCGCATATTTCTCATACTTGATGGCTAGATCCTGGGCTTTTTCTGGATTGCATCTCGTAGTAATGAAGTACAACACTGAAACAGTCAATTAAACCCGGCTTCCATCAATATCTTAGAGGACAACGCAAGTTAGGTCTGGGATAGGTCTGGGATTTGCCCTCATCAGGCTCATACTTTCGCGTTTTTCACATACTTGTTGAACAGATCCTGGGTTTTTTCTGGTTTGTATCACGTAGTAGTGTGGCACCACACTGAAACAGTCCATTAAACCTGGTTTGCATCAATATTTTTGAGGATAACGCATGTTAGGTCGATGTTAGTCCTGGGATTTTCACTCATCAGGCTCATACTTTCGCATTCTTCACATACTTGTTGAACGGATCCTGGGGTTTTTCTGGTTTGGATCACGTAGTAATGTGGGACCACACTGAAACAGTCAATTAAACCTGGTTTCGATCAATATTTTAGAGAATAATTCATGTTAGGTCTAGGTTAGGTCTGGGATTTGCTCTCATCAGGCTCATTCTTTCGCATATTTCTCATACTTGATGGCTAGATCCAGGGCTTTTTCTGGATTGCATCTCGTAGTAATGAAGTACAACACTGAATCAGTCAATTAAACCCGGCTTCCATCAATATCTTAGAGGACAACGCAAGTTAGGTCTGGGATAGGTCTGGGATTTGACCTCATCAGACTCATACTTTCGCGTTTTTCACATACTTGTTGAACTGATCCTGGGTTTTTACTGGTTTGGATCACGTTGTAATGTGGTACCTCACTGAAACAGTCGATTAAACCAGGTTTCGATGAATATTTTAGAGTATAACTCATGTTAGGTCTAGGTTAGACCTGGGATTTTCATTTATCTGACTCATACTTTCGCATTCTTCACATACTTGTTGAACGGATTCTGCTTTTTTTCTGGTTTGGATCACGTAGTAATGTCGGACCACACTGAAACAGTCAATTAAACCTGGTCTGGATAAATATTTTAGAGGATAACGCATCTTAGGTCTGGGTTAGTTCTAAGATTTGCCCTCATCAGGCTCATACTTTCGCATATTTCTCATACTGGATGGCTAGATCCTGGGCTCTTTCTGGATTGCATCACGTAGTAATGAAGTACAACACTGAAACACTCAATTAAACCTGGTTTCCATCAATATTATTGAGGATAACGCATGTTAGATCTAGGTTAGGCCTGGGATTTTCACTCATCAGACTCATACTTTCGCATTCTTCACATACTTGTTGAACGGATCTTGGGTTTTTTCTGGTGTGGATCACGTAGTAATGTGGTACCACACTGAAACAATCAATTAGACCTGATCTTGATAAATATTTTAGAGGATAACGCATGTTAGGTCTGGGTTAGGTCTAGGATTTGCCCTCATCAGGCTCATACTTTCGCATATTTCTCATACTTCATGGCTGGATCCTGGGCTTTCTCTGGATCGCATCACGTAGTAATGAAGTACAACACTGAAACAGTCAATTAAACCTGGTTTCCATCAATATTTTAGAGGACAACGCATGTTAGGTCTAGGTTAGGCCTGGGGTTTGCTCTCATCGGGGTCATACTTTCGCAGTTTTAACATACATGTTGACCTGATCGAGGGTTTTTTCTGCTTTGGATCACGTAGTAAAGTGGTACCACACTGAAACAGTCCATTAAACCTGGTTTGGATCAATATTTTTGAGGATAACGCATGTTAGGTCTAGGTTAGGCCGGGGATATTCACTCATCAGGCTCATACCTTCGCATATTTCTCATACTTCATGGCTAGGTCCTGGGATGTTTCTGGATTGTATCACATAGCAATGTGGTACCACGCTGAAACAGTCGATTAAACCTGGTTTCGATCAATATTTTAGAGGATAACGCAAGTTAAGTCTGGGATAGGTCTGGGATTTGACCTCATCAGACTCATACTTTCGCATATTTCTCATACTTCATGGCTGGATCCTGCGCTATTTCTGGATTGGATCACGTAGTAATGTGGTACCACACTGAAACAGTCAATTAAACCTGGTTTTGATCAATATTTTACAGAATAATTCATGTTAGGTCTAGGTTAGATCTGGGATTTGCTCTCATCAGGCTCATTCTTTCGCATATTTCTCTTACTTGATGGCTAGATCCTGGGCTTTTTCTGGATTGCATCTCGTAGTAATGAAGTACAACACTGAAACAGTCAATTAAACCTGGTTTGGATCAATATTTTAGAGGATAACGCATGTTAGGTCTAGGTTAGCCCTGGGATTGTCACTCATCAGACTCATACTTTCGCATTCTTCACATACTTGTTGAACGGATCCTGGGTTTTTTCTGGTTTGGTTCACGTAGTAATGTGGTACCACACTGAAACATTCAATTAAACCTGATCTTGATAAATATTTTAGAGGATAACGCATGTTAGGTCTGGGTTAGGTCTAAGATTTGCCCTCATCAGGCTCATACTTTCGCATATTTCTCATACTTCATGGCTAGATCCTGTGCTGTATCTGGATTGTATCACGTAGTAATGTGGTACCACGCTGAAACAGGCAATTAAACCTGGTTTGGATCAATATTTTAGAGGATAACGCATGTTAGGTCTAGGTTAGCCCTGGGATTTTCACTCATCAGACTCATACTTTCGCGTTTTTCACATACTTGTTGAACTGATCCTGCGCTTTTTCTGGTTTGGATCACGTAGTAATGTGGTACCACACTGAAACAGTCAATTAAACCTGGTTTTGATCAATATTTTTGAGGATAACGCATGTTAGGTCTATGTTAGTCCTGGGATTTTCACTCATCAGGCTCATACTTTCGCATTCTTCACATACTTGTTGAACGGATCCTGGGTTTTTTCTGGTTTGGATCACGTAGTAATGTGGGACCACACTGAAACAGTCAATTAAACCTGGTTTCGATCAATATTTTAGAGAATAATTCATGTTAGGTCTAGGTTAGGTCTGGGATTTGCTCTCATCAGGCTCATTCTTTCGCATATTTCTCATACTTGATGGCTAGATCCTGGGCTTTTTCTGGATTGCATCTCGTAGTAATGAAGTACAACACTGAAACAGTCAATTAAACCCGGCTTCCATCAATATCTTAGAGGACAACGCAAGTTAGGTCTGGGATAGGTCTGGGATTTGACCTCATCAGACTCATACTTTCGCGTATTTCACATACTTGTTGAACTGATCCTGGGTTTTTACTGGTTTGGATCACGTAGTAATGTGGTACCACACTGAAACAGTCGATTAAACCAGGTTTCGATCAATATTTTAGAGTATAACTCATGTTAGGTCTAGGTTAGACCTGGGATTTTCATTTATCTGACTCATACTTTCGCATTCTTCACATACTTGTTGAACGGATTCTGCGTTTTTTCTGGTTTGGATCACGTAGTAATGTCGGACCACACTGAAACAGTCAATTAAACCTGGTCTGGATAAATATTTTAGAGGATAACGCATCTTAGGTCTGGGTTAGTTCTAAGATTTGCCCTCATCAGGCTCATACTTTCGCATATTTCTCATACTGGATGGCTAGATCCTGGGCTCTTTCTGGATTGCATCACGTAGTAATGAAGTACAACACTGAAACACTCAATTAAACCTGGTTTCCATCAATATTATTGAGGATAACGCATGTTAGATCTAGGTTAGGCCTGGGATTTTCACTCATCAGACTCATACTTTCGCATTCTTCACATACTTGTTGAACGGATCTTGGGTTTTTTCTGGTGTGGATCACGTAGTAATGTGGTACTACACTGAAACAATCAATTAGACCTGATCTTGATAAATATTTTAGAGGATAACGCATGTTAGGTCTGGGTTAGGTCTAGGATTTGCCCTCATCAGGCTCATACTTTCGCATATTTCTCATACTTCATGGCTGGATCCTGGGCTTTCTCTGGATCGCATCACGTAGTAATGAAGTACAACACTGAAACAGTCAATTAAACCTGGTTTCCATCAATATTTTAGAGCACAACGCATGTTAGGTCTAGGTTAGGCCTGGGGTTTGCTCTCATCGGGGTCATACTTTCGCAGTTTTAACATACATGTTGACCTGATCGAGGGTTTTTTCTGCTTTGGATCACGTAGTAAAGTGGTACCACACTGAAACAGTCCATTAAACCTGGTTTGGATCAATATTTTTGAGGATAACGCATGTTAGGTCTAGGTTAGGCCGGGGATTTTCACTCATCAGGCTCATACCTTCGCATATTTCTCATACTTCATGGCTAGGTCCTGGGATGTTTCTGGATTGTATCACATAGCAATGTGGTACCACGCTGAAACAGTCGATTAAACCTGGTTTCGATCAATATTTTAGAGGATAACGCAAGTTAAGTCTGGGATAGGTCTGGGATTTGACCTCATCAGACTCATACTTTCGCATATTTCTCATACTTCATGGCTGGATCCTGCGCTATTTCTGGATTGGATCACGTAGTAATGTGGTACCACGCTGAAACAGTCAATTAAACCTGGTTTCCATCAATATTTTAGAGGACAACGCATGTTAGGTCTGGGATAGGTCTGGGATTTGACCTCATCAGACTCATACTTTCGCGTATTTCACATACTTGTTGAACAGAACCCGGGTTTTTTCTGGTTTGGCTCACGTAGTAATGTGGTACCACACTGAAACAGTCCATTTAACCTGGTTTGGATCAATATTTTAGAGGATAACGCATGTTAGGTCTAGGTTAGGCCTGGGATTTTCACTCATCAGACTCATACTTTCGCATTCTTCACATACTTGTGGAACGGATCCTGGGTTTTTTCTGGTTTGCATCACGTAGTAATGTGGGACCACACTGAAACAATCAATTAAACCTGGTCTTGATAAATATTTTACAGAATAATTCATGTTAGGTCTAGGTTAGGTCTGGGATTTGCTCTCATCAGGCTCATTCTTTCGCATATTTCTCATACTTGATGGCTAGATCCTGGAGTTTTTCTGGATTGCATCACGTAGTAATGTGGTACCACACTGAAACAGTCAATTAAACCTGGTTTCCATCAATATTTTAGAGGACAACGCATGTTAGGTCTGGGATAGGCCTGGGATTTGCCCTCATCGGGATCATACTTTCGCAGTTTTAACATACATGTTGATCTGATCGAGCGTTGTTTCTGCTTTGCATCACGTAGTAAAGTGGTACCACACTGAAGCAGTCCATTATACCTGGTTTGGATCAATATTTTAGAGGATAACGCATGTTAGGTTTGGGTTAGGTCTAGGATTTGCCCTCATCAGGCTCATACTTTCGCATATTTCTCATACTTCATGGCTAGATCCTGTGCTGTTTCTGGATTGTATCACGTAGTAATGCGGTACCACGCTGAAACAGTCAATTAAACCTGGTTTCGATCAATATTTTAGAGGATAACGCATGTTAGGTCTGGGTTAGGTCTGGGATTCGCCCTCATCAGGCTCATACTTTCGCATTTTTCACGTACTTGCTGAACTGATCCTGGGTTTTTTTTGGTTTGGGTCACGTAGTAATGTGGTACCACACTGAAACAGTCGATTAAACCAGGTTTCGATCAATATTTTTGAGGATAACGCATGTTAGGTCTAGGTTAGGCCTGGGATTTTCACTCATCAGACACATACTATTGTATTCTTCACATACTTGTTGAACGGATCCTGGGTTTTTTCTGGTTTGGATCACGTAGTAATGTGGGACCTCACTGAAACAGTCAATTAAACCTGGTTTCGACCAATATTTTAGAGAATAATTCATGTTAGGTCTAGGTTTGGTCTGGGATTTTCCCTCATCAGGCTCATACTTTCGCGTTTTTTACATACTTGTTGAACAGATCATGGGTTTTTTCTGGTTTGGGTCACGTAGTAGTGTGATACCACACTGAAACAGTCGATTAAACCTGGTTTCGATCAATATTTTAGAGGATAACACATGTTAGGTCTAGGTTAGCCCTGGGCTTTTCACTCATCAGACTCATACTTTCGCATTCTTCACATACTTGTTGAACTGATCCTGGGTTTTTTTCTGGTTTGGATGACGTAGTAATGTGGTGCCACACTGAAACAGTCCATTAAACCTGGTTTGGATCAATATTTTAGAGGATAACGTATGTTAGGTCTAGGTTAGCCCTGGGATTTTCACTCATCAGACTCATACTTTCGCATTCTTCACATACTTGTTGAACTGATCCTGGGTTTTTTCTGGTTTGGATCACGTAGTAATGTGGTACCACACTGAAACAGTCGATTAAACCTGGTTTCGATCAATATTTTAGAGGATAACGCAAGTTAGGTCTGGGATAGGTCTGGGATTTGCCCTCATCAAGCTCATACTTTCGCGTTTTTCACATACTTGTTGAACAGATCCTGGGTTTCTTCTGGTTTGGATCACGAAGTAGTGTGGTACCACACTGAAACAGTGAATTAAATCTGGTTTCCATGAATATCTTAGAGGACAACGCAAGTTAGGTCTAGGTTAGGTCTGGGATTTTCACTCATCAGACTCATACATTCGCATTCTTCACATACTTGTTGAACGGATCCTGGGTTTTTTCTGGTTTGGATCACGTAGTAATGTGGTACCACACTGAAACAGTCGAGTAAACCTGGTTTCGATCAAAATTTTAGAGGATAACGCAAGTTAGGTCTGGGATAGGTCTGGGATTTGACCTCATCAGACTCATACTTTCACACACTTCACATACTCCTTGAACAGATCCTGGGTTATTTTCTGGGTTGGATCACATAGTAATGTGGTACCACACTGAAACAGTCGATTAAACCAGGTTACGATCAATATTTTAGAGGATAACGCATGTTAGGTCTAGGTTAGGCCTGGGATTTTCACTCATCAGACTCATACTTTCGCATTCTTCACATACTTGTTGAACGGAGCCTGGGTTTTTTCTGGTTTGGATCACGTAGTAATGTGGGACCACACTGAAACAGTCAATAAAACCTGGTTTCGATCAATATTTTAGAGAATAATTCATGTTAGGTCTAGGTTAGGTCCGGGATTTGCTCTCATCAGGCTCATACTTTCGCATTCTTCGCATACTTGTTGAACTGATCCTGGGTTTTTTCTGGTTTGGATCACGTAGTAATGTGGTGCCACACTGAAACAGTCCATTAAACCTGGTTTCGATCAATATTTTAGAGGATAACGCATGTTAGGTCTAGGTTAGCCCTGGGATTTTCACTCTTCAGACTCATACTTTCGCATTCTTCACATACTTGTTGAACAGATCCTGGGTTTTTTCGGGTTTGGATCACGTAGTAGTGTGGTACCACACTGAAACAGTCCATTAAACCTGGTTTGGATCAATATTTTAGAGGATAACGTATGTTAGGTCTAGGTTAGGTCTGGGATTTTCACTCATCAGACTCATACTTTCGCGTTCTTCACATACTTGTTGAACGGATCCTGGGTTTTTTCTGGTTTGGATCACGTAGTAATGTGGGACCACACTGAAACAGTCAATTAAACCAGATTTCGATCAATATTTTAGAGAATAATTCATGTTAGGTCTAGGTTAGGTCTGGGATTTGCTCTCATCAGGCTTATTCTTTCGCATATTTCTCATACTTGATGGCTAGATCCTGGGCTCTTTCTGGATTGCATCACGTAGTAATGAAGTACAACACTGAACCAGTCAATTAAACCTGGTTTCCATCAATACCTTAGAGGACAACGCAAGTTAGGTCTAGGTTAGGTCTGGGATTTTCACTCATCAGACACATACTTTCGCGTTCTTCACATACTTGTTGAACGGATCCTGGGTTTTTTCTGGTTTGGATCACGTAGTATTGTGGGACCACACTGAAACAGTCAATTAAACCTGATTTCGATCAATATTTTAGAGAATAATTCATGTTAGGTCTAGGTTAGGTCTGGGATTTGCTCTCATCAGGCTTATTCTTTCGCATATTTCTCATACTTGATGGCTAGATCCTGGGCTCCTTCTGGATTGCACCACGTAGTAATGAAGTACAACACTGAATCAGTCAATTAAACCTGGTTTCCACCAATACCTTAGAGGACAACGCAAGTTAGGTCTGGGATATGTCTGGGATTTGCCCTCATCAGGCTCATACTTTCGCGTTTTTCACATACTTGTTGAACAGATCCTGGGTTTTTTCTGGTTTGGATCACGTAGTAGTGTGGTACCACACTGAAACAGTCGAACAAACCTGGTTTCGATCAAAATTTTAGAGGATAACGCAAGTTAGGTCTGGGATAGGTCTGGGATTTGACCTCATCAGGCTCATACTTTCGCATTCTTCACATACTTGTTGAACAGATCCTGGGTTTTTTCTGGTTTGGATCATGTAGTAATGTGGTACCACACTGAAGCAGTCGATTAAACTAGGTTTCGATCAATATTTAAGAGAATAATTCATGTTAAGTCTAGGTTAGGTCTGGGATTTGCTCTCATGAGGCCCATTCTTTCGCATATTTCTCATACTTGATGGCTAGATCCTGGGCTTTTCCTGGATTGCATCACGTAGTAATGAAGTACAACACTGCAACAGTCAATTAAATCTGGTTTCCATCAATATTTATGAGGATAACGCGCGTTTGGTCTAGGTTAGTCCTGGGATTTTCACTCATCAGACACATACTTTCGTATTCTTCACATACTTGTTGAACGGATCCTGGGTTTTTTCTGGTTTGGATCACGTAGTAATGTGGGACCACACTGAAACAGTCCATTAAACCTGGTTTGGATCAATATTTTAGAGGATAACGCATGTTAGGTTTGGGTTAGGTCTAGGATTTGCCCTCATCAGGCTCATACTTTCGCATATTTCTCATACTTCATGGCTAGATCCTGGGCTGTTTCTGGATTGTATCACGTAGTAATGTGGTACCACGCTGAAACAGTCAATTAAACCTGGTTTCGATCAATATTTTAGAGGATAACGCAAGTTAGGTCTGGGATAGGTCTGGGATTCGCCCTCATCAGGCTCATACTTTCGCGTTTTTCACATACTTGTTGAACTGATCCTGGGTTTTTTCTGGTTTGGATCACGTAGCAAAGTGGTACCACACTGAAACAGTCGATTAAAGCTGGTTTGGATCAATATTTTAGAGGATAACGCAAGTCTGGTCTGGGATAGGTCTGGGATTTTCACTCATCAGACTCATACTTTCGCATTCTTCACATACTCGTTGAACAGATCCTGGGTTTTTTCTGGTTTGGATCACGTAGTAGTGTGGTACCACACTGAAACAGTCCATTAAACCTGGTTTGGATCAATATTTTAGAGGATAACGCATGTTAGGTCTAGGTTAGGTCTGGGATTTTCACTCATCAGACTCATACATTCGCATTCTTCACATACTTGTTGAACGGATCCTGGGTTTTTTCTGGTTTGGATCACGTAGTAATGTGGTACCACACTGAAACAGTCGATTAAACCAGGTTTCGATCAATATTTAAGAGAATAATTAATGTTAGGTCTAGGTTAGGTCTGGGATTTGCTCTCATCAGGCTCATTCTTTCGCATATTTCCCATACTTGATGGCTAGATCCTGGGCTTTTCCTGGATTGCATCACGTAGTAATGAAGTACAACACTGCAACAGTCAATTAAATCTGGTTTCCATCAATATTTATGAGGATAACGCATGTTAGGTCTAGGTTAGTCCTGGGATTTTCACTCATCAGACACATACTTTCGTAATCTTCACATACTTGTTGAACGGATCCTGGGCTGTTTCTGGATTGTATCACGTAGTAATGTGGTACCACACTGAAACATTCAATTAAACCTGGTCTTGATAAATATTTTAGAGGATAACGCATGTTAGGTTTGGGTTAGGTCTAGGATTTACCCTCATCAGGCTCATACTTTCGCATATTTCTCATACTTCATGGCTAGATCCTGGGCTGTTTCTGGGTTGTGTCACGTAGTAATGTGGTACCACGCTGAAACAGTCAATTAAACCTGGTCTTGATAAATATTTTAGAGGGTAACGCTTGTTAGGACTAGGTTAGCCCTGGGATTTTCGCTCATCACACTCATACTTTCGCATTCTTCACGTACTTGTTGAACGGATCCTGGGTTTTTACTGGTTTGGATCAGGTAGTAATGAAGTGCAACACTGAAACAGTCAATTAAACCTGCTTCCATCAATATTTTAGAGGACAACGCATGTTAGGTCTAGGTTAGGCCGAGGATTATCACTCATCAGACTCATACTTTCGCATTCTCCACATACTTGTTGAACGGATCCTGGGTTTTTACTGGTTTGGATCACGTAGGAATGTGGTACCACACTGAAACAGTCGATTAAACCTGGTATCGATCAATATTTTAGAGAATAATTCATGTTAGGTCTAGGTTAGGTCTGGGATTTGCTCTCATCAGGCTCATTCTTTCGCATATTTCTCATACTTGATGGCTAGATCCTGGGCTTTTTCTGGATTGCATCACGTAGTAATGTGGGACCACACTGAAACAATCAATTAAACCTGGTCTTGATAAACATTTTAGAGGACAACGCATGTTAGGTCTGGGTTAGGTCTAGGATTTGCCCTCATCAGGCTCATACTTACGCGTTTTTCACATACTTGTTGAACAGATTCTGGGTTTTTTCTGGTTTGGGTCACGTAGTAATGTGGTACCACACTGAAACAGTCGATTAAACCAAGTTTCGATCAATAATTTTGAGGATAACGCATGTTAGGTCTAGGTTAGGCCTGGGATTTTCACTCATCAGACTCATACTTTCGCATTCTTCACATACTTGTTGAACGGATCCTGGGTATTTTCTGGTTTGGATCACGTAGTAATGTGGGGCCACACTGAAACAATCAATTAAACCTGGTCTTGATAAACATTTTAGAGGACAACGCATGTTAGGTCTGGGATAGGTCTGGGATTCGCCCTCATCAGGCTCATACTTTCGCGTTTTTCACATACTTGTTGAACTGATCCTGGGTTTTTTCTGGTTTGGATCACGTAGCATAGTGGTACCACACTGAAACAGTCGATTAAACCAGGTTTCGATCAATATTTAAGAGAATAATTAATGTTAGGTCTAGGTTAGGTCTGGGATTTGCTCTCATCAGGCTCATTCTTTCGCATATTTCCCATACTTGATGGCTAGATCCTGGGCTTTTCCTGGATTGCATCACGTAGTAATGAAGTACAACACTGCAACAGTCAATTAAATCTGGTTTCCATCAATATTTATGAGGATAACGCATGTTAGGTCTAGGTTAGTCCTGGGATTTTCACTCATCAGACACATACTTTCGTAATCTTCACATACTTGTTGAACGGATCCTGGGCTGTTTCTGGATTGTATCACGTAGTAATGTGGTACCACACTGAAACATTCAATTAAACCTGGTCTTGATAAATATTTTAGAGGATGACGCATGTTAGGTTTGGGTTAGGTCTAGGATTTACCCTCATCAGGCTCATACTTTCGCATATTTCTCATGCTTCATGGCTAGATCCTGGGCTGTTTCTGGGTTGTGTCACGTAGTAATGTGGTACCACGCTGAAACAGTCAATTAAACCTGGTCTTGATAAATATTTTAGAGGGTAACGCTTGTTAGGTCTAGGTTAGCGCTGGGATTTTCGCTCATCACACTCATACTTTCGCATTCTTCACGTACTTGTTGAACGGATCCTGGGTTTTTACTGGTTTGGATCAGGTAGTGATGAAGTGCAACACTGAAACAGTCAATTAAACCTGCTTCCATCAATATTTTAGAGGACAACGCATGTTAGGTCTAGGTTAGGCCGAGGATTATCACTCATCAGACTCATACTTTCGCATTCTCCACATACTTGTTGAACGGATCCTGGGTTTTTACTGGTTTGGATCACGTAGGAATGTGGTACCACACTGAAACAGTCGATTAAACCTGGTATCGATCAATATTTTAGAGAATAATTCATGTTAGGTCTAGGTTAGGTCTGGGATTTGCTCTCATCAGGCTCATTCTTTCGCATATTTCTCATACTTGATGGCTAGATCCTGGGCTTTTTCTGGATTGCATCACGTAGTAATGTAGGACCACACTGAAACAATCAATTAAACCTGGTCTTGATAAACATTTTAGAGGACAACGCATGTTAGGTCTGGGTTAGGTCTAGGATTTGCCCTCATCAGGCTCATACTTACGCGTTTTTCACATACTTGTTGAACAGATTCTGGGTTTTTTCTGGTTTGGGTCACGTAGTAATGTGGTACCACACTGAAACAGTCGATTAAACCAAGTTTCGATCAATAATTTTGAGGATAACGCATGTTAGGTCTAGGTTAGGCCTGGGATTTTCACTCATCAGACTCATACTTTCGCATTCTTCACATACTTGTTGAACGGATCCTGGGTTTTTTCTGGTTTGGATCACGTAGTAATGTGGGGCCACACTGAAACAATCAATTAAACCTGGTCTTGATAAACATTTTAGAGGACAACGCATGTTAGGTCTGGGATAGGTCTGGGATTCGCCCTCATCAGGCTCATACTTTCGCGTTTTTCACATACTTGTTGAACTGATCCTGGGTTTTTTCTGGTTTGGATCACGTAGCATAGTGGTACCACACTGAAACAGTCGATTAAACCAGGTTTCGATCAATATTTTAGAGGATAACGCAAGTTTGGTCTGGGATAGTTCTGGGATTTCCATTCCTCAGACTCATACTTTCGCATTCTTCACATACTTGTTGAACTGATCCTGGGTTTTTTCTGGTTTGGATCACGTAGCAATGTGGTACCACACTGAAACAGTCGATTAAACCTGGTTTCGATCAATATTTTAGAGGATAACGCAAGTTTGGTCTGGGATAGGTCTGGGATTTGCCCTCATCAGGCTCATACTTTCGCGATTTTCACATACTTGTTGAACAGATCCTGGGTTTTTTCTGGTTTGGATCAGGTAGTAATGTGGGACCACACTGAAACAATCAATTAAACCTGGTCATGATAAATATATTAGAGGATAACGCATGTTAGGTCTGGGTTAGGTCTAGGATTTGCCCTCGTCAGGCTCATACTTTCGCATATTTCTCATACTTGATGGCTAGATCCTGGGCTTTTTCTGGATTGCATCACGTAGTAATGAAGTACAACACTGAAACAGTCCATTAAACCTGGTTTGGATCAATATTTTAGAGGATAACGCATGTTAGGTCTAGGTTAGGTCTGGGATTTTCACTCATCAGACTCAAACTTTGGCATTCTTCACATACTTGTTGAACGGATCCTGGGTTTTTTCTGATTTGGATCAGGTAGTAATGTGGGTCCACACTGAAACAGTCAATTAAACCTGGTTTCGATCAATATTTTAGAGAATAATTCATGTTAGGTCTAGGTTAGGTCTGGGATTTGCTCTCATCAGGCTCATTCTTTCGCATATTTCTCATACATGATGGCTAGATCCTGGGCTTTTTCTGGATTGCATCACGTAGTAATGTGGGACCACACTGAGACGATCAATTAAACCTGGTCTGGATAAATATTTTAGAGGACAACGCATGTTAGGTCTGGGTTAGGTCTAGGATTTGCCCTCATCAGGCTCATACTTTCGCATATTTCTCATACTTCATGGCTAGATCCTGGGCTATTTCTGGATTGGATCACGTAGTAATGTGGTACCACACTGAAACAGTCGATTAAACCTGGTTTCGATTAATATTTCTGAGGATAACGCATGTTAGGACTGAGATCGGTCTGGGATTTGCCCTCATCAGGCTCATACTTTTGCAGTTTTAACATGCATGTTGACCTGATCGAGGGTTTTTTCTGCTTTGGATCACGTAGTAAAGTGGTACCACACTAAAACAGTCGATTAAACCTGGTTTCGATCAATATTTTAGAGGACAACGCATGTTAGGTCTAGGTTAGGCCTGGGATTTGCCCACATCAGGCTCATACTTTCGCATATTTCTCATACTTCATGGCTAGATCCTGGGCTGCTTCTGGATTGTATCACGTAGTAATGTGGTACCACGCTGAAACAGTCAATTAAACCTGGTTTTGTTCAATATTTTAGAGGATAACGCAAGTTAGGTCTGGGATAGGTTTGGGATTTGCCCTCATCAGGCTCATACTTTCGCACACTTCACATACTCGTTGACAAGATCCTGGGTTTTTTTCTGGTTTGGATCACGTAGTAATGTGGTACCACACTGAAACAGTCGATTAAGCCTGGTTTCGATTAATATTTTTGAGGATAACGCATGTTAGGTCTGGGATTTGCCCACATCATGCTCATACTTTCGCAGTTTTAACATGCATGATGACCTGATCGAGGGTTTTCTCTGCTTTGGATCACGTAGAAAAGTGGTACCACACTAAAACAGTCAATTAAACCTGGTTTCGATCAATATTTTAGAGGATAACGAAAGTTATGTCTAGTTTAGGTCTGGGATTTGCCCTCATCAGACTCATACTTTCGCATTCTTCACATACTTGTTGAAAAGATCCTGGGGTTTTTTCTGGTTTGGATCACGTAGTAATGTGGTACCACACTGAAACAGCCGATTAAACCTGGTTTCGATCAATATTTTTGGGGATAACGCATGTTATGTCTAGTTTAGGCCTGGGATTTGCTCTCATCAGGCTCATTCTTTCGCATATTTCTCATACTTGATGGCTAGATCCTGGAGTTTTTCTGGATTGCATCACGTAGTAATGTGGTACCACACTGAAACAGTCAATTAAACCTGGTTTCCATCAATATTTTAGAGGACAACGCATGTTAGGTCTGGGATAGGCCTGGGATTTGCCCTCATCAGGATCATACTTTCGCAGTTTTAACATACATGTTGACCTGATCGAGGGTTTTTTCTGCTTTGCATCACGTAGTAAAGTGGTACCACACTGAAGCAGTCCATTAAACTTGGTTTGGATCAATATTTTAGAGGATAACGCATGTTAGGTCTAGGTTAGGTCTGGGATTTGCTCTCATCAGGCTCATTCTTTCGCATATTTCTCATACATGATGGCTAGATCCTGGGCTTTTTCTGGATTGCATCACGTAGTAATGTGGGACCACACTGAAACAATCAATTAAACCTGGTCTTGATAAATATTTTAGAAGACAACGCATGTTAGGTCTGGGTTAGGTCTAGGATTTGCCCTCATCAGGCTCATACTTTCGCATATTTCTCATACTTCATGGCTAGATCCTGGGCTGTTTCTGGATTGTATCACGTAGTAATGCGGTACCACGCTGAAACAGTCAATAAAACCTGGTTTCGATCAATATTTTAGAGGATAACGCAAGTTTGGTCTGGGATAGGTCTGGGATTTGCCCTCATCAGGCTCATACTTACGCGTTTTTCACATACTTGTTGAACAGATTCTGGGTTTTTTCTGGTTTGGGTCACGTAGTAATGTGGTACCACACTGAAACAGTCGATTAAACCAGGTTTCGATCAATATTTTAGAGGATAACGCAAGTTTGGTCTGGGATAGGTCTGGGATTTGCCCTCATCAGGCTCATACTTACGCGTTTTTCACATACTTGTTGAACAGATTCTGGGTTTTTACTGGTTTGTGTCACGTAGTAATGTGGTACCACACTGAAACAGTCGATTAAACCAGGTTTCGATCAATAATTTTGAGGATAACGCATGTTAGGTCTAGGTTAGGCCTGGGATTTTCACTCATCAGACTCATACAATCGCATTCTTCACATAGTTGTTGAACGGATCCTGGGTTTTTTCTGGTTTGGATCACGTAGTAATGTGGGGCCACACTGAAACAATCAATTAAACCTGGTCATGGTAAATATTTTAGAGGATAACGCATGTTAGGTCTGGGTTAGGTCTAGGCTTTGCCCTCGTCAGGCTCATACTTTCGCATGTTTCTCATGCTTCATGGCTAGATCCTGGGCTATTTCTGGACTGGATCACGTAGTAATGTGGTACCACACTGAAACAGTCAATTAAACCTGGTTTCGATCAATATTTTAGAGGATAACGGAAGTTAGGTCTGGGATAGGTCTGGGATTTGCCCTCATCAGGCTCATACTTTCGCGTTTTTCACATACTTGTTGAACAGATCCTGGGTTTTTTCTGGTTTGGGTCACGTAGTAATGTGGTACCACACTGAAACAGTCGATTAAACCAGGTTTCGATCAATATTTTTGAGGATAACGCATGTTAGGTCTAGGTTAGGCCTGGATTTTCACTCATCAGACACATACTTTCGTATTCTTCACATACTTGTTGAACGGATCCTGGGTTTTTTCTGGTTTGGATCACGTAGTAATGTGGGACCTCACTGCAACAGTCCATTAAACCTGGTTTGGATCAATATTTTAGAGGATAACGCAAGTTTGGTCTGGGATAGGTCTGGGATTTGCCCCCATCAGACTCATACTATCGCATATTTCTTATACTTCATGGCTATATCCTGGGATATTTCTGGATTGCATCACGTAGTAATGTGGTACCACACTGAAACAATCAATTAAACCTGGTTTCGCTCAATATTTTAGAAGATGACGCGTGTTAGGTTTAGGTTTGGCCTGGGATTATCCCTCATCAGACTCATACTTTCGCACACTTCACATACTCCTTGACAAGATCCAGGGTTTTTTTCTGGTTTGGATCACGTAGTAATGTGGTACCACACTGAAACAGTCGATTAAACCTGGTTTCGATTAATATTTTTGAGGATAACGCATGTTAGGTCTAGTTTAGGCCTGGGATTTGCCCTCATCAGACTCATACTTTCGCATACTTCACATACTTATTGAACAGATCCTGGGCTTTTTTCTGCTTTGGATCACGTAGTAAAGAGGTACCACACTGAAGCAGTCCATTAAACCTGGTTTGGATCAATATTTTAGAGGATAACGCATGTTAGGTTTGGGTTAGGTCTAGGATTTGCCCTCATCAGGCTGATACTTTCGCATATTTCTCATACTTCATGGCTAGATCCTGGGCTGTTTCTGGATTGTATCACGTAATAATGTGGTACCACGCTGAAACAGTCAATTAAACCTGGTTTCGATCAATATTTTAGAGGATAACGGAAGTTAGGTCTGGGATAGGTCTGGGATTTTCACTCATCAGACTCATACTTTCGCATTCTTCACATACTTGTTGAACAGATCCTGGGTTTTTTCTGGTTTGGGTCCGGTAGTAATGTGGTACCACACTGAAACAGTCGATTAAACCAGGTTTCGATCAATATTTTTGAGGGTAACGCATGTTAGGTCTGGGTTAGGTCTAGGATTTGCCCTCGTCAGGCTCATACTTTCGCATTCTTCCCATACTTGTTAAACGGATCCTGGGTTTTTTCCGGTTTGGATCACGTAGTAATGTGGGACCACACTGAAACAATCAATTAAACCTATTCATGATAAATATTTTAGAGGATAACGCATGTTAGGTCTGGGATAGGTCTGGGATTTGCCCTCACCATACTCATACTTTCGCACACTTCACAAACTCGTTGAACAGATCCTGGGTTATTTTCTGGTTTGGATCACATAGTAATGTGGTACCACACTGAAACAGTCGATTAAACCAGGTTTTGATCAATATTTTTGAGGAGAACGCATGTTAGGTCTAGTTTAGGCCTGGGATTTGCCCTCATCAGACTCATACTTTCGCATACTTCATATACTTGTTGAACATGTCCTGGGTTTTTTTCTGGTTTGGATCACGTAGTAATGTGGTACCATTCTGAAACAGTCGATTAAACCTGGTTTCGATCAATATTTTTGAGGATAACGCATGTTAGGTCTAGGTTAGGCCGGGGATTTTCACTCATCAGACTCATACTTTCGCATTCTTCACATACTTGTTGGACGGATCCTGGGTTTTTTCTGGTTTGGATCACGTAGTAATGTGGGACCACACTGAAACAGTCAATTAAACCAGGTTTCGATCAATATTTTTGAGGATAACGCATGTTTGGTCTAGGTTAGGCCTGGGACTTTCACTCATCAGACTCATACTTTCGCATTCTTCACATACTTGTTGAACGGATCCTGGGTTTTTTCTGGTTTGGATCACGTAGTAATGTGGGACCACACTGAAACAATGAATTAAACCTGGTCTTGGTAAATATTTTTGAGGATAACGCAAGTTAGGTCTGGGATAGGTCTGGGATTTGCCCTCATCAGGCCCATACTTTCGCGTTTTTCACATACTTGTTGAACAGATCCTGGGTTTTTTCCGGTTTGGGTCACGTAGTAGTGTGGTACCACACTGAAACAGTCGATTAAACCTGGCTTCGATCAATATTTTTGAGGATAACGCATGTTAGGTCTAGGTTAGGCCGGGGATTTTCATTCATCAGACTCATACTTTCGCATTCTTCACATACTTGTAGGACGGATCCTGGGTTTTTTTCTGGTTTGGATCACGTAGTAATGTGGTACCACACTGAAACATTCAATTAACCTGGTCTTGATAAATATTTTAGAGGATAACGCATGTTAGGTTAGGGTTAGGTCTAGGATTTGCCCCCGTCAGGCTCATACTTTCGCATATTTCTCATACTTCATGGCTGGATCCTGGGCTATTTCTGGATTGGATCACGTAGTAATGTGGTACCACACTGAAACAGTCAATTAAACCTGGTTTTGATCAATATTTTAGAGAATAATCCATGTTAGGTCTAGGTTAGGTCTGGGATTTGCTCTCATTAGGCTCATTCTTTCGCATATTTCTCATACTTGATGGATAGATCCTGGGCTTTTTCTGGATTGCATCACGTAGTAAGGAAGTACAACACTGAAACAGACAATTAAACCTGGTTTCGATTAATATTTTTGAGGATAACGCATGTTACGTCTGGGATAGGTCTGGGATTTGCCCTCATCAGACTCATACTTTCGCAGTTTTAACATGCATGTTGACCTGATCGAGGGTTTTTTCTGCTTTGGATCACGTAGTAAAGTGGTACCACACTAAAACAGTCAATTAAACCTGGTTTCGATCAACATTTTAGAGGATAACGAAAGTTATGTCTAGTTTAGGCCTGGGATTTGCTCTCATCAGGCTCATTCTTTCGCATATTTCTCATACTTGATGGCTAGATCCTGGAGTTTTTCTGGATTGCATCACGTAGTAATGTGGTACCACACTGAAACAGTCAATTAAACCTGGTTTCCATCAATATTTTAGAGGACAACGCATGTTAGGTCTGGGATAGGCCTGGGATTTGCCCTCATCAGGATCATACTTTCGCAGTTTTAACATACATGTTGACCTGATCGAGGGTTTTTTCTGCTTTGCATCACGTAGTAAAGTGGTACCACACTGAAGCAGTCCATTAAACTTGGTTTGGATCAATATTTTAGAGGATAACGCATGTTAGGTCTAGGTTAGGTCTGGGATTTGCTCTCATCAGGCTCATTCTTTCGCATATTTCTCATACATGATGGCTAGATCCTGGGCGTTTTCTGGATTGCATCACGTAGTAATGTGGGACCACACTGAAACAATCAATTAAACCTGGTCTTGATAAATATTTTAGAAGACAACGCATGTTAGGTCTGGGTTAGGTCTAGGATTTGCCCTCATCAGGCTCATACTTTCGCATATTTCTCATACTTCATGGCTAGATCCTGGGCTGTTTCTGGATTGTATCACGTAGTAATGCGGTACCAAACTGAAACAGTCAATAAAACCTGGTTTCGATCAATATTTTAGAGGATAACGCAAGTTTGGTCTGGGATAGGTCTGGGATTTGCCCTCATCAGGCTCATACTTACGCGTTTTTCACATACTTGTTGAACAGATTCTGGGTTTTTTCTGGTTTGGGTCACGTAGTAATGTGGTACCACACTGAAACAGTCGATTAAACCAGGTTTCGATCAATATTTTAGAGGATAACGCAAGTTTGGTCTGGGATAGGTCTGGGATTTGCCCTCATCAGGCTCATACTTACGCGTTTTTCACATACTTGTTGAACAGATTCTGGGTTTTTACTGGTTTGTGTCACGTAGTAATGTGGTACCACACTGAAACAGTCGATTAAACCAGGTTTCGATCAATAATTGTGAGGATAACGCATGTTAGGTCTAGGTTAGGCCTGGGATTTTCACTCATCAGACTCATACAATCGCATTCTTCACATACTTGTTGAACGGATCCTGGGTTTTTTCTGGTTTGGATCACGTAGTAATGTGGGGCCACACTGAAACAATCAATTAAACCTGGTCATGGTAAATATTTTAGAGGATAACGCATGTTAGGTCTGGGTTAGGTCTAGGCTTTGCCCTCGTCAGGCTCATACTTTCGCATGTTTCTCATGCTTCATGGCTAGATCCTGGGCTATTTCTGGACTGGATCACGTAGTAATGTGGTACCACACTGAAACAGTCAATTAAACCTGGTTTCGATCAATATTTTAGAGGATAACGGAAGTTAGGTCTGGGATAGGTCTGGGATTTGCCCTCATCAGGCTCATACTTTCGCGTTTTTCACATACTTGTTGAACAGATCCTGGGTTTTTTCTGGTTTGGGTCACGTAGTAATGTGGTACCACACTGAAACAGTCGATTAAACCAGGTTTCGATCAATATTTTTGAGGATAACGCATGTTAGGTCTAGGTTAGGCCTGGATTTTCACTCATCAGACACATACTTTCGTATTCTTCACATACTTGTTGAACGGATCCTGGGTTTTTTCTGGTTTGGATCACGTAGTAATGTGGGACCTCACTGCAACAGTCCATTAAACCTGGTTTGGATCAATATTTTAGAGGATAACGCAAGTTTGGTCTGGGATAGGTCTGGGATTTGCCCCCATCAGACTCATACTATCGCATATTTCTTATACTTCATGGCTATATCCTGGGATATTTCTGGATTGCATCACGTAGTAATGTGGTACCACACTGAAACAATCAATTAAACCTGGTTTCGCTCAATATTTTAGAAGATGACGCGTGTTAGGTTTGGGTTTGGCCTGGGATTATCCCTCATCAGACTCATACTTTCGCACACTTCACATACTCCTTGACAAGATCCAGGGTTTTTTTCTGGTTTGGATCACGTAGTAATGTGGTACCACACTGAAACAGTCGATTAAACCTGGTTTCGATTAATATTTTTGAGGATAACGCATGTTAGGTCTAGTTTAGGCCTGGGATTTGCCCTCATCAGACTCATACTTTCGCATACTTCACATACTTATTGAACAGATCCTGGGTTTTTTTCTGCTTTGGATCACGTAGTAAAGAGGTACCACACTGAAGCAGTCCATTAAACCTGGTTTGGATCAATATTTTAGAGGATAACGCATGTTAGGTTTGGGTTAGGTCTAGGATTTGCCCTCATAAGGCTGATACTTTCGCATATTTCTCATACTTCATGGCTAGATCCTGGGCTGTTTCTGGATTGTATCACGTAATAATGTGGTACCACGCTGAAACAGTCAATTAAACCTGGTTTCGATCAATATTTTAGAGGATAACGGAAGTTAGGTCTGGGATAGGTCTGGGATTTTCACTCATCAGACTCATACTTTCGCATTCTTCACATACTTGTTGAACAGATCCTGGGTTTTTTCTGGTTTGGGTCCGGTAGTAATGTGGTACCACACTGAAACAGTCGATTAAACCAGGTTTCGATCAATATTTTTGAGGGTAACGCATGTTAGGTCTGGGTTAGGTCTAGGATTTGCCCTCGTCAGGCTCATACTTTCGCATTCTTCCCATACTTGTTAAACGGATCCTGGGTTTTTTCCGGTTTGGATCACGTAGTAATGTGGGACCACACTGAAACAATCAATTAAACCTATTCATGATAAATATTTTAGAGGATAACGCATGTTAGGTCTGGGATAGGTCTGGGATTTGCCCTCACCATACTCATACTTTCGCACACTTCACAAACTCGTTGAACAGATCCTGGGTTATTTTCTGGTTTGGATCACATAGTAATGTGGTACCACACTGAAACAGTCGATTAAACCAGGTTTTGATCAATATTTTTGAGGAGAACGCATGTTAGGTCTAGTTTAGGCCTGGGATTTGCCCTCATCAGACTCATACTTTCGCATACTTCATATACTTGTTGAACATGTCCTGGGTTTTTTTCTGGTTTGGATCACGTAGTAATGTGGTACCATTCTGAAACAGTCGATTAAACCTGGTTTCGATCAATATTTTTGAGGATAACGCATGTTAGGTCTAGGTTAGGCCGGGGATTTTCACTCATCAGACTCATACTTTCGCATTCTTCACATACTTGTTGGACGGATCCTGGGTTTTTTCTGGTTTGGATCACGTAGTAATGTGGGACCACACTGAAACAGTCAATTAAACCAGGTTTCGATCAATATTTTTGAGGATAACGCATGTTTGGTCTAGGTTAGGCCTGGGACTTTCACTCATCAGACTCATACTTTCGCATTCTTCACATACTTGTTGAACGGATCCTGGGTTTTTTCTGGTTTGGATCACGTAGTAATGTGGGACCACACTGAAACAATGAATTAAACCTGGTCTTGGTAAATATTTTTGAGGATAACGCAAGTTAGGTCTGGGATAGGTCTGGGATTTGCCCTCATCAGGCCCATACTTTCGCGTTTTTCACATACTTGTTGAACAGATCCTGGGTTTTTTCCGGTTTGGGTCACGTAGTAGTGTGGTACCACACTGAAACAGTCGATTAAACCTGGCTTCGATCAATATTTTTGAGGATAACGCATGTTAGGTCTAGGTTAGGCCGGGGATTTTCATTCATCAGACTCATACTTTCGCATTCTTCACATACTTGTAGGACGGATCCTGGGTTTTTTTCTGGTTTGGATCACGTAGTAATGTGGTACCACACTGAAACATTCAATTAACCTGGTCTTGATAAATATTTTAGAGGATAACGCATGTTAGGTTAGGGTTAGGTCTAGGATTTGCCCCCGTCAGGCTCATACTTTCGCATATTTCTCATACTTCATGGCTGGATCCTGGGCTATTTCTGGATTGGATCACGTAGTAATGTGGTACCACACTGAAACAGTCAATTAAACCTGGTTTTGATCAATATTTTAGAGAATAATCCATGTTAGGTCTAGGTTAGGTCTGGGATTTGCTCTCATTAGGCTCATTCTTTCGCATATTTCTCATACTTGATGGATAGATCCTGGGCTTTTTCTGGATTGCATCACGTAGTAAGGAAGTACAACACTGAAACAGACAATTAAACCTGGTTTCGATTAATATTTTTGAGGATAACGCATGTTACGTCTGGGATAGGTCTGGGATTTGCCCTCATCAGACTCATACTTTCGCAGTTTTAACATGCATGTTGACCTGATCGAGGGTTTTTTCTGCTTTGGATCACGTAGTAAAGTGGTACCACACTAAAACAGTCAATTAAACCTGGTTTCGATCAACATTTTAGAGGATAACGAAAGTTATGTCTAGTTTAGGCCTGGGATTTGCTCTCATCAGGCTCATTCTTTCGCATATTTCTCATACTTGATGGCTAGATCCTGGAGTTTTTCTGGATTGCATCACGTAGTAATGTGGTACCACACTGAAACAGTCAATTAAACCTGGTTTCCATCAATATTTTAGAGGACAACGCATGTTAGGTCTGGGATAGGCCTGGGATTTGCCCTCATCAGGATCATACTTTCGCAGTTTTAACATACATGTTGACCTGATCGAGGGTTTTTTCTGCTTTGCATCACGTAGTAAAGTGGTACCACACTGAAGCAGTCCATTAAACTTGGTTTGGATCAATATTTTAGAGGATAACGCATGTTAGGTCTAGGTTAGGTCTGGGATTTGCTCTCATCAGGCTCATTCTTTCGCATATTTCTCATACATGATGGCTAGATCCTGGGCGTTTTCTGGATTGCATCACGTAGTAATGTGGGACCACACTGAAACAATCAATTAAACCTGGTCTTGATAAATATTTTAGAAGACAACGCATGTTAGGTCTGGGTTAGGTCTAGGATTTGCCCTCATCAGGCTCATACTTTCGCATATTTCTCATACTTCATGGCTAGATCCTGGGCTGTTTCTGGATTGTATCACGTAGTAATGCGGTACCAAACTGAAACAGTCAATAAAACCTGGTTTCGATCAATATTTTAGAGGATAACGCAAGTTTGGTCTGGGATAGGTCTGGGATTTGCCCTCATCAGGCTCATACTTACGCGTTTTTCACATACTTGTTGAACAGATTCTGGGTTTTTTCTGGTTTGGGTCACGTAGTAATGTGGTACCACACTGAAACAGTCGATTAAACCAGGTTTCGATCAATATTTTAGAGGATAACGCAAGTTTGGTCTGGGATAGGTCTGGGATTTGCCCTCATCAGGCTCATACTTACGCGTTTTTCACATACTTGTTGAACAGATTCTGGGTTTTTACTGGTTTGTGTCACGTAGTAATGTGGTACCACACTGAAACAGTCGATTAAACCAGGTTTCGATCAATAATTGTGAGGATAACGCATGTTAGGTCTAGGTTAGGCCTGGGATTTTCACTCATCAGACTCATACAATCGCATTCTTCACATACTTGTTGAACGGATCCTGGGTTTTTTCTGGTTTGGATCACGTAGTAATGTGGGGCCACACTGAAACAATCAATTAAACCTGGTCATGGTAAATATTTTAGAGGATAACGCATGTTAGGTCTGGGTTAGGTCTAGGCTTTGCCCTCGTCAGGCTCATACTTTCGCATGTTTCTCATGCTTCATGGCTAGATCCTGGGCTATTTCTGGACTGGATCACGTAGTAATGTGGTACCACACTGAAACAGTCAATTAAACCTGGTTTCGATCAATATTTTAGAGGATAACGGAAGTTAGGTCTGGGATAGGTCTGGGATTTGCCCTCATCAGGCTCATACTTTCGCGTTTTTCACATACTTGTTGAACAGATCCTGGGTTTTTTCTGGTTTGGGTCACGTAGTAATGTGGTACCACACTGAAACAGTCGATTAAACCAGGTTTCGATCAATATTTTTGAGGATAACGCATGTTAGGTCTAGGTTAGGCCTGGATTTTCACTCATCAGACACATACTTTCGTATTCTTCACATACTTGTTGAACGGATCCTGGGTTTTTTCTGGTTTGGATCACGTAGTAATGTGGGACCTCACTGCAACAGTCCATTAAACCTGGTTTGGATCAATATTTTAGAGGATAACGCAAGTTTGGTCTGGGATAGGTCTGGGATTTGCCCCCATCAGACTCATACTATCGCATATTTCTTATACTTCATGGCTATATCCTGGGATATTTCTGGATTGCATCACGTAGTAATGTGGTACCACACTGAAACAATCAATTAAACCTGGTTTCGCTCAATATTTTAGAAGATGACGCGTGTTAGGTTTGGGTTTGGCCTGGGATTATCCCTCATCAGACTCATACTTTCGCACACTTCACATACTCCTTGACAAGATCCAGGGTTTTTTTCTGGTTTGGATCACGTAGTAATGTGGTACCACACTGAAACAGTCGATTAAACCTGGTTTCGATTAATATTTTTGAGGATAACGCATGTTAGGTCTAGTTTAGGCCTGGGATTTGCCCTCATCAGACTCATACTTTCGCATACTTCACATACTTATTGAACAGATCCTGGGTTTTTTTCTGCTTTGGATCACGTAGTAAAGAGGTACCACACTGAAGCAGTCCATTAAACCTGGTTTGGATCAATATTTTAGAGGATAACGCATGTTAGGTTTGGGTTAGGTCTAGGATTTGCCCTCATAAGGCTGATACTTTCGCATATTTCTCATACTTCATGGCTAGATCCTGGGCTGTTTCTGGATTGTATCACGTAATAATGTGGTACCACGCTGAAACAGTCAATTAAACCTGGTTTCGATCAATATTTTAGAGGATAACGCAAGTTAGGTCTGGGATAGGTCTGGGATTTTCACTCATCAGACTCATACTTTCGCATTCTTCACATACTTGTTGAACAGATCCTGGGTTTTTTCTGGTTTGGGTCCGGTAGTAATGTGGTACCACACTGAAACAGTCGATTAAACCAGGTTTCGATCAATATTTTTGAGGGTAACGCATGTTAGGTCTGGGTTAGGTCTAGGATTTGCCCTCGTCAGGCTCATACTTTCGCATTCTTCCCATACTTGTTAAACGGATCCTGGGTTTTTTCCGGTTTGGATCACGTAGTAATGTGGGACCACACTGAAACAATCAATTAAACCTAGTCATGATAAATATTTTAGAGGATAACGCATGTTAGGTCTGGGATAGGTCTGGGATTTGCCCTCACCATACTCATACTTTCGCACACTTCACAAACTCGTTGAACAGATCCTGGGTTATTTTCTGGTTTGGATCACATAGTAATGTGGTATCACACTGAAACAGTAGATTAAACCTGGTTTCGATCAATATTTTTGAGGATAACGCATGTTAGGTCTAGGTTAGGCCGGGGATTTTCACTCATCAGACTCATACTTTCGCATTCTTCACATACTTGTTGGACGGATCCTGGGTTTTTTCTGGTTTGGATCACGTAGTAATGTGGGACCACACTGAAACAATCAATTAAACCTGGTCTTGATAAATATTTTAGAGGATAACGCATGTTAGGTCTGGGATAGGACTGGGATTTGCCCTCATCATACTCATACTTTCGCATTCTTCACATACTTGTTGAACAGATCCTGGGTGTTTTCCGGTTTTGGTCACGTAGTAGTGTGGTACCACACTGAAACAGTCGATTAAACCTGGTTTGGATCAATATTATAGAGGATAACCCAAGTTTGGTCTGGGATAGGTCTGGGATTTTCACTCATCAGACTCATACCTTAGCATTCTTCACATACTTGTTGAACAGATCCTGGGTTTTTTCTGGTTTGGGTCCCGTAGTAATGTGGTACCACACTGAAACAGTCAATTAAACCAGGTTTCGATCAATATTTTTGAGGATAACGCATGTTTGGTCTAGGTTAGGCCTGGGACTTTCACTCATCAGACTCATACTTTCGCATTCTTCACATACTTGTTGAACGGATCCTGGGTTTTTTCTGGTTTGGATCACGTAGTAATGTGGGACCACACTGAAACAATGAATTAAACCTGGTCTTGGTAAATATTTTTGAGGATAACGCAAGTTAGGTCTGGGATAGGTCTGGGATTTGCCCTCATCAGGCCCATACTTTCGCGTTTTTCACATACTTGTTGAACAGATCCTGGGTTTTTTCCGGTGTGGGTCACGTAGTAGTGTGGTACCACACTGAAACAGTCGATTAAACCTGGCTTCGATCAATATTTTTGAGGATAACGCATGTTAGGTCTAGGTTAGGCCGGGGATTTTCAGTCATCAGACTCATACTTTCGCATTCTTCACATACTTGTAGGACGGATCCTGGGGTTTTTTCTGGTTTGGATCACGTAGTAATGTGGGACCACACTGAAACAATCAATTAAACCTGGTCTTGATAAATATTTTAGAGGATAACGCATGTTTGGTCTGGGATAGGTCTGGGATTTGCCCTCATCATACTCATACTTCCGCACACTTCACAAACTCGTTGAACAGATCCTGGGTTATTTTCTGGTTTGGATCACATAGTAATGTGGTATCACACTGAAACAGTAGATTAAACCAGGTTTTGATCAATATTTTTGAGGATAACGCATGTTAGGTCTAGTTTAGGCCTGGGATTTGCCCTCATCAGACTCATACTTTCGCATACTTCAAATACTTGTTGAACATGTCCTGGGTTTTTTTCTGGTTTGGATCACGTAGTAATGTGGCGCCACACTGAAACAGTCGATTAAACCTGGTTTCGATCAATATTTTTGAGGATAACGCATGTTAGGTATAGGTTAGGCCGAGGATTTTCACTCATCAGACTCATACTTTCGCATTCTCCACATACTTGTTGAACGGATCCTGAGTTTTTTCTGGTTTGGATCACATAGTAATGTGGTACCACACTGAAACAGACGATTAAACCAGGGTTCGATCAATATTTTTGAGGATAACGCATGTTAGGTCTAGGTTAGGCCGGGGTTTTTCACTCATCACACTCATACTTTCGAATTCTTCACATACTTGTTGAACGGATCCTGGGTTTTTACTGGTTTGGATCACGTAGTAATGTGGTACCACACTGAAACATTCAATTAAAGCTGGCCTTGATAAATATTTTAGAGGATAACGCATGTTAGGTTTGGGTTAGGTCTAGGATTTGCCCTCATCAGGCCCATACTTTCGCATATTTCTCATACTTCATGGCTAGATCCTGGGCTGTTTCTGGATTGTGTCACGTAATAATGTGGTACCACGCTGAAACAGTCAATTAAACCTGGTCTTGATAAATATTTTAGAGGATAACGCTTGTTAGGTCTAGGTTAGCTCTGGGATTTTCACTCATCAGACTCGTACTTTCGCATTCTCCACATACTTGTTGAACGGATCCTTGGTTTTAAATGGTTTGGATCACGTAGTAATGTGGTACCACAATGAAACATTCAACTAAAGCTGGTCTTGATAAATATTTTAGAGGATAACGCATGTTAGGTCTGGGATAGGTCTGGGATTTGCCCTCATCATACTCATACTTTCGCACACTTCACATACTCCTTGAACAGATCCTGGATTATTTTCAGGTTTTGTTCACATAGTAATGTGGTACCACACTGAAACAGTCGATTAAACCAGGTTTTGATCAATATTTTTGAGGATAACGCATGTTACGTCTAGCTTAGACGTGGGATTTGCCCTCATCAGACTCATTCTTTCGCATACTTCAAATACTTGTTGAACAGGTCCTGGGTTTTTTTCTGGTTTGGATCACGTAGTCATGTGGTACCACACTGAAACAGTCGATTAAACCTGGTTTCGATCAATATTTTTGAGGATAACGCATGTTAGGTCTAGGTTAGGCCGGGGTTTTTCAGTCATCACACTCATACTTTCGCATTCTTCACATACTTGTTGGACGGATCCTGGGTTTTTACTAGTTTGGATGACGTAGTAATGAAGTGCAACACTGAAACAGTCAATTAAACCTGGTTTCGATCAACATTTTAGAGGACAACGCATGTTAGGTCTAGGTTAGGCCGAGGATTTTCACTCATCAGACTCATACTTTCGCATTCTCCACATACTTGTTGAACGGATCCTGGGTTTTTACTGGTTTGGATCACGTAGTAATGTGGTACCACACTGAAACAGTCGATAAAACCAGGTTTCGATCAATATTTTTGAGGATAACGCAAGTTAGGTCTGGGATAGGACTGGGATTTGCCCTCATCCGGCTCATGCTTTCGCGTTTTTCACACACTTGTTGAACAGATCCTGGGTTTTTCCCGGTTTGGGTCACGTAGTAGTGTGGTACCACACTGAAACAGTCGATTAAACCTGGTTTCGATCAATATTTTAGAGGATAACGCATGTTAGGTCTGGGTTAGGTCTAGGATTTGCCCCCATCAGGCTCATACTTTCGCATATTTCTCATACTTCATGGCTGGATCCTGGGCTATTTCTGGATTGGATCACGTAGTAATGTGGTACCACACTGAAACATTTAATTAAACCTGGTCTTGATAAATATTTTAGAGGATAATGCATGTTAGGTCTCGGATAGGTCTGGGATTTGCCCTCATCAGACTCATACTTTCGCACACTTCACATACTCGTTGAACAGATCCTGGGTTATTTTCTGGTTTGGATCACGTAGTAATGTGGTACCACACTGAAATAGTCGACTAAACCTGGTTTCGATCAATATTTTTGAGGATAACGCATGTTTGGTCTGGGTTAGGTCTAGGATTTGCCCTCGTCAGGCTCATACTTTCGCATATTTCTGATACTTCATGGCTAGATCCTGGGCTGTTTCTGGATTGTATCACGTAGTAGTGTGGTACCACACTGAAACAGTCGATTAAACCTGGTTTCGATCAATATTTTTGAGGATAACGCATGTTAGGTCTATGTTAGGCCGGGGATTTTCACTCATCAGACTCATACTTTCGCATTCTTCACATACTTGTTGAACGGAACCTGGGTTTTTTCTGGTTTGGATCACGTAGTAATGTGGGACCACACTGAAACAATCAATTAAACCTGGTCTTGATAAATATTTTAGAGGATAACGCATGTTAGGTCTGGGTTAGGTCTAGGATTTGCCCTCGTCAGGCTCATACTTTCGCATATTTCTCATATTTCATGGCTAGATCCTGGGCTATTTCTGGATTGGATCACGTAGTAATGTGGTAACACACTGAAATCGACGATTAAACCAGGTTTCGATCAATATATTTGAGGATAACGCATGTTAGGTCTAGGTTAGGCCGGGGTTTTTCACTGACCACACTCATACTTTCGCATTCTTCACATACTTGTTGAACGGATCCTGGGTTTTTACTGGTATGGATCACGTAGTAATGAAGTGCAACACTGAAACAGTCAATTAAACCTGGCTTCCATCAATATTTTAGAGGACAACGCACGTTAGGTCTAGGTTAGGCCTGGGATTTGCCCACACCAGGGTCATACTTTCGCAGTTTTAACATACATGTTGACCTGATCGAGGGTTTTTTCTGCTTTGGATCACGCAGTAAAGTGGTACCACACTGAAACAGTCCATTAAACCTGGTTTGGATCAATATTTTAGAGGATAACGCAAGTTTGGTCTGGGATAGGTCTGGGATTTGCCCCCATCAGACTCATACTATCGCATATTTCTTATACTTCATGGCTATATCCTGGGATATTTCTGGATTGCATCACGTAGTAATGTGGTACCACACTGAAACAATCAATTAAACCTGGTTTCGCTCAATATTTTAGAGGATAACGCTTGTTAGGTCTAGGTTAGCCCTGGGACTTTCACTCATCAGACTCATACTTTCGCATTCTTCACATACTTGTTGAACGGATACAGGGTTTTTTCTGGTTTGGTTCACGTAGTAATGTGGTACCACACTGAAACATTCAATTAAACCAGGTTTCGATCAATATTTTGGAGGATAGCGCATGTTAGGTCTAGGTTAGGCCTGGATTTTCACTCATCAGACACATACTTTCGTATTCTTCACATACTTGTTGAACGGATCCTGGGTTTTTTCTGGTTTGGATCACGTAGTAATGTGGGACCTCACTGCAACAGTCCATTAAACCTGGTTTGGATCAATATTTTAGAGGATAACGCAAGTTTGGTCTGGGATAGGTCTGGGATTTGCCCCCATCAGACTCATACTATCGCATATTTCTTATACTTCATGGCTATATCCTGGGATATTTCTGGATTGCATCACGTAGTAATGTGGTACCACACTGAAACAATCAATTAAACCTGGTTTCGCTCAATATTTTAGAAGATGACGCGTGTTAGGTTTAGGTTTGGCCTGGGATTATCCCTCATCAGACTCATACTTTCGCACACTTCACATACTCCTTGACAAGATCCAGGGTTTTTTTCTGGTTTCGATCACGTAGTAATGTGGTACCACACTGAAACAGTCGATTAAACCTGGTTTCGATTAATATTTTTGAGGATAACGCATGTTAGGTCTAGTTTAGGCCTAGATTTGCCCTCATCAGACTCATACTTTCGCATACTTCACATACTTATTGAACAGATCCTGGGTTTTTACTGGTTTGGTTCACGTAGTAATGTAGTACCATTCTGAAATAGTCGATTAAACCTGGTTTCGATCAATATTTTTGAGGATAACGCATGTTAGGTCTAGGTTAGGCCGGGGATTTTCACTCTTCAGACTCATACTTTCGCATTCTTCACATACTTGTTGAACAGATCCTGGGTTTTTTCGGGTTTGGATCACGTAGTAGTGTGGTACCACACTGAAACAGTCCATTAAACCTGGTTTGGATCAATATTTTAGAGGATAACGCATGTTAGGTCTAGGTTAGGTCAGGGATTTTCACTCATCAGACTCATACTTTCGCGTTCTTCACATACTTGTTGAACGGATCCTGGGTTTTTTCTGGTTTGGATCACGTAGTAATGTGGGACCACACTGAAACAGTCAATTAAACCTGATTTCGATCAATATTTTAGAGAATAATTCATGTTAGGTCTAGGTTAGGTCTGGGATTTGCTCTCATCAGGCTTATTCTTTCGCATATTTCTCATACTTGATGGCTAGATCCTGGGCTCTTTCTGGATTGCATCACGTAGTAATGAAGTACAACACTGAACCAGTCAATTAAACCTGGTTTCCATCAATACCTTAGAGGACAACGCAAGTTAGGTCTAGGTTAGGTCTGGGATTTTCACTCATCAGACTCATACTTTCGCGGTCTTCACATACTTGTTGAACGGATCCTGGGTTTTTTCTGGTTTGGATCACGTAGTAATGTGGGACCACACTGAAACAGTCAATTAAACCTGATTTCGATCAATATTTTAGAGAATAATTCATGTTAGGTCTAGGTTAGGTCTGGGATTTGCTCTCATCAGGCTTATTCTTTCGCATATTTCTCATACTTGATGGCTAGATCCTGGGCTCCTTCTGGATTGCACCACGTAGTAATGAAGTACAACACTGAATCAGTCAATTAAACCTGGTTTCCATCAATACCTTAGAGGACAACGCAAGTTAGGTCTGGGATATGTCTGGGATTTGCCCTCATCAGGCTCATACTTTCGCGTTTTTCACATACTTGTTGAACAGATCCTGGGTTTTTTCTGGTTTGGATCACGTAGTAGTGTGGTACCACACTGAAACAGTCCATTAAACCTGGTTTGGATCAATATTTTAGAGGGTAACGCTTGTTAGGTCTAGGTTAGCCCTGGGATTTTCGCTCATCACACTCATACTTTCGCATTCTTCACGTACTTGTTGAACGGATCCTGGGTTTTTACTGGTTTGGATCAGGTAGTAATGAAGTGCAACACTGAAACAGTCAATTAAACCTGCTTCCATCAATATTTTAGAGGACAACGCATGTTAGGTCTAGGTTAGGCCGAGGATTATCACTCATCAGACTCATACTTTCGCATTCTCCACATACTTGTTGAACGGATCCTGGGTTTTTACTGGTTTGGATCACGTAGGAATGTGGTACCACACTGAAACAGTCGATTAAACCTGGTATCGATCAATATTTTAGAGAATAATTCATGTTAGGTCTAGGTTAGGTCTGGGATTTGCTCTCATCAGGCTCATTCTTTCGCATATTTCCCATACTTGATGGCTAGATCCTGGGCTTTTTCTGGATTGCATCACGTAGTAATGTGGGACCACACTGAAACAATCAATTAAACCTGGTCTTGATAAACATTTTAGAGGACAACGCATGTTAGGTCTGGGTTAGGTCTAGGATTTGCCCTCATCAGGCTCATACTTACGCGTTTTTCACATACTTGTTGAACAGATTCTGGGTTTTTTCTGGTTTGGGTCACGTAGTAATGTGGTACCACACTGAAACAGTCGATTAAACCAAGTTTCGATCAATAATTTTGAGGATAACGCATGTTAGGTCTAGGTTAGGCCTGGGATTTTCACTCATCAGACTCATACTTTCGCATTCTTCACATACTTGTTGAACGGATCCTGGGTTTTTTCTGGTTTGGATCACGTAGTAATGTGGGGCCACACTGAAACAATCAATTAAACCTGGTCTTGATAAACATTTTAGAGGACAACGCATGTTAGGTCTGGGATAGGTCTGGGATTCGCCCTCATCAGGCTCATACTTTCGCGTTTTTCACATACTTGTTGAACTGATCCTGGGTTTTTTCTGGTTTGGATCACGTAGCATAGTGGTACCACACTGAAACAGTCGATTAAACCAGGTTTCGATCAATATTTTAGAGGATAACGCAAGTTTGGTCTGAGATAGGTCTGGGATTTCCACTCCTCAGACTCATACTTTCGCATTCTTCACATACTTGTTGAACTGATCCTGGGTTTTTTCTGGTTTGGATCACGTAGCAATGTGGTACCACACTGAAACAGTCGATTAAACCTGGTTTCGATCAATATTTTAGAGGATAACGCAAGTTTGGTCTGGGATAGGTCTGGGATTTGCCCTCATCAGGCTCATACTTTCGCGATTTTCACATACTTGTTGAACAGATCCTGGGTTTTTTCTGGTTTGGATCAGGTAGTAATGTGGGACCACACTGAAACAATCAATTAAACCTGGTCATGATAAATATATTAGAGGATAACGCATGTTAGGTCTGGGTTAGGTCTAGGATTTGCCCTCGTCAGGCTCATACTTTCGCATATTTCTCATACTTCATGGCTAGATCCTGGGCTATTTCTGGATTTGATCACGTAGTAATGTGGGACCACACTGAAACAGTCAATTAAACCTGGTTTCGATCAATATTTTAGAGAATAATTCATGTTAGGTCTAGGTTAGGTCTGGGATTTGCTCTCATCAGGCTCATTCCTTCGCATATCTCTCATACTTGATGGCTAGATCCTGGGCTTTTTCTGGATTGCATCACGTAGTAATGAAGTACAACACTGAAACAGTCAATTAAACCTGGTTTCCATCAATATCTTAGAGAACAACGCAAGTTAGGTCTGGGATAGGTCTGGGATTTGCTCTCATCAGGCTCATACTTTCGCGTTTTTCACATACTTGTTGAATAGATCCTGGGTTTTTTCTGGTTTGGATCACGTAGTAGTGTGGTACCACACTGAAACAGTCCATTAAACCTGGTTTGGATCAATATTTTAGAGGATAACGCATGTTAGGTCTAGGTTAGGTCTGGGATTTTCACTCATCAGACTCAAACTTTGGCATTCTTCACATACTTGTTGAACGGATCCTGGGTTTTTTCTGATTTGGATCAGGTAGTAATGTGGGTCCACACTGAAACAGTCAATTAAACCTGGTTTCGATCAATATTTTAGAGAATAATTCATGTTAGGTCTAGGTTAGGTCTGGGATTTCCTCTCATCAGGCTCATTCTTTCGCATATTTCTCATACATGATGGCTAGATCCTGGGCTTTTTCTGGATTGCATCACGTAGTAATGTGGGACCACACTGAGACAATCAATTAAACCTGGTCTGGATAAATATTTTAGAGGACAACGCATGTTAGGTCTGGGTTAGGTCTAGGATTTGCCCTCATCAGGCTCATACTTTCGCATATTTCTCATACTTCATGGCTAGATCCTGGGCTATTTCTGGATTGGATCACGTAGTAATGTGGTACCACACTGAAACAGTCGATTAAACCTGGTTTCGATTAATATTTCTGAGGATAACGCATGTTAGGACTGAGATCGGTCTGGGATTTGCCCTCATCAGGCTCATACTTTTGCAGTTTTAACATGCATGTTGACCTGATCGAGGGTTTTTTCTGCTTTGGATCACGTAGTAAAGTGGTACCACACTAAAACAGTCGATTAAACCTGGTTTCGATCAATATTTTAGAGGACAACGCATGTTAGGTCTAGGTTAGGCCTGGGATTTTCCCACATCAGGCTCATACTTTCGCATATTTCTCATACTTCATGGCTAGATCCTGGGCTGTTTCTGGATTGTATCACGTAGTAATGTGGTACCACGCTGAAACAGTCAATTAAACCTGGTTTTGTTCAATATTTTAGAGGATAACGCAAGTTAGGTCTGGGATAGGTCTGGGATTTGCCCTCATCAGGCTCATACTTTCTCGTTTTTCACATACTTGTTGAACAGATCCTGGGTTTTTTCCGGCTTGGGTCACGTAGTAGTGTGGTACCACACTGAAACAGTCGATTAAACCTGGTTTCGATCAATAGTTTTGAGGATAACGCATGTTAGGTCTGGGATGGGTCTGGGATTTGCCCTCATCAGGCTCATACTTCCGCAGTTTTAACATGCATGTTGACCTGATCGAGGGTTTTTTCTGCTTTGGATCACGTAGTAAAGTGGTACCACAACTAAAACAGTCAATCAAACCTGGTTTCGATCACTATTTTAGAGGATAACGCAAGTTAGGTCTGGGATAGGTCTGGGATTTGCCCTCATCAGGCTCATACTTTCTCGTTTTTCACATACTTGTTGAACAGATCCTGGGTTTTATCCGGCTTGGGTCACGTAGTAGTGTGGTACCACACTGAAACGGTCGATTAAACCTGGTTTCGATCAATAGTTTTGAGGATAACGCATGTTAGGTCTGGGATAGGTCTGGGATTTGCCCTCATCAGGCTCATACTTCCGCAGTTTTAACATGCATGTTGACCTGATCGAGGGTTTTTTCTGCTTTGGATCACGTAGTAAAGTGGTACCACAACTAAAACAGTCAATCAAACCTGGTTTCGATCACTATTTTAGAGGATAACGCAAGTTAGGTCTGGGATAGGTCTGGAATTAGCCCTCATCAGACTCATACTTTCGCACACTTCACATACTCGTTGACAAGATCCTGGGTTTTTTTCTGGTTTGGATCACGTAGTAATGTGGTACCACACTGAAACAGTCGATTAAGCCTGGTTTCGATTAATATTTTTGAGGATAACGCATGTTAGGTCTGGGATAGGTCTGGGATTTGCCCACATCATGCTCATACTTTCGCAGTTTTAACATGCATGATGACCTGATCGAGGGTTTTCTCTGCTTTGGATCACGTAGAAAAGTGGTACCACACTAAAACAGTCAATTAAACCTGGTTTCGATCAATATTTTAGAGGATAACGAAAGTTATGTCTAGTTTAGGTCTGGGATTTGCCCTCATCAGACTCATACTTTCGCATTCTTCACATACTTGTTGAAAAGATCCTGGGGTTTTTTCTGGTTTGGATCACGTAGTAATGTGGTACCACACTGAAACAGCCGATTAAACCTGGTTTCGATCAATATTTTTGGGGATAACGCATGTTAGGTCTAGGTTAGGCCGGGGATATTCACTCATCTGACTCACACTTTCGCATTCTTCACATAGTTGTTGAACGGCTCCTGGGTTTTTTCTAGTTTGGTTCACGTAGTAATGTGGTACCACACTGAAACATTCAATTAACCTGGTCTTGATAAATATTTTAGAGGATAACGCATGTTAGGTTAGGGTTAGGTCTAGGATTTGCCCCCGTCAGGCTCATACTTTCGCATATTTCTCATACTTCATGGCTGGATCCTGGGCTATTTCTGGATTGGATCACGTAGTAATGTGGTACCACACTGAAACAGTCAATTAAACCTGGTTTTGATCAATATTTTAGAGAATAATCCATGTTAGGTCTAGGTTAGGTCTGGGATTTGCTCTCATTAGGCTCATTCTTTCGCATATTTCTCATACTTGATGGATAGATCCTGGGCTTTTTCTGGATTGCATCACGTAGTAATGTGGTACCACACTGAAACAGTCAATTAAACCTGGTTTCCATCACTATTTTAGAGGATAACGCAAGTTAGGTCTGGGATAGGTCTGGGATTTGCCCTCATCAGGCTCATACTTTCTCGTTTTTCACATACTTGTTGAACAGATCCTGGGTTTTATCCGGCTTGGGTCACGTAGTAGTGTGGTACCACACTGAAACGGTCGATTAAACCTGGTTTCGATCAATAGTTTTGAGGATAACGCATGTTAGGTCTGGGATGGGTCTGGGATTTGCCCTCATCAGGCTCATACTTCCGCAGTTTTAACATGCATGTTGACCTGATCGAGGGTTTTTTCTGCTTTGGATCACGTAGTAAAGTGGTACCACAACTAAAACAGTCAATCAAACCTGGTTTCGATCACTATTTTAGAGGATAACGCAAGTTAGGTCTGGGATAGGTCTGGGATTTGCCCTCATCAGGCTCATACTTTCTCGTTTTTCACATACTTGTTGAACAGATCCTGGGTTTTATCCGGCTTGGGTCACGTAGTAGTGTGGTACCACACTGAAACGGTCGATTAAACCTGGTTTCGATCAATAGTTTTGAGGATAACGCATGTTAGGTCTGGGATAGGTCTGGGATTTGCCCTCATCAGGCTCATACTTCCGCAGTTTTAACATGCATGTTGACCTGATCGAGGGTTTTTTCTGCTTTGGATCACGTAGTAAAGTGGTACCACAACTAAAACAGTCAATCAAACCTGGTTTCGATCACTATTTTAGAGGATAACGCAAGTTAGGTCTGGGATAGGTCTGGAATTAGCCCTCATCAGACTCATACTTTCGCACACTTCACATACTCGTTGACAAGATCCTGGGTTTTTTTCTGGTTTGGATCACGTAGTAATGTGGTACCACACTGAAACAGTCGATTAAGCCTGGTTTCGATTAATATTTTTGAGGATAACGCATGTTAGGTCTGGGATAGGTCTGGGATTTGCCCACATCATGCTCATACTTTCGCAGTTTTAACATGCATGATGACCTGATCGAGGGTTTTCTCTGCTTTGGATCACGTAGAAAAGTGGTACCACACTAAAACAGTCAATTAAACCTGGTTTCGATCAATATTTTAGAGGATAACGAAAGTTATGTCTAGTTTAGGTCTGGGATTTGCCCTCATCAGACTCATACTTTCGCATTCTTCACATACTTGTTGAAAAGATCCTGGGGTTTTTTCTGGTTTGGATCACGTAGTAATGTGGTACCACACTGAAACAGCCGATTAAACCTGGTTTCGATCAATATTTTTGGGGATAACGCATGTTAGGTCTAGGTTAGGCCGGGGATATTCACTCATCTGACTCACACTTTCGCATTCTTCACATAGTTGTTGAACGGCTCCTGGGTTTTTTCTAGTTTGGTTCACGTAGTAATGTGGTACCACACTGAAACATTCAATTAACCTGGTCTTGATAAATATTTTAGAGGATAACGCATGTTAGGTTAGGGTTAGGTATAGGATTTGCCCCCGTCAGGCTCATACTTTCGCATATTTCTCATACTTCATGGCTGGATCCTGGGCTATTTCTGGATTGGATCACGTAGTAATGTGGTACCACACTGAAACAGTCAATTAAACCTGGTTTTGATCAATATTTTAGAGGATAACGCATGTTAGGTCTAGGTTAGGTCTGGGATTTGCTCTCATCAGGCTCATTCTTTCGCATATTTCTCATACATGATGGCTAGATCCTGGGCTTTTTCTGGATTGCATCACGTAGTAATGTGGTACCACACTGAAACAGTCAATTAAACCTGGTTTCCATCAATATTTTAGAGGACAACGCATGTTAGGTCTGGGATAGGCCTGGGATTTGCCCTCATCAGGATCATACTTTCGCAGTTTTAACATACATGTTGACCTGATCGAGGGTTTTTTCTGCTTTGCATCACGTAGTAAAGTGGTACCACACTGAAGCAGTCCATTAAACTTGGTTTGGATCAATATTTTAGAGGATAACGCAAGTTTGGTCTGGGATAGGTCTGGGATTTGCCCTCTTCAGGCTCATACTTACGCGTTTTTCACATACTTGTTGAACAGATTCTGGGTTTTTTCTGGTTTGGGTCACGTAGTAATGTGGTACCACACTGAAACAGTCGATTAAACCAGGTTTCGATCAATATTTTAGAGGATAACGCAAGTTTGGTCTGGGATAGGTCTGGGATTTGCCCTCATCAGGCTCATACTTACGCGTTTTTCACATACTTGTTGAACAGATTCTGGGTTTTTACTGGTTTGTGTCACGTAGTAATGTGGTACCACACTGAAACAGTCGATTAAACCAGGTTTCGATCAATAATTTTGAGGATAACGCATGTTAGGTCTAGGTTAGGCCTGGGATTTTCACTCATCAGACTCATACAATCGCATTCTTCACATACTTGTTGAACGGATCCTGGGTTTTTTCTGGTTTGGATCACGTAGTAATGTGGGGCCACACTGAAACAATCAATTAAACCTGGTCATGGTAAATATTTTAGAGGATAACGCATGTTAGGTCTGGGTTAGGTCTAGGCTTTGCCCTCGTCAGGCTCATACTTTCGCATGTTTCTCATGCTTCATGGCTAGATCCTGGGCTATTTCTGGACTGGATCACGTAGTAATGTGGTACCACACTGAAACAGTCAATTAAACCTGCTTCGATCAATATTTTAGAGGATAACGGAAGTTAGGTCTGGGATAGGTCTGGGATTTGCCCTCATCAGGCTCATACTTTCGCGTTTTTCACATACTTGTTGAACAGATCCTGGGTTTTTTCTGGTTTGGGTCACGTAGTAATGTGGTACCACACTGAAACAGTCGATTAAACCAGGTTTCGATCAATATTTTTGAGGATAACGCATGTTAGGTCTAGGTTAGGCCTGGATTTTCACTCATCAGACACATACTTTCGTATTCTTCACATACTTGTTGAACGGATCCTGGGTTTTTTCTGGTTTGGATCACGTAGTAATGTGGGACCTCACTGCAACAGTCCATTAAACCTGGTTTGGATCAATATTTTAGAGGATAACGCAAGTTTGGTCTGGGATAGGTCTGGGATTTGCCCCCATCAGACTCATACTATCGCATATTTCTTATACTTCATGGCTATATCCTGGGATATTTCTGGATTGCATCACGTAGTAATGTGGTACCACACTGAAACAATCAATTAAACCTGGTTTCGCTCAATATTTTAGAAGATGACGCGTGTTAGGTTTAGGTTTGGCCTGGGATTATCCCTCATCAGACTCATACTTTCGCACACTTCACATACTCCTTGACAAGATCCAGGGTTTTTTTCTGGTTTGGATCACGTAGTAATGTGGTACCACACTGAAACAGTCGATTAAACCTGGTTTCGATTAATATTTTTGAGGATAACGCATGTTAGGTCTAGTTTAGGCCTAGATTTGCCCTCATCAGACTCATACTTTCGCATACTTCACATACTTATTGAACAGATCCTGGGTTTTTTTCTGCTTTGGATCACGTAGTAAAGAGGTACCACACTGAAGCAGTCCATTAAACCTGGTTTGGATCAATATTTTAGAGGATAACGCATGTTAGGTTTGGGTTAGGTCTAGGATTTGCCCTCATCAGGCTGATACTTTCGCATATTTCTCATACTTCATGGCTAGATCCTGGGCTGTTTCTGGATTGTATCACGTAATAATGTGGTACCACGCTGAAACAGTCAATTAAACCTGGTTTCGATCAATATTTTAGAGGATAACGCAAGTTAGGTCTGGGATAGGTCTGGGATTTTCACTCATCAGACTCATACTTTCGCATTCTTCACATACTTGTTGAACAGATCCTGGGTTTTTTCTGGTTTGGGTCCGGTAGTAATGTGGTACCACACTGAAACAGTCGATTAAACCAGGTTTCGATCAATATTTTTGAGGATAACGCATGTTAGGTCTAGGTTAGGCCGGGGATTTTCACTCATCAGACTCATACTTTCGCATTCTTCACATACTTGTTAAACGGATCCTGGGTTTTTTCCGGTTTGGATCACGTAGTAATGTGGGACCACACTGAAACAATCAATTAAACCTAGTCATGATAAATATTTTAGAGGATAACGCATGTTAGGTCTGGGATAGATCTGGGATTTGCCCTCACCATACTCATACTTTCGCACACTTCACAAACTTGTTGAACAGATCCTGGGTGTTTTCCGGTTTTGGTCACGTAGTAGTGTGGTACCACACTGAAACAGTCGATTAAACCTGGTTTGGATCAATATTATAGAGGATAACCCAAGTTTGGTCTGGGATAGGTCTGGAATTTTCACTCATCAGACTCATACCTTCGCATTCTTCACATACTTGTTGAACAGATCCTGGGTTTTTTCTGGTTTGGGTCCCGTAGTAATGTGGTACCACACTGAAACAGTCAATTAAACCAGGTTTCGATCAATATTTTTGAGGATAACGCATGTTTGGTCTAGGTTAGGCCTGGGACTTTCACTCATCAGACTCATACTTTCGCATTCTTCACATACTTGTTGAACGGATCCTGGGTTTTTTCTGGTTTGGATCACGTAGTAATGTGGGACCACACTGAAACAATGAATTAAACCTGGTCTTGGTAAATATTTTTGAGGATAACGCAAGTTAGGTCTGGGATAGGTCTGGGATTTGCCCTCATCAGGCCCATACTTTCGCGTTTTTCACATACTTGTTGAACAGATCCTGGGTTTTTTCCGGTTTGGGTCACGTAGTAGTGTGGGACCACACTGAAACAGTCGATTAAACCTGGCTTCGATCAATATTTTTGAGGATAACGCATGTTAGGTCTAGGTTAGGCCGGGGATTTTCAGTCATCAGACTCATACTTTCGCATTCTTCACATACTTGTAGGACGGATCCTGGGTTTTTTCTGGTTTGGATCACGTAGTAATGTGGGACCACACTGAAACAATCAATTAAACCTGGTCTTGATAAATATTTTAGAGGATAACGCATGTTTGGTCTGGGATAGGTCTGGGATTTGCCCTCATCATACTCATACTTCCGCACACTTCACAAACTCGTTGAACAGATCCTGGGTTATTTTCTGGTTTGGATCACATAGTAATGTGGTACCACACTGGAACAGTCGATTAAACCAGGTTTTGATCAATATTTTTGAGGATAACGCATGTTAGGTCTAGTTTAGGCCTGGGATTTGCCCTCATCAGACTCATTCTTTCGCATACTTCAAATACTTGTTGAACAGGTCCTGGGTTTTTTTCTGGTTTGGATCACGTAGTCATGTGGTACCACACTGAAACAGTCGATTAAACCTGGTTTCGATCAATATTTTTGAGGATAACGCATGTTAGGTATAGGTTAGGCCGAGGATTTTCACTCATCAGACTCATACTTTCGCATTCTCCACATACTTGTAGGACGGATCCTGGGTTTTTACTGGTCTGGATCACGTAGTAATGTGGGACCACACTGAAACAATCAACTAAACCTGGTCTTGATGAATATTTTAGAGGATAACGCATGTTAGGTTTGGGTTAGGTCTAGGATTTACCCTCATCAGGCCCATACTTTCGCATATTTCTCATACTTCATGGCTAGATCCTGGGCTGTTTCTGGATTGTGTCACGTAATAATGTGGTACCACGCTGAAACAGTCAATTAAACCTGGTCTTGATAAATATTTTAGAGGATAACGCTTGTTAGGTCTAGGTTAGCTCTGGGATTTTCACTCATCAGACTCATACTTTCGCATTCTTCACATACTTGTTGAACAGATACAGGGTTTTTTCTGGTTTGGATCACATAGTAATGTGGCACCACACTGAAACAGACGATTAAACCAGGTTTCGATCAATATTTTTGAGGATAACGCATGTTAGGTCTAGGTTAGGCCGGGGTTTTTCACTCATCACACTCATACTGTCGCATTCTTCACATAGTTGTTGAACGGATCCTGGGTTTTTACTGGTTTGGATCACGTAGTAATGAAGTGCAACACTGAAACAGTCAATTAAACCTGGTTTCCATCAATATTTTAGAGGACAACGCATGTTAGGACTAGGTTAGGCCGAGGATTTTCACTCATCAGACTCATACTTTCGCATTCTCCACATACTTGTTGAACGGATCCTGGGCTTTTACTGGTTTGGATCACGTAGTAATGTGGTACCACACTGAAACAGTCGATTAAACCTGGTTTCGATCAATATTTTTGAGGATAACGCATGTTAGGTCTAGGTTAGGCCGAGGATTTTCACTCATCAAACTCGTACTTTCGCGTTCTCCACATACTTGTTGAACGGATCCTTGGTTTTTAATGGTTTGGATCACGTAGTAATGTGGTACCACAATGAAACATTCAATTAAAGCTGGTCTTGATAAATATTTTAGAGGATAACGCATGTTAGGTCTGGGATAGGTCTGGGATTTGCCCTCATCATACTCATACTTTCGCACACTTCACATACTCCTTGAACAGATCCTGGATTATTTTCAGGTTTGGATCACATAGTAATGTGGTACCACACTGAAACAGTCGATTAAACCAGGTTTTGATCAATATTTTTGAGGATAACGCATGTTAGGTCTAGCTTAGACCTGGGATTTGCCCTCATCAGACTCATTCTTTCGCATACTTCAAATACTTGTTGAACAGGTCCTGGGTTTTTTTCTGGTTTGGATCACGTAGTCATGTGGTACCACACTGAAACAGTCGATTAAACCTGGTCTCGATCAATATTTTTGAGGATAACGCATGTTAGGTCTAGGTTAGGCCGGGGTTTTTCACTCATCACACTCATACTTTCGCATTCTTCACATACTTGTTGGACGGATCCTGGGTTTTTACTAGTTTGGATCACGTAGTAATGAAGTGCAACACTGAAACAGTCAATTAAACCTGGTTTCGATCAATGTTTTAGAGGACAACGCATGTTAGGTCTAGATTAGGCCGAGGATTTTCACTCATCAGACTCATACTTTCGCATTCTCCACATACTTGTTGAACGGATCCTGGGTTTTTACTGGTTTGGATCACGTAGTAATGTGGTACCACACTGAAACAGTCGATAAAACCTGGTTTCGATCAATATTTTTGAGGATAACGCATGTTACGTCTAGGTTAGGCCGAGGATTTTCACTCATCAAACACATACTTTCGCATTCTCCACATACTTGTTGAACGGATCCTGGGTTTTTACTGGTTTGGTTCACGTAGTAATGTGGTACCACACTGAAACATTCAATTAAACCTGGTCTTGATAAATATTTTACAGGATAACGCATGTTAGGTCTGGGATAGGTCTGGGATTTTCACTCATCAGACTCATACTTTCGCACACTTCACAAACTTGTTGAACAGATCCTGGGTGTTTTCCGGTTTTGGTCACGTAGTAGTGTGGTACCACACTGAAACAGTCGATTAAACCTGGTTTGGATCAATATTATAGAGGATAACCCAAGTTTGGTCTGGGATAGGTCTGGAATTTTCACTCATCAGACTCATACCTTCGCATTCTTCACATACTTGTTGAACAGATCCTGGGTTTTTTCTGGTTTGGGTCCCGTAGTAATGTGGTACCACACTGAAACAGTCAATTAAACCAGGTTTCGATCAATATTTTTGAGGATAACGCATGTTTGGTCTAGGTTAGGCCTGGGACTTTCACTCATCAGACTCATACTTTCGCATTCTTCACATACTTGTTGAACGGATCCTGGGTTTTTTCTGGTTTGGATCACGTAGTAATGTGGGACCACACTGAAACAATGAATTAAACCTGGTCTTGGTAAATATTTTTGAGGATAACGCAAGTTAGGTCTGGGATAGGTCTGGGATTTGCCCTCATCAGGCCCATACTTTCGCGTTTTTCACATACTTGTTGAACAGATCCTGGGTTTTTTCCGGTTTGGGTCACGTAGTAGTGTGGGACCACACTGAAACAGTCGATTAAACCTGGCTTCGATCAATATTTTTGAGGATAACGCATGTTAGGTCTAGGTTAGGCCGGGGATTTTCAGTCATCAGACTCATACTTTCGCATTCTTCACATACTTGTAGGACGGATCCTGGGTTTTTTCTGGTTTGGATCACGTAGTAATGTGGGACCACACTGAAACAATCAATTAAACCTGGTCTTGATAAATATTTTAGAGGATAACGCATGTTTGGTCTGGGATAGGTCTGGGATTTGCCCTCATCATACTCATACTTCCGCACACTTCACAAACTCGTTGAACAGATCCTGGGTTATTTTCTGGTTTGGATCACATAGTAATGTGGTACCACACTGGAACAGTCGATTAAACCAGGTTTTGATCAATATTTTTGAGGATAACGCATGTTAGGTCTAGTTTAGGCCTGGGATTTGCCCTCATCAGACTCATTCTTTCGCATACTTCAAATACTTGTTGAACAGGTCCTGGGTTTTTTTCTGGTTTGGATCACGTAGTCATGTGGTACCACACTGAAACAGTCGATTAAACCTGGTTTCGATCAATATTTTTGAGGATAACGCATGTTAGGTATAGGTTAGGCCGAGGATTTTCACTCATCAGACTCATACTTTCGCATTCTCCACATACTTGTTGAACGGATCCTGGGTTTTTACTGGTCTGGATCACGTAGTAATGTGGGACCACACTGAAACAATCAACTAAACCTGGTCTTGATGAATATTTTAGAGGATAACGCATGTTAGGTTTGGGTTAGGTCTAGGATTTACCCTCATCAGGCCCATACTTTCGCATATTTCTCATACTTCATGGCTAGATCCTGGGCTGTTTCTGGATTGTGTCACGTAATAATGTGGTACCACGCTGAAACAGTCAATTAAACCTGGTCTTGATAAATATTTTAGAGGATAACGCTTGTTAGGTCTAGGTTAGCTCTGGGATTTTCACTCATCAGACTCATACTTTCGCATTCTTCACATACTTGTTGAACAGATACAGGGTTTTTTCTGGTTTGGATCACATAGTAATGTGGCACCACACTGAAACAGACGATTAAACCAGGTTTCGATCAATATTTTTGAGGATAACGCATGTTAGGTCTAGGTTAGGCCGGGGTTTTTCACTCATCACACTCATACTGTCGCATTCTTCACATAGTTGTTGAACGGATCCTGGGTTTTTACTGGTTTGGATCACGTAGTAATGAAGTGCAACACTGAAACAGTCAATTAAACCTGGTTTCCATCAATATTTTAGAGGACAACGCATGTTAGGACTAGGTTAGGCCGAGGATTTTCACTCATCAGACTCATACTTTCGCATTCTCCACATACTTGTTGAACGGATCCTGGGCTTTTACTGGTTTGGATCACGTAGTAATGTGGTACCACACTGAAACAGTCGATTAAACCTGGTTTCGATCAATATTTTTGAGGATAACGCATGTTAGGTCTAGGTTAGGCCGAGGATTTTCACTCATCAAACTCGTACTTTCGCGTTCTCCACATACTTGTTGAACGGATCCTTGGTTTTTAATGGTTTGGATCACGTAGTAATGTGGTACCACAATGAAACATTCAATTAAAGCTGGTCTTGATAAATATTTTAGAGGATAACGCATGTTAGGTCTGGGATAGGTCTGGGATTTGCCCTCATCATACTCATACTTTCGCACACTTCACATACTCCTTGAACAGATCCTGGATTATTTTCAGGTTTGGATCACATAGTAATGTGGTACCACACTGAAACAGTCGATTAAACCAGGTTTTGATCAATATTTTTGAGGATAACGCATGTTAGGTCTAGCTTAGACCTGGGATTTGCCCTCATCAGACTCATTCTTTCGCATACTTCAAATACTTGTTGAACAGGTCCTGGGTTTTTTTCTGGTTTGGATCACGTAGTCATGTGGTACCACACTGAAACAGTCGATTAAACCTGGTCTCGATCAATATTTTTGAGGATAACGCATGTTAGGTCTAGGTTAGGCCGGGGTTTTTCACTCATCACACTCATACTTTCGCATTCTTCACATACTTGTTGGACGGATCCTGGGTTTTTACTAGTTTGGATCACGTAGTAATGAAGTGCAACACTGAAACAGTCAATTAAACCTGGTTTCGATCAATATTTTAGAGGACAACGCATGTTAGGTCTAGATTAGGCCGAGGATTTTCACTCATCAGACTCATACTTTCGCATTCTCCACATACTTGTTGAACGGATCCTGGGTTTTTACTGGTTTGGATCACGTAGTAATGTGGTACCACACTGAAACAGTCGATAAAACCTGGTTTCGATCAATATTTTTGAGGATAACGCATGTTACGTCTAGGTTAGGCCGAGGATTTTCACTCATCAAACACATACTTTCGCATTCTCCACATACTTGTTGAACGGATCCTGGGTTTTTACTGGTTTGGTTCACGTAGTAATGTGGTACCACACTGAAACATTCAATTAAACCTGGTCTTGATAAATATTTTACAGGATAACGCATGTTAGGTCTGGGATAGGTCTGGGATTTTCACTCATCAGACTGATACTTTCGCATTCTTCACATATTTGTCGAACGGATCCTGTGTTTTTTCTGGTTTGGATCACGTAGTAATGTGGGACCACACTGAAACATTCAATTAAACCTGGTCTTGATAAATATTTTAGAGGATAACGCATGTTAGGTTTGGGTTAGGTCTAGGATTTGCCCTCATCAGGCTCATACTTTCGCATATTTCTCTTACTTCATGTCTAGATCCTGGGCTGTTTCTGGATTGTGTCACGTGGTAATGTGGGCCCACACAGAAACAATCAATTAAACCTGGTCTTGATAAATATTTTACAGGATAACGCATGTTAGGTCTGCGATAGGTTTGGGATTTTCACTCATCAGACTCATACTTTCGCATTCTTCACATATTTGTTGAACGGATCCTCGGTTTTTACTGGTTCGGTTCACGTAGTAATGTGGTACCACACTGAAACATTCAATTAAACCTGGTCTTGATAAATATTTTACAGGATAACGCATGTTAGGTCTGGGATAGGTCTGGGATTTTCACTCATCACACTCATACTTTCGCATTCTTCACATACTTGTTGGACGGATCCTGGGTTTTTACTAGTTTGGATCACGTAGTAATGAAGTGCAACACTGAAACAGTCAATTAAACCTGGTTTCGATCAATATTTTTGAGGATAACGCATGTTACGTCTAGGTTAGGCCGAGGATTTTCACTCATCAAACACATACTTTCGCATTCTCCACATACTTGTTGAACGGATCCTGGGTTTTTACTGGTTTGGTTCACGTAGTAATGTGGTACCACACTGAAACATTCAATTAAACCTGGTCTTGATAAATATTTTACAGGATAACGCATGTTAGGTCTGGGATAGGTCTGGGATTTTCACTCATCAGACTCATACTTTCGCATTCTTCACATATTTGTTGAACGGATCCTGGGTTTTTTCTGGTTTGGATCACGTAGTAATGTGGGACCACTCTGAAGCAATCAATTAAACCTGGTCTTGATAAATATTTTAGAGTATAACGCATGTTAGGTCTGGGTTAGGTCTAGGATTTGCCCTCGTCAGGCTCATACTTTCGCATATTTCTCATATCTCATGGCTAGATCCTGGGCTATTTCTGGATTGGATCACGTAGTAATGTGGTACCACACTGAAACAGTCGATTAAACCTGGTTTCGATCAATATTTTTGAGGATAACGCATGTTAGGTCTAGGTTAGGCCGGGGAATTTCACTCATCAGACTCATACTTTCGCATTCTTCACATACTTGTTCAACGGATCCTGGGTTTTTGCTGGTTTGGATCACGTAGTAATGTGGGACCACACTGAAACAATCAACTAAACCTGGTCTTGATAAATATTTTAGAGGATAACGCATGTTAGGTCTGGGATAGGTCTGGGATTTGCCCTCATCATACTCATACTTTCGCACACTTCACATACTCGTTGAACAGATCCTGGGTTATTTTCTGGTTTGGATCAGATAGTAATGTGGTACCTCACTGAAACAGTCGATTAAACCAGGTTTTGATCAATATTTTTGAGGATAACGCTTGTTAGGTCTAGGTTAGGCCTGGGATTTTCACTCATCAGACTCATACTTTCGCATTCTTCACATATTTGTTGAACGGATCCTGGGTTTTTTCTGGTTTGGATCACGTAGTAATGTGGTACCACACTGAAACAGTCGATTAAACCCGGTTTCGATCAATATTTTTGAGGATAACGCATGTTTGGTCTGGGTTAGGTCTAGGATTTGCCCCCATCAGGCTCATACTTTCGCATATTTCTCATACTTCATGGCTAGATCCTCGGCTATTTCTGGATTGGGTCACGTAGTAATGTGGTACCACACTGAAACAGTCGATTAAACCAGGTTTCGATCAATATTTTTGAGGATAACGCAAGTTAGGTCTGGGATAGGAATGGGATTTGCCCTCATCCGGCTCATACTTTCGCGTTTTTCACACACTTGTTGAACAGATCCTGGGATTTTCCCAGTTTGGGTCACGTAGTAGTGTGGTACCACACTGAAACAGTCGATTAAACCTGGTTTCGATCAATATTTTAGAGGATAACGCATGTTAGGTCTGGGTTAGGTCTAGGATTTGCCCCGATCAGGCTCATACTTTCGCATATTTCTCATACTTCATGGCTGGATCCTGGGCTATTTCTGGATTGGATCACGTAGTAATGTGGTACCACACTGAAACATTTAATTAAACCTGGTCTTGATAAATATTTTTGAGGATAACGCATGTTAGGTCTATGTTAGGCCGGGGATTTTCACTCATCAGACTCATACTTTCGCATTCTTCACATACTTGTTGAACGGAACCTGGGTTTTTTCTGGTTTGGATCACGTAGTAATGTGGGACCACACTGAAACAATCAATTAAACCTGGTCTTGATAAATATTTTAGAGGATAACTCATGTTAGGTCTGGGTTAGGTCTAGGATTTGCACTCGTCAGGCTCATACTTTCGCATATTTCTCATATTTCATGGCTAGATCCTGGGCTATTTCTGGATTGGATCACGTAGTAATGTGGCAACACACTGAAACCGACGATTAAACCAGGTTTCGATCAATATATTTGAGGATAACACATGTTAGGTCTAGGTTAGGCCGGGGTTTTTCACTGACCACACTCATACTTTCGCATTCTTCACATACTTGTTGATCGGATCCTGGGTTTTTACTGGTATGGATCACGTAGTAATGAAGTGCAACACTGAAACAGTCAATTAAACCTGGCTTCCATCAATATTTTAGAGGACAACGCATGTTAGGTCTAGGTTAGGCCTGGGATTTGCCCACACCAGGGTCATACTTTCGCAGTTTTAACATACATGTTGACCTGATCGAGGGTTTTTTCTGCTTTGGATCACGCAGTAAAGTGGTACCACACTGAAACAGTCCATTAAACCTGGTTTGGATCAATATTTTAGAGGATAACGCTTGTTAGGTCTAGGTTAGCCCTGGGACTTTCACTCATCAGACTCATACTTTCGCATTCTTCACATACTTGTTGAACGGATACAGGGTTTTTTCTGGTTTGGTTCACGTAGTAATGTGGTCCCACACTGAAACATTCAATTAAACCTGGTCATGATAAATATTTTAGAGGATAACTCATGTTAGGTTTGGGTTAGGTCTTGGATTTGCCCTCATCAGGCTCATACTTTCGCATATTTCTCATACTTCATGGCTAGACCCTGGGCTGTTTCTGGATTGTATCACGTAGTAATGTGGTACCACGCTGAAACAGTCAATTAAACCTGATTTCGATCAATATTTTAGAGGATAACGCACGTTAGGTCTGGGATAGGTCTGGGATTTGCTCTCATCAGGCTCATTCTTTCGCATATTTCTCATACTTGATGGCTAGATCCTGGGCTTTTTCTGGATTGCGTCACGTAGTAATGAAGTGCAACACTGAAACAGTCAATTAAACCTGGTTTCCATCAATATTTTAGAGGACAACGCATGTTAGGTCTAGGTTAGGCCTGGGATTTGCCCACATCAGGGTCATACTTTCGCAGTTCTAACATACATGTTGACCTGATCGAGGGTTTTTTTCTGCTTTGGATCACGTAGTAAAGTGGTACCACACTGAATCAGTCCACTAAACCTGGTTTGGAACAATATTTTAGAGGATAACGCATGTTAGGTCTAGGTTAGCCCTGAGATTTTCACTCATCAGACTCATACTTTCGCATTCTTCACATACTTGTTGAACGGATCCTGGGATTTTTCTGGATTGGTACACGTAGTAATGTGGTACCTCACTGAAACATTCAATTAGACCAGGTCTTGATAAATATTTTAGCGGAAAACGCATGTTAGGTCTGGGTCAGGTCTAGAATTTGCCCTCATCAGGCTCATACCTTCGCATATTTCTCATACTTCATGGCTAGATCCTGGGCTATTTCTGGATTGTATCACGTAGTAACGAGGTACCACGCTGAAACAGTCAATTAAACCTGGTTTCGATCAATATTTTAGAGGATAACGAAAGTTAGGTCTGGGATAGGTCTGGGATTTGCCCTCATCAGGCTCATACTTTCGCGTTTTTCACATACTTGTTGAACTGATCCTGGGTTTCTCTGGTTTGGATCACGTAGCAATGTGGTACCACACTGAAACAGTCAATTAAACCTGGTCTTGATAAATATTCTAGAGGATAACGCATGTTAGGTCTGGGATAGGTCTAGGATTTGCCCTCATCAGACTCATACTTTCGCACACTTCACATACTCGTTGAACAGATCCTGGGTTATTTTCTGGTTTGGATCACATAGTAATGTGGTACCACACTGAAACAGTCGATTAAACCAGGTTTCGAGCAATAGTTTTGAGCATAACGCATGTTAGGTCTAGGTTAGGCCTGGGATTTTCACTCATCAGACTCATACTTTCGCATTCTTCACATACTTGTTGAACGGATCCTGGGTTTTTTCTGGTTTGGATCACGTAGTAATGTCGGACCACACTGAAACAATCAATTAAACCTGGTCTTGATAAATATTTTAGAGGATAACGCAAGTTAGGTCTGGGTTAGGTCTAGGATTTGCCCTCGTCAGGCTCATACTTTCGCATATTTCTCATACTTCATGGCTAGATCCTGGGCTATTTCTGGATTAGATCACGTAGTAATGTGGTACCACACTGAAACAGTCGATTAAACCAGGTTTCTATCAATATTTTTGAGGATAACGCAAGTTAGGTCTGGGATAGGTCTGGGATTTGCCCTCATCAGGCTCATACTTTTGCGTTTTTCACATACTTGTTGAACAGATCCTGGGTTTTTTCCGGTTTGGGACACGTAGTAGTGTGGTACCACACTGAAACAGTCGATTAAACCTGGTTTCGATCAATATTTTTGAGGATAACGCATGTTAGGTCTAGGTTAGGCCGGGGAATTTCACGCATCAGACTCATACTTTCGCATTCTTCACATACTTGTTCAACGGATCCTGGGTTTTTTCTGGTTTGGATCACGTAGTAATGTGGGACCACACTGAAACAATCAACTAAACCTGGTCTTGATAAATATTTTAGAGGATAACGCATGTTAGGTCTGGGATAGGTCTGGGATTTGCCCTCATCATACTCATACTTTCGCACACTTCACATACTCGTTGAACAGATCCTGGGTTATTTTCTGGTTTGGATCACATAGTAATGTGGCACCTCACTGAAACAGTCGATTAAACCAGGTTTTGATCAATATTTTTGAGCATAACGCTTGTTAGGTCTAGGTTAGGCCTGGGATTTTCACTCATCAGACTCATACTTTCGCATTCTTCACATACTTGTTGAACGGATCCTGGGTTTTTTCTGGTTTGGATCACGTAGTAATGTGGTACCACACTGAAACAGTCGATTAAACCCGGTTTCGATCAATATTTTTGAGGATAACGCCTGTTTGGTCTGGGTTAGGTCTAGGATTTGACCTCGTCAGGCTCATACTTTCGCATATTTCTCATACTTCATGGCTAGATCCTCGGCTATTTCTGGATTGGGTCACGTAGTAATGTGGTACCACACTGAAACAGTCGATTAAACCAGGTTTCGATCAATATTTTTGAGGATAACGCAAGTTAGGTCTGGGATAGGACTGGGATTTGCCCTCATCAGGCTCATACTTTCGCGTTTTTCACACACTTGTTGAACAGATCCTGGGTTTTTCCCGGTTTGGGTCACGTAGTAGTGTGGTACCACACTGAAACAGTCGATTAAACCTGGTTTCGATCAATATTTTAGAGGATAACGCATGTTAGGTCTGGGTTAGGTCTAGGATTTGCCCCCATCAGGCTCATACTTTCGCATATTTCTCATACTTCATGGCTGGATCCAGGGCTATTTCTGGATTGGATCACGTAGTAATGTGGTACCACACTGAAACATTCAATTAAACCTGGTCTTGATAAATATTTTAGAGGATAATGCATGTTAGGTCTCGGATAGGTCTGGGATTTGCCCTCATCAGACTCATACTTTCGCATATTTCTCATACTTCATGGCTAGATCCTGGGCTGTTTCTGGATTGTATCACGTAGAAGTGTGGTACCACACTGAAACAGTCGATTAAACCTGGTTTCGATCAATATTTTTGAGGATAACGCATGTTAGGTCTAGGTTAGGCCGGGGTTTTTCACTCACCACACTCATACTTTCGCATTCTTCACATACTTGTTGAACGGATCCTGGGTTTTTACTGGTATGGATCACGTAGTAATGAAGTGCAACACTGAAACAGTCAATTAAACCTGGTTTCCATCAATATTTTAGAGGACAACGCATGTTAGGTCTAGGTTAGGCCTGGGATTTGCCCACACCAGGGTCATACTTTCGCAGTTTTAACATACATGTTGACCTGATCGAGGGTTTTTTCTGCTTTGGATCACGCAGTAAAGTGGTACCACACTGAAACAGTCCATTAAACCTGGTTTGGATCAATATTTTAGAGGATAACGCTTGTTAGGTCTAGGTTAGCCCTGGGACTTTCACTCATCAGACTCATACTTTCGCATTCTTCGCATACTTGTTGAACGGATACAGGGTTTTTTCTGGTTTGGTTCACGTAGTAATGTGGTACCACACTGAAACATTCAATTAAACCTGGTCATGATAAATATTTTAGAGGATAACTCATGTTAGGTTTGGGTTAGGTCTTGGATTTGCCCTCATCAGGCTCATACTTTCGCATATTTCTCATACTTCATGGCTAGACCCTGGGATGTTTCTGGATTGTATCACGTAGTAATGTGGTACCACGCTGAAACAGTCAATTAAACCTGATTTCGATCAATATTTTAGAGGATAACGCAAGTTAGGTCTGGGATAGGTCTGGGATTCGCCCTCATCAGGCTCATACTTTCGCACATTTCTCATACTTCATGGCTAGACCCTGGGCTGTTTCTGGATTGTATCACGTAGTAATGTGGTACCACGCTGAAACAGTCAATTAAACCTGGTTTCGATCAATATTTTAGAGGATAACGCATGTTAGGTCTGGGATAGGTCTAGGATTTGCCCTCATCAGACTCATACTTTCGCACACTTCACATACTCGTTGAACAGATCCTGGGTTATTTTCTGGTTTGGATCACATAATAATGTGGTACCACACTGAAACAGTCAATTAAACCTGGTTTTGATCAATATTTTTGAGGATAACGCATGTTAGGTCTAGGCTAGGCCGGGGATTTTCACTCATCAGACTCATACTTTCGCATTCTTCACATACTTGTTAAACGGATCCTGGGTTTTTTCTGGTTTGGATCACGTAGTAATGTCGGACCGCACTGAAACAATCAATTAAACCTGGTCTTGATAAATATTTTAGAGGATAACGCAAGTTAGGTCTGGGTTAGGTCTAGGATTTGCCCTCGTCAGGGTCATACTTTCGCATATTTCTCATACTTCATGGCTAGATCCTGGGCTATTTCTGGACTAGATCACGTAGTAATGTGGTACCACACTGAAACAGTCAATTAAACCTCGTTTTGATCAATATTTTAGAGAATAATTCATGTTAGGTCTAGGTTAGGTCTGGGATTTGCTCTCATTAGGCTCATTCTTTCGCATATTTCTCATACTTGATGGCTAGATCCTGGGCTTTTTCTGGATTGCGTCACGTAGTAATGAAGTGCAACACTGAAACAGTCAATTAAACCTGGTTTCCATCAATATTTTAGAGGACAACGCATGTTAGGTCTAGGTTAGGCCTGGGATTTGCCCACATCAGGGTCATACTTTCGCAGTTCTAACATACATGTTGACCTGATCGAGGGTTTTTTCTGCTTTGGATCACGTAGTAAAGTGGTACCACACTGAATCAGTCCACTAAACCTGGTTTGGATCAATATTTTAGAGGATAACGCATGTTAGGTCTAGGTTAGCCCTGAGATTTTCACTCATCAGACTCATACTTTCGCATTCTTCACATACTTGCTGAACGGATCCTGGGATTTTTCTGGATTGGTACACGTAGTAATGTGGTACCTCACTGAAACATTCAATTAGACCAGGTTTCGAGCAATAGTTTTGAGGATAACGCATGTTAGGTCTAGGTTAGGCCTGGGATTTTCACTCATCAGACTCATACTTTCGCATTCTTCACATACTTGTTGAACTGATCCTGGGTTTTCTCTGGTTTGGATCACGTAGCAATGTGGTTCCACACTGAAACAGTCAATTAAACCTGGTCTTGATAAATATTCTAGAGGATAACGCATGTTAGGTCTGGGATAGGTCTAGGATTTGCCCTCATCAGACTCATACTTTCGCACACTTCACATACTCGTTGAACAGATCCTGGGTTATTTTCTGGTTTGGATCACATAGTAATGTGGTACCACACTGAAACAGTCGATTAAACCAGGTTTCGAGCAATAGTTTTGAGGATAACGCATGTTAGGTCTAGGTTAGGCCTGGGATTTTCACTCATCAGACTCATACTTTCGCATTCTTCACATACTTGTCGAACGGATCCTGGGTTTTTTCTGGTTTGGATCACGTAGTAATGTCGGACCACACTGAAACAATCAATTAAACCTGGTCTTGATAAATATTTTAGAGGATAACGCAAGTTAGGTCTGGGTTAGGTCTAGGATTTGCCCTCGTCAGGCTCATACTTTCGCATATTTCTCATACTTCATGGCTAGATCCTGGGCTATTTCTGGATTAGATCACGTAGTAATGTGGTACCACACTGAAACAGTCAATTAAACCTGGTTTTGATCAATATTTTAGAGAATAATTCATGTTAGGTCTAGGTTAGGTCTGGGATTTGCTCTCATCAGGCTCATTCTTTCGCATATTTCTCATACTTCATGGCTAGATCCTGGGCTATTTCTGGATTGTATCACGTAGTAACGTGGTACCACGCTGAAACAGTCAATTAAACCTGGTTTCGATCAATATTTTAGAGGATAACGAAAGTTAGGTCTGGGATAGGTCTGGGATTTGCCCACATCAGGCACATACTTTCGCGTTTTTCACATACTTGTTGAACGGATCCTGGGTTTTTTCTGGTTTGGTTCACGTAGTAATGTGGTACCACACTGGAACATTCAATTAAATCTGGTCTTGATAAATATTTTAGAGGATAACGCATGTTAGGTTTGGTTTAGGTCTAGGACTTGCCGTCATCAGGCTCATACTTTCGCATATTTCTCATACTTCATGGCTAGATCCTGGGCTGTTTCTGTATTGTATCACGTAGTAATGTGGTACCACGCTGAAACAGTCAATTAAACCTGGTTTCGTTCAATATGTTAGAGGATAACGGAAGTTAGGTCTGGGATAGGTCTGGGATTTACCCTCATCAGGCTCATGCTTTCGCATTTTCACATACTTGTTGAACAGATCCTGGGTTTTTTCCGGTTTGGGTCACGTTGTAGTGTGGTACCACACTGAAACAGTCAATTAAACCTGGTTTTGATCAATATTTTTGAGGATAACGCATGTTAGGTCTAGCCTAGGCCGGGGATTTTCACTCATCAGACTCATACTTTCGCATTCTTCACATACTTGTTAAACGGATCCTGGGTTTTTTCTGGTTTGAATTACGTAGTAATGTGGGACCACACTGAAACAATCAATTAAACCTGGTCATGATAAATATTTTAGAGGATAACGCATGTTAGGTCTGAGTTAGGTCTAGGATTTGCCCTCGTCAGACTCATACTTTCGCATATTTCTCATACTTCACGGCTAGATCCTGGGCTATTTCTGGATTGGATCACATAGTAATGTGGTACCACACTGAAACAGACAATTAAACCTGGTTTCGATCAATATTTTTGAGGATAACGCATGTTAGGTCTAGGTTAGGCGTGGGATTTTCACTCATCAGACTCATACTTTCGCATTCTTCGCATACTTGTTGAACGGATCCTGGGTTTTTTCTGGTTTGGTTCACGTAGTAATGTGGTACCACACTGAAACATTCAATTAAACCTGGTCTTGATAAATATTTTAGAGGATAACGCATGTTAGGTTTGGGTTAGGTCTAGGATTTGTCCTCATCAGGCTCATACATTCGCATATTTCTCATACTTCATGGCTAGATCCTTGGCTGTTTCTGGATTGTATCACATAGTAATGTGGTACCACACTGAAACAGTCAATTAAACCTGGTTTCGATCAATATTTTTGAGGATAACGCATGTTAGGTATAGGTTAGGCCTGGGATTTTCACTCATCAGACTCATACTTTCGCATTCTTCACATACTTGTTGAACGGATCCTGGGTTTTTTCTGGTTTGGTTCACGTAGTAATGTGGTACCACACTGAAACATTCAATTAAACCTGGTCTTGATAAATATTTTAGAGGATAACGCATGTTAGGTTTGGGTTAGACCTGGGATTTTCACTCATCAGACTCATACTTTCGCATTCGTCACATACTTGTTGAATGGATCCTGGGTTTTTTCTGGTTTGGATCACGTAGTAATGTGGGACCACACTGAAACAGTCAATTAAACATGGTTTCGATCAATATTTTTGAGGATAACGCATGTTAGGTCTGGGATAGGTCTGGGATTTACCCTCATCAGGCTCATGCTTGCGCGTTTTTCACATACTTGTTGAACAGATCCTGGGTTTTTTCTGGTTTGGTTCACGTAGTAATGTGGTACCACACTGAAACATTCAATTAAACCTGGTCTTGATAAATATTTTAGAGGATAACGCATGTTAGGTTTGGGTTAGGTCTAGGATTTGTCCTCATCAGGCTCATACATTCGCATATTTCTCATACTTCATGGCTAGATCCTTGGCTGTTTCTGGATTGTATCACGTAGTAATGTGGTACCACGCTGAAACAGTCAATTAAACCTGGTATCGATCAATATTTTAGAGAATAATTCATGTTAGGTCTAGGTTAGGTCTGGGATTTGCTATCATCAGACTCATACTTTCGCATTCTTCACATACTTGTTGAATGGATCCTGGGTTTTTTCTGGTTTGGATCACGTAGTAATGTGGGACCACACTGAAACAGTCAATTAAACCTGGTTTCGATCAATATTTTAGAGAATAATTCATGTTAGGTCTAGGTTAGGTCTGGGATTTGCTATCATCAGGCTCATTCTTTCGCATGTTTCTCATACTTGATGGCTAGATGCTGGGTTTTTTCTGGTTTGGATCACGTAGTAATGTGGTACCACGCTGAAACAGTCAATTAAACCTGGTTTCGTTCAATATGTTAGAGGATAACGCAAGTTAGGTCTGGGATAGGTCTGGGATTTACCCTCATCAGGCTCATGCTTTCGCGTTTTTCACATACTTGTTGAACAGATCCTGGGTTTTTTCCGGTTTGGGTCACGTAGTAGTGTGGTACCACACTGAAACAGTCAATTAAACCTGGTTTTGATCAATATTTTTGAGGATAACGCATGTTAGGTCTAGGCTAGGCCGGGGATTTTCACTCATCAGACTCATACTTTCGCATTCTTCACATACTTGTTAAACGGATCCTGGGTTTTTTCTGGTTTGGATCACGTAGTAATGTCGGACCACACTGAAACAATCAATTAAACCTGGTCTTGATAAATATTTTAGAGGATAACGCAAGTTAGGTCTGGGTTAGGTCTAGGATTTGCCCTCGTCAGGGTCATACTTTCGCATATTTCTCATACTTCATGGCTAGATCCTGGGCTATTTCTGGACTAGATCACGTAGTAATGTGGTACCACACTGAAACAGTCAATTAAACCTCGTTTTGATCAATATTTTAGAGAATAATTCATGTTAGGTCTAGGTTAGGTCTGGGATTTGCTCTCATCAGGCTCATTCTTTCGCATATTTCTCATACTTGATGGCTAGATCCTGGGCTTTTTCTGGATTGCGTCACGTAGTAATGAAGTGCAACACTGAAACAGTCAATTAAACCTGGTTTCCATCAATATTTTAGAGGACAACGCATGTTAGGTCTAGGTTAGGCCTGGGATTTGCCCACATCAGGGTCATACTTTCGCAGTTCTAACATACATGTTGACCTGATCGAGGGTTTTTTCTGCTTTGGATCACGTAGTAAAGTGGTACCACACTGAATCAGTCCACTAAACCTGGTTTGGATCAATATTTTAGAGGATAACGCATGTTAGGTCTAGGTTAGCCCTGAGATTTTCACTCATCAGACTCATACTTTCGCATTCTTCACATACTTGCTGAACGGATCCTGGGATTTTTCTGGATTGGTACACGTAGTAATGTGGTACCTCACTGAAACATTCAATTAGACCAGGTCTTGATAAATATTTTAGAGGAAAACGCATGTTAGGTCTGGGTCAGGTCTAGAATTTGCCCTCATCAGGCTCATACCTTCGCATATTTCTCATACTTCATGGCTAGATCCTGGGCTATTTCTGGATTGTATCACGTAGTAACGAGGTACCACGCTGAAACAGTCAATTAAACCTGTTTTCGATCAATATTTTAGAGGATAACGAAAGTTAGGTCTAGGTTAGGCCTGGGATTTTCACTCATCAGACTCATACTTTCGCATTCTTCACATACTTGTTGATCTGATCCTGGGTTTTCTCTGGTTTGGATCTCGTAGCAATGTGGTTCCACACTGAAACAGTCAATTAAACCTGGTCTTGATAAATATTCTAGAGGATAACGCATGTTAGGTCTGGGATAGGTCTAGGATTTGCCCTCATCAGACTCATACTTTCGCACACTTCACATACTCGTTGAACAGATCCTGGGTTATTTTCTGGTTTGGATCACATAGTAATGTGGTACCACACTGAAACAGTCGATTAAACCAGGTTTCGAGCAATAGTTTTGAGGATAACGCATGTTAGGTCTAGGTTAGGCCTGGGATTTTCACTCATCAGACTCATACTTTCGCATTCTTCACATACTTGTCGAACGGATCCTGGGTTTTTTCTGGTTTGGATCACGTAGTAATGTCGGACCACACTGAAACAATCAATTAAACCTGGTCTTGATAAATATTTTAGAGGATAACGCAAGTTAGATCTGGGTTAGGTCTAGGATTTGCCCTCGTCAGGCTCATACTTTCGCATATTTCTCATACTTCATGGCTAGATCCTGGGCTATTTCTGGATTAGATCACGTAGTAATGTGGTACCACACTGAAACAGTCAATTAAACCTGGTTTTGATCAATATTTTAGAGAATAATTCATGTTAGGTCTAGGTTAGGTCTGGGATTTGCTCTCATCAGGCTCATTCTTTCGCATTCTTCACATACTTGTTGAACGGATCCTGGGTTTTTTCTGGTTTGGTTCACGTAGTAATGTCGGACCACACTGAAACAATCAATTAAACCTGGTCTTGATAAATATTTTAGAGGATAACGCAAGTTAGGTCTGGGTTAGGTCTAGGATTTGCCCTCGTCAGGCTCATACTTTCGCATATTTCTCATACTTCATGGCTAGATCCTGGGCTATTTCTGGATTGTATCACGTAGTAACGTGGTACCACGCTGAAACAGTCAATTAAACCTGGTTTCGATCAATATTTTAGAGGATAACGAAAGTTAGGTCTGGGATAGGTCTGGGATTTGCCCTCATCAGGCTCATACTTTCGCGTTTTTCACATACTTGTTGAACGGATCCTGGGTTTTTTCTGGTTTGGTTCACGTAGTAATGTGGTACCACACTGGAACATTCAATTAAATCTGGTCTTGATACATATTTTAGAGGATAACGCATGTTAGGTTTGGGTTAGGTCTAGGATTTGCCGTCATCAGGCTCATACTTTCGCATATTTCTCATACTTCATGGCTAGATCCTGGGCTGTTTCTGTATTGTATCACGTAGTAATGTGGTACCACGCTGAAACAGTCAATTAAACCTGGTTTCGTTCAATATGTTAGAGGATAACGCAAGTTAGGTCTGGGATAGGTCTGGGATTTACCCTCATCAGGCTCATGCTTTCGCATTTTCACATACTTGTTGAACAGATCCTGGGTCTTTTCCGGTTTGGGTCACGTAGTAGTGTGGTACCACACTGAAACAGTCAATTAAACCTGGTTTTGATCAATATTTTTGAGGATAACGCATGTTAGGTCTAGGCTAGGCCGGGGATTTTCACTCATCAGGCTCATACTTTCGCATTCTTCACATACTTGTTAAACGGATCCTGGGTTTTTTCTGGTTTGGATTACGTAGTAATGTGGGACCACACTGAAACAATCAATTAAACCTGGTCATGATAAATATTTTAGAGGATAACGCATGTTAGGTCTGAGTTAGGTCTAGGATTTGCCCTCGTCAGACACATACTTTCGCATATTTCTCATACTTCACGGCTAGATCCTGGGCTATTTCTGGATTGGATCACATAGTAATGTGGTACCACACTGATACAGACAATTAAACCTGGTTTCGATCAATATTTTTGAGGATAACGCATGTTAGGTCTAGGTTAGGCCTGGGATTTTCACTCATCAGACTCATACTTTCGCATTCTTCACATACTTGTTGAACGGATCCTGGGTTTTTTCTGGTTTGGTTCACGTAGTAATGTGGTACCACACTGAAACATTCAATTAAACCTGGTCTTGATAAATATTTTAGAGGATAACGCATGTTAGGTTTGGGTTAGGTCTAGGATTTGTCCTCATCAGGCTCATACATTCGCATATTTCTCATACTTCATGGCTAGATCCTTGGCTGTTTCTGGTTTGTATCACATAGTAATGTGGTACCACACTGAAACAGTCAATTAAACCTGGTTTCGATCAATATTTTTGAGGATAACGCATGTTAGGTATAGGTTAGGCCTGGGATTTTCACTCATCAGACTCATACTTTCGCATTCTTCACATACTTGTTGAACGGATCCTGGGTTTTTTCTGGTTTGGTTCACGTAGTAATGTGGTACCACACTGAAACATTCAATTAAACCTGGTCTTGATAAATATTTTAGAGGATAACGCATGTTAGGTTTGGGTTAGGTCTAGGATTTGTCCTCATCAGGCTCATACATTCGCATATTTCTCATACTTCATGGCTAGATCCTTGGCTGTTTCTGGATTGTATCACGTAGTAATGTGGTACCACGCTGAAACAGTCAATTAAACCTGGTTTCGATCAATATTTTTGAGGATAACGCAAGTTAGGTCTGTGATAGGTCAGGGATTTGACCTCATCAGACTCATACTTTCGCAACTCACATACTCGTTGAACAGATTCTGGGTTATTTTCTGATTTGGATCTAATAGTAATGTGGTACCACACTGAAACAATAGATTAAACCAGGTTTCGATCAATATTTTAGAGAATAATTCATGTTAGGTCTAGGTTAGGTCTGGGATTTGCTATCATCAGGCTCATTCTTTCGCATGTTTCTCATACTTGATGGCTAGATCCTGGGTTTTTTCTGGTTTGGATCACGTAGTAATGTGGGACCACACTGAAACAGTTAATTAAACCTGGTTTGGATCAATATCTCAGAGGACAACGCAAGGTAGGTCTGGGATAGGTCTGGGATTTGCCCTCATCAGGGTCATACTTTCGCAGTTTTAACATACATGTTGACCTGATCGAGTGTTTTTTCTGCTTTGGATCACGTAGTAAAGTGGTACCCCACTGAAACAGTCCATTAAACCTGGTTTGGATCAATATTTTAGAGGATAACGCATGTTAGGTCTAGGTTATGCCTGGGATTTTCACTCATCAGACTCATACTTTCGCATTCTTCACATACTTGTTGAACGGATCCTGGGTTTTTTCTGGTTTGGATTACGTAGTAATGTGGGACCACACCGAAACAATCAATTAAACCTGGTCTTGATAACTATTTTAGAGGATAACGCATATCAGGTCTGGGATAAGTCTGGGATTTGACCTCATCAGGGTCATACTTTCGCAGTTTTAACATGCATGTTGACCTGATCGAGGGTTTTTTCTGCTTTGGATCACGTGGTAAAGTGGTACCACAACTAAAACAGTCAATTAAACCTGGTTTCGATCATTATTTTAGACGATAACGCAAGTTAGGTCTGGGATAGGTCTGGGATTAGCCCTCATCAGACTCATAGTTTCGCATTCTTCACATACTTGTTGAACGGATCCTGGGTTTTTTCTGGTTTGGATCACGTAGTAATGTGGGACCACACTGAAACAATCAATTAAACCTGGTTATGATAAATATTTTAGAGGATAACGCATGTTAGGTCTGGGTAAGGTCTAGGATTTGCCCTCGTCAGGCTCATACGTTCGCATATTTCTCATACTACATGGCTAGATCCTGGGCTATTTCTGGATTGGATCACGTAGTAATGTGGTACCACACTGAAACAGTCAATTAAACCTGGTTTCGCTCAATATTTGAGAAGATAACGCATGTTAGGTCTAGGTTAGGCCTGGGATTTGCCCTCATTAGGGTCATACTTTCGCAGTTTTAACATGCATGTTGACCTGATCGAGGGTTTTTTCTGCTTTGGATCACGTAGTAAAGTGGTGCCACTACTAAAACAGTCAATTAAACCTGGTTTCGATCATTACTTTAGAGGATAACGCAAGTTAGGTCTGGGATAGGTCTGGGATTAGCCCTCATCAGACACATACTTTCGCATTCTTCACATACTTGTTGAACAGATCCTGGGTTTTTACTGGTTTGGATCACGTAGTAATGTAGTACCACACTGAAACAGTCAATTAAACCTGGTTTTGATCAATATTTTAGAGAATAATTCATGTTAGGTCTATGTTAGGTCTTGGATTTGCTCTCATCAGGCTCATTCTTTCGCATATTTCTCATACTTGATGGCTAGATCCTGGGCTTTTTCTGGATTGTATCACGTACTAATGAAGTACAACATTGTAACAGACAATTAAACCTGGTTTCCATCAATATTTTCGAAGATAACGCATGTTAGGTCAAGGTTAGGCCTGGGATTTGCCCTCATTAGGGTCATACTTTCGCAGTTTTCACATACTTGTTGAACAGATCCTGGGTTTTTTCTGGTTTGGATCACGTAGTAGTGTGGTACCACACTGAAACAGTCCATTAAACCTGGTTTGGATCAATATTTTAGAGGATAACGCATGTTAGGTCTGGGATAGGTCTAGGATTTGCCCTCATCAGACTCATACTTTCGCATTCTTCACATACTTGTTGAACGGATCCTGGGTTTTTTCTGGTTTGGATCACGTAGTAATGTGGGACCACACTGAAACAATCAATTAAACCTGGTCATGATAAATATTTTAGAGGATAACGCATGTTAGGTCTGGGTTAGGTCTAGGATTTGCCCTCGTCAGGCTCATACTTTCGCATATTTCTCATACTTCATTGCTAGATCCTGGGCTATTTCTGGATTGGATCACGTAGTAATGTGGTACCACACTGAAACAGTCAACTAAACCTGGATTCAATCAATATTTTAGAGGATAACGCATGTTAGGTCCGGGATAGGTCTGGGATTTGCCCTCATCATACTCATACTTTCGCATTCTTCACATACTTGTTGAACAGATCCTGGGTTTTTTCCGGTGTGGGTCACGTAGTAGTGTGGTACCACACTGAAACAGTCGATTAAACCTGGTTTGGATCAATATTTTAGAGGATAACGCATGTTAGGTCTGTTTTAGGCCGGGGATTTTCACTCATCTGACTCATACTTTCGCATTCTTCACATACTTGTTGAACGGATCCTGGGTTTTTTCTGGTTTGGATCACGTAGTAATGTGGGACCACACTGAAACAATCAATTAAACCTGGTCATGATAAATATTTTGGAGGATAACGCATGTTAGGTTTGGGTTAGGTCTAGGATTTGTCCTCATCAGGCTCATACATTCGCATATTTCTCATACTTCATGGCTAGATCCTGGGCTGTTTCTGGATTGTATCACGTAGTAATGTGGGACCACACTGAAACAGTCAATTAAACCTGGTTTCCATCAATATTTTAGAGGACAACGCATGTTTGGTCTAGGTAAGGCCTGGGATTTGCCCTCATCAGGGTCATACTTTCGCAGTTTTAACATACATGTTGACCTGATCGAGGGTTCTTAATGCTTTGGATCACGTAGTAAAGTGGTACCACACTGAAACAGTCCATTAAACCTGGTTTGGATCAATATTTTAGGGGATAACGCATGTTAGGTCTAGGTTAGCCCTGGGATTTTCACTCATCAGACTCATACTTAAGCATTCTTCACATACTTGTTGAACAGATCCTGGGTTTTTTCTGGTTTGGTTCACGTAGTAATGTGGTACCACACTGAAACATTCAATTAAACCTGGTCTTAATAAATATTTTGGAGGATAACGCATGTTAGGTTTGGGTTAGGTCTAGGATTTGTCCTCATCAGGCTCATACATTCGCATATTTCTCATACTTCATGGCTAGATCCTGGGCTGTTTCTGGATTGTATCACGTAGTAATGTGGGACCACACTGAAACAGTCAATTAAACCTGGTTTGGATCAATATTTTAGAGGATAACGCATGTCAGGTCTGGGATAGGTCTGAGATTTGACCTCATCAGGGTCATACTTTCGCAGTTTTAACATGCATGTTGACCTGATCGAGGGTTTTTTCTGCTTTGGATCACGTAGTAAAGTGGTACCACACTGAAGCAGACGATTAAACCTGGTTTCGATCAATATTTTTTAGGATAACGCATGCTAGGTCTAGGTTAGGCCTGGGATTTTCACGCATCAGACTCATTCTTTCGCATTCTTCAGATACTTGTTGAACGGATCCTGGGTTTTTTCTGGTTTGGATCACGTAGTAATGTGGTACCACGCTGAAACAGTCGATTAAACCTGGTTTCGATCAATATTTTAGAGGATAACGCATGTCAGGTCAGGGATAGGTCTGGGATTTGACCTCATCAGGGTCATACTTTCGCAGTTTTAACATGCCCGTTGACCTGATCGAGGGTTTTTTCTGCTTTGGATCACGTAGTAAAGTGGTACCACACTGAAACAGTCCATTAAACCTGGTTTGGATCAATATTTTAGAGGATAACGCATGTCAGGTCTGGGATAGGTCTGGGATTTGACCTCATCAGGGTCATACTTTCGCAGTTTTAACATGCATGTTGACCTGATCGACGGTTTTTTCTGCTTTGGATCACGTAGTAAAGTGGTACCACAACTAAAACAGTCAATTAAACCTGGTTTGTATCAATATTTTAGAGGATAACGCATGTTAGGTCTAGGTTAGCCCTGGGATTTTCACTCATCAGACTCATACTTTCGCATTCTTCACATACTTGTTGAACGGATCCTCGGTTTTTTCTGGTTTGGTTCACGTAGTAAGGTGGTACCACACTGAAACAGTCCATTTAACCTGGTTTGGATCAATATTTTAGAGGATAACGCATGTCAGGTCTGGGATAGGTCTGGGATTTGACCTCATCAGGGTCATACTTTCGCAGTTTTAACATGCATGTTGACCTGATCGAGGGTTTTTTCTGCTTTGGATCACGTAGTAAAGTGGTGGCACAACTAAAACAGTCAATTAAACCTGGTTTCGATCATTATTTTAGAGGATAACGCAAGTTAGGTCTGGGATAGGTCTGGGATTTGCCCTCATCAGGGTCATACTTTCGCAGTTTTAACATACATGTTGACCTGATCGAGTGTTTTTTCTGCTTTGGATCACGTAGTAAAGTGGTAGCACAACTAAAACAGTCAATTAAACCTGGTTTCGATCAATATTTTAGAGGATAACGCAAGTTTGGTCTGGGATAGGTCTGGGATTTGCCCTCATCAGGCTCATACTTTTGCGTTTTTCACATACTTGTTGAAGAGATCCTGGGTTTTTTCTGGTTTGGGTCACGTAGTAATGTGGTACCACACTGAGGCAGTCGATTAAACCAGGTTTCGATCAATATTTTTTAGGATAACGCATGTTAGGTCTAGGTTAGGCCTGGGATTTTCACGCATCTGACTCACTCTTTCGCATTCTTCACATACTTGTTGAACGGATCCTGGGTTTTTTCTGGTTTGGATCACGTAGTAATGTGGGACCACACTGAAACAGTCGATTAAACCTGGTCTTGATAAATATTTTAGAGGATAACGCATGTTAGGTTTGGGTTAGGTCTAGGATTTGTCCTCATCAGGCTCATACATTCGCATATTTCTCATACTTCATGGCTAGATCCTGGGCTGTTTCTGGATTGTATCACGTAGTAATGTGGGACCACACTGAAACAGTCAATTAAACCTGGTTTCCATCAATATTTTAGAGGACAAGGCATGTTTGGTCTAGGTAAGGCCTGGGATTTGCCCTCATCAGGGTCATACTTTCGCAGTTTTAACATACATGTTGACCTGATCGAGGGTTCTTAATGCTTTGGATCACGTAGTAAAGTAGTACCACACTGAAACAGTCCATTAAATCTGGTTTGGATCAATATTTTAGGGGATAACGCATGTTAGGTCTAGGTTAGCCCTGGGATTTTCACTCATCAGACTCATACTTTCGCATTCTTCACATACTTGTTGAACGGATCCTGGGTTTTTCTGGTTTGGTTCACGCAGTAATGTGGTACCACACTGAAACATTCAATTAAACCTGGTCTTAATAAATATTTTGGAGGATAACGCATGTTAGGTTTGGGTTAGGTCTAGGATTTGTCCTCATCAGGCTCATACATTCGCATATTTCTCATACTTCATGGCTAGATCCTGGGCTGTTTCTGGATTGTATCACGTAGTAATGTGGGACCACACTGAAACAGTCAATTAAACCTGGTTTGGATCAATATTTTAGAGGATAACGCATGTCAGGTCTGGGATAGGTCTGGGATTTGTCCTCATCAGGGTCATACTTTCGCAGTTTTAACATGCATGTTGACCTGATCGAGGGTTTTTTCTGCTTTGGATCACGTAGTAAAGTGGTACCACACTGAAGCAGACGATTAAACCTGGTTTCGATCAATATTTTTTAGGATAACGCATGCTAGGTCTAGGTTAGTCCTGGGATTTTCACGCATCAGACTCATTCTTTCGCATTCTTCAGATACTTGTTGAAGAGATCCTGGGTTTTTTCTGGTTTGGGTCACGTAGTAATGTGGTACCACACTGAGGCAGTCGATTAAACCAGGTTTCGATCAATATTTTTTAGGATAACGCATGTTAGGTCTAGGTTAGGCCTGGGATTTGCCCTCATTAGGGTCATACTTTCGCAGTTTTAACATGCATGTTGACCTGATCGAGGGTTTTTTCTGCTTTGGATCACGTAGTAAAGTGGTGCCACTACTAAAACAGTCAATTAAACCTGGTTTCGATCATTATTTTAGAGGATAACGCAAGTTAGGTCTGGGATAGGTCTGGGATTAGCCCTCATCAGACACATACTTTCGCATTCTTCACATACTTGTTGAACAGATCCTGGGTTTTTACTGGTTTGGATCACGTAGTAATGTAGTACCACACTGAAACAGTCAATTAAACCTGGTTTTGATCAATATTTTAGAGAATAATTCATGTTAGGTCTATGTTAGGTCTTGGATTTGCTCTCATCAGGCTCATTCTTTCGCATATTTCTCATACTTCATTGCTAGATCCTGGGCTATTTCTGGATTGGATCACGTAGTAATGTGGTACCACACTGAAACAGTCAACTAAACCTGGTTTGGATCAATATTTTAGAGGATAACGCATGTTAGGTTTGTTTTAGGCCAGGGATTTTCACTCATCTGACTCATACTTTCGCAATCTTCACATACTTGTTGAACGGATCCTGGGTTTTTTCTGGTTTGGATCACGTAGTAATGTGGGACCACACTGAAACAATTAATTAAACCTGGTCATGATAAATATTTTAGAGGATAACGCATGTTAGGTCTGGGATAGGTCTGGGATTTTCCCTCATCAGACTCATACTTTCGCACACTTCACATACTCGTTGAACAGATCCTGGGTTATTTTCTGGTTTGGATCACATAGTAATGTGGTACCACACTGAAACAGTCGATTAAATCAGGTTTCGATCAATATTTTTGAGGATAACGCATGTTAGGTCTAGGTTAGGCCTGGTATGTGCCCTCATCAGGGTCATACTTTCGCAGTTTTATCATACATGTTGACGTGATCGAGGGTTTTTTCTGCTTTGGATCACGTAGTAAAGTCGTACCACACTGGAACAGTCCACTAAACCTGGTTTGGATCAATATTTTAGAGGATAACGCATGGTAGGTCTGGGATAGGTCTAGGATTTGCCCTCATCAGACTCATACTTTCGCATTCTTCACATACTTGTTGAACGGATCCTGGGTTTTTTCTGGTTTGGATCACGTAGCAATGTGGTACCACACTGAAACAGACAATTAAACCTGGTCTTGATAAATATTTTAGAGGATGACGCATGTTAGGTATGCGATAGGTCTAGGATTTGCCCCCATCAGACTCATACTTTCGCACACTTCACATACTCGTTGAACAGATCCTGGGTTATTTTCTGGTTTGGATCACGTAGTAATGTGGGACCACACTGAAGCAATCAATTAAACCTGCTCATGATAAATATTTTAGAGGATAACGCATGTTAGGTCTGGGTTAGGTCTAGGATTTGCCCTCGTCAGGCTCATACTTCCGCATATTTCTCATACTTCATGGCTAGATCCTGGGCTATTTCTGGATTGGATCACGTAGTAATGTGGTACCACACTGAAACAGTCAATTAAACCTGGTTTCGATCAATATTTTAGAGAATAATTCTTGTTATGTCTAGGTTAGGTCTGGGATTTGCTCTCATCAGGCTCATTCTTTCGCATATTTCTCATACTTGATGGCTAGATCCTGTGCTATTTCTGGATTGTATCACGTAGTAACGTGGTACCACGCTGAAACAGTCAATTAAACCTGGTCTTGATAAATATTTTAGAGGATAACGCATGTTAGGTCTAGGTTAGCCCTGGGATTTTCACTCATCAGACTCATACTTTCGCATTCTTCACATACTTGTTGAACGGATCGTGGGTTTTTTCTGGTTTGGTTCACGTAGTAATGTGGTACCACACTAAAACATTCAATTAAACCTGGTGTTGATAAATATTTTGGAGGATAACGCATGTTAGGTTTGGGTTAGGTCTAGAATTTGTCATCATCAGGCTCATACATTCGCATATTTCTCATACTTCATGGCTAGATCCTGGGCTGTTTCTGGATTGTATCATGTAGTAATGTGGGACCACACTGAAACAGTCAATTAAACCTGGTTTGGATCAATATTTTAGAGGATAACGCATGTCAGGTCTGGGATAGTCCTGGGATTTTCACTCATCAGACTCATACTTTCGCATTCTTCACATACTTGTTGAACGTATCCTGGGTTCTTTCTGGTTTGGATCACGTAGTAATGTGGGACCACACTGAAACAATCAATTAAACCTGGTCATGATAAATATTTTAGAGGATAACGCATGTTAGGTCTGGGTTAGGTCTAGGATTTGCCCTCGTCAGGCTCATACTTTCGCATATTTCTCATACTTCATGACTAGATCCTGGGCTATTTCTGGACTGTATCACGTAGTAACGTGGTACCACGCTGAAACAGTCAATTAAACCTGGTGTTGATAAATATTTTAGAGGATAACGCATGTTAGGTCTGTGATAGGTCTAGGATTTGCCCTCATCAGACTCATACCTTCGCACACTTCACATACTCGTTGAACAGATCCTGGGTTATTTTCTGGTTTGGATCACGTAGTAATGTGGTACCACACTGAAACAGTCGATTAAACCCGGTTTCGATCAATATTTTAGAGGATAACGCAAGTTAAGTCTGGGATAGGTCTGGGATTTGAGCTCATCAGACTTATTCTTTCGCATATTTCTCATACTTGATGGCTAGATCCTGGGCTTTTTCTGGATTGCATCACGTAGTACTGAAGTACAACACTGAAACAGTCAATTAAACCTGGTTTCCATCAATATCTTAGAGGACAACGCAAGTTAGGTCTGGGATAGGTCTGGGATTTGCCCTCATCATACTCATACTTTCGCATACTTCACATACTTGTTGAACAGATCCTGGGCTTTTTCTGGTTTGGATCACGTAGTAATTTGGTTCCACACTGACACAGACGATTAAACCTGGTTTCGATCAATATTTTTGAGGATAACGCATGTTAGGTCTAGGTTAGGCCGAGGATTTTCACTCATCAGACTCATACTTTCGCATTCTTCATATACTTGTTGAACGGATCCTGGGGTTTTACTGGTTTGGATCACGTAGTAATGTGGTACCACACTGAAACAGTCCATTAAACCTGGTTTGGATCAATATCTTAGAGGATAACGCATGTTAGGTCTAGGTTAGGTCTGGGATTTTCACTCATCAGACCCATACTTTCGCATTCTTCAGATACTTGTTGAACGGACCCTGGGTTTTTTCTGGATTGGATCACGTAGCAATGTGGTACCACACTGAAACAGTCAATTAAACCTGGTCTTGATAAATATTTTAGAGGATAACGCATGTTAGGTCTGGGATAGGTCTAGGATTTGCCCTCATCAGGCTCATACTTTCGTGTTTTTCACATACTTGTTGAACAGATCCTGGGCTTTTTCTGGTTTGGATCACGTAGCAATGTGGTACCACACTGAAACAGTCAATTAAACCTGGTCTTGATAAATATTTTAGAGGATAACGCATGTTAGGTCTGTGATAGGTCTGGGATTTGCCCTCATCAGACTCATACTTTCGCACACTTCACATACTCGTTGAACAGATCCTGGGTTATTTTCTGGTTTGGATCACATAGTAATGTGGTACCACACTGAAACTGTCAATTAAACCTGGTCTTGATAAATATTTTAGAGGACAACGCATGTTACGTCTGGGATATGTCTAGGATTTGCCCTCATCAGACTCATACTTTCGCACACTTCACATACTCGTTGAACAGATCCTGGTTTATTTTCTGGTTTGGATCACATAGTAATGTGGTACCACACTGAAACAGTCGATTAAACCATGTTTCGATCAATATTTTTGAGGATAACGCATGTTAGGTCTAGGTTAGTCCTGGGATTTTCACTCATCAGACTCATACCTTCGCATTCTTCACATACTTGTTGGCCTGATCGAGGGTTTTTTCTGCATTGGATCACGTAGTAAAGTGGTACCACACTAAAACAGTCAATTAAACCTGGTTTCGATCAACATTTTAGAGGATAACGAAAGTTATGTCTAGTTTAGGCATGGGATTCGCCCTCATCAGACTCATACTTTCGCATACTTCACATACTTGTTGAACAGATCCTGGGCTTTTTCTGGTTTGGATCACGTAGTAATTTGGTTCCACACTGACACAGACGATTAAACCTGGTTTCGATCAATATTTTTGAGGATAACGCATGTTAGGTCTAGGTTAGGCCGAGGATTTTCACTCATCAGACTCATACTTTCGCATTCTTCATATACTTGTTGAACGGATCCTGGGGTTTTACTGGTTTGGATCACGTAGTAATGTGGTACCACACTGAAACAGTCGATTAAACCCGGTTTCGATCAATATTTTAGAGGATAACGCAAGTTAAGTCTGGGATAGGTCTGGGATTTGAGCTCATCAGACTTATTCTTTCGCATATTTCTCATACTTGATGGCTAGATCCTGGGCTTTTTCTGGATTGCATCACGTAGTAATGAAGTACAACACTGAAACAGTCAATTAAACCTGGTTTCCATCAATATCTTAGAGGACAACGCAAGTTAGGTCTGGGATAGGTCTGGGATTTGCCCTCATCAGGGTCATACTTTCGCAGTTCTAACATACATGTTGACCTGATCGAGTGTTTTTTCTGCTTTGGATCACGTAGTAAAGTGGTACCACACTGAAACAGTCCATTAAACCTGGTTTGGATCAATATTTTAGTGGATAACGCATGTTAGGTCTAGGTTAGGTCTGGGATTTTCACTCATCAGACCCATACTTTCGCATTCTTCAGATACTTGTTGAACGGACCCTGGGGTTTTTCTGGATTGGATCACGTAGCAATGTGGTACCACACTGAAACTGTCAATTAAACCTGGTCTTGATAAATATTTTAGAGGATAACGCATGTTAGGTCTGGGATAGGTCTAGGATTTGCCCTCATCAGGCTCATACTTTCGTGTTTTTCACATACTTGTTGAACAGATCCTGGGCTTTTTCTGGTTTGGATCACGTAGCAATGTGGTACCACACTGAAACAGTCAATTAAACCTGGTCTTGATAAATATTTTAGAGGATAACGCATGTTAGGTCTGGGATAGGTCTGGGATTTGCCCTCATCAGACTCATACTTTCGCACACTTCACATACTCGTTGAACAGATCCTGGGTTATTTTCTGGTTTGGATCACATAGTAATGTGGTACCACACTGAAACTGTCAATTAAACCTGGTCTTGATAAATATTTTAGAGGATAACGCATGTTAGGTCTGGGATAGGTCTAGGATTTGCCCTCATCAGACTCATACTTTCGCACACTTCACATACTCGTTGAACAGATCCTGGTTTATTTTCTGGTTTGGATCACATAGTAATGTGGTACCACACTGAAACAGTCGATTAAACCATGTTTCGATCAATATTTTTGAGGATAACGCATGTTAGGTCTAGGTTAGTCCTGGGATTTTCACTCATCAGACTCATACCTTCGCATTCTTCACATACTTGTTGGCCTGATCGAGGGTTTTTTCTGCATTGGATCACGTAGTAAAGTGGTACCACACTAAAACAGTCAATTAAACCTGGTTTCGATCAACATTTTAGAGGATAACGAAAGTTATGTCTAGTTTAGGCATGGGATTTGCCCTCATCAGACTCATACTTTCGCATACTTCACATACTTGTTGAACAGATCCTGGGCTTTTTCTGGTTTGGATCACGTAGTAATTTGGTTCCACACTGACACAGACGATTAAACCTGGTTTCGATCAATATTTTTGAGGATAACGCATGTTAGGTCTAGGTTAGGCCGAGGATTTTCACTCATCAGACTCATACTTTCGCATTCTTCATATACTTGTTGAACGGATCCTGGGGTTTTACTGGTTTGGATCACGTAGTAATGTGGTACCACACTGAAACAGTCGATTAAACCCGGTTTCGATCAATATTTTAGAGGATAACGCAAGTTAAGTCTGGGATAGGTCTGGGATTTGAGCTCATCAGACTTATTCTTTCGCATATTTCTCATACTTGATGGCTAGATCCTGGGCTTTTTCTGGATTGCATCACGTAGTAATGAAGTACAACACTGAAACAGTCAATTAAACCTGGTTTCCATCAATATCTTAGAGGACAACGCAAGTTAGGTCTGGGATAGGTCTGGGATTTGCCCTCATCAGGGTCATACTTTCGCAGTTCTAACATACATGTTGACCTGATCGAGTGTTTTTTCTGCTTTGGATCACGTAGTAAAGTGGTACCACACTGAAACAGTCCATTAAACCTGGTTTGGATCAATATTTTAGTGGATAACGCATGTTAGGTCTAGGTTAGGTCTGGGATTTTCACTCATCAGACCCATACTTTCGCATTCTTCAGATACTTGTTGAACGGACCCTGGGGTTTTTCTGGATTGGATCACGTAGCAATGTGGTACCACACTGAAACTGTCAATTAAACCTGGTCTTGATAAATATTTTAGAGGATAACGCATGTTAGGTCTGGGATAGGTCTAGGATTTGCCCTCATCAGGCTCATACTTTCGTGTTTTTCACATACTTGTTGAACAGATCCTGGGCTTTTTCTGGTTTGGATCACGTAGCAATGTGGTACCACACTGAAACAGTCAATTAAACCTGGTCTTGATAAATATTTTAGAGGATAACGCATGTTAGGTCTGGGATAGGTCTGGGATTTGCCCTCATCAGACTCATACTTTCGCACACTTCACATACTCGTTGAACAGATCCTGGGTTATTTTCTGGTTTGGATCACATAGTAATGTGGTACCACACTGAAACTGTCAATTAAACCTGGTCTTGATAAATATTTTAGAGGATAACGCATGTTAGGTCTGGGATAGGTCTAGGATTTGCCCTCATCAGACTCATACTTTCGCACACTTCACATACTCGTTGAACAGATCCTGGTTTATTTTCTGGTTTGGATCACATAGTAATGTGGTACCACACTGAAACAGTCGATTAAACCATGTTTCGATCAATATTTTTGAGGATAACGCATGTTAGGTCTAGGTTAGTCCTGGGATTTTCACTCATCAGACTCATACCTTCGCATTCTTCACATACTTGTTGCACGGATCCTGGGTTCTTTCTGGTTTGGATCACGTAGTAATGTGGGACCACACTGAAACAATCAATTAAACCTGATCATGATAAATATTTTAGAGGATAACGCATGTTAGGTCTGGGTTAGGTCTAGGATTTGCCCTCGTCAGGCTCATACTTTCGCATATTTCTCATACTTCATGGCTAGATCCTGGGCTATTTCTGGACTGTATCACGTAGTAACGTGGTACCACGCTGAAACAGCCAATTAAACCTGGTCTTGATAAATATTTTAGAGGATAACGCATGTTAGGTCTGGGATAGGTCTCGGATTTGCCCTCATCAGACTCATACCTTCCCACACTTCACATACTCGTTGAACAGATCCTGGGTTATTTTCTGGTTTGGATCACGTAGTAATGTGGTACCACACTGAAACAGTCGATTAAACCCGGTGTCGATCAATATTTTAGAGGATAACGCAAGTTAAGTCTGGGATAGGTCTGGGATTTGAGCTCATCGGGGTCATACTTTCGCATATTTCTCATACTTGATGGCTAGATCCTGGGCTATTTCTGGATTGTATCACGTAGTAACGTGGTACCACGCTGAAACAGTCAATTAAACCTGGTCTTGATAAATATTTTAGAGGATAACGCATGTTAGGTCTGGGATAGGTCTAGGATTTGCCCTCATCAGACTCATACCTTCGCACACTTCACATACTCGTGGAACAGATCCTGGGTTATTTTCTGGTTTGGATCACACAGTAATGTGGTACCACACTGAAACAGTCAATTAAACCTGGTTTTGATCAATATTTTAGAGAATAATTCATGTTAGGTCTAGGTTAGACCTGGGATTTCCACTCATCAGACCCATACTTTCGCATTCTTCACATACTTGTTGAACGGATCCTGGGTTTTTTCTGGATTGGATCACGTAGCAATGTGGTACCACACTGAAACAGTCAATTAAACCTGGTCTTGATAAATATTTTAGAGGATAACGCATGTTAGGTCTGGGATAGGTCTAGGATTTGCCCTCATCAGGCTCATACTTTCGTGTTTTTCACATACTTGTTCAACAGATCCTGGGCTTTTTCTGGTTTGGATCACGTAGCAATGTGGTACCACACTGAAACAGTCAATTAAACCTGGTCTTGATAAATATTTTAGAGGATAACGCATGTTAGGTCTGGGATAGGTCTGGGATTTGCCCTCATCAGACTCATACTTTCGCACACTTCACATACTCGTTGAACAGATCCTGGGTTTTTCTCTGGTTTGGATCACGTAGTAATGCGGTACCACACTGAAACAGTCGATTAAACCTGGTTTCGATCAATATTTTTGAGGATAACGCATGTTAGGTCTAGGTTAGGCCGAGGATTTTCACTCATCAGGCTCATACTTTCGCATTCTTCACATACTTGTTGGCCTGATCGAGGGTTTTTTCTGCATTGGATCACGTAGTAAAGTGGTACCACACTAAAACAGTCAATTAAACCTGGTTTCGATCAACATTTTAGAGGATAACGAAAGTTATGTCTAGTTTAGGCATGGGATTTGCCCTCATCAGACTCATACTTTCGCATACTTCACATACTTGTTGAACAGATCCTGGGCTTTTTCTGGCTTGGATCACGTAGTAATTTGGTTCCACACTGACACAGTCGATTAAACCTGGTTTCGATCAATATTTTTGAGGATAACGCATGTTAGGTCTAGGTTAGGCCGAGGATTTTCACTCATCAGACTCATACTTTCGCATTCTTCACATACTTGTTGAACGGATCCTGGGGTTTTACTGGTTTGGATCACGTAGTAATGTGGTACCACACTGAAACAGTCAATTAAACCTGGTTTCGATCAATATTTTAGAGAATAATCCATGTTAGGTCTAGGTTAGGTCTGGGATTCGCTCTCATCAGGCTCATTCCTTCGCATATTTCTCATACTTGATCGCTAGATCCTGGGGTTTTTCTGGATTGCATCACGTAGTAATGAAGTACAACACTGAAACAGTCAATTAAACCTGGTTTCCATCAATATTTTAGAGGACAACGCATGTTAGGTCTAGGTTAGGCCTGGGATTTGCCCGCATCAGGGTCATACTTTCGCAGTTTTAACATACATGTTGACCTGATCGAGGGTTTTTTCTGCTTTGGATCACGTAGTAAAGTGGTATCACACTGAAGCTGTCCATTAAACCTGGTTTGGATCAATATTTTAGAGGATAATTCATGTTAGGTCTAGGTTAGGCCTGGGATTTGCCCTCATCAGGGTCAAACTTTCGCAGTTCTAACATACATGTTGACCTGATCGAGGGTTTTTTTCTGCTTTGTATCACGTAGTAAAGTGGCACCACACTGAAACAGTCCACTAAACCTGGTTTGGATCAATATTTTAGAGGATAATGCATGTTAGGTCTAGGTTAGCCCTGAGATTTTCGGTCATCAGACTCATACTTTCGCATTCTTCAGATACTTGTTGAACGGATCCTGGGGTTTTACTGGTTTGGTTCACGTAGTAATGTGGTACCACACTGAAACAGTCCATTAAACCTGGTTTCGCTCAATATTTTAGAAGACAACGCATGTTAGGTCTAGGTTAGGCCTGGGATTTGCCCTCATCAGGGTCATACTTTCGCAGTTTTAACATACATGTTGACCTGATCGAGGGTTTTTTCTGCTTTGGGTCACGTAGTAAAGTGGTATCATACTGAAGCTGTCCATTAAACCTGGTTTGGATCAATATTTTTGAGGATAACGCATGTTAGGTCTAGGTTAGGCCTGGGATTTTCACTCATCAGACTCATACTTTCGCATTCTTCACATACTTGTTGAACGGATCTTGGGTTTTTTCTGGTGTGGATCACGTAGTTATGTGGTACCACACTGAAACAGTCAATTAAACCTGGTCTTGATAAATATTTTAGAGGATAACGCATGTTAGGTCTGGGTTAGGTCTAGGATTTGCCCCCATCAGACTCATACTTTCGCGTATTTCACATACTTGTTGAACAGATCCTGGGGTTTTACTGGATTGGATCACGTAGTAATGTGGTGCCACACTGAAACTGTCCATTAAACCTGGTTTCGATCAATATTTTTGAGGATAACGCATGTTAGGTCTAGGTTAGGCCGAGGATTTTCACTCATCAGACTCATACTTTCGCATTCTTCACATACTTGTTGAACGGATCCTGGGGTTTTACTGGAGTGGATCACGTAGTAATGTGGTGCCACACTGAAACAGTCAATTAAACCTGGTTTCGATCAATATTTTAGAGAATAATTCATGTTAGGTCTAGGTTAGGTCTGGGATTTGCACTCATCAGACTCATTCTTTCGCATATTTCTCATACTTGATGGCTAGATCCTGGGCTTTTTCTGGATAGCATCACGTAGTAATGAAGTACAACGCTGAAACAGTCAATTAAACCAAGTTTCCATCAATATTTTAGAGGACAACGCATGTTAGGTCTAGGTTAGGCCTGGGATTTGCCCTCATCAGGGTCATACTTTCGCAGTTTTAACATACATGTTGACCTGATCGAGGGTTTTTTCTGGTGTAGATCACGTAGTAATGTGGTACCACACTGAAACAATCAATTAAACCTGGTCTTGATAAACATTTTAGAGGATAACGCATGTTAGGTCTGGGTTAGGTCTAGGATTTGCCCTCATCAGGCTCATACTTTCGCATATTTCTCATACTTCATGGCTGGATCCTGGGCTATTACTAGATTGGATCACGTAGTAATGTGGTACCACACTGAAACAGTCAATTAAACCTGGTTTCGATCAATATTTCAGAGAATAATTCATGTTAGGTCTGGGTTAGGTCTGGGATTTGCTCTCATCAGGCTCATTCTTTCGCATATTTCTCATACTTGATGGCTAGATCCGGGGTTTTTTCTGGATTGCGTCACGTAGTAATGAAGTACAACACTGAACCAGTCAATTAAACCTGGTTTCGATCAATATTTTAGAGAATAATTCATGTTAGGTCTAGGTTAGGCCTGGGATTTGCCCTCATCAGGGTCATACTTTCGCAGTTCTAACATACATGTTGACCTGATCGAGTGTTTTTTCTGCTTTGGATCACGTAGTAAAGTGGTACCACACTGAAACAGTCCATTAAACCTGGTTTGGATCAATATTTTAGAGGATAACGCATGTTAGGTCTAGGTTAGGTCTGGGATTTTCACTCATCAGACCCATACTTTCGCATTCTTCAGATACTTGTTGAACGGACCCTGGGTTTTTTCTGGATTGGATCACGTAGCAATGTGGTACCACACTGAAACAGTCAATTAAACCTGGTCTTGATAAATATTTTAGAGGATAACGCATGTTAGGTATGGGATAGGCCTAGGATTTGCCCTCATCAGGCTCATACTTTCGTGTTTTTCACATACTTGTTGAACAGATCCTGGGCTTTTTCTGGTTTGGATCACGTAGCAATGTGGTACCACACTGAAACAGTCAATTAAAGCTGGTCTTGATAAATATTTTAGAGGATAACGCATGTTAGGTCTGGGATAGGTCTGGGATTTGCCCTCATCAGACTCATACTTTCGCACACTTCACATACTCGTTGAACAGATCCTGGGTTATTTTCTGGTTTGGATCACATAGTAATGTGGTACCACACTGAAACAGTCAATTAAACCTGGTCTTGATAAATATTTTAGAGGATAACGCATGTTAGGTCTGGGATAGGTCTAGGATTTGCCCTCATCAGACTCATACTTTCGCACACTTCACATACTCGTTGAACAGATCCTGGTTTATTTTCTGGTTTGGATCACATAGTAATGTGGTACCACACTGGAACAGTCGATTAAACCATGTTTCGATCAATATTTTTGAGGATTACGCATGTTAGGTCTAGGTTAGTCCTGGGATTTTCACTCATCAGACTCATACTTTCGCATTCTTCACAAACTTGTTGCACGGATCCTGGGTTCTTTCTGGTTTGGATCACGTAGTAATGTGGGACCACACTGAAACAATCAATTAAACCTGATCATGATAAATATTTTAGAGGATAACGCATGTTAGGTCTGGGTTAGGTCTAGGATTTGCCCCCGTCAGGCTCATACTTTCGCATATTTCTCATACTTCATGGCTAGATCCTGGGCTATTTCTGGACTGTATCACGTAGTAACGTGGTACCACGCTGAAACAGTCAATTAAACCTGGTCTTGATAAATATTTTAGAGGATAACGCATGTTAGGTCTGGGATAGGTCTCGGATTTGCCCTCATCAGACTCATACCTTCGCACACTTCACATACTCGTTGAACAGATCCTGGGTTATTTTCTGGTTTGGATCACGTAGTAATGTGGTACCACACTGAAACAGTCGATTAGACCCGGGGTCGATCAATATTTTAGAGGATAACGCAAGTCAAGTCTGGGATAGGTCTGGGATTTGTGCTCATCAGGGTCATACTTTCGCATATTTCTCATACTTGATGGCTAGATCCTGGGCTATTTCTGGATTGTATCACGTAGTAACGTGGTACCACGCTGAAACAGTCAATTAAACCTGGTCTTGATAAATATTTTAGAGGATAACGCATGTTAGGTCTGGGATAGGTCTATGATTTGCCCTCATCAGACTCATACCTTCGCACACTTCACATACTCGTTGAACAGATCCTGGGTTATTTTCTGGTTTGGATCACATAGTAATGTGGTACCATACTGAAACAGTCGATTAAACCTGGTTTCGATCAATATTTTTGAGGATAACGCATGTTAGGTCTGGGTTAGGCCGAGGATTTTCACTCATCAGGCTCATACTTTCGCATTCTTCACATACTTGTTGAACGGATCCTGGGTTTTTTCTGGATTGGATCACGTAGTAATGTGGGACCACACTGAAACAATCAATTAAACCTGATCATGATAAATATTTTAGAGGATAACGCATGTTAGGTCTGGGTTAGGTCTAGGATTTGCCCTCGTCAGGCTCATACTTTCGCATATTTCTCATACTTCATGGCTAGATCCTGGGCTATTTCTGGACTGTATCACGTAGTAACGTGGTACCACGCTGAAACAGTCAATTAAACCTGGTCTTGATCAATATTTTAGAGAATAATTCATGTTAGGTCTAGGTTAGACCTGGGATTTTCACTCATCAGACCCATACTTTCGCGTTTTTCACATACTTGTGGAACTGATCCTGGGTTTTTTCTGGTTTGGTTCACGTAGTAATGTGGTACCACACTGAAACAGTCCATTAAACCTGGTTTCGATCAATATTTTAGAGAATAATTCATGTTAGGTCTAGGTTAGGCCTGGGATTTGCCCTCATCAGGGTCAAACTTTCGCAGTTCTAACATACATGTTGACCTGATCGAGGGTTTTTTCTGCTTTGTATCACGTAGTAAAGTGGTACCACACTGAAACAGTCCACTAAACCTGGTTTGGATCAATAGTTTAGAGGATAATGCATGTTAGGTCTAGGTTAGCCCTGAGATTTTTGGTCATCAGACTCATACTTTCGCATTCTTCAGATACTTGTTGAACGGATCCTGGGGTTTTACTGGTTTGGTTCACGTAGTAATGTGGTACCACACTGAAACAGTCCATTAAACCTGGTTTCGCTCAATATTTTAGAAGACAACGCATGTTAGGTCTAGGTTAGGCCTGGGATTTGCCCTCATCAGGGTCATACTTTCGCAGTTTTAACATACATGTTGACCTGATCGAGGGTTTTTTCTGCTTTGGGTCACGTAGTAAAGTGGTATCATACTGAAGCTGTCCATTAAACCTGGTTTCGATCAATATTTTAGAGAATAATTCATGTTAGGTCTAGGTTAGGTCTGGGATTTTCACTCATCAGACTCATTCTTTCGCATATTTCTCATACTTGATGGCTAGATCCTGGGCTTTTTCTGGATAGCATCACGTAGTAATGAAGTACCACACTGAAACAGTCAATTAAACCAAGTTTCCATCAATATTTTAGAGGACAACGCATGTTAGGTCTAGGTTAGGCCTGGGATTTGCCCTCATCAGGGTCATACTTTCGCAGTTTTAACATACATGTTGACCAAATCGAGGGTTTTTTCTGCTTTGGATCACGTAGTAAAGTGGTATCACTCTGATGCTGTCCATTAAACCTGATCATGATAAATATTTTAGAGGATAACGCATGTTAGGTCTGGGTTAGGTCTAGGATTTGCCCTCGTCAGGCTCATACTTTCGCATATTTCTCATACTTCATGGCTAGATCCTGGGCTATTTCTGGACTGTATCACGTAGTAACGTGGTACCACGCTGAAACAGTCAATTATCCTGGTCTTGATCAATATTTTAGAGAATAATTCATGTTATGTCTAGGTTAGACCTGGGATTTTCACTCATCAGACCCATACTTTCGCGTTTTTCACATACTTGTGGAACTGATCCTGGGTTTTTTCTGGTTTGGTTCACGTAGTAACGTGGTACCACACTGAAACAGTCCATTAAACCTGGTTTCGATCGTTATTTTAGAGAATAATTCATGTTAGGTCTAGGTTAGGCCTGGGATTTGCCCTCATCAGGGTCAAACTTTCGCAGTTCTAACATACATGTTGACCTGATCGAGGGTTTTTTCTGCTTTGTATCACGTAGTAAAGTGGTACCACACTGAAACAGTCCACTAAACCTGGTTTGGATCAATATTTTAGAGGATAATGCATGTTAGGTCTAGGTTAGGCCTGGGATTTTCACTCATCAGACTCATACTTTCGCATTCTTCACATACTTGTTGAACGGATCTTGGGTTTTTTCTGGTGTGGATCACGTAGTTATGTGGTACCACACTGAAACAGTCAATTAAACCTGGTCTTGATAAATATTTTAGAGGATAACGCATGTTAGGTCTGGGTTAGGTCTAGGATTTGCCCCCATCAGACTCATACTTTCGCACACTTCACATACTCGTTGAACAGATCCTGGGGTTTTCCTGGATTGGATCACGTAGTAATGTGGTGCCACACTGAAACTGTCCATTAAACCTGGTTTCGATCAATATTTTTGAGGATAACGCATGTTAGGTCTAGGTTTGGCCGAGGATTTTCACTCATCAGACTCATACTTTCGCATTCTTCACATACTTGTTGAACGGATCCTGGGGTTTTACTGGATTGGATCACGTAGTAATGTGGTGCCACACTGAAACAGTCAATTAAACCTGGTTTCGATCAATATTTTAGAGAATAATTCATGTTAGGTCTAGGTTAGGTCTGGGATTTGCACTCATCAGACTCATTCTTTCGCATATTTCTCATACTTCATGGCTAGATCCTGGGCTGTTTCAGGGTTGTATCACGTAGTAACGTGGTACCACGCTGAAACAGTCAATTAAACCTGGTTTCGATCAATATTTTAGAGGATAACGCAAGTTAGGTCTGGGATAGGTCTGGGATTCGCCCTCATCAGGCTCATACTTTCGCGTTTTTCACATACTTGTTGAACTGATCCTGGGTTTTTTCTGGTTTGGTTCACGTAGTAATGTGGTACCACACTGAAACAGTCCATTAAACCTGGTTTCGCTCAATATTTTAGAAGATAACGCATGTTAGGTCTAGGTTAGGCCTGCGATTTGCCCTCATCAGGGTCATACTTTCGCAGTTTTAACATGCATGTTGACATGATCGAGGGTTTTTTCTGCTTTGGAGCACGTAGTAAAGTGGTACCACACTAAAACAGTCAATTAAACCTGGTTTCGATCAATACTTTAGAGGATAACGCAAGTTAGGTCTGGGATAGGTCTAGGATTTGCCCTCATCAGGCTCATTCTTTCGCATATTTCTCATAGTTGATGGCTAGATCCTGGGCTTTCTCTGGATTGCATCACGTAGTATTGTGGTACCACACTGAAACACTCGATTAAACCAGGTCTTGATAAATATTTTAGAGGATAACGCACGTTAGGTCTGGGCTAGGTCTAGGATTTGCTCTCGTCAGGCTCATACTTTCGCATATTTCTCATACCTCATGGCTAGATCCTGGGCTATTTCTGGATTGGATCACGTAGTAATGTGGTACCACACTGAAACAGTCAATTAAACCTGGTTTCGATCAATATCTTAGAGGATAACGCTAGTTAGGTCTGGGATTGGTCTAGGATATTCCCTCATCAGGCTCATTCTTTCGCATATTTCTCATACTTGATGGCTAGATTCTGGGCTTTTTCTGGATTGCATCACGTAGTATTGTGGTACCACACTGAAACACTCGATTAAACCAGGTCTTGATAAATATTTTAGAGGATAAAGCACGATAGGTCTGGGCTAGGTCTAGGATTTGCTCTCGTCAGGCTCATACTTTCGCATATTTCTCATACCTCATGGCTAGATCCTGGGCTATTTCTGGATTGGATCACGTAGTAATGTGGTACCACACTGAAACAGTCAATTAAACCTGGTTTCGATCAATATCTTAGAGGATAACGCTAGTTAGGTCTGGGATAGGTCTGGGATTTGCCCTCATCAGGCTCATACTTTCGCGTATTTCACATACTTGTTGAACAGATCCTGGGTTTTTTTCTGGTTTGGATCACGTAGTAGTGTGGTACCACACTGAAACTGTCCATTAAACCTGATTTCGATCAATATTTTTGAGGATAACGCATGTTAGGTCTAGGTTAGGCCGAGGATTTTCACTCATCAGACTCATACTTTCGCATTCTTCACATACTTGTTGAACGGATCCTGGGGTTTTACTGGTTTGGATCACGTAGTAATGTGGTACCACACTGAAACAGACAATTAAACCTGGTTTCGATCAATATTTTTGAGGATAACGCATGTTTGGTCTAGGTTAGGCCTGAGATTTTCACTCATCAGACTCATTCTTTCGCATTCTTCACATACTTGTTGAACAGATCCTGGGTTTTTTCTGGTTTGGATCACGTAGTAATGTGGGACCACACTGAAACAATCAATTAAACCTGGTCTTGATAAATATTTTAGAGGATAACGCATGTTAGGTCTGGGTTAGGTCTAGGATTTGCTCTCGTTAGGCTCATACTTTCGCATATTTCTCATACCTCATGGCTAGATCCTGGGCTATTTCTTGATTGTATCACGTAGTAATGTGGTACCACACTGAAACATTCAGTTAAACCTGGTCTTGATAAATATTTTTGAGGATAACGCATGTTAGGTCTGGGTTAGGTCTAGGATTTGCCCTCATCAGGCTCATACTTTCGCATATTTCTCATACTTCATGGCTGGATCCTGGGCTATTACTGGATTGGATCACGTAGTAATGTGGTACCACACTGAAGCAGTCAATTAAACCTGGTTTCGATCAATATTTCAGAGAATAATTCATGTTAGGTCTGGGTTAGGTCTGGGATTTGCACTCATCAGGCTCATTCTTTCGCATATTTCTCATACTTGATGGCTAGATCCGGGGTTTTTTCTGGATTGCGTCACGTAGTAATGAAGTACAACACTGAAACAGTCAATTAAACCTGGTTTCGATCAATATTTTAGAGAATAATTCATGTTAGGTCTAGGTTAGGCCTGGGATTTGCCCTCATCAGGGTCATACTTTCGCAGTTCTAACATACATGTTGACCTGGTCGAGGGTTTTTTCTGCTTTGTGTCACGTAGTAAAGTGGTACCACACTGAAACAGTCCACTAAACCTGGTTTGGATCAATATTTTAGAGGATAATGCATGTTAGGTCTAGGTTAGCCCTGAGATTTTCGCTCATCAGACTCATACTTTCGCATTCTTCAGATACTTGTTGACCGGATCCTGGGTTTTTTCTGGTATGGTTCACGTAGTAATGTGGTACCACACTGAAACAATCAATTAAACCGGGTCTTGATAAATATTTTAGATGATAACGCATGTTTGGTCTGGGATAGGTCTAGGATTTGCCCTCATCAGGCTCATACTTTCGCATATTTCTCATACTTCATGGCTAGATCCTGGGCTATTTCTGGCTTGAATCACGTAGTAATGTGGTACCACACTGGAACAGTCAATTAAACCTGGTTTCGATCAATATTTCAGAGGACAATGCAAGTTAGGTCTGGGTTAGGTCTGGGATTTGCCCACATCAGGGTCATACTTTCGCATTTTTCACATACTTGTTGAACATATCCTGGGTTTGTTCTGGTTTGGATCGCGCAGTAATGTTGTACCACACTGATACAGCCCACTGAACCTGGTTTCGATCAATATTTTAGAGGATAACGAAAGTTATGTCTAGGTTAGGCCTGGGATTTGCCCTCATCAGACTCATGCTTTCGCATTTTTCACATACTTGTTGAACAGATCCTGGGTTTTTTCTGGTATGGATCACGTAGTAATGTGGTACCACGCTGAAACATTCAGTTAAACCTGGTCTTGATAAATATTTTTGAGGATAACGCATGTTAGGTCTGGGTTAGGTCTAGGATTTGCTCTCATCAGGCTCATTCTTTCGCATTCTTCACATACTTGTTGAACGGATCCTGGGGTTTTACTGGATTGGATCACGTAGTAATGTGGTATCACACTGAAACAGTCAATTAAACCTGGTTTCGATCAATATTTTAGAGAATAATTCATGTTAGGTCTAGGTTAGGTCTGGGATTTGCTCTCATCAGGCTCATTCTTTCGCATATTTCTCATACTTGATGGCTAGATCCTGGGCTTTTTCTGGATTGCATCACGTAGTAATGAAGTACAACACTGAAACAGTCAATTAAACCTGGTTTCGATCAATATTTTAGAGGATAACGCATGTTAGGTCTGGGTAAGGTCTAGGATTTGCTCTCGTCAGGCTCATACTTCCGCATATTTCTCATACCTCATGGCTAGATCCTGGGCTATTTCCGGATTGTATCACGTAGTAATGTGGCACCACACTGAAACGGTCAATTAAACCTGGTTTCGATCGATATTTTAGAGGATAACGCATGTTAGGTCTAGGTTAGGCCTGGGATTTTCAACCATCAGACTCATTCTTTCGCATTCTTCACATACTTGTTGAACGGATCCTCGGTTTTTTCTGGTTTGGATCACGTAGTAATGTGGGACCACACTGAAACAATCAATTAAACCTGGTCTTGATAAATATTTTAGAGGATAACGCATGTTAGGTCTGGGTTAGGTCTAGGATTTGCTCTCGTCAGGCTCATACTTTCGCATATTTCTCATACCTCATGGCTAGATCCTGGGCTATTTCTGGATTGTATCACATAGTAATGTGGTACCACACTGAAACAGTCAATTAAACCTGGATTCGATCAATATTTTAGAGGAAAACGCAAGTTAGGTCTGGGATCGGTCTGGGATTTGCCCTCATCAGGCTCATACTTTCGCGTTTTTCACATACTGGTTGAACAGATCCTGGGTTTTTTTCTGGTTTGGATCACGTAGTAGTGTGGTACCACACTGAAACTGTCCATTAAACCTGGTTTCGATCATTATCTTTGAGGATAACGCATGTTAGGTCTAGGTTAGGCCGAGGATTTTCACTCATCAGACTCATACTTTCGCATTCTTCACATACTTGTTGAACGGATCCTGGGGTTTTACTGGATTGGATCACGTAGTAATGTGGTGCCACACTGAAACAGTCAATTAAACCTGGTTTCGATCAATATTTTAGAGAATAATTCATGTTAGGTCTAGGTTAGGTCTGGGATTTGCACTCATCAGACTCATTCTTTCGCATATTTCTCATACTTGGTGGCTAGATCCTGGGCTTTTTTTGGATAGCATCACGTAGTAATGAAGTACAACACTGAAACAGTCAATTAAACCTGGTTTCCATCAATATCTTAGAGGACAACGCAAGTTAGGTTTGGGTTAGGTCTAGGATTTGCCCTCGTCAGGCTCATACTTTCGCATATTTCTCATACTTCATAGCTAGATCCTGGGTTGTTTCAGGATTGTATCACGTAGTAACGTGGTACCACGCTGAAACAGTCAAATAAACCTGGTTTCGATCAATATTTTAGAGGATAACGCAAGTTAGGTCTGGGATAGGTCTGGGATTCGCCCTCATCAGGCTCATACTTTCGCGTTTTTCACATACTTGTTGAACGGATCCTGGGCTTTTTTTGGATAGCATCACGCAGTAATGAAGTACCACACTGAAACAGTCAATTAAACCTGGATTCGATCAATATTTTAGAGGAAAACGCAAGTTAGGTCTGGGATAGGTCTATGATTTGCCCTCATCAGGCTCATTCTTTCGCATATTTCTCATACTTCATGGCTAGATCCTGGGCTTTTTCTGGATTGCATCACGTAGTATTGTGGTACCACACTGAAACAGTCGATTAAACCAGGTTTCGATCAATATTTTTGAGGATAACGCAAGTTAGGTCTACGGTAGGCCTGGGATTTTCACTCATCAGACTCACACTTTCGCATTCTTCACATTCTTGTTGAACGGATCTTGGGTTTTTTCTGGTGTGGATCACGTAGTAATGTGGTACCACACTGAAACAATCAATTAAACCTGGTCTTGATAAACATTTTAGAGGATAACGCATGTTAGGTCTGGGTTAGGTCTAGGATTTGCCCTCATCAGGCTCATACTTTCGCATATTTCTCATACTTCATGGCTGGATCCTGGGCTATTACTGGATTGGATCACGTAGTAATGTGGTACCACACTGAAACAGTCAATTAAACATGGTTTCGATCAATATTTCAGAGAATAATTCATGTTAGGTCTGGGTTAGGTCTGGGATTTGCTCTCATCAGGCTCATTCTTTCGCATATTTCTCATACTTGATGGCTAGATCCGGGGTTTTTTCTGGATTGCGTCACGTAGTAATGAAGTACAACACTGAAACAGTCAATTAATCCTGGTTTCGATCAATATTTTAGAGAATAATTCATGTTAGGTCTAGGTTAGGCCTGGGATTTGCCCTCATCAGGGTCATACTTTCGCAGTTCTAACATACATGTTGACCTGATCGAGGGTTTTTTCTGCTTTGTATCACGTAGTAAAGTGGTACCACACTGAAACAGTCCACTAAGCCTGGTTTGGATCAATATTTTAGAGGATAATGCATGTTAGGTCTAGGTTAGCCCTGAGATTTTCGCTCATCAGACTCATACTATCGCATTCTTCAGATACTTGTTGACCGGATCCTGGGGTTTTTCTGGTATGGTTCACGTAGTAATGTGGTACCACACTGAAACAATCAATTAAATCAGGTCTTGATAAATATTTTAGATGATAACGCATGTTAGGTCTGGGTTAGGTCTAGGATTTGCCCTCATCAGGCTCATACTTCACGCATATTTCTCATACTTCATGGCTAGAACCTGGGCTATTTCTGGATTGGATCACGTAGTAATGTGGTACCACACTGGAACAGTCAAGTAAACCTGGTTTCGATCAATATTTCAGAGGACAATGCAAGTTAGGTCTGGGTTAGGTCTGGGATTTGCCCACATCAGGGTCATACTTTCGCATTTTTCACATACTTGTTGAACAGATCCTGGGTTTTTTCTGGATTGGATCGCGCAGTAATGTGGTACCACACTGAAACAGCCCACTGAACCTGGTTTCGATCAATATTTTAGAGGATAACGAAAGTTATGTCTAGGTTAGGCCTGGGATTTGCCCTCATCAGACTCATGCTTTCGCATTTTTCACATACTTGTTGAACAGATCCTGGGTTTTTTCTGGTATGGATCACGTAGTAATGTGGTACCACACTGAAACATTCAATTAAACCTGGTTTCGATCAATATTTCAGAGAATAATTCATGTTAGGTCTGGGTTAGGTCTGGGATTTGCACTCATCAGGCTCATTCTTTCGCATATTTCTCATACTTGATGGCTAGATCCGGGGTTTTTTCTGGATTGCGTCACGTAGTAATGAAGTACAACACTGAAACAGTCAATTAAACCTGGTTTCGATCAATATTTTAGAGAATAATTCATGTTAGGTCTAGGTTAGGCCTGGGATTTGCCCTCATCAGGGTCATACTTTCGCAGTTCTAACGTACATGTTGACCTGGTCGAGGGTTTTTTCTGCTTTGTGTCACGTAGTAAAGTGGTACCACACTGAAACAGTCCACTAAACCTGGTTTGGATCAATATTTTAGAGGATAATGCATGTTAGGTCTAGGTTAGCCCTGAGATTTTCGCTCATCAGACTCATACTTTCGCATTCTTCAGATACTTGTTGACCGGATCCTGGGTTTTTTCTGGTATGGTTCACGTAGTAATGTGGTACCACACTGAAACAATCAATTAAACCGGGTCTTGATAAATATTTTAGATGATAACGCATGTTTGGTCTGGGTTAGGTCTAGGATTTGCCCTCATCAGGCTCATACTTTCGCATATTTCTCATACTTCATGGCTAGATCCTGGGCTATTTCTGGATTGAATCACGTAGTAATGTGGTACCACACTGGAACAGTCAATTAAACCTGGTTTCGATCAATATTTCAGAGGACAATGCAAGTTAGGTCTGGGTTAGGTCTGGGATTTGCCCACATCAGGGTCATACTTTCGCATTTTTCACATACTTGTTGAACAGATCCCGGGTTTTTTCTGGTTTGGATCGCGCAGTAATGTTGTACCACACTGAAACAGCCCACTGAACCTGGTTTCGATCAATATTTTAGAGGATAACGAAAGTTATGTCTAGGTTAGGCCTGGGATTTGCCCTCATCAGACTCATGCTTTCGCATTTTTCACATACTTGTTGAACAGATCCTGGGTTTTTTCTGGTATGGATCACGTAGTAATGTGGTACCACACTGAAACATTCAGTTAAACCTGGTCTTGATAATTATTTTTGAGGATAACGCATGTTAGGTCTGGGTTAGGTCTAGGATTTGCCCTCATCAGGCTCATACTTTCGCATATTTCTCATACCTCATGGCTAAATCCTGGGCTATTTCTGGATTGGATCACGTAGTAATGTGGTACCACACTGAAACAGTCAATTAAACCTGGTTTCGATCAATATTTTAGAGGATAACGCAAGTTAGGTCTGGGATCGGTCTAGGATTTGCCCTCGTCAGGCTCATACTTTCGCATATTTCTCATACTTCATGGCTAGATCCTGGGTTGTTTCAGGATTGTATCACGTAGTAACGTGGTACCACGCTGAAACAGTCAAATAAACCTGGTTTCGATCAATATTTTGGAGGATAACGCAAGTTAGGTCTGGGATAGGTCTGGGATTCGCGCTCATCAGGCTCATACTTTCGCGTTTTTCACATACTTGTTGAACGGATCCTGGGCTTTTTTTGGATAGCATCACGTAGTAATGAAGTACCACACTGAAACAGTCAATTAAACCTGGATTCGATCAATATTTTAGAGGAAAACGCAAGTTAGGTCTGGGATCGGTCTGGGATTTGCCCTCATCAGGATCATACTTTCGCGTTTTTCACATACTGGTTGAACAGAAACTGGCCTTTTTTTGGATATCATCACGTAGTAATGAAGTACCACACTGAAACAGTCAATTAAACCTGGATTCGATCAATATTTTAGAGGAAAACACAAGTTAGGTCTGGGATCGGTCTGGGATTTGCCCTCATCAGGCTCATACTTCCGCGTTTCTCACATACTGGTTGAACAGATCCTGGGTTTTTTTCTGGTTTGGTTCACGTAGTAATGTGGTACCACACTCAAACAGTCCATTAAACCTGGTTTCGATCAATATTTTAGAGGATAACGCAAGTTAGGTCTGGGATAGGTCTATGATTTGCCCTCATCAGGCTCATTCTTTCGCATATTTCTCATACTTCATGGCTAGATCCTGGGCTTTTTCTGGATTGCATCACGTAGTATTGTGGTACCACACTGAAACAGTCGATTAAACCAGGTTTCGATCAATATTTTTGAGGATAACGCAAGTTAGGTCTACGCTAGGCCTGGGATTTTCACTCATCAGACTCACACTTTCGCATTCTTCACATTCTTGTTGAACGGATCTTGGGTTTTTTCTGGTGTGGATCACGTAGTAATGTGGTACCACACTGAAACAATCAATTAAACCTGGTCTTGATAAACATTTTAGAGGATAACGCATGTTAGGTCTGGGTTAGGTCTAGGATTTGCCCTCATCAGGCTCATACTTTCGCATATTTCTCATACTTCATGGCTGGATCCTGGGCTATTACTGGATTGGATCACGTAGTAATGTGGTACCACACTGAAACAGTCAATTAAACATGGTTTCGATCAATATTTCAGAGAATAATTCATGTTAGGTCTGGGTTAGGTCTGGGATTTGCTCTCATCAGGCTCATTCTTTCGCATATTTCTCATACTTGATGGCTAGATCCAGGGGTTTTTTCTGGATTGCGTCACGTAGTAATGAATTACAACACTGAAACAGTCAATTAAACCTGGTTTCGATCAATATTTTAGAGAATAATTCATGTTAGGTCTAGGTTAGGCCTGGGATTTGCCCTCATCAGGGTCATACTTTCGCAGTTCTAACATACATGTTGACCTGGTCGAGGGTTTTTTCTGCTTTGTATCACGTAGTAAAGTGGTACCACACTGAAACAGTCCACTAAGCCTGGTTTGGATCAATATTTTAGAGGATAATGCATGTTAGGTCTAGGTTAGCCCTGAGATTTTCGCTCATCAGACTCATCCTTTCGCATTCTTCAGATACTTGTTGACCGGATCCTGGGTTTTTTCTGGTATGGTTCACGTAGTAATGTGGTACCACACTGAAACAATCAATTAAACCGGGTCTTGATAAATATTTTAGATGATAACGCATGTTTGGTCTGGGTTAGGTCTAGGATTTGCCCTCATCAGGCTCATACTTTCGCATATTACTCATACTTCATGGCTAGATCCTGGGCTATTTCTGGATTGAATCACGTAGTAATGTGGTACCACACTGGAACAGTCAATTAAACCTGGTTTCGATCAATATTTCAGAGGACAATGCAAGTTAGGTCTGGGATAGGTCTGGGATTTGCCCACATCAGGGTCATACTTTCGCATTTTTCACATACTTGTTGAACAGATCCTGGGTTTTTTCTGGTTTGGATCGCGCAGTAATGTTGTACCACACTGAAACAGCCCACTGAACCTGGTTTCGATCAATATTTTAGAGGATAACGAAAGTTATGTCTAGGTTAGGCCTGGGATTTGCCCTCATCAGACTCATGCTTTCGCATTTTTCACATACTTGTTGAATAGATCCTGGGTTTTTTTCTGGTTTGGATCACGTAGTAGTGTGGTACCACACTGAAACTGTCCATTAAACCTGGTTTCGATCATTATCTTTGAGGATAACGCATGTTAGGTCTAGGTTAGGCCGAGGATTTTCACTCATCAGACTCATACTTTCGCATTCTTCACATACTTGTTGAACGGATCCTGGGGTTTTACTGGATTGGATCACGTAGTAATGTGGTACCACACTGAAACAGTCAATTAAACCTGGTTTCGATCAATATTTTAGAGAATAATTCATGTTAGGTCTAGGTTAGGTCTGGGATTTGCTCTCATCAGGCTCATTCTTTCGCATATTTCTCATACTTGGTGGCTAGATCCTGGGCTTTTTTTGGATAGCATCACGTAGTAATGAAGTACAACACTGAAACAGTCAATTAAACCTGGTTTCCATCAATATCTTAGAGGACAACGCAAGTTAGGTTTGGGTTAGGTCTAGGATTTGCCCTCGTCAGGCTCATACTTTCGCATATTTCTCATACTTCATGGCTAGATCCTGGGTTGTTTCAGGATTGTATCACGTAGTAACGTGGTACCACGCTGAAACAGTCAAATAAACCTGGTTTCGATCAATATTTTAGAGAATAACGCAAGTTAGGTCTGGGATAGGTCTGGGATTCGCCCTCATCAGACTCATACTTTCGCATTCTTCACATGCTTGTTGAACGGATCCTGGGGTTTTACTGGATTGGATCACGTAGTAATGTGGTGCCACACTGAAACAGTCAATTAAACCTGGTTTCGATCAATATTTTAGAGAATAATTCATGTTAGGTCTAGGTTAGGTCTGGGATTTGCACTCATCAGACTCATTCTTTCGCATATTTCTCATACTTGGTGGCTAGATCCTGGGCTTTTTTTGGATAGCATCACGTAGTAATGAAGTACAACACTGAAACAGTCAATTAAACCTGGTTTCCATCAATATCTTAGAGGACAACGCAAGTTAGGTTTGGGTTAGGTCTAGGATTTGCCCTCGTCAGGCTCATACTTTCGCATATTTCTCATACTTCATGGCTAGATCCTGGGTTGTTTCAGGATTGTATCACGTAGTAACGTGGTACCACGCTGAAACAGTCAAATAAACCTGGTTTCGATCAATATTTTAGAGGATAACGCAAGTTAGGTCTGGGATAGGTCTGGGATTCGCCCTCATCAGGCTCATACTTTCGCGTTTTTCACATACTTGTTGAACGGATCCTGGGCTTTTTTTGGATAGCATCACGTAGTAATGAAGTACCACACTGAAACAGTCAATTAAACCTGGATTCGATCAATATTTTAGAGGAAAACGCAAGTTAGGTCTGGGATCGGTCTGGGATTTGCCCTCATCAGGATCATACTTTCGCGTTTTTCACATACTGGTTGAACAGAACCTGGGCTTTTTTTGGATATCATCACGTAGTAATGAAGTACCACACTGAAACAGTCAATTAAACCTGGATTCGATCAATATTTTAGAGGAAAACGCAAGTTAGGTCTGGGATCGGTCTGGGATTTGCCCTCATCAGGCTCATACTTCCGCGTTTTTCACATACTGGTTGAACAGATCCTGGGTTTTTTTCTGGTTTGGTTCACGTAGTAATGTGGTACCACACTCAAACAGTCCATTAAACCTGGTTTCGATCAATATTTTAGAGGATAACGCAAGTTAGGTCTGGGATAGGTCTATGATTTGCCCTCATCAGGCTCATTCTTTCGCATATTTCTCATACTTCATGGCTAGATCCTGGGCTTTTTCTGCTTTGTATCACGTAGTAAAGTGGTACCACACCGAAACAGTCCACTAAGCCTGGTTTGGATCAATATTTTAGAGGATAATGCATGTTAGGTCTAGGTTAGCCCTGAGATTTTCGCTCATCAGACTCATACTATCGCATTCTTCAGATACTTGTTGACCGGATCCTGGGGTTTTTCTGGTATGGTTCACGTAGTAATGTGGTACCACACTGAAACAATCAATTAAATCAGGTCTTGATAAATATTTTAGATGATAACGCATGTTAGGTCTGGGTTAGGTCTAGGATTTGCCCTCATCAGGCTCATACTTCACGCATATTTCTCATACTTCATGGCTAGATCCTGGGCTATTTCTGGATTGGATCACGTAGTAATGTGGTACCACACTGGAACAGTCAAGTAAACCTGGTTTCGATCAATATTTCAGAGGACAATGCAAGTTAGGTCTGGGTTAGGTCTGGGATTTGCCCACATCAGGGTCATACTTTCGCATTTTTCACATACTTGTTGAACAGATCCTGGGTTTTTTCTGGATTGGATCGCGCAGTAATGTGGTACCACACTGAAACAGCCCACTGAACCAGGTTTCGGTCAATATTTTAGAGGATAACGAAAGTTATGTCTAGGTTAGGCCTGGGATTTGCCCTCATCAGACTCATGCTTTCGCATTTTTCACATACTTGTTGAACAGATCCTGGGTTTTTTCTGGTATGGATCACGTAGTAATGTGGTACCACACTGAAACATTCAATTAAACCTGGTTTCGATCAATATTTCAGAGAATAATTCATGTTAGGTCTGGGTTAGGTCTGGGATTTGCTCTCATCAGGCTCATTCTTTCGCATATTTCTCATACTTGATGGCTAGATCCGGGGTTTTTTCTGGATTGCGTCACGTAGTAATGAAGTACAACACTGAAACAGTCAATTAAACCTGGTTTCGATCAATATTTTAGAGAATAATTCATGTTAGGTCTAGGTTAGGCCTGGGATTTGCCCTCATCAGGGTCATACTTTCGCAGTTCTAACATACATGTTGACCTGGTCGAGGGTTTTTTCTGCTTTGTGTCACGTAGTAAAGTGGTACCACACTGAAACAGTCCACTAAACCTGGTTTGGATCAATATTTTAGAGGATAATGCATGTTAGGTCTAGGTTAGCCCTGAGATTTTCGCTCATCAGACTCATACTTTCGCATTCTTCAGATACTTGTTGACCGGATCCTGGGTTTTTTCTGGTATGGTTCACGTAGTAATGTGGTACCACACTGAAACAATCAATTAAACCGGGTCTTGATAAATATTTTAGATGATAACGCATGTTTGGTCTGGGTTAGGTCTAGGATTTGCCCTCATCAGGCTCATACTTTCGCATATTTCTCATACTTCATGGCTAGATCCTGGGCTATTTCTGGATTGAATCACGTAGTAATGTGGTACCACACTGGAACAGTCAATTAAACCTGGTTTCGATCAATATTTCAGAGGACAATGCAAGTTAGGTCTGGGTTAGGTCTGGGATTTGCCCACATCAGGGTCATACTTTCGCATTTTTCACATACTTGTTGAACAGATCCCGGGTTTTTTCTGGTTTGGATCGCGCAGTAATGTTGTACCACACTGAAACAGCCCACTGAACCTGGTTTCGATCAATATTTTAGAGGATAACGAAAGTTATGTCTAGGTTAGGCCTGGGATTTGCCCTCATCAGACTCATGCTTTCGCATTTTTCACATACTTGTTGAACAGATCCTGGGTTTTTTCTGGTATGGATCACGTAGTAATGTGGTACCACACTGAAACATTCAGTTAAACCTGGTCTTGATAAATATTTTTGAGGATAACGCATGTTAGGTCTGGGTTAGGTCTAGGATTTGCCCTCATCAGGCTCATACTTTCGCATATTTCTCATACCTCATGGCTAAATCCTGGGCTATTTCTGGATTGGATCACGTAGTAATGTGGTACCACACTGAAACAGTCAATTAAACCTGGTTTCGATCAATATTTTAGAGGATAACGCAAGTTAGGTCTGGGATCGGTCTGAGATTTGCCCTCATCAGGCTCATACATTCGCGTTTTTCACATACTGGTTGAACAGATCCTGGGTTTTTTTCTGGTTTGGATCACGTAGTAGTGTGGTACCACACTGAAACTGTCCATTAAACCTGGTTTCGATCATTATCTTTGAGGATAACGCATGTTAGGTCTAGGTTAGGCCGAGGATTTTCACTCATCAGACTCATACTTTCGCATTCTTCACATACTTGTTGAACGGATCCTGGGGTTTTACTGGATTGGATCACGTAGTAATGTGGTACCACACTGAAACAGTCAATTAAACCTGGTTTCGATCAATATTTTAGAGAATAATTCATGTTAGGTCTAGGTTAGGTCTGGGATTTGCTCTCATCAGGCTCATTCTTTCGCATATTTCTCATACTTGATGGCTAGATCCTGGGCTTTTTCTGGATTGCATCACGTAGTAATGAAGTACAACACTGAAACAGTCAATTAAACCTGGTTTCGATCAATATTTTAGAGGATAACGCATGTTAGGTCTGGGTTAGGTCTAGGATTTGCTCTCGTCAGGCTCATACTTTCGCATATTTCTCATACCTCATGGCTAGATCCTGGGCTATTACCGGATTGTATCACGTAGTAATGTGGCACCACACTGAAACAGTCAATTAAACCTGGTTTCGATCGATATTTTAGAGGATAACGCATGTTAGGTCTAGGTTAGGCCTGGGATTTTCAATCATCAGACTCATTCTTTCGCATTCTTCACATACTTGTTGAACGGATCCTCGGTTTTTTCTGGTTTGGATCACGTAGTAATGTGGGACCACACTGAAACAATCAATTAAACCTGGTCTTGATAAATATTTTAGAGGATAACGCATGTTAGGTCTGGGTTAGGTCTAGGATTTGCCCTCGTCAGGCTCATACTTTCGCATATTTCTCATACTTCATGGCTAGATCCTGGGTTGTTTCAGGATTGTATCACATAGTAACGTGGTACCACGCTGAAACAGTCAAATAAACCTGGTTTCGATCAATATTTTAGAGGATAACGCAAGTTAGGTCTGGGATAGGTCTGGGATTCGCGCTCATCAGGCTCATACTTTCGCGTTTTTCACATACTTGTTGAACGGATCCTGGGCTTTTTTTGGATAGCATCACGTAGTAATGAAGTACCACACTGAAACAGTCAATTAAACCTGGATTCGATCAATATTTTAGAGGAAAACGCAAGTTAGGTCTGGGATCGGTCTGGGATTTGCCCTCATCAGGATCATACTTTCGCGTTTTTCACATACTGGTTGAACAGAAACTGGCCTTTTTTTGGATATCATCACGTAGTAATGAAGTACCACACTGAAACAGTCAATTAAACCTGGATTCGATCAATATTTTAGAGGAAAACACAAGTTAGGTCTGGGATCGGTCTGGGATTTGCCCTCATCAGGCTCATACTTCCGCGTTTTTCACATACTGGTTGAACAGATCCTGGGTTTTTTTCTGGTTTGGTTCACGTAGTAATGTGGTACCACACTCAAACAGTCCATTAAACCTGGTTTCGATCAATATTTTAGAGGATAACGCAAGTTAGGTCTGGGATAGGTCTATGATTTGCCCTCATCAGGCTCATTCTTTCGCATATTTCTCATACTTCATGGCTAGATCCTGGGCTTTTTCTGGATTGCATCACGTAGTATTGTGGTACCACACTGAAACAGTCGATTAAACCAGGTTTCGATCAATATTATTGAGGATAACGCAAGTTAGGTCTACGCTAGGCCTGGGATTTTCACTCATCAGACTCACACTTTCGCATTCTTCACATTCTTGTTGAACGGATCTTGGGTTTTTTCTGGTGTGGATCACGTAGTAATGTGGTACCACACTGAAACAATCAATTAAACCTGGTCTTGATAAACATTTTAGAGGATAACGCATGTTAGGTCTGGGTTAGGTCTCGGATTTGCCCTCATCAGGCTCATACTTTCGCATATTTCTCATACTTCATGGCTGGATCCTGGGCTATTACTGGATTGGATCACGTAGTAATGTGGTACCACACTGAAACAGTCAATTAAACATGGTTTCGATCAATATTTCAGAGAATAATTCATGTTAGGTCTGGGTTAGGTCTGGGATTTGCTCTCATCAGGCTCATTCTTTCGCATATTTCTCATACTTGATGGCTAGATCCGGGGTTTTTTCTGGATTGCGTCACGTAGTAATGAATTACAACACTGAAACAGTCAATTAAACCTGGTTTCGATCAATATTTTAGAGAATAATTCATGTTAGGTCTAGGTTAGGCCTGGGATTTGCCCTCATCAGGGTCATACTTTCGCAGTTCTAACATACATGTTGACCTGGTCGAGGGTTTTTTCTGCTTTGTATCACGTAGTAAAGTGGTACCACACTGAAACAGTCCACTAAGCCTGGTTTGGATCAATATTTTAGAGGATAATGCATGTTAGGTCTAGGTTAGCCCTGAGATTTTCGCTCATCAGACTCATACTTTCGCATTCTTCAGATACTTGTTGACCGGATCCTGGGTTTTTTCTGGTATGGTTCACGTAGTAATGTGGTACCACACTGAAACAATCAATTAAACCGGGTCTTGATAAATATTTTAGATGATAACGCATGTTTGGTCTGGGTTAGGTCTAGGATTTGCCCTCATCAGGCTCATACTTTCGCATATTTCTCATACTTCATGGCTAGATCCTGGGCTATTTCTGGATTGAATCACGTAGTAATGTGGTACCACACTGGAACAGTCAATTAAACCTGGTTTCGATCAATATTTCAGAGGACAATGCAAGTTAGGTCTGGGTTAGGTCTGGGATTTGCCCACATCAGGGTCATACTTTCGCATTTTTCACATACTTGTTGAACAGATCCTGGGTTTTTTCTGGTTTGGATCGCGCAGTAATGTTGTACCACACTGAAACAGCCCACTGAACCTGGTTTCGAAAAATATTTTAGAGGATAACGAAAGTTATGTCTAGGTTAGGCCTGGGATTTGCCCTCATCAGACTCATGCTTTCGCATTTTTCACATACTTGTTGAACAGATCCTGGGTTTTTTCTGGTATGGATCACGTAGCAATGTGGTACCACACTGAAACATTCAGTTAAACCTGGTCTTGATAAATATTTTTGAGGATAACGCATGTTAGGTCTGGGTTAGGTCTAGGATTTGCCCTCATCAGGCTCATACTTTCGCATATTTCTCATACCTCATGGCTAAATCCTGGGCTATTTCTGGATTGGATCACGTAGTAATGTGGTACCACACTGAAACAGTCAATTAAACCTGGTTTCGATCAATATTTTAGAGGATAACGCAAGTTAGGTCTGGGATCGGTCTGGGATTTGCCCTCATCAGGCTCATACATTCGCGTTTTTCACATACTGGTTGAATAGATCCTGGGTTTTTTTCTGGTTTGGATCACGTAGTAGTGTGGTACCACACTGAAACTGTCCATTAAACCTGGTTTCGATCATTATCTTTGAGGATAACGCATGTTAGGTCTAGGTTAGGCCGAGGATTTTCACTCATCAGACTCATACTTTCGCATTCTTCACATACTTGTTGAACGGATCCTGGGGTTTTACTGGATTGGATCACGTAGTAATGTGGTACCACACTGAAACAGTCAATTAAACCTGGTTTCGATCAATATTTTAGAGAATAATTCATGTTAGGTCTAGGTTAGGTCTGGGATTTGCTCTCATCAGGCTCATTCTTTCGCATATTTCTCATACTTGATGGCTAGATCCTGGGCTTTTTCTGGATTGCATCACGTAGTAATGAAGTACAACACTGAAACAGTCAATTAAACCTGGTTTCGATCAATATTTTAGAGGATAACGCATGTTAGGTCTGGGTTAGGTCTAGGATTTGCTCTCGTCAGGCTCATACTTTCGCATATTTCTCATACCTCATGGCTAGATCCTGGGCTATTTCCGGATTGTATCACGTAGTAATGTGGCACCACACTGAAACAGTCAATTAAACCTGGTTTCGATCGATATTTTAGAGGATAACGCATGTTAGGTCTAGGTTAGGCCTGGGATTTTCAATCATCAGACTCATTCTTTCGCATTCTTCACATACTTGTTGAACGGATCCTCGGTTTTTTCTGGTTTGGATCACGTAGTAATGTGGGACCACACTGAAACAATCAATTAAACCTGGTCTTGATAAATATTTTAGAGGATAACGCATGTTAGGTCTGGGTTAGGTCTAGGATTTGCTCTCGTCAGGCTCATACTTTCGCATATTTCTCATACCTCATGGCTAGATCCTGGGCTATTTCTGGATTGTATCACGTAGTAATGTGGTACCACACTGAAACAGTCAATTAAACCTGGATTCGATCAATATTTTAGAGGAAAACGCAAGTTAGGTCTGGGATCGGTCTGGGATTTGCCCTCATCAGGCTCATACTTTCGCGTTTTTCACATACTGGTTGAACAGATCCTGGGTTTTTTTCTGGTTTGGATCACGTAGTAGTGTGGTACCACACTGAAACTGTCCATTAAACCTGGTTTCGATCATTATCTTTGAGGATAACGCATGTTAGGTCTAGGTTAGGCCGAGGATTTTCACTCATCAGACTCATACTTTCGCATTCTTCACATACTTGTTGAACGGATCCTGGGGTTTTACTGGATTGGATCACGTAGTAATGTGGTGCCACACTGAAACAGTCAATTAAACCTGGTTTCGATCAATATTTTAGAGAATAATTCATGTTAGGTCTAGGTTAGGTCTGGGATTTGCACTCATCAGACTCATTCTTTCGCATATTTCTCATACTTGGTGGCTAGATCCTGGGCTTTTTTTGGATAGCATCACGTAGTAATGAAGTACAACACTGAAACAGTCAATTAAACCTGGTTTCCATCAATATCTTAGAGGACAACGCAAGTTAGGTCTGGGATCGGTCTGGGATTTGCCCTCATCAGGATCATACTTTCGCGTTTTTCTCATACTGGTTGAACAGAACCTGGGCTTTTTTTGGATATCATCACGTAGTAATGAAGTACCACACTGAAACAGTCAATTAAACCTGGATTCGATCAATATTTTAGAGGAAAACGCAAGTTAGGTCTGGGATCGGTCTGGGATTTGCCCTCATCAGGCTCATACTTCCGCGTTTTTCACATACTGGTTGAACAGATCCTGGGTTTTTTTCTGGTTTGGTTCACGTAGTAATGTGGTACCACACTCAAACAGTCCATTAAACCTGGTTTCGATCAATATTTTAGAGGATAACGCAAGTTAGGTCTGGGATATGTCTATGATTTGCCCTCATCAGGCTCATTCTTTCGCATATTTCTCATACTTCATGGCTAGATCCTGGGCTTTTTCTGGATTGCATCACGTAGTATTGTGGTACCACACTGAAACAGTCGATTAAACCAGGTTTCGATCAATATTTTTGAGGATAACGCAAGTTAGGTCTACGCTAGGCCTGGGATTTTCACTCATCAGACTCACACTTTCGCATTCTTCACATTCTTGTTGAACGGATCTTGGGTTTTTTCTGGTGTGGATCACGTAGTTATGTGGTACCACACTGAAACAATCAATTAAACCTGGTCTTGATAAACATTTTAGAGGATAACGCATGTTAGGTCTGGGTTAGGTCTAGGATTTGCCCTCATCAGGCTCATACTTTCGCATATTTCTCATACTTCATGGCTGGATCCTGGGCTATTACTGGATTGGATCACGTAGTAATGTGGTACCACACTGAAACAGTCAATTAAACATGGTTTCGATCAATATTTCAGAGAATAATTCATGTTAGGTCTGGGTTAGGTCTGGGATTTGCTCTCATCAGGCTCATTCTTTCGCATATTTCTCATACTTGATGGCTAGATCCGGGGTGTTTTCTGGATTGCGTCACGTAGTAATGAAGTACAACACTGAAACAGTCAATTAAACCTGGTTTCGATCAATATTTTAGAGAATAATTCATGTTAGGTCTAGGTTAGGCCTGGGATTTGCCCTCATCAGGGTCATACTTTCGCAGTTCTAACATACATTCCCCGACGGCGTCAGCACGGTGTGTTATGCGGATGACACACTGGTGCTGGCCGTCGGGGCGCACTGGGGGAGGGCCATGCGTCGCGCGGAGGAGGGGTCGCAACGCGTCGTCGACCGGATCAGGGGGATGGGGATGACGGTGGCGGTCCATAAGACCGAGGTGATTGCGTTTCATTCACCTCGGCAGGATCCGCCACCCCCTCTGATCCGTGTGGGTGGGGCTGACATCGAGGTGAAGCCCCAGATCAGGTATCTAGGGCTGATCCTCGATAGCCACTGGCGTTTCGAGGTGCATTTCCGCTGCCTGGTCCCCCGGTTGGAAAGGATGGTTGCGGCTCTGGGCCGGATCCTGCCCAACCTGGGGGGCCCGGCGGGCCGAGTTCGTCGCCTCTATGTGGCAATGGTCCAGTCGGTGGCCCTATACGGGGCCCCCGTCTGGGCAGACGACCTGGCTGCCTCCCGGCGCAGCATGACTATGCTGCGTCGGGTGCAGAGGCGCATGGCGCTCAGGGTCGTCCGCGGGTATCGGACCATGTCACATGAGGCGGCGACGGTTCTAGCGGGGATGCCGCCCATGGACCTGCTCGCGCGGTCGCACGCGGTGATGTACCGGCACCGCGTCGACCGTCGCGCGGGGGTGGGGGCGGTCCCGGGCGGGCAGGAACCTGCTTGGGGCGATTTGAAGCGCCAGGCCCGGCAGTCCGTGTTGCTCGCGTGGCAGGAGCGGCTGGCTCTGCCAACCGGGGGGCACCGGACTGTCGGGGCGGTTCGGCCACTCCTGAAGGAGTGGCTGGACAGAGGCCATGGCAGCCTCACCTACCGGATGGCACAGGTATTTTCCGGGCATGGCAGCTTCGGAAGATACCTGTGCCGGATAGGGAAGGAGCCGACGGCGCGTTGCTGCCACTGCGACGCTGAGCAGGACACGGCGGATCATACCCTGGAGGTATGCCCCGCGTGGGAGGGGGAGCGCCGTGTCCTGGTCGGCGTCGTCGGGCGGGATGTCTCGCTGCCGGGCGTGGTGCGCGCCATGCTCGGCAGCGAGGAGAAGTGGAGGGCCGTGGCCTCCTTCTGCGAGAACGTAATGTTGCAGAAGGAGGCCGCGGGGAGGGAGCGCGAGCTTCAGCGGCGCGCTGAAGCCCGCGCTCGTGCGGTGGCCCGAGGTCGTCGCCCGGTCGCGAGGCGTCGCGGGCGGCCGCCTCGGCGTGGCGGATGACCTAGGCTGGGAGGGGGGTCCTGAGGGGACCCTCCTCCCGCCAGGCGGCGCCGGGTCGGACCGGTTGGGGGTAGGAGTGCCTCCCCCTACCGGTCCGACGCAAGGGGAGGCACCCTCGGCGGTCTGATGCGGCCATTAACGCCCGGCCGCCGAGGGGTGGAAACGGGGTCGCGGGCGGTTGCGAGTTGGGGCTCGCAGCCGCCACTAAACGCGGCCCTGGGACGGATAGCGGCGGGATGGAGTGGCCCCGTCCCGCCGCTATGAGGCAGTGTGTCTACTGGGGGGACCGATTGTCCCCCCGGGGGATGGGCGCGAAAGCGCGGGCACGGGGAGGATACCGGAAGAATGCTTCGAGCGATTCCCGGTATCCTCCCAAAGCGTGCCGAAGGGTCACCGTGGGGTTTTTAGTGGGTAGGTCCCGCGCCTGTCGTTGTACGGGCGCGGGGAATCCCACACACCCCTCCCACCTCTCCCCAAGGAGGTGGGAGGGAGTCTTTCGAAGATTTTCCCCACGACAAAAAAAAAAAAAAAAAAAAAAAAAAAAGTTCTAACATACATGTTGACCTGGTCGAGGGTTTTTTCTGCTTTGTATCACGTAGTAAAGTGGTACCACACTGAAACAGTCCACTAAGCCTGGTTTGGATCAATATTTTAGAGGATAATGCATGTTAGGTCTAGGTTAGCCCTGAGATTTTCGCTCATCAGACTCATACTTTCGCATTCTTCAGATACTTGTTGACCGGATCCTGGGTTTTTTCTGGTATGGTTCACGTAGTAATGTGGTACCACACTGAAACAATCAATTAAACCGGGTCTTGATAAATATTTTAGATGATAACGCATGTTTGGTCTGGGTTAGGTCTAGGATTTGCCCTCATCAGGCTCATACTTTCGCATATTTCTCATACTTCATGGCTAGATCCTGGGCTATTTCTGGATTGAATCACGTAGTAATGTGGTACCACACTGGAACAGTCAATTAAACCTGGTTTCGATCAATATTTCAGAGGACAATGCAAGTTAGGTCTGGGTTAGGTCTGGGATTTGCCCACATCAGGGTCATACTTTCGCATTTTTCACATACTTGTTGAACAGATCCTGGGTTTTTTCTGGTTTGGATCGCGCAGTAATGTGGTACCACACTGAAATAGCCCACTAAACCTGGTTTCGATCAATATTTTAGAGGATAACGAAAGTTATGTCTAGGTTAGGCCTGGGATTTGCCCTCATCAGACTCATGCTTTCGCATTTTTCACATACTTGTTGAACAGATCCTGGGTTTTTTCTGGTATGGATCACGTAGTAATGTAGTACCACACTGAAACATTCAGTTAAACCTGGTCTTGATAAATATTTTTGAGGATAACGCATGTTAGGTCTGGGTTAGGTCTAGGATTTGCCCTCATCAGGCTCATACTTTCGCATATTTCTTATACTTCATGGATAGTTCCTGGGCTATTTTCTGGTTTGGATCACGTAGTAATGTGGTACCACACTGGAACAGTCAATTAAACCTGGTTTCGATCAATATTTCAGAGGACAATGCAAGTTAGGTCTGGGTTAGGTCTGGGATTTGCCCACATCAGGGTCATACTTTCGCATTTTTCACATACTTGTTGAACAGATCCTGGGTTTTTTCTGGTTTGGATCGCGCAGTAATGTGGTACCACACTGAAATAGCCCACTAAACCTGGTTTCGATCAATATTTTAGAGGATAACGAAAGTTATGTCTAGGTTAGGCCTGGGATTTGCCCTCATCAGACTCATGCTTTCGCATTTTTCACATACTTGTTGAACAGATCCTGGGTTTTTTCTGGTATGGATCACGTAGTAATGTAGTACCACACTGAAACATTCAGTTAAACCTGGTCTTGATAAATATTTTTGAGGATAACGCATGTTAGGTCTGGGTTAGGTCTAGGATTTGCCCTCATCAGGCTCATACTTTCGCATATTTCTTATACTTCATGGATAGTTCCTGGGCTATTTTCTGGTTTGGATCACATAGTAATGTGGTACCACACTGAAACAGTCGATTAAACCAGGTTTCGATCAATATTTTTGAGGATAACGCATGTTACGTATAGGTTAGGCCTGGGATTTTCACTCATCAGACTCATACTTTCGCATTCTTCACATACTTGCTGAACGGATCCTGGGTTTTTTCCGGTTTGGTACACGTAGTAATGTGGTACCACACTGAAACATTCAATTAAACCTGGTCCTGATAAATATTTTAGAGGATAACGTATGTTAGGTCCGGGTTACGTCTAGGATTTGCCCTCATCAGGCTCATACTTTCGCATATTTCTCATACTTCATGGCTAGATCCTGGGCTATTGATGGATTGTGTCACGTAGTAATGTGGTACCACGCTGAAACAGTCAAATAAACCCGGTTTCGATCAATATTTTAGAGGATAACGCAAGTTAGGTCTGGGATAGGTCTGGGATTTGCCCTCATCAGACTCAAACTTTCGCACACTTCACATACTCGTTCAACAGATCCTGGGTTATTTTCTGGTTTGGATCACATAGTAATGTGGTACCACACTGAAACAGTCGATTATACCAGGTTTCGATCAATATTTTTGAGGATAACGCATGTTAGGTATAGGTTAGGCCTGGAATTTTCACTCATCAGACTCATACTTTCGCATTCTTCACATACTTGTTGAACGGATCCTGGGTTTTTTCTGGTTTGGATCACGTAGTAATGTGGGACCACACTGAAACAAATAATTAAACCTGGTCTTGATAAATATTTTAGAGGATAACGCATGTTAGGTCTGGGTTAGGTCTAGGATTTGCTCTCATCAGGCTCATACTTCCGCATATTTCTCATACTTCATGGCTAGATCCTGGGCTATTGCTGGATTGTGTCACGTAGTAATGTGGTACCACGCTGAAACAGTCAATTAAACCTGGTTTCGATCAATATTTTAGAGGATAACGCAAGTTAGGTCTGGGATAGGTCTGGGATTTGCCCTCATCAGACTCAAACTTTCGCACACTTCACATACTCGTTGAACAGATCCTGGGTTATTTTCTGGTTTGGATCACATAGTAATGTGGTACCACACTGAAACAGTCGATTATACCAGGTTTCGATCAATATTTTTGAGGATAACGCATGTTAGGTATAGGTTAGGCCTGGGATTTTCACTCATCAGACTCATACTTTCGCATTCTTCACATACTTGTTGAACGGATCCTGGGTTTTTTCTGGTATGGATCACGTAGTAATGTGGTACCACACTGAAACATTCAGTTAAACCTGGTATTGATAAATATTTTTGAGGATGACGCATGTTAGGTCTGGGTTTGGTCTAGGATTTGCCCTCATCAGGCTCATACTTTCGCATATTTCTTAGACTTCATGGATAGATCCTGGGCTATTCTCTGGTTTGGATCACATAGTAATCTGGTACCACACTGAAACAGTCAATTAAACCTGGTTTCGATCAATATTTTAGAGGATAACGCATGTTAGGTCTGGGTTAGGTCTAGGATTTGCTCTCGTCGGGCTCATACTTTCGCATATTTCTCATACCTCATGGCTAGATCCTGGGCTATTTCTGGATTGTATCACGTAGTAATGTGGTACCACAGTCAATTAAACCTGGTTTCGATCAATATTTTAGAGGATAACGCATGTTAGGTCTAGATTAGGCCTGGGATTTGCCCTCATCAGGGTCATACTTTCGCAGTTTTAACATGCATGTTGACCTGATCGAGGGTTTTTTCTGCTTTGGATCACGTAGTAAAGTGGTACCACACTAAAACAGTCAATTAAACCTGGTTTCGATCAATATTTTAGAGGATAACGCAAGTTAGGTATGGGATAGGTCTAGGGTTTGCCCTCATCAGGCTCATTCTTTCGCATATTTCTCATACTTCATGGCTAGATCCTGGGCTATTTCTGGATTGGATCACGTAGAAATGCGGTACCACACTGAAACAGTCAATTAAACCTGGTTTCGATCAATATTTTAGAGGACAATGCAAGTTAGGTCTGGGATAGTTCTGGGATTTGCCCACATCAGGGTCATACTTTCGCATTTTTCACATACTTGTTGAACAGATCCTGGGTTTTTTCTGGTTTGGATCGCGCAGTAATGTGGTACCACACTGAAATAGCCCACTAAACCTGGTTTCGATCAATATTTTAGAGGATAACGAAAGTTATGTCAAGGTTAGGCCTGGGATTTGCCCTCATCAGACTCATGCTTTCGCATTTTTCACATACTTGTTGAACAGATCCTGGGTTTTTTCTGGTATGGATCACGTAGTAATGTAGTACCACACTGAAACATTCAGTTAAACCTGGTCTTGATAAATATTTTTGAGGATAACGCATGTTAGGTCTGGGTTAGGTCTAGGATTTGCCCTCATCAGGCTCATACTTTCGCATATTTCTTATACTTCATGGATAGTTCCTGGGCTATTTTCTGGTTTGGATCACATAGTAATGTGGTACCACACTGAAACAGTCGATTAAACCAGGTTTCGATCAATATTTTTGAGGATAACGCATGTTAGGTATAGGTTAGGCCTGGGATTTTCACTCATCAGACTCATACTTTCGCATTCTTCACATACTTGCTGAACGGATCCTGGGTTTTTTCCGGTTTGGTACACGTAGTAATGTGGTACCACACTGAAACATTCAATTAAACCTGGTCCTGATAAATATTTTAGAGGATAACGTATGTTAGGTCCGGGTTACGTCTAGGATTTGCCCTCATCAGGCTCATACTTTCGCATATTTCTCATACTTCATGGCTAGATCCTGGGCTATTGCTGGATTGTGTCACGTAGTAATGTGGTACCACGCTGAAACAGTCAAATAAACCCGGTTTCGATCAATATTTTAGAGGATAACGCAAGTTAGGTCTGGGATAGGTCTGGGATTTGCCCTCATCAGACTCAAACTTTCGCACACTTCACATACTCGTTCAACAGATCCTGGGTTATTTTCTGGTTTGGATCACATAGTAATGTGGTACCACACTGAAACAGTCGATTATACCAGGTTTCGATCAATATTTTTGAGGATAACGCATGTTAGGTATAGGTTAGGCCTGGAATTTTCACTCATCAGACTCATACTTTCGCATTCTTCACATACTTGTTGAACGGATCCTGGGTTTTTTCTGGTTTGGATCACGTAGTAATGTGGGACCACACTGAAACAAATAATTAAACCTGGTCTTGATAAATATTTTAGAGGATAACGCATGTTAGGTCTGGGTTAGGTCTAGGATTTGCTCTCATCAGGCTCATACTTCCGCATATTTCTCATACTTCATGGCTAGATCCTGGGCTATTGCTGGATTGTGTCACGTAGTAATGTGGTACCACGCTGAAACAGTCAATTAAACCTGGTTTCGATCAATATTTTAGAGGATAACGCAAGTTAGGTCTGGGATAGGTCTGGGATTTGCCCTCATCAGACTCAAACTTTCGCACACTTCACATACTCGTTGAACAGATCCTGGGTTATTTTCTGGTTTGGATCACATAGTAATGTGGTACCACACTGAAACAGTCGATTATACCAGGTTTCGATCAATATTTTTGAGGATAACGCATGTTAGGTATAGGTTAGGCCTGGGATTTTCACTCATCAGACTCATACTTTCGCATTCTTCACATACTTGTTGAACGGATCCTGGGTTTTTTCTGGTTTGGATCACGTAGTAATGTGGGACCACACTGAAACAAATAATTAAACCTGGTCTTGATAAATATTTTAGTGGATAACGCATGTTAGGTCTAGGTTAGGTCTGTGATTTGCTCTCATCAGGCTCATTCTTTCGCATATTTCTCATACTTGATGGCTAGATCCTGGGCTTTTTCTGGATTGCATCACGTAGTAATGTAGTACCACACTGAAACAGTCAATGAAACCTGGTTTCCATCAATATTTTATAGGACAACGCAAGTTAGGTCTGGGAAAGGTCTGGGATTTGCCCTCATCAGGGTCATACTTTCGCATTTTTCACATACTTGTTGAACGGATCCTGGGTTTTTTCTGGTTTGGATCACGTAGTAAAGTGGTACCACACTGAAACAGTCGATTAAACCTGGTTTCGATCAATATTTTAGAGGATAACGCAAGTTAGGTCCGGGATAGGTCTGAGATTTGCCCTCATCAGACTCATACTTTCGCACACTTCACATACTCGTTGATCAGACCCTGCGTTTTTTTCTGGTTTGGATCACGTAGTAATGTGGTACCACGCTGAAACTGTCGATTAAACCTGGTTTCGATCAATATTATTGAGGATAACGCATGTTAGGTCTAGGTTAGGCCTGGGATTTTCACTCATCAGACTCATACTTCCGCACACTTCACATACTCCTTGAACAGATCCTCGGTTATTTTCTGGTTTGGATCACGTAGTAATGTGGTACCACACCGAAACAGTCAATTAAACCTGGTTTTGATCAATATTTTAGAGAACAATTCATGTTAGGTCTAGGTTAGGTCTGGGATTTGCTCCCATCAGGCTCATTCTTTCGCATATTTCTCATACTTGATGGCTAGATCCGGGGCCTTTTCTGGATTGCATCACGTAGTAATGAAGTACGACACTGAAACAGTCAATTAAACCTGGTTTCCATCAATATTTTAGAGGACAACGCATGTTACGTCTAGGTTAGGCCTGGGATATTCACTCATCAGACTCATACTTTCGCATTCTTCAAATACTTGTTGAACGGATATTGGGTTTTTTTGGTTTGTATCACGTAGTAATGTGGTACCACACTGAAACAGTCTATTAAACCTGGTTTCGATCAACATTTTAGAGGCTAACGCAAGTTAGGTCTGGGATAGGTAAGGGTTCGCCCTCACCATGCTGATACTATCGCGTTTTGCACATACTTGTTGAACTGATCCTGGGTTTTTTCTGGTTTGGATCACGTAGTAATGTGGTACCACGCTGAAACAGTCGATTAAACCTGGTTTCGATCAATATTATTGAGGATAACGCATGTTAGGTCTAGGTTAGGCCTGGGATTTTCACTCATCAGACTCATACTTTCGCACACTTCACATACTCCTTGAACAGATCCTGGATTATTTTCTGGTTTGGATCACCTAGTAATGTGGGACCACACTGAAACAGTCAATTAAACCTGGTTTCGATCAATATATTAGAGAATAATTCATGTTAGGTCTAGGTTAGGTCTGGGATTTGCTCTCATCAGGCTCATTCTCACGCATATTTCTCATACTTGATGGCTTGATGCTGGGCTTTTTCTGGATTGCATCACGTAGTAATGAAGTACAACACTGAAACAGTCAATTAAACCTGGTTTCCATCAATATCTTAGAGGGCAACGCAAGTTAGGTCTGGGATATGTCTGGGATTTTCACTCATCAGACTCATAGTTTCGCATTCTTCACATGCTTGTTGAACGGATCCTGGGCTTTTTCTGGTTTGGATAAGTAGTAATGTGGGACCACACTGAAACAACCAATTAAACCTGGTCTTGATAAATATTTTAGAGGATAACGCATGTGAGGTCTGGGATAGGTCTGGGATTTGCCCTCATCAGACCCATACTTTCCCATTCTTCTCATACTTGTTGAACGGATCCTGGGTTTTTTCTGGTTTGGATCACGTAGTAATGTGGGACCACACAGAAACAGTCAATTAAACCTGGTCTTGATATATATTTTAGAGGATAACGCATGTTAGGTCTGGGTTAGGTCTAGGATTTGCCCTCGTCAGGCTCATACTTTCGTATTCTTCACATACTTGTTGAACGGATCCTGGGGTTTTACTGGATTGGATCACATAGTAATGTGATACCACACTGAAACAGTCGATTAAACCTGGTTTCGATCAATATTTTAGAGGCTAACGCAAGTTAGGTCTGGGATAGGTCAGGGTTCGCCCTCACAAGGCTCATACTATCGCGTTTTTCACATACTTGTTGAACTGATCCTGGGTTTTTTCTGGTTCGGATCACGCAGTAATGTGGTACCACACTGAAACAGTCGATTTAACCTGGTTTCGATCAATATTTTAGAGGATAACGCATGTTAGGTCTAGGTTAGGCCGGGGATTTTCACTCATCAGACTCATACTTTCGCATTCTCCACATTCTTGTTGAACGGATCCTGGGTTTTTTCTGGTTTGGATCACGTAGTAATGTGGGACCACACTGAAACAACCAATTAAACCTGGTCTTGATAAATAATTTAGAGGATAACGCATGTGAGGTCTGGGATAGGTCTGGGAATTGCCCTCATCAGACTCATACTTTCCCATTCTTCTCATACTTGTTGAACGGATCCTGGGTTTTTTCTGGTTTGGATCACGTAGTAATGTGGTACCACACTGAAACAGTCGATTAAACCTGCTTTCGATCAATATTTTAGAGAATAATTCATGTTAGGTCTAGGTTAGGTTTGGGATTTGCTCTCATCAGGCTCATGCTTTCGCATATTTCTCATACTTGATGGCTAGATCCTGGGCTTTTTCTGGATTGCATCACGTAGTAATGAAGTACAACACTGAAACAGTCAATTAAACCTGGTTTCCATCAATATCTTAGAGGGCAACGCAAGTTAGGTCTGGGATATGTCTGGGATTTGCCCTCATCAGGCTCATACTTTCGCATATTTCTCATACTTCATGGCTAGATCCTGGGCTATTTCTGGATTGGATCACGTAGTAAAGTGGTACCACACTGAAACATTCAACGAAACCTGGTCTGGATAAATATTTTAGAGGATAGCGCATCTTAGGTCTGGGTTAGGTTGAAGATTTGCCCTCATCAGGCTCACAGTTTCGCGTTTTTCACATTCTTGTTGAACAGATCCTGGGTTTTGTCTGGTTTGGATCACGAAGTAGTGTAGTACCACACTGAAACAGTCCATTAAACCTGGTTTCGCTAAATATTTTAGAGGATAACGCATGTTAGGTCTAGGTTAGGTCTGGGATTTGCTCTCATCAGGCTCATTCTTTCGCATATTTCTCATACTTGATGGCTAGATCCTGGGCTTTTTCTGGATTGCATCACGTAGTAATGTAGTACCTCACTGAAACAGTCAATGAAACCTGGTTTCCATCACTATTTTAGAGGACAACGCAAGTTAGGTCTAGGTAAGGCCTGAGATTTTCACTGATCAGACTCATACTTTCGCATTCTTCACATACTTGTTGAACGGATCCTGGGTTTTTTCTAGTTTGGATCACGTAGTAATGTGGGACCACACTGAAACAAATAATTAAACCTGGTCTTGATAAATATTTTAGAGGATAACGTATGTTAGGTCCGGGTTACGTCTGGGATTTGCCCTCATCAGGCTCATACTTTCGCATATTTCTCATACTTCATTGCTAGATCCTGGGCTATTTCTGGATTGTGTCACGTAGTAATGTGGTACCACGCTGAAACAGTCAATTAAACCTGGTTTCGATCAATATTTTAGAGGATAACGCAAGTTAGGTCTGGGATAGGTCTGGGATTTGCCCTGATCAGACTCAAACTTTCGCACACTTCACATACTCGTTGAACAGATCCTGGGTTATTTTCTGGTTTGGATCACATAGTAATGTGGTACCACACTGAAACAGTCGATTATACCAGGTTTCGATCAATATTTTTGAGGATAACGCATGTTAGGTATAGGTTAGGCCTGGGATTTTCACTCATCAGACTCATACTTTCGCATTATTCACATACTTGTTGAACGGATCCTGGGTTTTTTCTGGTTTGGATCACGTAGTAATGTGGGACCACACTGAAACAAATAATTAAACCTGGTCTTGATAAATATTTTAGAAGATAACGCATGTTAGGTCTGGGTTAGGTCTAGGATTTGCTCTCATCAGGCTCATACTTCCGCATATTTCTTATACTTCATGGATAGATCCTGGGCTATTTCTGGATTGGATCATGTAGTATTGTGGTACCACACTGAAACAGTCAATTAAACCTGGTTTCGATCAATATTTTAGAGGATAACGCAAGTTAGGTCTGGGATAGGTCTGGGATTTGCCCTCATCAGGCTCATACTTTCACGTTTTTCACATACTTGTTGAACAGATCCTGGGTTTTTTTCTGGTTCGGATCAGGTAGTAGTATGGTACCACACAGATACAGTCCATTAAACCTGGTTTCGATCAATATTTTAGAGGATAACGCATGTTAGGTCTGGGTTAGGTCTAGGATTTGCCCTCATCAGGCTCATACTTTCGCGTTTTTCACATACTTGTTGAACAGATCCCGGGTTTTTTTCTGGTTTGGAACACGTAGTAAAGTGGTACCACACTGAAACAGTCGATTAAACCTGGTTACGATCAATATTTTAGAGGATAACGCAAGTTAGGTCCGGGATAGGTCAGAGATTTGCCCTCATCAGACACATACTTTCGCACACTTCACATACTCGTTGATCAGACCCTGGGTTTTTTTCTGGTTTGGATCACGTAGTAATGTGGTACCACACTGAAACATTCAGTTAAACCTGGTCCCGATAAATATTTTTGAGGATAACGCATGTTAGGTCTGGGTTAGGTCTAGGATTTGCCCTCATCAGGCTCATACCTCCGCATATTTCTTATACTTCATGGATAGATCCTGGGTTTTTTTCTGGTTTGGATCACGTAGTAGTGTGGTACCACACTGAAACTGTCCATTAAACCTGGTTTCGATCAATATTTTTGAGGATAACGCGTGTTAGGTCTAGGTTAGGCCGAGGATTTTCACTCATCAGACTCATACTTTTGCATTCTTCACATACTTGTTGAACGGATCCTGGGGTTTTACTGGTTTGGATCACGTAGTAATGTGGTACCACACTGAAACAGTCAATTAAACCTGGTTTCGATCAATATTTTAGAGAATAATTCATGTTAGGTCTAGGTTAGGTCTGGGATTTGCTCTCATCAGGCTCATTCTTTCGCATATTTCTCATACTTGATGGCTAGATCCTGGGCTTTTTCTGGATTGCATCACGTAGTAATGTAGTGCCACACTGAAACAGTCAATGAAACCTGGTTTCCATCAATATTTTAGAGGACAACGCAAGTTAGGTCTAGGTAAGGCCTGAGATTTTCACTGATCAGACTCATACTTTCGCATCCTTCACATACTTGTTGAACGGATCCTGTGTTTTTTCTGGTTTGGATCACGTAGTAATGTGGTACCACACTGAAACGGTCAATTAAACCTGGTTTCGATCAATATTTTAGAGGATAACGCATGTTAGGTCTGGGTTAGGTCTAGGATTTGCCCTCATCAGGCTCATACCTTCGCATATTTCTTATACTTCATGGATAGATCCTGGGTTTTTTTCTGGTTTGGATCACGTAGTAGTGTGGTACCACACTGAAACTGTCCATTAAACCTGGTTTCGATCAATATTTTTGAGGATAACGCGTGTTAGGTCTAGGTTAGGCCGAGGATTTTCACTCATCAGACTCATACTTTTGCATTCTTCACATACTTGTTGAACGGATCCTGGGGTTTTACTGGTTTGGATCACGTAGTAATGTGGTACCACACTGAAACAGTCAATTAAACCTGGTTTCGATCAATATTTTAGAGAATAATTCATGTTAGGTCTAGGTTAGGTCTGGGATTTGCTCTCATCAGGCTCATTCTTTCGCATATTTCTCATACTTGATGGCTAGATCCTGGGCTTTTTCTGGATTGCATCACGTAGTAATGTAGTACCACACTGTAACAGTCAATGAAACCTGGTTTCCATCAATATTTTAGAGGACAACGCAAGTTAGGTCTAGGTAAGGCCTGTGATTTTCACTGATCAGACTCATACTTTCGCATCCTTCACATACTTGTTGAACGGATCCTGGGTTTTTTCTGGTTTGGATCACGTAGTAATGTGGTACCACACTGAAACGGTCAATTAAACCTGGTTTCGATCAATATTTTAGAGGATAACGCAAGTTAGGTCTGGGATAGGTCTGGGATTTGCCCTCATCTGGCTCATACTTTCGCGTTTTTCACATACTTGTTGAACAGATCATGGGTTTTTTCTGGTTTGGGTCACGTAGTAGTGTGATACCACACTGAAACAGTCGATTAGACCTGGTTTCGATCAATATTTTAGAGGATAACGCATGTTAGGTCTAGGATAGCCCTGGGATTTTCACTCATCAGACTCATACTTTCGCATTCTTCACTTACTTATTGAACTGATCCTGGGTTTTTTCTGGTTTGGATCACGTAGTAATGTGGTAGCACACTGAAACAGTCGATTAAACCTGGTTCCGATCAATATTTTAGAGGATAACGCATGTTAGGTCTAGGTTAGCCCTGGGATTTTCACACATCAGACTCATACTTTCGCATTCTTCACATACTTGTTGAACTGATCCTGTCTTTTTACCGGTTTGGATCACGTAGTAATGTGGTACCTCACTGAGACAGTCGATTAAACCTGGTCTCGATCAATATTTTAGAGAATAATTCATGTTAGGTCTAGGTTAGGACTGGGATTTGCTCTCATTAGGCTCATTCTTTCGCATATTTCTCATACTTGATGGCTGGATCCTGGGCTTTTTCTGGATTGCATCACGTAGTAATGAAGTACAACACTGAAACAGTCAATTAAACCTGGTTTCCATCAATATCTTAGTGGACAACGCAAGTTAGGTCTGGGATATGTCTGGGATTTGCCCTCATCAGGCTCATACTTTCGCGTTTTTCACATACTCGTTGAACAGATCCCGGGTTATTTTCTGGTTTGGATCACATAGTAATGTGGTACCACACTGAAACAGTCGATTAAACCAGGTTTCGATCAATATTTTTGAGGATAACGCATGTTAGGTCTAGGTTAGGCCTGGGATTTTCACTCATCAGAGTCATACTTTCGCATTCTTCACATACTTGTTGAACTGATCCTGGGTTTTTTCTGGTTTGGATCACGTAGTAATGTGGTACCACACTGAAACAGTCGATTAAACCTGGTCTCGATCAATATTTTAGAGGAAAACGCATGTTAGGTCTAGGATAGCCCTGGGATTTTCACTCATCAGACTCATACTTTCGCATTCTTCACATACTTGTGGAACTGATCCTGGGTTTTTTCTGGTTTGGATCACGTAGTAATGTGGTACCACACTGAAACAGTCGATTAAACCTGGTTCCGATCAATATTTTAGAGGATAACGCATGTTAGGTCTAGGTTAGCCCTGGGATTTTCACTCATCAGACTCATACTTTCGCATTCTTCACATACCTGATGGCTAGATCCTGGGCTTTTTCTGGATTGCATCACGTAGTAATGAAGTACAACACTGAAACAGTCAATTAAACCTGGTTTCGATCAATATTTTAGAGGACAACGCATGTTAGGTCTAGGTTAGGCCTGGGATTTGCCCTCATCAGGGTCATACTTTCGCAGTTTTAACATGCATGTTGACCTGATCGAGGGTTTTTTCTGCTTTGGATCACGTAGTAATGTGGTACCACACTGACACAGTCGATTAAACCTGGTTTGGATCAATATTTTAGAGGATAACGCATGTTAGGTTTGGGTTAGGTCTAGGATTTGCCCTCGTCAGGCTCAAACTTTCGCATATTTCTCATACTTCATGGCTAGATCCTGGGCTATTTTCTGGTTTGGATCACATAGTAATGTGGTACCACACTGAAACAGTCGATTAAACCAGGTTTCGATCAATATTTTAGAGTATAACTCATGTTAGGTCTAGGTTAGGCCTGGGATTTTCACACATCAGACACATTCTTTCGCATTCTTCACATACTTGTTGAACGGATCCTGGGTTTTTTCTGGTTTGGATCACGTAGTAATGTGGGACCACACTGAAACAATCAATTAAACCTGGTCTTGATAAATATTTTGGAGGATAACGCATGTTAGGTCTGGGTTAGGTCTAGGATTTGCTCTCGTCAGGCTCATACTTTCGCATATTTCTCATACCTCATGGCTAGATCCTGGGCTATTTCTGGATTGTATCACGTAGTAATGTGGTACCACACTGAAACAGTCAATTAAACCTGGTTTCGATCAATATTTTTGAGAATAATTCATGTTAGGTCTGGGTTAGGTCTGGGATTTGCTCCCATCAGGCTCATTCTTTCGCATATTTCTCATACTTGATGGCTAGATCATGGGCCATTTTCTGGTTTGGATCACATAGTAATGTGGTACCACACTGAAACAGTCGATTAAACCAGGTTTCGATCAATATTTTTGAGGATAACGCATGTTAGGTCTAGGTTAGGCCTGGGATTTTCACTCATCAGACTCATTCTTTCGCATTGTTCACATACTTGTTGAACGGATCGTGGGTTTTTTCTGGTTTGGATCACGTAGTAATGTGGGACCACACTGAAACAATCAATTAAACCTGGTCTTGATAAATATTTTAGAGGATAACGCATGTTAGGTCTGGGTTAGGTCTTGGATTTGCTCTCGTCAGGCTCATACTTTCGCATATTTCTCATACCTCATGGCTAGATCCTGGGCTATTTCTGGATTGGATCACGTAGTAATGTGGTACCACACTGAAACAGTCAATTAAACCTGGTTTCGATCAATATTTTAGAGGATAACGCAAGTTAGGTCTGGGATAGGTCTGGGATTTGCCCTCATCAGGGTCTTACTTTCGCAGTTTTAATTTGCATGTTGACCTGATCGAGGGTTCTTTCTGCTTTGGATCACGTAGTAAAGTGGTACCACACTAAGACAGTCAATTAAACCTGGTTTCGATCAATATTTTAGAGGATAACGCAAGTTAGGTTTGGGATAGGTCTAGGGTTTGCCCTCATCAGGTTCATTCTTTCGCATATTTCTCATACTTGATGGCTAGATCCTGGGCTTTTTCTGGATTGCATCACGTAGTATTGTGGTACCACACTGAAACATTCAAATAAACCTGGTCTTGATAAATATTTTAGAGGATAACGCATGTTAGGTTTGGGTTACGTCTAGGATTTGCCCACATCAGGCTCATACTATGGCATATTTCTCATACTTCATGGCTAGATGCTGGGCTGTTTCTGGATTGTATCACGTAGCAATGTGGTACCACGCTGAAACAGTCAATTAAACCTTGTTTCGATCAATATTTTAGTGGATAACGCAAGTTAGGTCTGGGATAGGTCTGGGATTCGCCCTCATCAGGCTCATACTTTCGCACACTTCACATACTCGTTTAACAGATCCTGGGTTTTCTCTGGTTTGGATCACGAAGTAGTGAGGTACCACACTGAAACAGTCCATTAAACCTGGTTTCGCTCAATATTTTAGAAGATAACGCATGTTAGGTCTAGGTTAGGCCTGGGATTTGCCCTCATCAGGGTCATACTTTCGCAGTTTTAACATGCATGTTGACCTCATCGAGGGTTTTTTCTGCTTTGGATCACGTAGTAAAGTGGTACCACACTAAAACAGTCAATTAAACCTGGTTTCGATCAATATTTTAGAGGATAACGCAAGTTAGGTCTGGGATAGGTCTGGGACTCGCCCTCATCAGGCTCATACTTTCGCACACTTCACATACTCGTTTAACAGATCCTGGGTTTTTTCTGGTTTGGATCGCGCAGTAATGTGGTACCACACTCAAACAGCCCACTAAACCTGGTTTCGATCAATATTTTAGAGGATAACGAAAGTTATGGCTAGGTTAGGCCTGGGATTTGCCCTCATCAGACTCAAACTTTCGCACACTTCACATACTCGTTGAACGGATCCTGGGTTTTTTCTGGTTTGGATCACGTAGTAATGTGCGACCTCACTGAAACAGTCAATTAAACCTGGTTTCGAACAATATTTTAGAGAATAATTCATGTTAGGTCTAGGTTAGGTCTGGGATTTGCTCTCATCAGGCTCTTTCTTTCGCATATTTCTCATACTTCATGGCTAGATCCTGGGCTATTTCTGGATTGGATCACGTAGTAAAGAGGTACCACACTGAAACAGTCAATGAAACCTGGTTTCCATCAATATTTTAGAGGACAACGCAAGTTAGGTCTAGGTAAGGCCTGAGATTTTCACTGATCAGACTCATACTTTCGCATCCTTCACATACTTGTTGAACGGATCCTGGGTTTTTTCTGGTTTGGATCACGTAGTAATGTGGTACCACACTGAAACGGTCAATTAAACCTGGTTTCGATCAATATTTTAGAGGATAACGCATGTTAGGTCTGGGTTAGGTCTAGGATTTGCCCTCATCAGGCTCATACCTTCGCATATTTCTTATACTTCATGGATAGATCCTGGGTTTTTTTCTGGTTTGGATCACGTAGTAGTGTGATACCACACTGAAACTGTCCATTAAACCTGGTTTCGATCAATATTTTTGAGGATAACGCGTGTTAGGTCTAGGTTAGGCCGAGGATTTTCACTCATCAGACTCATACTTTTGCATTCTTCACATACTTGTTGAACGGATCCTGGGTTTTTTCTGGTTTGGATCACGTAGTAATGTGGGACCACACTGAAACAAATAATTAAACCTGGTCTTGATAAATATTTTAGAGGATAACGCATGTTAGGTCTAGGTTAGGTCTGTGATTTGCTCTCATCAGGCTCATTCTTTCGCATATTTCTCATACTTGATGGCTAGATCCTGGGCTTTTTCTGGATTGCATCACGTAGTAATGTAGTACCACACTGAAACAGTCAATGAAACCTGGTTTCCATCAATATTTTATAGGACAACGCAAGTTAGGTCTGGGAAAGGTCTGGGATTTGCCCTCATCAGGGTCATACTTTCGCATTTTTCACATACTTGTTGAACGGATCCTGGGTTTTTTCTGGTTTGGATCACGTAGTAAAGTGGTACCACACTGAAACAGTCGATTAAACCTGGTTTCGATCAATATTTTAGAGGATAACGCAAGTTAGGTCCGGGATAGGTCTGAGATTTGCCCTCATCAGACTCATACTTTCGCACACTTCACATACTCATTGATCAGACCCTGCGTTTTTTTCTGGTTTGGATCACGTATTAATGTGGTACCACGCTGAAACAGTCGATTAAACCTGGTTTCGATCAATATTATTGAGGATAACGCATGTTAGGTCTAGGTTAGGCCTGGGATTTTCACTCATCAGACTCATACTTCCGCACACTTCACATACTCCTTGAACAGATCCTCGGTTATTTTCTGGTTTGGATCACGTAGTAATGTGGTACCACACCGAAACAGTCAATTAAACCTGGTTTTGATCAATATTTTAGAGAACAATTCATGTTAGGTCTAGGTTAGGTCTGGGATTTGCTCCCATCAGGCTCATTCTTTCGCATATTTCTCATACTTGATGGCTAGATCCGGGGCCTTTTCTGGATTGCATCACGTAGTAATGAAGTACGACACTGAAACAGTCAATTAAACCTGGTTTCCATCAATATTTTAGAGGACAACGCATGTTACGTCTAGGTTAGGCCTGGGATATTCACTCATCAGACTCATACTTTCGCATTCTTCAAATACTTGTTGAACGGATATTGGGTTTTTTCTGGTTTGTATCACGTAGTAATGTGGTACCACACTGAAACAGTCTATTAAACCTGGTTTCGATCAACATTTTAGAGGCTAACGCAAGTTAGGTCTGGGATAGGTAAGGGTTCGCCCTCACCATGCTGATACTATCGCGTTTTGCACATACTTGTTGAACTGATCCTGGGTTTTTTCTGGTTTGGATCACGTAGTAATGTGGTACCACGCTGAAACAGTCGATTAAACCTGGTTTCGATCAATATTATTGAGGATAACGCATGTTAGGTCTAGGTTAGGCCTGGGATTTTCACTCATCAGACTCATACTTTCGCACACTTCACATACTCCTTGAACAGATCCTGGATTATTTTCTGGTTTGGATCACCTAGTAATGTGGGACCACACTGAAACAGTCAATTAAACCTGGTTTCGATCAATATATTAGAGAATAATTCATGTTAGGTCTAGGTTAGGTCTGGGATTTGCTCTCATCAGGCTCATTCTCACGCATATTTCTCATACTTGATGGCTTGATGCTGGGCTTTTTCTGGATTGCATCACGTAGTAATGAAGTACAACACTGAAACAGTCAATTAAACCTGGTTTCCATCAATATCTTAGAGGACAACGCAAGTTAGGTCTGGGATATGTCTGGGATTTGCCCACATCAGGCTCATACTTTCGCGTTTTTCACATACTTGTTGAACAGATCCTGTGTTTTTTCTGGTTTGTATCACGCAGTAGTGTGGTACCACACTGACACAGTCCATTAAACCTGGTTTGGATCAATATTTTAGAGGATAACGCATGTTAGGCCTAGGATAGGTCTGGGATTTTCACTCATCAGACTCATAGTTTCGCATTCTTCACATGCTTGTTGAACGGATCCTGGGCTTTTTCTGGTTTGGATAAGTAGTAATGTGGGACCACACTGAAACAACCAATTAAACCTGGTCTTGATAAATATTTTAGAGGATAACGCATGTGAGGTCTGGGATAGGTCTGGGATTTGCCCTCATCAGACTCATACTTTCCCATTCTTCTCATACTTGTTGAACGGATCCTGGGTTTTTTCTGGTTTGGATCACGTAGTAATGTGGGACCACACAGAAACAGTCAATTAAACCTGGTCTTGATATATATTTTAGAGGATAACGCATGTTAGGTCTGGGTTAGGTCTAGGATTTGCCCTCGTCAGGCTCATACTTTCGTATTCTTCACATACTTGTTGAACGGATCCAGGGGTTTTACTGGATTGGATCACATAGTAATGTGATACCACACTGAAACAGTCGATTAAACCTGGTTTCGATCAATATTTTAGAGGCTAACGCAAGTTAGGTCTGGGATAGGTCAGGGTTCGCCCTCACCAGGCTCATACTATCGCGTTTTTCACATACTTGTTGAACTGATCCTGGGTTTTTTCTGGTTCGGATCACGCAGTAATGTGGTACCACACTGAAACAGTCGATTTAACCTGGTTTCGATCAATATTTTAGAGGATAACGCATGTTAGGTCTAGGTTAGGCCGGGGATTTTCACTCATCAGACTCATACTTTCGCATTCTCCACATTCTTGTTGAACGGATCCTGGGTTTTTTCTGGTTTGGATCACGTAGTAATGTGGGACCACACTGAAACAACCAATTAAACCTGGTCTTGATAAATAATTTAGAGGATAACGCATGTGAGGTCTGGGATAGGTATGGGAATTGCCCTCATCAGACTCATACTTTCCCATTCTTCTCATACTTGTTGAACGGATCCTGGGTTTTTTCTGGTTTGGATCACGTAGTAATGTGGTACCACACTGAAACAGTCGATTAAACCTGCTTTCGATCAATATTTTAGAGAATAATTCATGTTAGGTCTAGGTGAGGTTTGGGATTTGCTCTCATCAGGCTCATTCTTTCGCATATTTCTCATACTTGATGGCTAGATCCTGGGCTTTTTCTGGATTGCATCACGTAGTAAAGTGGTACCACACTGAAACATTCAACGAAACCTGGTCTGGATAAATATTTTAGAGGATAGCGCATCTTAGGTCTGGGTTAGGTTGAAGATTTGCCCTCATCAGGCTCACAGTTTCGCGTTTTTCACATTCTTGTTGAACAGATCCTGGGTTTTGTCTGGTTTGGATCACGAAGTAGTGTAGTACCACACTGAAACAGTCCATTAAACCTGGTTTCGCTAAATATTTTAGAGGATAACGCATGTTAGGTCTAGGTTAGGTCTGGGATTTGCTCTCATCAGGCTCATTCTTTCGCATATTTCTCATACTTGATGGCTAGATCCTGGGCTTTTTCTGGATTGCATCACGTAGTAATGTAGTACCTCACTGAAACAGTCAATGAAACCTGGTTTCCATCACTATTTTAGAGGACAACGCAAGTTAGGTCTAGGTAAGGCCTGAGATTTTCACTCATCAGACTCATACTTTCGCATTCTTCACATACTTGTTGAACGGATCCTGGGTTATTTCTGGTTTGGATCACGTAGTAATGTGGGACCACACTGAAACAAATAATTAAACCTGGTCTTGATAAATATTTTAGAGGATAACGTATGTTAGGTCCGGGTTACGTCTGGGATTTGCCCTCATCAGGCTCATACTTTCGCATATTTCTCATACTTCATTGCTAGATCCTGGGCTATTTCTGGATTGTGTCACGTAGTAATGTGGTACCACGCTGAAACAGTCAATTAAACCTGGTTTCGATCAATATTTTAGAGGATAACGCAAGTTAGGTCTGGGATAGGTCAGGGATTTGCCCTGATCAGACTCAAACTTTCGCACACTTCACATACTCGTTGAACAGATCCTGGGTTATTTTCTGGTTTGGATCACATAGTAATGTGGTACCACACTGAAACAGTCGATTATACCAGGTTTCGATCAATATTTTTGAGGATAACGCATGTTAGGTATAGGTTAGGCCTGGGATTTTCACTCATCAGACTCATACTTTCGCATTATTCACATACTTGTTGAACGGATCCTGGGTTTTTTCTGGTTTGGATCACGTAGTAATGTGGGACCACACTGAAACAAATAATTAAACCTGGTCTTGATAAATATTTTAGAAGATAACGCATGTTAGGTCTGGGTTAGGTCTAGGATTTGCTCTCATCAGGCTCATACTTCCGCATATTTCTTATACTTCATGGATAGATCCTGGGCTATTTCTGGATTGGATCATGTAGTATTGTGGTACCACACTGAAACAGTCAATTAAACCTGGTTTCGATCAATATTTTAGAGGATAACGCAAGTTAGGTCTGGGATAGGTCTGGGATTTGCCCTCATCAGGCTCATACTTTCACGTTTTTCACATACTTGTTGAACAGATCCTGGGTTTTTTTCTGGTTCGGATCAGGTAGTAGTATGGTACCACACAGATACAGTCCATTAAACCTGGTTTCGATCAATATTTTAGAGGATAACGCATGTTAGGTCTGGGTTAGGTCTAGGATTTGCCCTCATCAGGCTCATACTTTCGCGTTTTTCACATACTTGTTGAACAGATCCCGGGTTTTTTTCTGGTTTGGAACACGTAGTAAAGTGGTACCACACTGAAACAGTCGATTAAACCTGGTTTCGATCAATATTTTAGAGGATAACGCAAGTTAGGTCCGGGATAGGTCTGAGATTTGCCCTCATCAGACTCATACTTTCGCACACTTCACATACTCGTTGATCAGACCCTGGGTTTTTTTCTGGTTTGGATCACGTAGTAATGTGGTACCACACTGAAACATTCAGTTAAACCTGGTCCTGATAAATATTTTTGAGGATAACGCATGTTAGGTCTGGGTTAGGTCTAGGATTTGCCCTCATCAGGCTCATACCTCCGCATATTTCTTATACTTCATGGATAGATCCTGGGTTTTTTTCTGGTTTGGATCACGTAGTAGTGTGGTACCACACTGAAACTGTCCATTAAACCTGGTTTCGATCAATATTTTTGAGGATAACGCGTGTTAGGTCTAGGTTAGGCCGAGGATTTTCACTCATCAGACTCATACTTTTGCATTCTTCACATACTTGTTGAACGGATCCTGGGGTTTTACTGGTTTGGATCACGTAGTAATGTGGTACCACACTGAAACAGTCAATTAAACCTGGTTTCGATCAATATTTTAGAGAATAATTCATGTTAGGTCTAGGTTAGGTCTGGGATTTGCTCTCATCAGGCTCATTCTTTCGCATATTTCTCATACTTGATGGCTAGATCCTGGGCTTTTTCTGGATTGCATCACGTAGTAATGTAGTACCACACTGAAACAGTCAACGAAACCTGGTTTCCATCAATATTTTAGAGGACAACGCAAGTTAGGTCTAGGTAAGGCCTGAGATTTTCACTGATCAGACTCATACTTTCGCATCCTTCACATACTTGTTGAACGGATCCTGGGTTTTTTCTGGTTTGGATCACGTAGTAATGTGGTACCACACTGAAACGGTCAATTAAACCTGGTTTCGATCAATATTTTAGAGGATAACGCATGTTAGGTCTGGGTTAGGTCTAGGATTTGCCCTCATCAGGCTCATACCTTCGCATATTTCTTATACTTCATGGATAGATCCTGGGTTTTTTTCTGGTTTGGATCACGTAGTAGTGTGGTACCACACTGAAACTTTCCATTAAACCTGGTTTCGATCAATATTTTTGAGGATAACGCGTGTTAGGTCTAGGTTAGGCCGAGGATTTTCACTCATCAGACTCATACTTTCGCATCCTTCACATACTTGTTGAACGGATCCTGGGTTTTTTCTGGTTTGGATCACGTAGTAATGTGGTACCACACTGAAACGGTCAATTAAACCTGGTTTCGATCAATATTTTAGAGGATAACGCAAGTTAGGTCTGGGATAGGTCTGGGATTTGCCCTCATCTGGCTCATACTTTCGCGTTTTTCACATACTCGTTGAACAGATCCCGGGTTATTTTCTGGTTTGGATCACATAGTAATGTGGTACCACACTGAAACAGTCGATTAAACCAGGTTTCGATCAATATTTTTGAGGATAACGCATGTTAGGTCTAGGTTAGGCCTGGGATTTTCACTCATCAGAGTCATACTTTCGCATTCTTCACATACTTGTTGAACTGATCCTGGGTTTTTTCTGGTTTGGATCACGTAGTAATGTGGTACCACACTGAAACAGTCGATTAAACCTGGTCTCGATCAATATTTTAGAGGAAAACGCATGTTAGGTCTAGGATAGCCCTGGGATTTTCACTCATCAGACTCATACTTTCGCATTCTTCACATACTTGTGGAACTGATCCTGGGTTTTTTCTGGTTTGGATCACGTAGTAATGTGGTACCACACTGAAACAGTCGATTAAACCTGGTTCCGATCAATATTTTAGAGGATAACGCATGTTAGGTCTAGGTTAGCCCTGGGATTTTCACTCATCAGACTCATACTTTCGCATTCTTCACATACCTGATGGCTAGATCCTGGGCTTTTTCTGGATTGCATCACGTAGTAATGAAGTACAACACTGAAACAGTCAATTAAACCTGGTTTCGATCAATATTTTAGAGGACAACGCATGTTAGGTCTAGGTTAGGCCTGGGATTTGCCCTCATCAGGGTCATACTTTCGCAGTTTTAACATGCATGTTGACCTGATCGAGGGTTTTTTCTGCTTTGGATCACGTAGTAATGTGGTACCACACTGACACAGTCGATTAAACCTGGTTTGGATCAATATTTTAGAGGATAACGCATGTTAGGTTTGGGTTAGGTCTAGGATTTGCCCTCGTCAGGCTCATTCTTTCGCATTGTTCACATACTTGTTGAACGGATCGTGGGTTTTTTCTGGTTTGGATCACGTAGTAATGTGGGACCACACTGAAACAATCAATTAAACCTGGTCTTGATAAATATTTTAGAGGATAACGCATGTTAGGTCTGGGTTAGGTCTTGGATTTGCTCTCGTCAGGCTCATACTTTCGCATATTTCTCATACCTCATGGCTAGATCCTGGGCTATTTCTGGATTGGATCACGTAGTAATGTGGTACCACACTGAAACAGTCAATTAAACCTGGTTTCGATCAATATTTTAGGGGATAACGCAAGTTAGGTCTGGGATAGGTCTGGGATTTGCCCTCATCAGGGTCATACTTTCGCAGTTTTAATTTGCATGTTGACCTGATCGAGGGTTTTTTCTGCTTTGGATCACGTAGTAAAGTGGTACCACACTAAAACAGTCAATTAAACCTGGTTTCGATCAATATTTTAGAGGATAACGCAAGTTAGGTTTGGGATAGGTCTAGGGTTTGCCCTCATCAGGTTCATTCTTTCGCATATTTCTCATACTTGATGGCTAGATCCAGGGCTTTTTCTGGATTGCATCACGTAGTATTGTGGTACCACACTGAAACATTCAAATAAACCTGGTCTTGATAAATATTTTAGAGGATAACGCATGTTAGGTTTGGGTTACGTCTAGGATTTGCCCACATCAGGCTCATACTATGGCATATTTCTCATACTTCATGGCTAGATTCTGGGCTGTTTCTGGATTGTATCACGTAGCAATGTGGTACCACGCTGAAACAGTCAATTAAACCTTGTTTCGATCAATATTTTAGTGGATAACGCAAGTTAGGTCTGGGATAGGTCTGGGATTCGCCCTCATCAGGCTCATACTTTCGCACACTTCACATACTCGTTTAACAGATCCTGGGTTTTCTCTGGTTTGGATCACGAAGTAGTGAGGTACCACACTGAAACAGTCCATTAAACCTGGTTTCGCTCGATATTTTAGAAGATAACGCATGTTAGGTCTAGGTTAGGCCTGGGATTTGCCCTCATCAGGGTCATACTTTCGCAGTTTTAACATGCATGTTGACCTCATCGAGGGTTTTTTCTGCTTTGGATCACGTAGTAAAGTGGTACCACACTAAAACAGTCAATTAAACCTGGTTTCGATCAATATTTTAGAGGATAACGCAAGTTAGGTCTGGGATAGGTCTGGGACTCGCCCTCATCAGGCTCATTCTTTCGCACACTTCACATACTCGTTTAACAGATCCTGGGTTTTTTCTGGTTTGGATCGCGCAGTAATGTGGTACCACACTCAAACAGCCCACTAAACCTGGTTTCGATCAATATTTTAGAGGATAACGAAAGTTATGGCTAGGTTAGGCCTGGGATTTGCCCTCATCAGACTCAAACTTTCGCACACTTCACATACTCGTTGAACGGATCCTGGGTTTTTTCTGGTTTGGATCACGTAGTAATGTGCGACCTCACTGAAACAGTCAATTAAACCTGGTTTCGATCAATATTTTAGAGAATAATTCATGTTAGGTCTAGGTTAGGTCTGGGATTTGCTCTCATCAGGCTCTTTCTTTCGCATATTTCTCATACTTCATGGCTAGATCCTGGGCTATTTCTGGATTGGATCACGTAGTAAAGTGGTACCACACTGAAACATTCAATGAAACCTGGTCTGGATAAATATTTTAGAGGATAACGCATCTTAGGTCTGGGTTAGGTGTAAGATTTGCCCTCATCAGGCTCACAGTTTCGCGTTTTTCACATTCTTGATGAACAGATCCTGGGTTTTTTTCTGGTTTGGATCACGTAGTAGTGTGGTACCACACTGAAACTGTCCATTAAACCTGGTTTCGATCAATATTTTTGAGGATAACGCGTGTTAGGTCTAGGTTAGGCCGAGGATTTTCACTCATCAGACTCATACTTTTGCATTCTTCACATACTTGTTGAACGGATCCTGGGGTTTTACTGGTTTGGATCACGTAGTAATGTGGTACCACACTGAAACGGTCAATTAAACCTGGTTTCGATCAATATTTTAGAGGATAACGCATGTTAGGTCTGGGTTAGGTCTAGGATTTGCCCTCATCAGGCTCATACCTTCGCATATTTCTTATACTTCATGGATAGATCCTGGGTTTTTTTCTGGTTTGGATCACGTAGTAGTGTGGTACCACACTGAAACTGTCCATTAAACCTGGTTTCGATCAATATTTTTGAGGATAACGCGTGTTAGGTCTAGGTTAGGCCGAGGATTTTCACTCATCAGACTCATACTTTTGCATTCTTCACATACTTGTTGAACGGATCCTGGGGTTTTACTGGTTTGGATCACGTAGTAATGTGGTACCACACTGAAACAGTCAATTAAACCTGGTTTCGATCAATATTTTAGAGAATAATTCATGTTAGGTCTAGGTTAGGTCTGGGATTTGCTCTCATCAGGCTCATTCTTTCGCATATTTCTCATACTTGATGGCTAGATCCTGGGCTTTTTCTGGATTGCATCACGTAGTAATGTAGTACCACACTGTAACAGTCAATGAAACCTGGTTTCCATCAATATTTTAGAGGACAACGCAAGTTAGGTCTAGGTAAGGCCTGTGATTTTCACTGATCAGACTCATACTTTCGCATCCTTCACATACTTGTTGAACGGATCCTGGGTTTTTTCTGGTTTGGATCACGTAGTAATGTGGTACCACACTGAAACGGTCAATTAAACCTGGTTTCGATCAATATTTTAGAGGATAACGCAAGTTAGGTCTGGGATAGGTCTGGGATTTGCCCTCATCTGGCTCATACTTTCGCGTTTTTCACATACTTGTTGAACAGATCATGGGTTTTTTCTGGTTTGGGTCACGTAGTAGTGTGATACCACACTGAAACAGTCGATTAGACCTGGTTTCGATCAATATTTTAGAGGATAACGCATGTTAGGTCTAGGATAGCCCTGGGATTTTCACTCATCAGACTCATACTTTCGCATTCTTCACTTACTTATTGAACTGATCCTGGGTTTTTTCTGGTTTGGATCACGTAGTAATGTGGTAGCACACTGAAACAGTCGATTAAACCTGGTTCCGATCAATATTTTAGAGGATAACGCATGTTAGGTCTAGGTTAGCCCTGGGATTTTCACACATCAGACTCATACTTTCGCATTCTTCACATACTTGTTGAACTGATCCTGGGTTTTTACCGGTTTGGATCACGTAGTAATGTGGTACCTCACTGAGACAGTCGATTAAACCTGGTCTCGATCAATATTTTAGAGAATAATTCATGTTAGGTCTAGGTTAGGACTGGGATTTACTCTCATTAGGCTCATTCTTTCGCATATTTCTCATACTTGATGGCTGGATCCTGGGCTTTTTCTGGATTGCATCACGTAGTAATGAAGTACAACACTGAAACAGTCAATTAAACCTGGTTTCCATCAATATCTTAGAGGACAACGCAAGTTAGGTCTGGGATATGTCTGGGATTTGCCCTCATCAGGCTCATACTTTCGCGTTTTTCACATACTCGTTGAACAGATCCCGGGTTATTTTCTGGTTTGGATCACATAGTAATGTGGTACCACACTGAAACAGTCGATTAAACCAGGTTTCGATCAATATTTTTGAGGATAACGCATGTTAGGTCTAGGTTAGGCCTGGGATTTTCACTCATCAGAGTCATACTTTCGCATTCTTCACATACTTGTTGAACTGATCCTGGGTTTTTTCTGGTTTGGATCACGTAGTAATGTGGTACCACACTGAAACAGTCGATTAAACCTGGTCTCGATCAATATTTTAGAGGAAAACGCATGTTAGGTCTAGGATAGCCCTGGGATTTTCACTCATCAGACTCATACTTTCGCATTCTTCACATACTTGTGGAACTGATCCTGGGTTTTTTCTGGTTTGGATCACGTAGTAATGTGGTACCACACTGAAACAGTCGATTAAACCTGGTTCCGATCAATATTTTAGAGGATAACGCATGTTAGGTCTAGGTTAGCCCTGGGATTTTCACTCATCAGACTCATACTTTCGCATTCTTCACATGCATGTTGACCTGATCGAGGGTTTTTTCTGCTTTGGATCACGTAGTAATGTGGTACCACACTGACACAGTCGATTAAACCTGGTTTCGATCAATATTTTAGAGGATAACGCATGTTAGGTCTAGGTTAGGCCTGGGATTTGCCCTCATCAGGGTCATACTTTCGCAGTTTTAACATGCATGTTGACCTGATCGAGGGTTTTTTCTGCTTTGGATCACGTAGTAATGTGGTACCACACTGACACAGTCGATTAAACCTGGTTTCCATCAATATCTTAGAGGACAACGCAAGTTAGGTCTGGGATATGTCTGGGATTTGCCCTCATCAGGCTCATACTTTCGCGTTTTTCACATACTCGTTGAACAGATCCTGGGTTATTTTCTGGTTTGGATCACATAGTAAAGTGGTACCACACTGAAACATTCAGTTAAACCTGGTCTTGATAAATATTTTTGAGGATAACGCATGTTAGGTCTAGGTTAGGCCGAGGATTTTCACTCATCAGACTCATACTTTCGCATTCTTCACATACCTGATGGCTAGATCCTGGGCTTTTTCTGGATTGCATCACGTAGTAATGAAGTACAACACTGAAACAGTCAATTAAACCTGGTTTCCATCAATATTTTAGAGGACAACGCATGTTAGGTCTAGGTTAGGCCTGGGATTTGCCCTCATCAGGGTCATACTTTCGCAGTTTTAACATACATGTTGACCTGATCGAGGGTTTTTTCTGCTTTGGATCACGTAGTAAAGTGGTACCACACTGAAGCAGTCCATTAAACCTGGTTTGGATCAATATTTTAGAGGATAACGCATGTTAGGTTTGGGTTAGGTCTAGGATTTGCCCTCGTCAGGCTCAAACTTTCGCATATTTCTCATACTTCATGGCTAGATCCTGGGCTATTTCTGGATTGGATCACGTAGTAATGTGGTACCACACTGAAACAGTCAATTAAACCTGGTTTCGATCAATATTTTAGAGGATAACGCAAGTTAGGTCTGGGATAGGTCTGGGATTTGCCCTCATCAGGGTCATACTTTCGCAGTTTTAATTTGCATGTTGACCTGATCGAGGGTTTTTTCTGCTTTGGATCACGTAGTAAAGTGGTACCACACTGAAACAGTCGATTAAACCAGGTTTCGATCAATATTTTAGAGTATAACTCATGTTAGGTCTAGGTTAGGCCTGTGATTTTCACACATCAGACACATTCTTTCGCATTCTTCACATACTTGTTGAACGGATCCTGGGTTTTTTCTGGTTTGGATCACGTAGTAATGTGGGACCACACTGAAACAATCAATTAAACCTGGTCTTGATAAATATTTTGGAGGATAACGCATGTTAGGTCTGGGTTAGGTCTAGGATTTGCTCTCGTCAGGCTCATACTTTCGCATATTTCTCATACCTCATGGCTAGATCCTGGGCTATTTCTGGATTGTATCACGTAGTAATGTGGTACCACACTGAAACAGTCAATTAAACCTGGTTTCGATCAATATTTTAGAGAATAATTCATGTTAGGTCTGGGTTAGGTCTGGGATTTGCTCTCATCAGGCTCATTCTTTCGCATATTTCTCATACTTGATGGCTAGATCATGGGCCATTTTCTGGTTTGGATCACATAGTAATGTGGTACCACACTGAAACAGTCGATTAAACCAGGTTTCGATCAATATTTTTGAGGATAACGCATGTTAGGTCTAGGTTAGGCCTGGGATTTTCACTCATCAGACTCATTCTTTCGCATTGTTCACATACTTGTTGAACGGATCGTGGGTTTTTTCTGGTTTGGATCACGTAGTAATGTGGGACCACACTGAAACAATCAATTAAACCTGGTCTTGATAAATATTTTAGAGGATAACGCATGTTAGGTCTGGGTTAGGTCTTGGATTTGCTCTCGTCAGGCTCATACTTTCGCATATTTCTCATACCTCATGGCTAGATCCTGGGCTATTTCTGGATTGGATCACGTAGTAATGTGGTACCACACTGAAACAGTCAATTAAACCTGGTTTCGATCAATATTTTAGAGGATAACGCAAGTTAGGTCTGGGATAGGTCTGGGATTTGCCCTCATCAGGGTCATACTTTCGCAGTTTTAATTTGCATGTTGACCTGATCGAGGGTTTTTTCTGCTTTGGATCACGTAGTAAAGTGGTACCACACTAAAACAGTCAATTAAACCTGGTTTCGATCAATATTTTAGAGGATAACGCAAGTTAGGTTTGGGATAGGTCTAGGGTTTGCCCTCATCAGGTTCATTCTTTCGCATATTTCTCATACTTGATGGCTAGATCCTGGGCTTTTTCTGGATTGCATCACGTAGTATTGTGGTACCACACTGAAACATTCAAATAAACCTGGTCTTGATAAATATTTTAGAGGATAACGCATGTTAGGTTTGGGTTACGTCTAGGATTTGCCCACATCAGGCTCATACTATGGCATATTTCTCATACTTCATGGCTAGATTCTGGGCTGTTTCTGGATTGTATCACGTAGCAATGTGGTACCACGCTGAAACAGTCAATTAAACCTTGTTTCGATCAATATTTTAGTGGATAACGCAAGTTAGGTCTGGGATAGGTCTGGGATTCGCCCTCATCAGGCTCATTCTTTCGCACACTTCACATACTCGTTTAACAGATCCTGGGTTTTCTCTGGTTTGGATCACGAAGTAGTGAGGTACCACACTGAAACAGTCCATTAAACCTGGTTTCGCTCAATATTTTAGAAGATAACGCATGTTAGGTCTAGGTTAGGCCTGGGATTTGCCCTCATCAGGGTCATACTTTCGCAGTTTTAACATGCATGTTGACCTCATCGAGGGTTTTTTCTGCTTTGGATCACGTAGTAAAGTGGTACCACACTAAAACAGTCAATTAAACCTGGTTTCGATCAATATTTTAGAGGATAACGCAAGTTAGGTCTGGGATAGGTCTGGGACTCGCCCTCATCAGGCTCATACTTTCGCACACTTCACATACTCGTTTAACAGATCCTGGGTTTTTTCTGGTTTGGATCGCGCAGTAATGTGGTACCACACTCAAACAGCCCACTAAACCTGGTTTCGATCAATATTTTAGAGGATAACGAAAGTTATGGCTAGGTTAGGCCTGGGATTTGCCCTCATCAGACTCAAACTTTCGCACACTTCACATACTCGTTGAACGGATCCTGGGTTTTTTCTGGTTTGGATCACGTAGTAATGTGCGACCTCACTGAAACAGTCAATTAAACCTGGTTTCGATCAATATTTTAGAGAATAATTCATGTTAGGTCTAGGTTAGGTCTGGGATTTGCTCTCATCAGGCTCTTTCTTTCGCATATTTCTCATACTTCATGGCTAGATCCTGGGCTATTTCTGGATTGGATCACGTAGTAAAGTGGTACCACACTGAAACATTCAATGAAACCTGGTCTGGATAAATATTTTAGAGGATAACGCATCTTAGGTCTGGGTTAGGTGTAAGATTTGCCCTCATCAGGCTCACAGTTTCGCGTTTTTCACATTCTTGATGAACAGATCCTGGGTTTTGTCTGGTTTGGATCACGAAGTAGTGTGGTACCACACTGAAACAGTCCATTAAACCTGGTTTCGCTCAATATTTTAGAGGATAACGCAAGTTAGGTCTGGGATAGGTCTAGGATTTGCTCTCATCAGGCTCATTCTTTCGCATATTTCTCATACTTGATGGCTAGATCCTGGGCTTTTTCTGGATTGCATCACGTAGTGATGTAGTACCACACTGAAACAGTCAATGAAACCTGGTTTCCATCACTATTTTAGAGGACAACGCAAGTTAGGTCTAGGTAAGGCCTGAGATTTTCACTGATCAGACTCATACTTTCGCATTCTTCACATACTTGTTGAACGGATCCTGGGTTTTTTCTGGTTTGGACCGCGTAGTAATGAGGTACCACACTGGAACGGTCAATTAAACCTGGTTTCGATCAATATCTTAGAGGATAACGCAAGTTAGGTCTGGGATTGGCCTGGGATTTGACCTCACCAGACTCATACATTCGCACACTTCACATACTTGTTGAACAGATCCTGGGTTATTTTCTGGTTTGGATCACATAGTAATGTGGTACCACACTGAAACAGTCGATTAAACCAGGTTTCGATCAATATTTTTGAGGATAACGCATGTTAGGTCTAGGTTAGGCCTGGGATTTTCACTCATCGGGCTCATACTTTCGCATTCTTCACATACTTGTTGAACGGATCCTGGGTTTTTTCTGGTTTGGATCACGTAGTAATGTGGGACCACACTGAAACAGTCAATTAAACCTGGTTTCGATCAATATTTTAGAGAATAATTCATGTTAGGTCTAGGTTAGGTCTGGGATTTGCTCTCATCAGGCTCATTCTTTCGCATATTTCTCATACTTGATGGCTAGATCCTGGGCTTTTTCTGGATTGCATCACGTAGTAATGAAGTACAACACTGAAACAGTCAATTAAACCTGGTTTCCATCAATATCTTAGAGGACAACGCAAGTTATGTCTGGGATAGGTCTGGGATTTGCCCTCATCAGGCACATACTTTCGCGTTTTTCACATACTTGTTGAACAGATCCTGGGTTTTTTCTGGTTTTTATCACGTAGTAGTGAGGTACCACACTGAAACAGTCCATTAAACCTGGTTTGGATCAATATTTTAGAGGATAACGCATGTTAGGTCTAGGTTAGCCCTGGGATTTTCACTGATCAGACTCATACTTTCGCATTCTTCTCATACTTGTTGAACTGATCCTGGGTTTTTTCTGGTTTGGATCACGTAGTAATGTGGTACCACACTGAAACAGTCCATTAAACCTGGTTTCGATCAATATTTTAGAGAATAATTCATGTTAGGTCTAGGTTAGGTCTGGGATTTGCTCTCATCAGGCTCTTTCTTTCGCATATTTCTCATACATGTTGAACAGATCCTGGGCTGCTTCTGGATTGTATCACGTAGTAATATGGTACCACGCTGAAACAGTCAATTAAACCTGGTTTCGATCAATATTTTAGAGGATAACGGTAGTTAGGTCTGGGATAGGTCTAGGATTTGCCCTCATCAGGCTCTCACTTTCGCATATTTCTCATACTTCTTGGCTAGATCCAGGGCTATTTCTGGATTGGATCACGTTGTAAAGTGGTACCACACTGAAACATTCAATGAAACCTGGTCTGGGTAAATATTTTAGAGGGTAACGCATCTTAGGTCTGGGTTAGGTCTAAGATTTGCCCTCATCAGGCTCACAGTTTCGCGTTTTTCACATTCTTGTTGAACGGATCCTGGGTTTTTTCTGGTTTGGATCACGTAGTAATGTGGTACCACACTGAAACAGTCGATTAAACCTGGTTTCGATCAATATTTTAGAGAATAATTCATGTTAGGCCTAGGTTAGGTCTGGGATTTGCTCTCATCAGGCTCATTCTTTCGCATATTTCTCATACTTGATGGCTAGATCCTGGGCTTTTTCTGGATTGCATCACGTAGTAATGAAGTACAACACTGAAACAGTCAATTAAACCTGGTTTCCATCAATATCTTAGAGGACAACGCAAGTTAGGTCTGGGATATGTCTGGGATTTGCCCTCATCAGGCTCATACTTTCGCATATTTCTCATACTTCATGGCTAGATCCTGGGCTATTTCCGGATTGGATCACGTAGTAAAGTGGTACCACACTGAAACATTCAATGAAACCTGGTCTGGATAAATAGTTTAGAGGATAACGCATATTAGGTCTGGGTTAGGTCTAAGATTTGCCCTCATCAGGCTCACAGTTTCGCGTTTTTCACATTCTTGTTGAACAGATCCTGGGTTTTGTCTGGTTTGGATCACGTAGTAGTGTGATACCACACTGAAACAGTCGATTAAACCTGGTTTCGATCAATATTTTAGTGGATAACGCATGTTAGGTCTAGGTTAGCCCTGGGATTTTCACACATCAGACTCATACTTTCGCATTCTTCACATACTTGTTGGACTGATCCTGGGTTTTTTCTGGTTTGGATCACGTAGTAATGTGGTACCACACTGAAACAGTCGATTAAACCTGGTTTCGATCAATATTTTAGAGGATAACGCGTGTTAGGTCTAGGTTAGCCCAGGGATTTTCACTCATCAGACTCATACTTTCGCATTCTCCACATACTTGTTGAACAGATCCTGGGTTTTTTCTGGTTTGGATCACGTAGTAATGTGGTACCACACTGAAACAGTCGATTAAACCTAGTTTCGATCAATATTTTAGAGGATAACGCAAGTTAGGTCTGGGATTGTTCTGGGATTTGACCTCATCAGACTCATACTTTCGCACACTTCACATACTCCTTGAACAGATCCTGGGTTATTTTCTGGTTTGGATCACATAGTAATGTGGTACCACACTGAAACAGTCGATTAAACCAGGTTTCGGTCAATATTTTTGAGGATAACGCATGTTAGGTCTAGGTTAGGCCTGGGATTTTCACTCATCAGACTCATACTTTCGCATTCCTCACATACTTGTTGAACGGATCCTGGGTTTTTTCTGGTTTGGATCACGAAGTAAGGTGGGACCACACTGAAACAGACAATTAAACATGGTTTCGATCAATATTTTAGAGAATAATTCATGTTAGGTCTAGGGTAGGTCTGGGATTTGCTCTCATCAGGCTCATACTTTCGCATATTTCTCATACTTGATGGCTAGATCCTGGGCTTTTTCTGGATTACATCACGTAGTAATGAAGTACAGCACTGAAACAGTCAATTAAACCTGGTTTCCATCAATATCTTAGAGGACAACGCAAGTTAGGTCTGGGATATGTCTGGGATTTGCCCTCATCAGGCTCATACTTTCGCGTTTTTCACATACTTGTTGAACAGATCCTGGGTTTCTTCTGGTTTGGAACACGTAGTAGTGTGGTGCCACACTGAAACAGTCCATTAAACCTGGTTTGGATCAATATTTTAGAGGATAACGCATGTTAGGTCTAGGTTAGGTCTGGGATTTTCACTCATCAGACTCATACTTTCGCATTCTTCACATACTTGTTGAACGGATCCTGGGTTTTTTCTGGTTTGGATCACGTAGTAATGTGGTACCACACTGAAACAGTCGATTAAACCTGGTTTCGATCAAAATTTTAGAGGATAACGCAAGTTAGGTCTGGGATAGGTCTGGGATTTTCACTCATCAGACTCATACTTTCGCAGTCTTTATATACTTGTTGAACGGATCCTGGGTTTTTTCTGGTTTGGATCACGTAGTAATGTGGTGCCAGACTAAAACAGTCGATTAAACCTGGTTTCGATCAATATCTTAGAGGACAACGCAAGTTGGGTCTGGGATATGTCTGGGATTTGCCCTCATCAGGCTCATACTTTCGCGTTTTTCACATACTTGTTGAACAGATCCTGGGTTTTTTCTGGTTTGGATCACGTAGTAGTGTAGTACCACGCTGAAACAGTCCATTAAACCTGGTTTGGATCAATATTTTAGAGGATAACGCATGTTAGGTCTAGGTTAGGCCTGGGATTTTCACTCATCAGACTCATACTTTCGCAGTCTTTACATACTTGTTGAACGGATCCTGGGTTTTTTCTGGTTTGGATCACGTAGTAATGTGGGACCACACTGAAACAGTCAATTAAACCTGGTTTCGATCAATATTTTAGAGAATAAATTATGTTAGGTCAAGGTTAGGTCTGGTATTTGCTCTCATCAGGCTCATTCTTTCGCATATTTCTCATACTTCATGGCTAGATGCTGGGCTGTTTCTGGATTGTATCACGTAGTAATGTGGTACCACGCTGAAACAGTCAATTAAACCTGGATTCGATCAATATTTTAGAGGATAACGCAAGTTAGGTCTGGGGTAGGTCTAGGATTTGCCCTCATCAGGCTCTTACTTTCTCATATTTCTCATACCTCATGGCTAGATCCTGGGCTATTTCTGGATTGGATCACGTAGTAAAGTGATACCACACTGAAACATTTAATGAAACCTGATCTGGATAAATATTTTAGAGGATAACGCATCTTAGGTCTGGGTTAGGTCTACGATTCGCCCTCATCAGGCTCACAGTTTAGGGTTTTTCACATACTTCTTGAACAGATCCTGGGTTTTTTCTGGTTTGGATCACGAAGTAGTGTGGTACCACACTGAAACAATCCATTAAACCTGGTTTCGCTCAATATTTTAGAGGATAACGCATGTTAGGTCTAGGTTAGGCCTGGGATTTTCACTCATCAGACTCACACTTTCGCATTCTTCACATACTTCTTGAACGGATCCTGAGTTATTTCTGGTTTGGATCACGTAGTAATGTGGGACCACACTGAAACAGTCAATTAAACCTGGTTTCGATCAATATTTTAGAGAATAATTCATGTTAGGTCTAGGTTAGGTCTGGGATTTTCACTCATCAGACTCATACTTTCGCAGTCTTTACATACTTGTTGGACGGATCCTGGGTTTTTTCTGGTTTGGATCACGTAGTAATGTGGTGCCAGACTAAAACAGTCGATTAAACCCTGGTTTCGATCAATATCTTAGAGGACAACGCAAGTTGGGTCTGGGATATGTCTGGGATTTGCCCTCATCAGGCTCATACTTTCGCGTTTTTCACATACTTGTTGAACTGATCCTGGGTTTTTCTGGTTTGGTTCACGTAGTAATGTGGTACCACACTGAAACAGTCCATTAAACCTGGTTTCGATCAATATTTTGGAGAATAATTCATGTTAGGTCTAGGTTAGGCCTGGGATTTGCCCTCATCAGGGTCAAACTTTCGCAGTTCTAACATACATGTTGACCTGATCGAGGGTTTTTTCTGCTTTGTATCGCGTAGTAAAGTGGTACCACACTGAAACAGTCCACTAAACCTGGTTTGGATCAATATTTTAGAGGATAATGCATGTTAGGTCTAGGTTAGCCCTGAGATTTTCGGTCATCAGACTCATACTTTCGCATTCTTCACATACTTGTTGAACGGATCTTGGGTTTTTTCTGGTGCGGATCACGTAGTAATTTGGTTCCACACTGAAACAGTCGATTAAACCTGGTTTCGATCAATATTTTTGAGGATAACGCATGTTAGGTCTAGGTTAGGCCGAGGATTTTCACTCATCAGACTCATACTTTCGCATTCTTCACATACTTGTTGAACGGATCCTGGGGTTTTACTGGTTTGGATCACGTAGTAATGTGGTACCACACTGAAACAGTCAATTAAACCTGGTTTCGATCAATATTTTAGAGAATAATCCATGTTAGGTCTAGGTTAGGTCTGGGATTCGCTCTCATCAGGCTCATTCCTTCGCATATTTCTCATACTTCATGGCTAGATCCTGGGCTGTTTCAGGATTGTATCACGTAGTAACGTGGTACCATGCTGAAACAGTCAATTAAACCTGGTTTCGATCAATATTTTAGAGGATAACGCAAGTTAGGTCTGGGATAGGTCTGGGATTCGCCCTCATCAGGCTCATACTTTCGCGTATTTCACATACTTGTTGAACTGATCCTGGGTTTTTTCTGGTTTGGTTCACGTAGTAATGTGGTACCACACTGAAACAGTCCATTAAACCGGGTTTCGATCAATATTTTGGAGAATAATTCATGTTAGGTCTAGGTTAGGCCTGGGATTTGCCCTCATCAGGGTCAAACTTTCGCAGTTCTAACATACATGTTGACCTGATCGAGGGTTTTTTCTGCTTTGTATCGCGTAGTAAAGTGGTACCACACTGAAACAGTCCACTAAACCTGGTTTGGATCAATATTTTAGAGGATAATGCATGTTAGGTCTAGGTTAGCCCTGAGATTTTCGGTCATCAGACTCATACTTTCGCATTCTTCACATACTTGTTGAACGGATCTTGGGTTTTTTCTGGTGCGGATCACGTAGTTATGTGGTACCACACTGAAACAGTCAATTAAACCTGGTCTTGATAAATATTTTAGAGGATAACGCATGTTAGGTCTGGGTTAGGTCTAGGATTTGCCCCCATCAGACTCATACTTTCGCACACTTCACATACTCGTTGAACAGATCCTGGGGTTTTACTGGATTGGATCACGTAGTAATGTGGTGCCACACTAAAACTGTCCATTAAACCTGGTTTCGATCAATATTTTAGAGAATAATTCATCTTAGGTCTAGGTTAGGTCTGGGATTTGCACTCATCAGACTCATTCTTTCGCATATTTCTCATACTTGATGGCTAGATCCTGGGCTTTTTCTGGATAGCATCACGTAGTAATGAAGTACAACACTGAAACAGTCAATTAAACCAAGTTTCCATCAATATTTTAGAGGACAACGCATGTTAGGTCTAGGTTAGGCCTGGGATTTGCCCTCATCAGGGTCATACTTTCGCAGTTTTAACATACATGTTGACCTGATCGAGGGTTTTTTCTGCTTTGGATCACGTAGTAAAGTGGTATCACACTGAAGCTGTCCATTAAACCTGGTTTGGATCAATATTTTAGAGGATAACGCATGTTAGGTTTGGGTGAGGTCTAGGATTTGCCCTCGTCAGGCTCATACTTTCGCATATTTCTCATACTTCATGGCTAGATCCTGGGCTGTTTCAGGGTTGTATCACGTAGTAACGTGGTACCACGCTGAAACAGTCAATTAAACCTGGTTTCGATCAATATTTTAGAGGATAACGCAAGTTAGGTCTGGGATAGGTCTGGGATTCGCCCTCATCAGGCTCATACTTTCGCGTTTTTCACATACCTGTTGAACTGATCCTGGGTTTTTCTGGTTTGGTTCACGTAGTAATGTGGTACCACACTGAAACAGTCCATTAAACCTGGTTTCGCTCAATATTTTAGAAGATAACGCATGTTAGGTCCTAGGTTAGGCCTGCGATTTGCCCTCATCAGGGTCATACTCTCGCAGTTTTAACATGCATGTTGACATGATCGAGGGTTTTTTCTGCTTTGGAGCACGTAGTAAAGTTGTACCACACTAAAACAGTCAATTAAACCTGGTTTCGATCAATACTTTAGAGGATAACGCAAGTTAGGTCTGGGATAGGTCTAGGATATTCCCTCATCAGGCTCATTCTTTCGCATATTTCTCATACTTGATGGCTAGATCCTGGGCTTTTTCTGGATTGCATCACGTAGTATTGTGGTACCACACTGAAACTCTCGATTAAACCAGGTCTTGATAAATATTTTAGAGGATAACGCATGTTAGGTCTGGGTTAGGTCTAGGATTTGCTCTCGTCAGGCTCATACTTTCGCATATTTCTCATACCTCATGGCTAGATCCTGGGCTATTTCTGGATTGGATCACGTAGTAATGTGGTACCACACTGAAACAGTCAATTAAACCTGGTTTCGATCAATATCTTAGAGGATAACGCTAGTTAGGTCTGGGATAGGTCTGGGATTTGCACTCATCAGGCTCATACTTTCGCGTATTTCACATACTTGTTGAACAGATCCTGGTTTTTTTTCTGGTTTGGATCACGTAGTAGTGTGGTACCACACTGAAACTGTCCATTAAACCTGATTTCGATCAATATTTTTGAGGATAACGCATGTTAGGTTAGGCCGAGGATTTTCACTCATCAGACTCATACTTTCGCATTCTTCACATACTTGTTGAACGGATCCTGGGGTTTTACTGGTTTGGATCACGTAGTAATGTGGTACCACACTGAAACAGACAATTAAACCTGGTTTCGATCAATATTTTTGAGGATAACGCATGTTTGGTCTAGGTTTGGCCTGGGATTTTCACTCATCAGACTCATTCTTTCGCATTCTTCACATACTTGTTGAACAGATCCTGGGTTTTTTCTGGTTTGGATCACGTAGTAATGTGGGACCACACTGAAACAATCAATTAAACCTGGTCTTGATAAATATTTTAGAGGATAACGCATGTTAGGTCTGGGTTAGGTCTAGGATTTGCTCTCGTTAGGCTCATACTTTCGCATATTTCTCATACCTCATGCCTAGATGCTGGGCTATTTCTGGATTGTATCACGTAGTAATGTGGTACCACACTGAAACATTCAGTTAAACCTGGTCTTGATAAATATTTTTGAGGATAACGCATGTTAGGTCTGGGTTAGGTCTAGGATTTGCCCTCATCAGGCTCATACTTTCGCATATTTCTCATACTTCATTGATAGATCCTGGGCTATTTTCTGGTTTGGATCACATAGTAATGTGGTACCACACTGAAACAGTCAATTAAACCTGGTTTCGATCAATATTTTAGAGGATAACGCATGTTAGGCCTGGGTTAGGTCTAGGATTTGCTCTCGTCAGGCTCATACTTTCGCATATTTCTCATACCTCATGGCTAGATCCTGGGCTATTTCTGGATTGTATCACGTAGTAATGTGGTGCCACACTGAAACAGTCAATTAAACCTGGTTTCGATCAATATTTTAGAGAATAATTCATCTTAGGTCTAGGTTAGGTCTGGGATTTGCACTCATCAGACTCATTCTTTCGCATATTTCTCATACTTGATGGCTAGATCCTGGGCTTTTTCTGGATAGCATCACGTAGTAATGAAGTACAACACTGAAACAGTCAATTAAACCAAGTTTCCATCAATATTTTAGTGGACAACGCATGTTAGGTCTAGGTTAGGCCAGGGATTTGCCCTCATCAGGGTCATACTTTCGCAGTTTTAACATACATGTTGACCTGATCGAGGGTTTTTTCTGCTTTGGATCACGTAGTAAAGTGGTATCACACTGAAGCTGTCCATTAAACCTGGTTTGGATCAATATTTTAGAGGATAACGCATGTTAGGTTTGGGTGAGGTCTAGGATTTGCCCTCGTCAGGCTCATACTTTCGCATATTTCTCATACTTCATGGCTAGATCCTGGGCTGTTTCAGGGTTGTATCACGTAGTAACGTGGTACCACGCTGAAACAGTCAATTAAACCTGGTTTCGATCAATATTTTAGAGGATAACGCAAGTTAGGTCTGGGATAGGTCTGGGATTCGCCCTCATCAGGCTCATACTTTCGCGTTTTTCACATACTTGTTGAACTGATCCTGGGTTTTTCTGGTTTGGTTCACGTAGTAATGTGGTACCACACTGAAACAGTCCATTAAACCTGGTTTCGCTCAATATTTTAGAAGATAACGCATGTTAGGTCCTAGGTTAGGCCTGCGATTTGCCCTCATCAGGGTCATACTCTCGCAGTTTTAACATGCATGTTGACATGATCGAGGTTTTTTTCTGCTTTGGAGCACGTAGTAAAGTTGTACCACACTAAAACAGTCAATTAAACCTGGTTTCGATCAATACTTTAGAGGATAACGCAAGTTAGGTCTGGGATAGGTCTAGGATATTCCCTCATCAGGCTCATTCTTTCGCATATTTCTCATACTTGATGGCTAGATCCTGGGCTTTTTCTGGATTGCATCACGTAGTATTGTGGTACCACACTGAAACACTCGATTAAACCAGGTCTTGATAAATATTTTAGAGGATAACGCATGTTAGGTCTGGGTTAGGTCTAGGATTTGCTCTCGTCAGGCTCATACTTTCGCATATTTCTCATACTTCATGGCTAGATCCTGGGCTGTTTCAGGATTGTATCACGTAGTAACGTGGTACCATGCTGAAACAGTCAATTAAACCTGGTTTCGATCAATATTTTAGAGGATAACGCAAGTTAGGTCTGGGATAGGTCTGGGATTCGCCCTCATCAGGCTCATACTTTCGCGTTTTTCACATACTTGTTGAACTGATCCTGGGTTTTTTCTGGTTTGGTTCACGTAGTAATGTGGTACCACACTGAAACAGTCCATTAAACCTGGTTTCGATCAATATTTTAGAGAATAATTCATGTTAGGTCTAGGTTAGGCCTGGGATTTGCCCTCATCAGGGTCAAACTTTCGCAGTTCTAACATACATGTTGACCTGATCGAGGGTTTTTTCTGCTTTGTATCGCGTAGTAAAGTGGTACCACACTGAAACAGTCCACTAAACCTGGTTTGGATCAATATTTTAGAGGATAATGCATGTTAGGTCTAGGTTAGCCCTGAGATTTTCGGTCATCAGACTCATACTTTCGCATTCTTCACATACTTGTTGAACGGATCTTGGGTTTTTTCTGGTGTGGATCACGTAGTTATGTGGTACCACACTGAAACAGTCAATTAAACCTGGTCTTGATAAATATTTTAGAGGATAACGCATGTTAGGTCTGGGTTAGGTCTAGGATTTGCCCCCATCAGACTCATACTTTCCCACACTTCACATACTCGTTGAACAGATCCTGGGGTTTTACTGGATTGGATCACGTAGTAATGTGGTGCCACACTAAAACTGTCCATTAAACCTGGTTTCGATCAATATTTTTGAGGATAACGCATGTTAGGTCTAGGTTAGGCCGAGGATTTTCACTCATCAGACTCATACTTTCGCATTCTTCACATACTTGTTGAACGGATCCTGGGGTTTTACTGGATTGGATCACGTAGTAATGTGGTGCCACACTGAAACAGTCAATTAAACCTGGTTTCGATCAATATTTTAGAGAATAATTCATCTTAGGTCTAGGTGAGGTCTGGGATTTGCACTCATCAGACTCATTCTTTCGCATATTTCTCATACTTGATGGCTAGATCCTGGGCTTTTTCTGGATAGCATCACGTAGTAATGAAGTACAACACTGAAACAGTCAATTAAACCAAGTTTCCATCAATATTTTAGAGGACAACGCATGTTAGGTCTAGGTTAGGCCTGGGATTTGCCCTCATCAGGGTCATACTTTCGCAGTTTTAACATACATGTTGACCTGATCGAGGGTTTTTTCTGTTTTGGATCACGTAGTAAAGTGGTATCACACTGAAGCTGTCCATTAAACCTGGTTTGGATCAATATTTTAGAGGATAACGCATGTTAGGTTTGGGTGAGGTCTAGGATTTGCCCTCGTCAGGCTCATACTTTCGCATATTTCTCATACTTCATGGCTAGATCCTGGGCTGTTTCAGGGTTGTATCACGTAGTAACGTGGTACCACGCTGAAACAGTCAATTAAACCTGGTTTCGATCAATATTTTAGAGGATAACGCAAGTTAGGTCTGGGATAGGTCTGGGATTCGCCCTCATCAGGCTCATACTTTCGCGTTTTTCACATACTTGTTGAACTGATCCTGGGTTTTTCTGGTTTGGTTCACGTAGTAATGTGGTACCACACTGAAACAGTCCATTAAACCTGGTTTCGCTCAATATTTTAGAAGATAACGCATGTTAGGTCCTAGGTTAGGCCTGCGATTTGCCCTCATCAGGGTCATACTCTCGCAGTTTTAACATGCATGTTGACATGATCGAGGGTTTTTTCTGCTTTGGAGCACGTAGTAAAGTTGTACCACACTAAAACAGTCAATTAAACCTGGTTTCGATCAATACTTTAGAGGATAACGCAAGTTAGGTCTGGGATAGGTCTAGGATATTCCCTCATCAGGCTCATTCTTTCGCATATTTCTCATACTTGATGGCTAGATCCTGGGCTTTTTCTGGATTGCATCACGTAGTATTGTGGTACCACACTGAAACACTCGATTAAACCAGGTCTTGATAAATATTTTAGAGGATAACGCATGTTAGGTCTGGGTTAGGTCTAGGATTTGCTCTCGTCAGGCTCATACTTTCGCATATTTCTCATACCTCATGGCTAGATCCTGGGCTATTTCTGGATTGGATCACGTAGTAATGTGGTACCACACTGAAACAGTCAATTAAACCTGGTTTCGATCAATATCTTAGAGGATAACGCTAGTTAGGTCTGGGATAGGTCTGGGATTTGCCCTCATCAGGCTCATACTTTCGCGTATTTCACATACTTGTTGAACAGATCCTGGGTTTTTTTCTGGTTTGGATCACGTAGTAGTGTGGTACCACACTGAAACTGTCCATTAAACCTGATTTCGATCAATATTTTTGAGGATAACGCATGTTAGGTCTAGGTTAGGCCGAGGATTTTCACTCATCAGACTCATACTTTCGCATTCTTCACATACTTGTTGAACGGATCCTGGGGTTTTACTGGTTTGGATCACGTAGTAATGTGGTACCACACTGAAACAGACAATTAAACCTGGTTTCGATCAATATTTTTGAGGATAACGCATGTTTGGTCTAGGTTTGGCCTGGGATATTCACTCATCAGACTCATTCTTTCGCATTCTTCACATACTTGTTGAACAGATCCTGGGTTTTTTCTGGTTTGGATCACGTAGTAATGTGGGACCACACTGAAACAATCAATTAAACCTGGTCTTGATAAATATTTTAGAGGATAACGCATGTTAGGTCTGGGTTAGGTCTAGGATTTGCTCTCGTTAGGCTCATACTTTCGCATATTTCTCATACCTCATGCCTAGATGCTGGGCTATTTCTGGATTGTATCACGTAGTAATGTGGTACCACACTGAAACATTCAGTTAAACCTGGTCTTGATAAATATTTTTGAGGATAACGCATGTTAGGTCTGGGTTAGGTCTAGGATTTGCCCTCATCAGGCTCATACTTTCGCATATTTCTTATACTTCATTGATAGATCCTGGGCTATTTTCTGGTTTGGATCACATAGTAATGTGGTACCACACTGAAACAGTCAATTAAACCTGGTTTCGATCAATATTTTAGAGGATAACGCATGTTAGGCCTGGGTTAGGTCTAGGATTTGCTCTCGTCAGGCTCATACTTTCGCATATTTCTCATACCTCATGGCTAGATCCTGGGCTATTTCTGGATTGTATCACGTAGTAATGTGGTGCCACACTGAAACAGTCAATTAAGCCTGGTTTCGATCAATATTTTAGAGAATAATTCATCTTAGGTCTAGGTTAGGTCTGGGATTTGCACTCATCAGACTCATTCTTTCGCATATTTCTCATACTTGATGGCTAGATCCTGGGCTTTTTCTGGATAGCATCACGTAGTAATGAAGTACAACACTGAAACAGTCAATTAAACCAAGTTTCCATCAATATTTTAGAGGACAACGCATGTTAGGTCTAGGTTAGGCCTGGGATTTGCCCTCATCAGGGTCATACTTTCGCAGTTTTAACATACATGTTGACCTGATCGAGAGTTTTTTCTGCTTTGGATCACGTAGTAAAGTGGTATCACACTGAAGCTGTCCATTAAACCTGGTTTCGATCAATATTTTAGAGGATAACGCAAGTTAGGTCTGGGATAGGTCTGCGATTCGCCCTCATCAGGCTCATACTTTCGCGTTTTTCACATACTTGTTGAACTGATCCTGGGTTTTTCTGGTTTGGTTCACGTAGTAATGTGGTACCACACTGAAACAGTCCATTAAACCTGGTTTCGCTCAATATTTTAGAAGATAACGCATGTTAGGTCCTAGGTTAGGCCTGCGATTTGCCCTCATCAGGGTCATACTCTCGCAGTTTTAACATGCATGTTGACATGATCGAGGGTTTTTTCTGCTATGGAGCACGTAGTAAAGTTGTACCACACTAAAACAGTCAATTAAACCTGGTTTCGATCAATACTTTAGAGGATAACGCAAGTTAGGTCTGGGATAGGTCTAGGATATTCCCTCATCAGGCTCATTCTTTCGCATATTTCTCATACTTGATGGCTAGATCCTGGGCTTTTTCTGGATTGCATCACGTAGTATTGTGGTACCACACTGAAAGACTCGATTAAACCAGGTCTTGATAAATATTTTAGAGGATAACGCATGTTAGGTCTGGGTTAGGTCTAGGATTTGCTCTCGTCAGGCTCATACTTTCGCATATTTCTCATACCTCATGGCTAGATCCTGGGCTATTTCTGGATTGGATCACGTAGTAATGTGGTACAACACTGAAACAGTCAACTAAACCTGGTTTCGATCAATATCTTAGAGGATAACGCTAGTTAGGTCTGGGATAGGTCTGGGATTTGCCCTCATCAGGCTCATACTTTCGCGTATTTCACATACTTGTTGAACAGATCCTGGGTTTTTTTCTGGTTTGGATAACGTAGTAGTATGGTACCACACTGAAACTGTCCATTAAACCTGATTTCGATCAATATTTTTGAGGATAACGCATGTTAGGTCTAGGTTAGGCCGAGGATTTTCACTCATCAGACTCATACTTTCGCATTCTTCACATACTTGTTGAACGGATCCTGGGGTTTTACTGGTTTGGATCACGTAGTAATGTGGTACCACACTGAAACAGTCAATTAAACCTGGTTTCGATCAATATTTTAGAGAATAATCCATGTTAGGTCTAGGTTAGGTCTGGGATTCGCTCTCATCAGGCTCATTCCTTCGCATATTTCTCATACTTGATGGCTAGATCCTGGGCTTTTTCTGGATTGCATCACGTAGTATTGTGGTACCACACTGAAACACTCGATTAAACCAGGTCTTGATAAATATTTTAGAGGATAACGCATGTTAGGTCTGGGTTAGGTCTAGGATTTGCTCTCGTCAGGCTCATACTTTCGTAGTTTTAACATACATGTTGACCTGATCGCGGGTTTTTTCTGCTTTGTATCGCGTAGTAAAGTGGTACCACACTGAAACAGTCCACTAAACCTGGTTTGGATCAATATTTTAGAGGATAATGCATGTTAGGTCTAGGTTAGCCCTGAGATTTTCGGTCATCAGACTCATACTTTCGCATTCTTCACATACTTGTTGAACGGATCTTGGGTTTTTTCTGGTGCGGATCACGTAGTTATGTGGTACCACACTGAAACAGTCAATTAAACCTGGTCTTGATAAATATTTTAGAGGATAACGCATGTTAGGTCTGGGTTAGGTCTAGGATTTGCCCCCATCAGACTCATACTTTCGCACACTTCACATACTCGTTGAACAGATCCTGGGGTTTTACTGGATTGGATCACGTAGTAATGTGGTGCCACACTAAAACTGTCCATTAAACCTGGTTTCGATCAATATTTTAGAGAATAATTCATCTTAGGTCTAGGTTAGGTCTGGGATTTGCACTCATCAGACTCATTCTTTCGCATATTTCTCATACTTGATGGCTAGATCCTGGGCTTTTTCTGGATAGCATCACGTAGTAATGAAGTACAACACTGAAACAGTCAATTAAACCAAGTTTCCATCAATATTTTAGAGGACAACGCATGTTAGGTCTAGGTTAGGCCTGGGATTTGCCCTCATCAGGGTCATACTTTCGCAGTTTTAACATACATGTTGACCTGATCGAGGGTTTTTTCTGCTTTGGATCACGTAGTAAAGTGGTATCACACTGAAGCTGTCCATTAAACCTGGTTTGGATCAATATTTTAGAGGATAACGCATGTTAGGTTTGGGTGAGGTCTAGGATTTGCCCTCGTCAGGCTCATACTTTCGCATATTTCTCATACTTCATGGCTAGATCCTGGGCTGTTTCAGGGTTGTATCACGTAGTAACGTGGTACCACGCTGAAACAGTCAATTAAACCTGGTTTCGATCAATATTTTAGAGGATAACGCAAGTTAGGTCTGGGATAGGTCTGGGATTCGCCCTCATCAGGCTCATACTTTCGCGTTTTTCACATACCTGTTGAACTGATCCTGGGTTTTTCTGGTTTGGTTCACGTAGTAATGTGGTACCACACTGAAACAGTCCATTAAACCTGGTTTCGCTCAATATTTTAGAAGATAACGCATGTTAGGTCCTAGGTTATGCCTGCGATTTGCCCTCATCAGGGTCATACTCTCGCAGTTTTAACATGCATGTTGACATGATCGAGGGTTTTTTCTGCTTTGGAGCACGTAGTAAAGTTGTACCACACTAAAACAGTCAATTAAACCTGGTTTCGATCAATACTTTAGAGGATAACGCAAGTTAGGTCTGGGATAGGTCTAGGATATTCCCTCATCAGGCTCATTCTTTCGCATATTTCTCATACTTGATGGCTAGATCCTGGGCTTTTTCTGGATTGCATCACGTAGTATTGTGGTACCACACTGAAACTCTCGATTAAACCAGGTCTTGATAAATATTTTAGAGGATAACGCATGTTAGGTCTGGGTTAGGTCTAGGATTTGCTCTCGTCAGGCTCATACTTTCGCATATTTCTCATACCTCATGGCTAGATCCTGGGCTATTTCTGGATTGGATCACGTAGTAATGTGGTACCACACTGAAACAGTCAATTAAACCTGGTTTCGATCAATATCTTAGAGGATAACGCTAGTTAGGTCTGGGATAGGTCTGGGATTTGCACTCATCAGGCTCATACTTTCGCGTATTTCACATACTTGTTGAACAGATCCTGGTTTTTTTTCTGGTTTGGATCACGTAGTAGTGTGGTACCACACTGAAACTGTCCATTAAACCTGATTTCGATCAATATTTTTGAGGATAACGCATGTTAGGTTAGGCCGAGGATTTTCACTCATCAGACTCATACTTTCGCATTCTTCACATACTTGTTGAACGGATCCTGGGGTTTTACTGGTTTGGATCACGTAGTAATGTGGTACCACACTGAAACAGACAATTAAACCTGGTTTCGATCAATATTTTTGAGGATAACGCATGTTTGGTCTAGGTTTGGCCTGGGATTTTCACTCATCAGACTCATTCTTTCGCATTCTTCACATACTTGTTGAACAGATCCTGGGTTTTTTCTGGTTTGGATCACGTAGTAATGTGGGACCACACTGAAACAATCAATTAAACCTGGTCTTGATAAATATTTTAGAGGATAACGCATGTTAGGTCTGGGTTAGGTCTAGGATTTGCTCTCGTTAGGCTCATACTTTCGCATATTTCTCATACCTCATGCCTAGATGCTGGGCTATTTCTGGATTGTATCACGTAGTAATGTGGTACCACACTGAAACATTCAGTTAAACCTGGTCTTGATAAATATTTTTGAGGATAACGCATGTTAGGTCTGGGTTAGGTCTAGGATTTGCCCTCATCAGGCTCATACTTTCGCATATTTCTTATACTTCATTGATAGATCCTGCGCTATTTTCTGGTTTGGATCACATAGTAATGTGGTACCACACTGAAACAGTCAATTAAACCTGGTTTCGATCAATATTTTAGAGGATAACGCATGTTAGGCCTGGGTTAGGTCTAGGATTTGCTCTCGTCAGGCTCATACTTTCGCATATTTCTCATACCTCATGGCTAGATCCTGGGCTATTTCTGGATTGTATCACGTAGTAATGTGGTGCCACACTGAAACAGTCAATTAAACCTGGTTTCGATCAATATTTTAGAGAATAATTCATCTTAGGTCTAGGTTAGGTCTGGGATTTGCACTCATCAGACTCATTCTTTCGCATATTTCTCATACTTGATGGCTAGATCCTGGGCTTTTTCTGGATAGCATCACGTAGTAATGAAGTACAACACTGAAACAGTCAATTAAACCAAGTTTCCATCAATATTTTAGAGGACAACGCATGTTAGGTCTAGGTTAGGCCAGGGATTTGCCCTCATCAGGGTCATACTTTCGCAGTTTTAACATACATGTTGACCTGATCGAGGGTTTTTTCTGCTTTGGATCACGTAGTAAAGTGGTATCACACTGAAGCTGTCCATTAAACCTGGTTTGGATCAATATGTTAGAGGATAACGCATGTTAGGTTTGGGTGAGGTCTAGGATTTGCCCTCGTCAGGCTCATACTTTCGCATATTTCTCATACTTCATGGCTAGATCCTGGGCTGTTTCAGGGTTGTATCACGTAGTAACGTGGTACCACGCTGAAACAGTCAATTAAACCTGGTTTCGATCAATATTTTAGAGGATAACGCAAGTTAGGTCTGGGATAGGTCTGGGATTCGCCCTCATCAGGCTCATACTTTCGCGTTTTTCACATACTTGTTGAACTGATCCTGGGTTTTTCTGGTTTGGTTCACGTAGTAATGTGGTACCACACTGAAACAGTCCATTAAACCTGGTTTCGCTCAATATTTTAGAAGATAACGCATGTTAGGTCCTAGGTTAGGCCTGCGATTTGCCCTCATCAGGGTCATACTCTCGCAGTTTTAACATGCATGTTGACATGATCGAGGTTTTTTTCTGCTTTGGAGCACGTAGTAAAGTTGTACCACACTAAAACAGTCAATTAAACCTGGTTTCGATCAATACTTTAGAGGATAACGCAAGTTAGGTCTGGGATAGGTCTAGGATATTCCCTCATCAGGCTCATTCTTTCGCATATTTCTCATACTTGATGGCTAGATCCTGGGCTTTTTCTGGATTGCATCACGTAGTATTGTGGTACCACACTGAAACACTCGATTAAACCAGGTCTTGATAAATATTTTAGAGGATAACGCATGTTAGGTCTGGGTTAGGTCTAGGATTTGCTCTCGTCAGGCTCATACTTTCGCATATTTCTCATACTTCATGGCTAGATCCTGGGCTGTTTCAGGATTGTATCACGTAGTAACGTGGTACCATGCTGAAACAGTCAATTAAACCTGGTTTCGATCAATATTTTAGAGGATAACGCAAGTTAGGTCTGGGATAGGTCTGGGATTCGCCCTCATCAGGCTCATACTTTCGCGTTTTTCACATACTTGTTGAACTGATCCTGGGTTTTTTCTGGTTTGGTTCACGTAGTAATGTGGTACCACACTGAAACAGTCCATTAAACCTGGTTTCGATCAATATTTTAGAGAATAATTCATGTTAGGTCTAGGTTAGGCCTGGGATTTGCCCTCATCAGGGTCAAACTTTCGCAGTTCTAACATACATGTTGACCTGATCGAGGGTTTTTTCTGCTTTGTATCGCGTAGTAAAGTGGTACCACACTGAAACAGCCCACTAAACCTGGTTTGGATCAATATTTTAGAGGATAATGCATGTTAGGTCTAGGTTAGCCCTGAGATTTTCGGTCATCAGACTCATACTTTCGCATTCTTCACATACTTGTTGAACGGATCTTGGGTTTTTTCTGGTGTGGATCACGTAGTTATGTGGTACCACACTGAAACAGTCAATTAAACCTGGTCTTGATAAATATTTTAGAGGATAACGCATGTTAGGTCTGGGTTAGGTCTAGGATTTGCCCCCATCAGACTCATACTTTCCCACACTTCACATACTCGTTGAACAGATCCTGGGGTTTTACTGGATTGGATCACGTAGTAATGTGGTGCCACACTAAAACTGTCCATTAAACCTGGTTTCGATCAATATTTTTGAGGATAACGCATGTTAGGTCTAGGTTAGGCCGAGGATTTTCACTCATCAGACTCATACTTTCGCATTCTTCACATACTTGTTGAACGGATCCTGGGGTTTTACTGGATTGGATCACGTAGTAATGTGGTGCCACACTGAAACAGTCAATTAAACCTGGTTTCGATCAATATTTTAGAGAATAATTCATCTTAGGTCTAGGTGAGGTCTGGGATTTGCACTCATCAGACTCATTCTTTCGCATATTTCTCATACTTGATGGCTAGATCCTGGGCTTTTTCTGGATAGCATCACGTAGTAATGAAGTACAACACTGAAACAGTCAATTAAACCAAGTTTCCATCAATATTTTAGAGGACAACGCATGTTAGGTCTAGGTTAGGCCTGGGATTTGCCCTCATCAGGGTCATACTTTCGCAGTTTTAACATACATGTTGACCTGATCGAGGGTTTTTTCTGTTTTGGATCACGTAGTAAAGTGGTATCACACTGAAGCTGTCCATTAAACCTGGTTTGGATCAATATTTTAGAGGATAACGCATGTTAGTTTTGGGTGAGGTCTAGGATTTGCCCTCGTCAGGCTCATACTTTCGCATATTTCTCATACTTCATGGCTAGATCCTGGGCTGTTTCAGGGTTGTATCACGTAGTAACGTGGTACCACGCTGAAACAGTCAATTAAACCTGGTTTCGATCAATATTTTAGAGGATAACGCAAGTTAGGTCTGGGATAGGTCTGGGATTCGCCCTCATCAGGCTCATACTTTCGCGTTTTTCACATACTTGTTGAACTGATCCTGGGTTTTTCTGGTTTGGTTCACGTAGTAATGTGGTACCACACTGAAACAGTCCATTAAACCTGGTTTCGCTCAATATTTTAGAAGATAACGCATGTTAGGTCCTAGGTTAGGCCTGCGATTTGCCCTCATCAGGGTCATACTCTCGCAGTTTTAACATGCATGTTGACATGATCGAGGGTTTTTTCTGCTTTGGAGCACGTAGTAAAGTTGTACCACACTAAAACAGTCAATTAAACCTGGTTTCGATCAATACTTTAGAGGATAACGCAAGTTAGGTCTGGGATAGGTCTAGGATATTCCCTCATCAGGCTCATTCTTTCGCATATTTCTCATACTTGATGGCTAGATCCTGGGCTTTTTCTGGATTGCATCACGTAGTATTGTGGTACCACACTGAAACACTCGATTAAACCAGGTCTTGATAAATATTTTAGAGGATAACGCATGTTAGGTCTGGGTTAGGTCTAGGATTTGCTCTCGTCAGGCTCATACTTTCGCATATTTCTCATACCTCATGGCTAGATCCTGGGCTATTTCTGGATTGGATCACGTAGTAATGTGGTACCACACTGAAACAGTCAATTAAACCTGGTTTCGATCAATATCTTAGAGGATAACGCTAGTTAGGTCTGGGATAGGTCTGGGATTTGCCCTCATCAGGCTCATACTTTCGCGTATTTCACATACTTGTTGAACAGATCCTGGGTTTTTTTCTGGTTTGGATCACGTAGTAGTGTGGTACCACACTGAAACTGTCCATTAAACCTGATTTCGATCAATATTTTTGAGGATAACGCATGTTAGGTCTAGGTTAGGCCGAGGATTTTCACTCATCAGACTCATACTTTCGCATTCTTCACATACTTGTTGAACGGATCCTGGGGTTTTACTGGTTTGGATCACGTAGTAATGTGGTACCACACTGAAACAGACAATTAAACCTGGTTTCGATCAATATTTTTGAGGATAACGCATGTTTGGTCTAGGTTTGGCCTGGGATATTCACTCATCAGACTCATTCTTTCGCATTCTTCACATACTTGTTGAACAGATCCTGGGTTTTTTCTGGTTTGGATCACGTAGTAATGTGGGACCACACTGAAACAATCAATTAAACCTGGTCTTGATAAATATTTTAGAGGATAACGCATGTTAGGTCTGGGTTAGGTCTAGGATTTGCTCTCGTTAGGCTCATACTTTCGCATATTTCTCATACCTCATGCCTAGATGCTGGGCTATTTCTGGATTGTATCACGTAGTAATGTGGTACCACACTGAAACATTCAGTTAAACCTGGTCTTGATAAATATTTTTGAGGATAACGCATGTTAGGTCTGGGTTAGGTCTAGGATTTGCCCTCATCAGGCTCATACTTTCGCATATTTCTTATACTTCATTGATAGATCCTGGGCTATTTTCTGGTTTGGATCACATAGTAATGTGGTACCACACTGAAACAGTCAATTAAGCCTGGTTTCGATCAATATTTTAGAGGATAACGCATGTTAGGCCTGGGTTAGGTCTAGGATTTGCTCTCGTCAGGCTCATACTTTCGCATATTTCTCATACCTCATGGCTAGATCCTGGGCTATTTCTGGATTGTATCACGTAGTAATGTGGTGCCACACTGAAACAGTCAATTAAGCCTGGTTTCGATCAATATTTTAGAGAATAATTCATCTTAGGTCTAGGTTAGGTCTGGGATTTGCACTCATCAGACTCATTCTTTCGCATATTTCTCATACTTGATGGCTAGATCCTGGGCTTTTTCTGGATAGCATCACGTAGTAATGAAGTACAACACTGAAACAGTCAATTAAACCAAGTTTCCATCAATATTTTAGAGGACAACGCATGTTAGGTCTAGGTTAGGCCTGGGATTTGCCCTCATCAGGGTCATACTTTCGCAGTTTTAACATACATGTTGACCTGATCGAGGGTTTTTTCTGCTTTGGATCACGTAGTAAAGTGGTATCACACTGAAGCTGTCCATTAAACCTGGTTTGGATCAATATTTTAGAGGATAACGCATGTTAGGTTTGGGTGAGGTCTAGGATTTGCCCTCGTCAGGCTCATACTTTCGCATGTTTCTCATACTTCATGGCTAGATCCTGGGCTGTTTCAGGGTTGTATCACGTAGTAACATGGTACCACGCTGAAACAGTCAATTAAACCTGGTTTCGATCAATATTTTAGAGGATAACGCAAGTTAGGTCTGGGATAGGTCTGGGATTCGCCCTCATCAGGCTCATACTTTCGCGTTTTTCACATACTTGTTGAACTGATCCTGGGTTTTTCTGGTTTGGTTCACGTAGTAATGTGGTACCACACTGAAACAGTCCATTAAACCTGGTTTCGCTCAATATTTTAGAAGATAACGCATGTTAGGTCCTAGGTTAGGCCTGCGATTTGCCCTCATCAGGGTCATACTCTCGCAGTTTTAACATGCATGTTGACATGATCGAGGGTTTTTTCTGCTATGGAGCACGTAGTAAAGTTGTACCACACTAAAACAGTCAATTAAACCTGGTTTCGATCAATACTTTAGAGGATAACGCAAGTTAGGTCTGGGATAGGTCTAGGATATTCCCTCATCAGGCTCATTCTTTCGCATATTTCTCATACTTGATGGCTAGATCCTGGGCTTTTTCTGGATTGCATCACGTAGTATTGTGGTACCACACTGAAAGACTCGATTAAACCAGGTCTTGATAAATATTTTAGAGGATAACGCATGTTAGGTCTGGGTTAGGTCTAGGATTTGCTCTCGTCAGGCTCATACTTTCGCATATTTCTCATACCTCATGGCTAGATCCTGGGCTATTTCTGGATTGGATCACGTAGTAATGTGGTACAACACTGAAACAGTCAACTAAACCTGGTTTCGATCAATATCTTAGAGGATAACGCTAGTTAGGTCTGGGATAGGTCTGGGATTTGCCCTCATCAGGCTCATACTTTCGCGTATTTCACATACTTGTTGAACAGATCCTGGGTTTTTTTCTGGTTTGGATAACGTAGTAGTATGGTACCACACTGAAACTGTCCATTAAACCTGATTTCGATCAATATTTTTGAGGATAACGCATGTTAGGTCTAGGTTAGGCCGAGGATTTTCACTCATCAGACTCATACTTTCGCATTCTTCACATACTTGTTGAACGGATCCTGGGGTTTTACTGGTTTGGATCACGTAGTAATGTGGTATCACACTGAAACAGACAATTAAACCTGGTTTCGATCAATATTTTTGAGGATAACGCATGTTTGGTCTAGGTTTGGCCTGGGATTTTCACTCATCAGACTCATTCTTTCGCATTCTTCACATACTTGTTGAACAGATCCTGGGTTTTTTCTGGTTTGGATCACGTAGTAATGTGGGACCACACTGAAACAATCAATTAAACCTGGTCTTGATAAATATTTTAGAGGATAACGCATGTTAGGTCTGGGTTAGGTCTAGGATTTGCTCTCGTTAGGCTCATACTTTCGCATATTTCTCATACCTCATGCCTAGATGCTGGGCTATTTCTGGATTGTATCACGTAGTAATGTGGTACCACACTGAAACATTCAGTTAAACCTGGTCTTGATAAATATTTTTGAGGATAACGCATGTTAGGTCTGGGTTAGGTCTAGGATTTGCCCTCATCAGGCTCATACTTTCGCATATTTCTTATACTTCATTGATAGATCCTGGGCTATTTTCTGGTTTGGATCACATAGTAATGTGGTACCACACTGAAACAGTCAATTAAACCTGGTTTCGATCAATATTTTAGAGGATAACGCATGTTAGGCCTGGGTTAGGTCTAGGTATTGCTCTCGTCAGGCTCATACTTTCGCATGTTTCTCATACCTCATGGCTAGATCCTGGGCTATTTCTGGATTGTATCACGTAGTAATGTGGTACCACACTGAAACAGTCAATTAAACCTGGTTTCGATCAATATTTTAGAGGATCACGCATGTTAGGTCTAGATTAGGCCTGGGATTTTCACTCATCAGACTCATTCTTTCGCATTCTTCACATACTTGTTGAACGGATCCTGGGTTTTTTTCTGGTTTGGATCACGTAGTAGTGTGGTACCACACTGAAACTGTCCATTAAACCTGGTTTCGATCAATATTTTTGAGGATAACGCATGTTAGGTCTAGGTTAGGCCGAGGATTTTCACTCATCAGACTCATACTTTCGCATTCTTCACATACTTGTTGAACGGATCCTGGGGTTTTACTGGATTGGATCACGTAGTAATGTGGTGCCACACTGAAACAGTCAATTGAACCTGGTTTCGATCAATATTTTAGAGAATAGTTCATGTTAGGTCTAGGTTAGGCCTGGGATTTGCCCTCATCAGGGTCATACTTTCGCAGTTTTAACATACATGTTGACCTGATCGAGGGTTTTTTCTGGTGTGGATCACGTAGTAATGTGGTACCACACTGAAACAATCAATTAAACCTGGTCTTGATAAACATTTTAGAGGATAACGCATGTTAGGTCTGGGTTAGGTCTAGGATTTGCCCTCATCAGGCTCATACTTTCGCATATTTCTCATACTTCATGGCTGGATCCTGGGCTATTACTGGATTGAATCACGTAGTAATGTGGTACCACACTGAAACAGTCAATTAAACCTGGTTTCGATCAATATTTCAGAGAATAATTCATGTTAGGTCTGGGTTAGGTCTGGGATTTGCTCTCATCAGGCTCATTCTTTCGCATATTTCTCATACTTGATGGCTAGATCCGGGGTTTTTTCTGGATTGCGTCACGTAGTAATGAAGTACAACACTGAAACAGTCAATTAAACCTGGTTTCGATCAATATTTTAGAGAATAATTCATGTTAGGTCTAGGTTAGGCCTGGGATTTGCCCTCATCAGGGTCATACTTTCGCAGTTCTAACATACATGTTGACCTGATCGAGTGTTTTTTCTGCGTTGGATCACGTAGTAAAGTGGTACCACACTGAAACAGTCCATTAAACCTGGTTTGGATCAATATTTTAGAGTATAACGCATGTTAGGTCTAGGTTAGGTCTGGGATTTTCACTCAACAGACCCATACTTTCGCATTCTTCAGATACTTGTTGAACGGACCCTGGGTTTTTTCTGGATTGGATCACGTAGCAATGTGGTACCACACTGAAACAGTCAATTAAACATGGTCTTGATAAATATTTTAGAGGATAACGCATGTTAGGTCTGGGATAGGTCTAGGATTTGCCCTCATCAGGCTCATACTTTCGTGTTTTTCACATACTGGTTGAACAGATCCTGGGCTTTTTCTGGTTTGGATCACGTAGTAGTGTGGTACCACACTGAAACTGTCCATTAAACCTGGTTTCGATCAATATTTTTGAGGATAACGCATGTTAGGTCTAGGTTAGGCCGAGGATTTTCACTCATCAGACTCATACTTTCGCATTCTTCACATACTTGTTGAACGGATCCTGGGGTTTTACTGGATTGGATCACGTAGTAATGTGGTGCCACACTGAAACAGTCAATTGAACCTGGTTTCGATCAATATTTTAGAGAATAGTTCATGTTAGGTCTAGGTTAGGTCTGGGATTTGCACTCATCAGACTCATTCTTTCGCATATTTCTCATACTTGATGGCTAGATGCTGGGCTTTTTCTGGATAGCATCACGTAGTAATGAAGTACAACACTGAAACAGTCAATTAAACCAAGTTTCCATCAATATTTTAGAGGACAACGCATGTTAGGTCTAGGTTAGGCCTGGGATTTGCCCTCATCAGGGTCATACTTTCGCAGTTTTAACATACATGTTGACCTGATCGAGGGTTTTTTCTGGTGTGGATCACGTAGTAATGTGGTACCACACTGAAACAATCAATTAAACCTGGTCTTGATAAACATTTTAGAGGATAACGCATGTTAGGTCTGGGTTAGGTCTAGGATTTGCCCTCATCAGGCTCATACTTTCGCATATTTCTCATACTTCATGGCTGGATCCTGGGCTATTACTGGATTGAATCACGTAGTAATGTGGTACCACACTGAAACAGTCAATTAAACCTGGTTTCGATCAATATTTCAGAGAATAATTCATGTTAGGTCTGGGTTAGGTCTGGGATTTGCTCTCATCAGGCTCATTCTTTCGCATATTTCTCATACTTGATGGCTAGATCCGGGGTTTTTTCTGGATTGCGTCACGTAGTAATGAAGTACAACACTGAAACAGTCAATTAAACCTGGTTTCGATCAGTATTTTAGAGAATAATTCATGTTAGGTCTAGGTTAGGCCTGGGATTTGCCCTCATCAGGGTCATACTTTCGCAGTTCTAACATACATGTTGACCTGATCGAGTGTTTTTTCTGCGTTGGATCACGTAGTAAAGTGGTACCACACTGAAACAGTCCATTAAACCTGGTTTGGATCAATATTTTAAAGTATAACGCATGTTAGGTCTAGGTTAGGTCTGGGATTTTCACTCAACAGACCCATACTTTCGCATTCTTCAGATACTTGTTGAACGGACCCTGGGTTTTTTCTGGATTGGATCACGTAGCAATGTGGTACCACACTGAAACAGTCAATTAAACATGGTCTTGATAAATATTTTAGAGGATAACGCATGTTAGGTCTGGGATAGGTCTAGGATTTGCCCTCATCAGGCTCATACTTTCGTGTTTTTCACATACTGGTTGAACAGATCCTGGGCTTTTTCTGGTTTGGATCACGTAGCAATGTGGTACCACACTGAAACAGTCAATTAAACCTGGTCTTGATAAATATTTTAGAGGATAACGCATGTTAGGTCTGGGATAGGTCTAGGATTTGCCCTCATCAGACTCATACTTTCGCACACTTCACATACTCGTTGGACAGATCCTGGTTTATTTTCTGGTTTGGATCACATAGTAATGTGGTACCACACTGAAACAGTCGATTAAACCATGTTTCGATCAATATTTTTGAGGATAACGCATGTTAGGTCTAGGTTAGTCCTGGGATTTTCACTCATCAGACTCATACTTTCGCATTCTTCACATACTTGTTGCACGGATCCTGGGTTCTTTCTGGTTTGGATCACGTAGTAATGTGGGACCACACTGAAACAATCAATTAAACCTGATCATGATAAATATTTTAGAGGATAACGCATGTTAGGTCTGGGTTAGGTCTAGGATTTGCCCTCGTCTGGCTCATACTTTCGCATATTTCTCATACTTCATGGCTAGATCCTGGGCTATTTCTGGACTGTATCACGTAGTAACGTGGTACCACGCTGAAACAGTCAATTAAACCTGGTCTTGATAAATATTTTAGAGGATAACGCATGTTAGGTCTGGGATAGGTCTCGGATTTGCCCTCATCAGACTCATACCTTCGCACACTTCACATACTCGTTGAACAGATCCTGGGTTATTTTCTGGTTTGGATCACGTAGTAATGTGGTACCACACTGAAACAGTCGATTAAACCCGGTTTCGATCAATATTTTAGAGGATAACGCAAGTCAAGTCTGGGATAGGTCTGGGATTTGAGCTCATCAGGGTCATACTTTCGCATATTTCTCATACTTGATGGCTAGATCCTGGGCTATTTCTGGATTGTATCACGTAGTAACGTGGTACCACGCTGAAACAGTCAATTAAACCTGGTCTTGATAAATATTTTAGAGGATAACGCATGTTAGGTCTGGGATAGGTCTAGGATTTGCCCTCATCCGACTCATACCTTCGCACACTTCACATACTCGTGGAACAGATCCTGGGTTATTTTCTGGTTTGGATCACATAGTAATGTGGTACCACACTGAAACAGTCGATTAAACCTGGTTTCGATCAATATTTTTGAGGATAACGCATGTTAGGTCTGGGTTAGGCCGAGGATTTTCACTCATCAGGCCCATACTTTCGCATTCTTCACATACTTGTTGAACGGATTCTGGGTTTTTTCTGGATTGGATCACGTAGTAATGTGGGACCACACTGAAACAATCAATTAAACCTGATCATGATAAATATTTTAGAGGATAACGCATGTTAGGTCTGGGCTAGGTCTAGGATTTGCCCTCGTCAGGCTCATACTTTCGCATATTTTTCATAATTCATGGCTAGACCCTGGGCTATTTCTGGACTGTATCACGTAGTAACGTGGTACCACGCTGAAACAGTCAATTAAACCTGGTCTTGATCAATATTTTAGAGAATAATTCATGTTAGGTCTAGGTTAGACCTGGGATTTTCACTCATCAGACCCATACTTTCGCATTCTTCACATACTTGTTGAACGGATCCTGGGTTTTTTCTGGATTGGATCACGTAGCAATGTGGTACCACACTGAAACAGTCAATTAAACCTGGTCTTGATAAATATTTTAGAGGATAACGCATGTTAGGTCTGGGATAGGTCTAGGATTTGCCCTCATCAGGCTCATACTTTCGTGTTTTTCACATACTTGTTGAACAGATCCTGGGCTTTTTCTGGTTTGGATCACGTAGCAATGTGGTACCACACTGAAACAGTCAATTTAACCTGGTCTTGATAAATATTTTAGAGGATAACGCATGTTAGGTCTGGGATAGGTCTGGGATTTGCCCTCATCAGACTCATACTTTCGCACACTTCACATACTCGTTGAACAGATCCTGGGTTTTTTCTGGTTTGGATCACGTAGTAATGCGGTACCACACTAAAACAGTCAATTAAACCTGGTTTCGATCAACATTTTAGAGGATAACGAAAGTTATGTCTAGTTTAGGCATGGGATTTGCCCTCATCAGACTCATACTTTCGCATACTTCACATACTTGTTGAACAGATCCTGGGCTTTTTCTGGTTTGGATCCCGTAGTAATTTGGTTCCACACTGAAACAGTCGATTAAACCTGGTTTCGATCAATATTTTTGAGGATAACGCATGTTAGGTCTAGGTTAGGCCGAGGATTTTCACTCATCAGACTCATACCTTCGCATTCTTCACATACTTGTTGAACGGATCCTGGGGTTTTACTGGTTTGGATCACGTAGTAATGTGGTACCACACTGAAACAGTCAATTAAACCTGGTTTCGATCAATATTTTAGAGAATAATCCATGTTAGGTCTAGGTTAGGTCTGGGATTCGCTCTCATCAGGCTCATTCCTTCGCATATTTCTCATACTTGATGGCTAGATCCTGGGGTTTTTCTGGATTGCATCACGTAGTAATGAAGTACAACACTGAAACAGTCAATTAAACTTGGTTTCCATCAATATTTTAGAGGACAACGCATGTTAGGTCTAGGTTAGGCCTGGGATTTGCCCTCATCAGGGTCATACTTTCGCAGTTTTAACATACATGTTGACCTGATAGAGGGTTTTTTCTGCTTTGGATCACGTAGTAAAGTGGTATCACACTGAAGCTGTCCATTAAACCTGGTTTGGATCAATATTTTAGAGGATAACGCATGTTAGGTTTGGGTTAGGCCTGGGATTTGCCCTCGTCAGGCTCATACTTTCGCAGTTTTAACATACATGTTGACCTGATCGAGGGTTTTTTCTGCTTTGGATCACGTAGTAAAGTGGTATCACTCTGAAGCTGTCCATTAAACCTGGTTTGGATCAATATTTTAGAGGATTACGCATGTTAGGTTTGGGTGAGGTCTAGGATTTGCCCTCGTCAGGCTCATACTTTCGCATATTTCTCATACTTCATGGCTAGATCCTGGGCTGTTTCAGGGTTGTATCACGTAGTAACGTGGTACCACGCTGAAACAGTCCATTAAACCTGGTTTCGATCAATATTTTAGAGGATAACGCAAGTTAGGTCTGGGATAGGTCTGGGATTCGCCCTCATCAGGCTCATACTTTCGCGTTTTTCACATACTTGTTGAACTGATCCTGGGTTTTTTCTGGTTTGGTTCACGTAGTAATGTGGTACCACGCTGAAACAGTCCATTAAACCTGGTTTCGCTCAATATTTTAGAAGATAACGCATGTTAGGTCTAGGTTAGGCCTGCGATTTGCCCTCATCAGGGTCATACTTTCGCAGTTTTAACATGCATGTTGACATGATCGAGGGTTTTTTCTGCTTTGGAGCACGTAGTAAAGTGGTACCACACTAAAACAGTCAATTAAACCTGGTTTCGATCAATACTTTAGAGGATAACGCAAGTTAGGTCTGGGATAGGTCTAGGATATTCCCTCATCAGGCTCATTCTTTCGCATATTTCTCATACTTGATGGCAAGATCCTGGGCCTTTTCTGGATTGCATCACGTAGTATTGTGGTACCACACTGAAACACTCGATTAAACCAGGTCTTGATAAATATTTTAGAGGATAACGCATGTTAGGTCTGGGTTAGGTCTAGGATTTGCTCTCGTCAGGCTCATACTTTCGCATATTTCTCATACCTCATGGCTAGATCCTGGGCTATTTCTGGATTGGATCACGTAGTAATGTGGTACCACACTGAAACAGTCAATTAAACCTGGTTTCGATCAATATTTTAGAGGATAACGCATGTTAGGCCTGGGTTAGGTCTAGGATTTGCTCTCGTCAGGCTCATACTTTCGCATGTTTCTCATACCTCATGGCTAGATCCTGGGCTATTTCTGGATTGTATCACGTAGTAATGTAGTACCACACTGAAACAGTCAATTAAACCTGGTTTCGATCAATATCTTAGAGGATAACGCTAGTTAGGTCTGGGATAGGTCTGGGATTTGCCCTCATCAGGCTCATACTTTCGCGTATTTCACATACTTGTTGAACAGATCCTGGGTTTTTTTCTGGTTTGGATCACGTAGTAGTGTGGTACCACACTGAAACTGTCCATTAAACCTGATTTCGATCAATATTTTTGAGGATAACGCATGTTAGGTCTAGGTTAGGCCGAGGATTTTCACTCATCAGACTCATACTTTCGCATTCTTCACATACTTGTTGAACGGATCCTGGGGTTTTACTGGTTTGGATCACGTAGTAATGTGGTACCACACTGAAACAGACAATTAAACCTGGTTTCGATCAATATTCTTGAGGATAACGCATGTTTGGTCTAGGTTTGGCCTGGGATTTTCACTCATCAGACTCATTCTTTCGCATTCTTCACATACTTGTTGAACAGATCCTGGGTTTTTTCTGGTTTGGATCACGTAGTAATGTGGGACCACACTGAAACAATCAATTAAACCTGGTCTTGATAAATATTTTAGAGGATAACGCATGTTAGGTCTGGGTTAGGTCTAGGATTTGCTCTCGTTAGGCTCATACTTTCGCATATTTCTCATACCTCATGCCTAGATGCTGGGCTATTTCTGGATTGTATCACGTAGTAATGTGGTACCACACTGAAACATTCAGTTAAACCCGGTCTTGATAAATATTTTTGAGGATAACGCATGTTAGGTCTGGGTTAGGTCTAGGATTTGCCCTCATCAGGCTCATACTTTCGCACATTTCTTATACTTCATTGATAGATCCTGGGCTATTTTCTGGTTTGGATCACATAGTAATGTGGTACCACACTGAAACAGTCAATTAAACCTGGTTTCGATCAATATTTTAGAGGATAACGCATGTTAGGCCTGGGTTAGGTCTAGGATTTGCTCTCGTCAGGCTCATACTTTCGCATATTTCTCATACCTCATGGCTAGATCCTGGGCTATTTCTGGATTGTATCACGTAGTAATGTGGTACCACACTGAAACAGTCAATTAAACCTGGTTTCGATCAATATTTTAGAGGACCACGCATGTTAGGTCTAGATTAGGCCTGGGATTTTCACTCATCAGACTCATTCTTTCGCATTCTTCACATACTTGTTGAACGGATCCTGGGTTTTTTTCTGGTTTGGATCACGTAGTAGTGTGGTACCACACTGAAACTGTCCATTAAACCTGGTTTCGATCAATATTTTTGAGGATAACGCATGTTAGGTCTAGGTTAGGCCGAGGATTTTCACTCACCAGACTCATACTTTCGCATTCTTCACATACTTGTTGAACGGATCCTGGGGTTTTACTGGATTGGATCACGTAGTAATGTGGTGCCACACTGAAACAGTCAATTGAACCTGGTTTCGATCAATATTTTAGAGAATAGTTCATGTTAGGTCTAGGTTAGGTCTGGGATTTGCACTCATCAGACTCATTCTTTCGCATATTTCTCATACTTGATGGCTAGATGCTGGGCTTTTTCTGGATAGCATCACGTAGTAATGAAGTACAACACTGAAACAGTCAATTAAACCAAGTTTCCATCAATATTTTAGAGGACAACGCAAGTTAGGTCTAGGTTAGGCCTGGGATTTGCCCTCATCAGGGTCATACTTTCGCAGTTTTAACATACATGTTGACCTGATCGAGGGTTTTTTCTGGTGTGGATCACGTAGTAATGTGGTACCACACTGAAACAATCAATTAAACCTGGTCTTGATAAACATTTTAGAGGATAACGCATGTTAGGTCTGGGTTAGGTCTAGGATTTGCCCTCATCAGGCTCATACTTTCGCATATTTCTCATACTTCATGGCTGGATCCTGGGCTATTACTGGATTGAATCACGTAGTAATGTGGTACCACACTGAAACAGTCAATTAAACCTGGTTTCGATCAATATTTCAGAGAATAATTCATGTTAGGTCTGGGTTAGGTCTGGGATTTGCTCTCATCAGGCTCATTCTTTCGCATATTTCTCATACTTGATGGCTAGATCCGGGGTTTTTTCTGGATTGCGTCACGTAGTAATGAAGTACAACACTGAAACAGTCAATTAAACCTGGTTTCGATCAATATTTTAGAGAATAATTCATGTTAGGTCTAGGTTAGGCCTGGGATTTGCCCTCATCAGGGTCATACTTTCGCAGTTCTAACATACATGTTGACCTAATCGAGTGTTTTTTCTGCGTTGGATCACGTAGTAAAGTGGTACCACACTGAAACAGTCCATTAAACCTGGTTTGGATCAATATTTTAGAGGATAACGCATGTTAGGTCTAGGTTAGGTCTGGGATTTTCACTCAACAGACCCATACTTTCGCATTCTTCAGATACTTGTTGAACGGACCCTGGGTTTTTTCTGGATTGGATCACGTAGCAATGTGGTACCACACTGAAACAGTCAATTAAACCTGGTTTCGATCAATATTTTAGAGGATAACGCATGTTAGGTCTGGGATAGGTCTAGGATTTGCCCTCATCAGGCTCATACTTTCGTGTTTTTCACATACTTGTTGAACAGATCCTGGGCTTTTTCTGGTTTGGATCACGTAGCAATGTGGTACCACACTGAAACAGTCAATTAAACCTGGTCTTGATAAATATTTTAGAGGATAACGCATGTTAGGTCTGGGATAGGTCTGGGATTTGCCCTCATCAGACTCATACTTTCGCACACTTCACATACTCGTTGAACAGATCCTGGGTTATTTTCTGGTTTGGATCACATAGTAATGTGGTACCACACTGAAACAGTCAATTAAACCTGGTCTTGATAAATATTTTAGAGGATAACGCATGTTAGGTCTGGGATAGGTCTAGGATTTGCCCTCATCAGACTCATACTTTCGCACACTTCACATACTCGTTGGACAGATCCTGGTTTATTTTCTGGTTTGGATCACATAGTAATGTGGTACCACACTGAAACAGTCGATTAAACCATGTTTCGATCAATATTTTTGAGGATAACGCATGTTAGGTCTAGGTTAGTCCTGGGATTTTCACTCATCAGACTCATACTTTCGCATTCTTCACATACTTGTTGCACGGATCCTGGGTTCTTTCTGGTTTGGATCACGTAGTAATGTGGGACCACACTGAAACAATCAATTAAACCTGATCATGATAAATATTTTAGAGGATAACGCATGTTAGGTCTGGGTTAGGTCTAGGATTTGCCCTCGTCTGGCTCATACTTTCGCATATTTCTCATACTTCATGGCTAGATCCTGGGCTATTTCTGGACTGTATCACGTAGTAACGTGGTACCACGCTGAAACAGTCAATTAAACCTGGTCATGATAAATATTTTAGAGGATAACGCATGTTAGGTCTGGGATAGGTCTCGGATTTGCCCTCATCAGACTCATACCTTCGCACACTTCACATACTCGTTGAACAGATCCTGGGTTATTTTCTGGTTTGGATCACGTAGTAATGTGGTACCACACTGAAACAGTCGATTAAACCCGGTTTCGATCAATATTTTAGAGGATAACGCAAGTCAAGTCTGGGATAGGTCTGGGATTTGAGCTCATCAGGGTCATACTTTCGCATATTTCTCATACTTGATGGCTAGATCCTGGGCTATTTCTGGATTGTATCACGTAGTAACGTGGTACCACGCTGAAACAGTCAATTAAACCTGGTCTTGATAAATATTTTAGAGGATAACGCATGTTAGGTCTGGGATAGGTCTAGGATTTGCCCTCATCCGACTCATACCTTCGCACACTTCACATACTCGTGGAACAGATCCTGGGTTATTTTCTGGTTTGGATCACATAGTAATGTGGTACCACACTGAAACAGTCGATTAAACCTGGTTTCGATCAATATTTTTGAGGATAACGCATGTTAGGTCTGGGTTAGGCCGAGGATTTTCACTCATCAGGCCCATACTTTCGCATTCTTCACATACTTGTTGAACGGATCCTGGGTTTTTTCTGGATTGGATCACGTAGTAATGTGGGACCACACTGAAACAATCAATTAAACCTGATCATGATAAATATTTTAGAGGATAACGCATGTTAGGTCTGGGTTAGGTCTAGGATTTGCCCTCGTCAGGCTCATACTTTCGCATATTTTTCATACTTCATGGCTAGATCCTGGGCTATTTCTGGACTGTATCACGTAGTAACGTGGTACCACGCTGAAACAGTCAATTAAACCTGGTCTTGATCAATATTTTAGAGAATAATTCATGTTAGGTCTAGGTTAGACCTGGGATTTTCACTCATCAGACCCATACTTTCGTGTTTTTCACATACTTGTTGAACAGATCCTGGGCTTTTTCTGGTTTGGATCACGTAGCAATGTGGTACCACACTGAAACAGTCAATTAAACCTGGTTTCGATCAACATTTTAGAGGATAACGAAAGTTATGTCTAGTTTAGGCATGGGATTTGCCCTCATCAGACTCATACTTTCGCATTCTTCACATACTTGTTGCACGGATCCTGGGTTCTTTCTGGTTTGGATCACGTAGTAATGTGGGACCACACTGAAACAATCAATTAAACCTGATCATGATAAATATTTTAGAGGATAACGCATGTTAGGTCTGGGTTAGGTCTAGGATTTGCCCTCGTCTGGCTCATACTTTCGCATATTTCTCATACTTCATGGCTAGATCCTGGGCTATTTCTGGACTGTATCACGTAGTAACGTGGTACCACGCTGAAACAGTCAATTAAACCTGGTCATGATAAATATTTTAGAGGATAACGCATGTTAGGTCTGGGATAGGTCTCGGATTTGCCCTCATCAGACTCATACCTTCGCACACTTCACATACTCGTTGAACAGATCCTGGGTTATTTTCTGGTTTGGATCACGTAGTAATGTGGTACCACACTGAAACAGTCGATTAAACCCGGTTTCGATCAATATTTTAGAGGATAACGCAAGTCAAGTCTGGGATAGGTCTGGGATTTGAGCTCATCAGGGTCATACTTTCGCATATTTCTCATACTTGATGGCTAGATCCTGGGCTATTTCTGGATTGTATCACGTAGTAACGTGGTACCACGCTGAAACAGTCAATTAAACCTGGTCTTGATAAATATTTTAGAGGATAACGCATGTTAGGTCTGGGATAGGTCTAGGATTTGCCCTCATCCGACTCATACCTTCGCACACTTCACATACTCGTGGAACAGATCCTGGGTTATTTTCTGGTTTGCATCACATAGTAATGTGGTACCACACTGAAACAGTCGATTAAACCTGGTTTCGATCAATATTTTTGAGGATAACGCATGTTAGGTCTGGGTTAGGCCGAGGATTTTCACTCATCAGGCCCATACTTTCGCATTCTTCACATACTTGTTGAACGGATCCTGGGTTTTTTCTGGATTGGATCACGTAGTAATGTGGGACCACACTGAAACAATCAATTAAACCTGATCATGATAAATATTTTAGAGGATAACGCATGTTAGGTCTGGGTTAGGTCTAGGATTTGCCCTCGTCAGGCTCATACTTTCGCATATTTTTCATACTTCATGGCTAGATCCTGGGCTATTTCTGGACTGTATCACGTAGTAACGTGGTACCACGCTGAAACAGTCAATTAAACCTGGTCTTGATCACTATTTTAGAGAATAATTCATGTTAGGTCTAGGTTAGACCTGGGATTTTCACTCATCAGACCCATACTTTCGTGTTTTTCACATACTTGTTGAACAGATCCTGGGCTTTTTCTGGTTTGGATCACGTAGCAATGTGGTACCACACTGAAACAGTCAATTTAACCTGGTCTTGATAAATATTTTAGAGGATAACGCATGTTAGGTCTGGGATAGGTCTGGGATTTGCCCTCATCAGACTCATACTTTCGCACACTTCACATACTCGTTGAACAGATCCTGGGTTTTTTCTGGTTTGGATCACGTAGTAATGCGGTACCACACTAAAACAGTCAATTAAACCTGGTTTCGATCAACATTTTAGAGGATAACGAAAGTTATGTCTAGTTTAGGCATGGGATTTGCCCTCATCAGACTCATACTTTCGCATACTTCACATACTTGTTGAACAGATCCTGGGCTTTTTCTGGTTTGGATCCCGTAGTAATTTGGTTCCACACTGAAACAGTCGATTAAACCTGGTTTCGATCAATATTTTTGAGGATAACGCATGTTAGGTCTAGGTTAGGCCGAGGATTTTCACTCATCAGACTCATACCTTCGCATTCTTCACATACTTGTTGAACGGATCCTGGGGTTTTACTGGTTTGGATCACGTAGTAATGTGGTACCACACTGAAACAGTCAATTAAACCTGGTTTCGATCAATATTTTAGAGAATAATCCATGTTAGGTCTAGGTTAGGTCTGGGATTCGCTCTCATCAGGCTCATTCCTTCGCATATTTCTCATACTTGATGGCTAGATCCTGGGGTTTTTCTGGATACATCACGTAGTAATGAAGTACAACACTGAAACAGTCAATTAAACCTGGTTTCCATCAATATTTTAGAGGACAACGCATGTTAGGTCAAGGTTAGGCCTGGGATTTGCCCTCATCAGGGTCATACTTTCGCAGTTTTAACATACATGTTGACCTGATAGAGGGTTTTTTCTGCTTTGGATCACGTAGTAAAGTGGTAACACACTGAAGCTGTCCATTAAACCTGGTTTGGATCAATATTTTAGAGGATAACGCATGTTAGGTTTGGGTTAGGCCTGGGATTTGCCCTCGTCAGGCTCATACTTTCGCAGTTTTAACATACATGTTGACCTGATCGAGGGTTTTTTCTGCTTTGGATCACGTAGTAAAGTGGTATCACTCTGAAGCTGTCCATTAAACCTGGTTTGGATCAATATTTTAGAGGATTACGCATGTTAGGTTTGGGTGAGGTCTAGGATTTGCCCTCGTCAGGCTCATACTTTCGCATATTTCTCATACTTCATGGCTAGATCCTGGGCTGTTTCAGGGTTGTATCACGTAGTAACGTGGTACCACGCTGAAACAGTCCATTAAACCTGGTTTCGATCAATATTTTAGAGGATAACGCAAGTTAGGTCTGGGATAGGTCTGGGATTCGCCCTCATCAGGCTCATACTTTCGCGTTTTTCACATACTTGTTGAACTGATCCTGGGTTTTTTCTGGTTTGGTTCACGTAGTAATGTGGTACCACGCTGAAACAGTCCATTAAACCTGGTTTCGCTCAATATTTTAGAAGATAACGCATGTTAGGTCTAGGTTAGGCCTGCGATTTGCCCTCATCAGGGTCATACTTTCGCAGTTTTAACATGCATGTTGACATGATCGAGGGTTTTTTCTGCTTTGGAGCACGTAGTAAAGTGGTACCACACTAAAACAGTCAATTAAACCTGGTTTCGATCAATACTTTAGAGGATAACGCAAGTTAGGTCTGGGATAGGTCTAGGATTTGCCCTCATCAGGCTCATACTTTCGCATATTTCTTATACTTCATTGATAGATCCTGGGCTATTTTCTGGTTTGGATCACATAGTAATGTGGTACCACACTGAAACAGTCAATTAAACCTGGTTTCGATCAATATTTTAGAGGATAACGCATGTTAGGCCTGGGTTAGGTCTAGGATTTGCTCTCGTCAGGCTCATACTTTCGCATATTTCTCATACCTCATGGCTAGATCCTGGGCTATTTCTGGATTGGATCACGTAGTAATGTGGTACCACACTGAAACAGTCAATTAAACCTGGTTTCGATCAATATTTTAGAGGATAACGCATGTTAGGCCTGGGTTAGGTCTAGGATTTGCCCTCATCAGGCTCATTCTTTCGCATATTTCTCATACTTGATGGCAAGATCCTGGGCCTTTTCTGGATTGCATCACGTAGTATTGTGGTACCACACTGAAACACTCGATTAAACCAGGTCTTGATAAATATTTTAGAGGATAACGCATGTTAGGTCTGGGTTAGGTCTAGGATTTGCTCTCGTCAGGCTCATACTTTCGCATATTTCTCATACCTCATGGCTAGATCCTGGGCTATTTCTGGATTGGATCACGTAGTAATGTGGTACCACACTGAAACAGTCAATTAAACCTGGTTTCGATCAATATTTTAGAGGATAACGCATGTTAGGCCTGGGTTAGGTCTAGGATTTGCTCTCGTCAGGCTCATACTTTCGCATGTTTCTCATACCTCATGGCTAGATCCTGGGCTATTTCTGGATTGTATCACGTAGTAATGTGGTACCACACTGAAACAGTCAATTAAACCTGGTTTCGATCAATATCTTAGAGGATAACGCTAGTTAGGTCTGGGATAGGTCTGGGATTTGCCCTCATCAGGCTCATACTTTCGCGTATTTCACATACTTGTTGAACAGATCCTGGGTTTTTTTCTGGTTTGGATCACGTAGTAGTGTGGTACCACACTGAAACTGTCCATTAAACCTGATTTCGATCAATATTTTTGAGGATAACGCATGTTAGGTCTAGGTTAGGCCGAGGATTTTCACTCATCAGACTCATACTTTCGCATTCTTCACATACTTGTTGAACGGATCCTGGGGTTTTACTGGTTTGGATCACGTAGTAATGTGGTACCACACTGAAACAGACAATTAAACCTGGTTTCGATCAATATTTTTGAGGATAACGCATGTTTGGTCTAGGTTTGGCCTGGGATTTTCACTCATCAGACTCATTCTTTCGCATTCTTCACATACTTGTTGAACAGATCCTGGGTTTTTTCTGGTTTGGATCACGTAGTAATGTGGGACCACACTGAAACAATCAATTAAACCTGGTCTTGATAAATATTTTAGAGGATAACGCATGTTAGGTCTGGGTTAGGTCTAGGATTTGCTCTCGTTAGGCTCATACTTTCGCATATTTCTCATACCTCATGCCTAGATGCTGGGCTATTTCTGGATTGTATCACGTAGTAATGTGGTACCACACTGAAACATTCAGTTAAACCCGGTCTTGATAAATATTTTTGAGGATAACGCATGTTAGGTCTGGGTTAGGTCTAGGATTTGCCCTCATCAGGCTCATACTTTCGCATATTTCTTATACTTCATTGATAGATCCTGGGCTATTTTCTGGTTTGGATCACATAGTAATGTGGTACCACACTGAAACAGTCAATTAAACCTGGTTTCGATCAATATTTTAGAGGATAACGCATGTTAGGCCTGGGTTAGGTCTAGGATTTGCTCTCGTCAGGCTCATACTTTCGCATATTTCTCATACCTCATGGCTAGATCCTGGGCTATTTCTGGATTGTATCACGTAGTAATGTGGTACCACACTGAAACAGTCAATTAAACCTGGTTTCGATCAATATTTTAGAGGACCACGCATGTTAGGTCTAGATTAGGCCTGGGATTTTCACTCATCAGACTCATTCTTTCGCATTCTTCACATACTTGTTGAACGGATCCTGGGTTTTTTTCTGGTTTGGATCACGTAGTAGTGTGGTACCACACTGAAACTGTCCATTAAACCTGGTTTCGATCAATATTTTTGAGGATAACGCATGTTAGGTCTAGGTTAGGCCGAGGATTTTCACTCATCAGACTCATACTTTCGCATTCTTCACATACTTGTTGAACGGATCCTGGGGTTTTACTGGATTGGATCACGTAGTAATGTGGTGCCACACTGAAACAGTCAATTGAACCTGGTTTCGATCAATATTTTAGAGAATAGTTCATGTTAGGTCTAGGTTAGGTCTGGGATTTGCACTCATCAGACTCATTCTTTCGCATATTTCTCATACTTGATGGCTAGATGCTGGGCTTTTTCTGGATAGCATCACGTAGTAATGAAGTACAACACTGAAACAGTCAATTAATCCAAGTTTCCATCAATATTTTAGAGGACAACGCATGTTAGGTCTAGGTTAGGCCTGGGATTTGCCCTCATCAGGGTCATACTTTCGCAGTTTTAACATACATGTTGACCTGATCGAGGGTTTTTTCTGGTGTGGATCACGTAGTAATGTGGTACCACACTGAAACAATCAATTAAACCTGGTCTTGATAAACATTTTAGAGGATAACGCATGTTAGGTCTGGGTTAGGTCTAGGATTTGCCCTCATCAGGCTCATACTTTCGCATATTTCTCATACTTCATGGCTGGATCCTGGGCTATTACTGGATTGAATCACGTAGTAATGTGGTACCACACTGAAACAGTCAATTAAACCTGGTTTCGATCAATATTTCAGAGAATAATTCATGTTAGGTCTGGGTTAGGTCTGGGATTTGCTCTCATCAGGCTCATTCTTTCGCATATTTCTCATACTTGATGGCTAGATCCGGGGTTTTTTCTGGATTGCGTCACGTAGTAATGAAGTACAACACTGAAACAGTCAATTAAACCTGGTTTCGATCAATATTTTAGAGAATAATTCATGTTAGGTCTAGGTTAGGCCTGGGATTTGCCCTCATCAGGGTCATACTTTCGCAGTTCTAACATACATGTTGACCTGATCGAGTGTTTTTTCTGCGTTGGATCACGTAGTAAAGTGGTACCACACTGAAACAGTCCATTAAACCTGGTTTGGATCAATATTTTAGAGGATAACGCATGTTAGGTCTAGGTTAGGTCTGGGATTTTCACCCAACAGACCCATACTTTCGCATTCTTCAGATACTTGTTGAACGGACCCTGGGTTTTTTCTGGATTGGATCACGTAGCAATGTGGTACCACACTGAAACAGTCAATTAAACCTGGTCTTGATAAATATTTTAGAGGATAACGCATGTTAGGTCTGGGATAGGTCTAGGATATGCCCTCATCAGGCTCATACTTTCGTGTTTTTCACATACTTGTTGAACAGATCCTGGGCTTTTTCTGGTTTGGATCACGTAGCAATGTGGTACCACACTGAAACAGTCAATTAAACCTGGTCTTGATAAATATTTTAGAGGATAACGCATGTTAGGTCTGGGATAGGTCTGGGATTTGCCCTCATCAGACTCATACTTTCGCACACTTCACATACTCGTTGAACAGATCCTGGGTTATTTTCTGGTTTGGATCACATAGTAATGTGGTACCACACTGAAACAGTCAATTAAACCTGGTCTTGATAAATATTTTAGAGGATAACGCATGTTAGGTCTGGGATAGGTCTAGGATTTGCCCTCATCAGACTCATACTTTCGCACACTTCACATACTCGTTGGACAGATCCTGGTTTATTTTCTGGTTTGGATCACATAGTAATGTGGTACCACACTGAAACAGTCGATTAAACCATGTTTCGATCAATATTTTTGAGGATAACGCATGTTAGGTCTAGGTTAGTCCTGGGATTTTCACTCATCAGACTCATACTTTCGCATTCTTCACATACTTGTTGCACGGATCCTGGGTTCTTTCTGGTTTGGATCACGTAGTAATGTGGGACCACACTGAAACAATCAATTAAACCTGATCATGATAAATATTTTAGAGGATAACGCATGTTAGGTCTGGGTTAGGTCTAGGATTTGCCCTCGTCTGGCTCATACTTTCGCATATTTCTCATACTTCATGGCTAGGTCCTGGGCTATTTCTGGACTGTATCACGTAGTAACGTGGTACAACGCTGAAACAGTCAATTAAACCTGGTCTTGATAAATATTTTAGAGGATAACGCATGTTAGGTCTGGGATAGGTCTAGGATTTGCCCTCATCCGACTCATACCTTCGCACACTTCACATACTCGTGGAACAGATCCTGGGTTATTTTCTGGTTTGGATCACATAGTAATGTGGTACCACACTGAAACAGTCGATTAAACCTGGTTTCGATCAATATTTTTGAGGATAACGCATGTTAGGTCTAGGTTAGTCCTGGGATTTTCACTCATCAGACTCATACTTTCGCATTCTTCACATACTTGTTGCACGGATCCTGGGTTCTTTCTGGTTTGGATCACGTAGTAATGTGGGACCACACTGAAACAATCAATTAAACCTGATCATGATAAATATTTTAGAGGATAACGCATGTTAGGTCTGGGATAGGTCTGGGATTTGAGCTCATCAGGGTCATACTTTCGCATATTTCTCATACTTGATGGCTAGATCCTGGGCTATTTCTGGATTGTATCACGTAGTAACGTGGTACCACGCTGAAACAGTCAATTAAACCTGGTCTTGATAAATATTTTAGAGGATAACGCATGTTAGGTCTGGGATAGGTCTAGGATTTGCCCTCATCCGACTCATACCTTCGCACACTTCACATACTCGTGGAACAGATCCTGGGTTATTTTCTGGTTTGGATCACATAGTAATGTGGTACCACACTGAAACAGTCGATTAAACCTGGTTTCGATCAATATTTTTGAGGATAACGCATGTTAGGTCTGGGTTAGGCCGAGGATTTTCACTCATCAGGCCCATACTTTCGCATTCTTCACATACTTGTTGAACGGATCCTGGGTTTTTTCTGGATTGGATCACGTAGTAATGTGGGACCACACTGAAACAATCAATTAAACCTGATCATGATAAATATTTTAGAGGATAACGCATGTTAGGTCTGGGTTAGGTCTAGGTTTTGCCCTCGTCAGGCTCATACTTTCGCATATTTTTCATACTTCATGGCTAGATCCTGGGCTATTTCTGGACTGTATCACGTAGTAACGTGGTACCACGCTGAAACAGTCAATTAAACCTGGTCTTGATCAATATTTTAGAGAATAATTCATGTTAGGTCTAGGTTAGACCTGGGATTTTCACTCATCAGACCCATACTTTCGTGTTTTTCACATACTTGTTGAACAGATCCTGGGCTTTTTCTGGTTTGGATCACGTAGCAATGTGGTACCACACTGAAACAGTCAATTTAACCTGCTCTTGATAAATATTTTAGAGGATAACGCATGTTAGGTCTGGGATAGGTCTGGGATTTGCCCTCATCAGACTCATACTTTCGCACACTTCACATACTCGTTGAACAGATCCTGGGTTTTTTCTGGTTTGGATCACGTAGTAATGCGGTACCACACTAAAACAGTCAATTAAACCTGGTTTCGATCAACATTTTAGAGGATAACGAAAGTTATGTCTAGTTTAGGCATGGGATTTGCCCTCATCAGACTCATACTTTCGCATACTTCACATACTTGTTGAACAGATCCTGGGCTTTTTCTGGTTTGGATCCCGTAGTAATTTGGTTCCACACTGAAACAGTCGATTAAACCTGGTTTCGATCAATATTTTTGAGGATAACGCATGTTAGGTCTAGGTTAGGCCGAGGATTTTCACTCATCAGGCTCATTCCTTCGCATATTTCTCATACTTGATGGCTAGATCCTGGGGTTTTTCTGGATACATCACGTAGTAATGAAGTACAACACTGAAACAGTCAATTAAACCTGGTTTCCATCAATATTTTAGAGGACAACGCATGTTAGGTCTAGGTTAGGCCGAGGATTTTCACTCATCAGGCTCATTCCTTCGCATATTTCTCATACTTGATGGCTAGATCCTGGGGTTTTTCTGGATACATCACGTAGTAATGAAGTACAACACTGAAACAGTCAATTAAACCTGGTTTCCATCAATATTTTAGAGGACAACGCATGTTAGGTCTAGGTTAGGCCTGGGATTTGCCCTCATCAGGGTCATACTTTCGCAGTTTTAACATACATGTTGACCTGATAGAGGGTTTTTTCTGCTTTGGATCACGTAGTAAAGTGGTATCACACTGAAGCTGTCCATTAAACCTGGTTTGGATCAATATTTTAGAGGATAACGCATGTTAGGTTTGGGTTAGGCCTGGGATTTGCCCTCGTCAGGCTCATACTTTCGCAGTTTTAACATACATGTTGACCTGATCGAGGGTTTTTTCTGCTTTGGATCACGTAGTAAAGTGGTATCACTCTGAAGCTGTCCATTAAACCTGGTTTGGATCAATATTTTAGAGGATTACGCATGTTAGGTTTGGGTGAGGTCTAGGATTTGCCCTCGTCAGGCTCATACTTTCGCATATTTCTCATACTTCATGGCTAGATCCTGGGCTGTTTCAGGGTTGTACCACGTAGTAACGTGGTACCACGCTGAAACAGTCCATTAAACCTGGTTTCGATCAATATTTTAGAGGATAACGCAAGTTAGGTCTGGGATAGGTCTGGGATTCGCCCTCATCAGGCTCATACTTTCGCGTTTTTCACATACTTGTTGAACTGACCCTGGGTTTTTTCTGGTTTGGTTCACGTAGTAATGTGGTACCACGCTGAAACAGTCCATTAAACCTGGTTTCGCTCAATATTTTAGAAGATAACGCATGTTAGGTCTAGGTTAGGCCTGCGATTTGCCCTCATCAGGGTCATACTTTCGCAGTTTTAACATGCATGTTGACATGATCGAGGGTTTTTTCCGCTTTGGAGCACGTAGTAAAGTGGTACCACACTAAAACAGTCAATTAAACCTGGTTTCGATCAATACTTTAGAGGATAACGCAAGTTAGGTCTGGGATAGGTCTAGGATATTCCCTCATCAGGCTCATTCTTTCGCATATTTCTCATACTTGATGGCAAGATCCTGGGCTTTTTCTGGATTGCATCACGTAGTATTGTGGCACCACACTGAAACACTCGATTAAACCAGGTCTTGATAAATATTTTAGAGGATAACGCATGTTAGGTCTGGGTTAGGTCTAGGATTTGCTCTCGTCAGGCTCATACTTTCGCATATTTCTCATACCTCATGGCTAGATCCTGGGCTATTTCTGGATTGGATCACGTAGTAATGTGGTACCACACTGAAACAGTCAATTAAACCTGGTTTCGATCAATATCTTAGAGGATAACGCTAGTTAGGTCTGGGATAGGTCTGGGATTTGCCCTCATCAGGCTCATACTTTCGCGTATTTCACATACTTGTTGAACAGATCCTGGGTTTTTTTCTGGTTTGGATCACGTAGTAGTGTGGTACCACACCGAAACTGTCCATTAAACTTGATTTCGATCAATATTTTTGAGGATAACGCATGTTAGGTCTAGGTTAGGCCGAGGATTTTCACTCATCAGACTCATACTTTCGCATTCTTCACATACTTGTTGAACGGATCCTGGGGTTTTACTGGTTTGGATCACGTAGTAATGTGGTACCACACTGAAACAGACAATTAAACCTGGTTTCGATCAATATTTTTGAGGATAACGCATCTTTGGTCGAGGTTAGGCCTGGGATTTTCACTCATCAGACTCATTCTTTCGCATTCTTCACATACTTGTTGAACAGATCCTGGGTTTTTTCTGGTTTGGATCACGTAGTAATGTGGGACCACACTGAAACAATCAATTAAACCTCGTCTTGATAAATATTTTAGAGGATAACGCATGTTAGGTCTGGGTTAGGTCTAGCATTTGCTCTCGTTAGGCTCATACTTTCGCATATTTCTCATACCTCATGGCTAGATCCTCGGCTATTTCTGGATTGTATCACGTAGTAATGTGGTACCACGCTGAAACAGTCAATTAAACCTGGTTTCGATCAATATTTTAGAGGATAACGCAAGTTAGGTCTGGGATAGGTCTGGGATTCGCCCTCATCAGGCTCATACTTTCGCGTTTTTCACATACTTGTTGAACTGGTCCTGGGTTTTTTCTGGTTTGGTTCACGTAGTAAAGTGGTACCACACTGAAACAGTCCATTAAACCTGGTTTCGCTCAATATTTTAGAAGATAACGCATGTTAGGTCTAGGTTAGGCCTGTGATTTGCCCTCATCAGGGTCATACTTTCGCAGTTTTAACATGCATGTTTTCCTGATCGAGGGTTTTTTCTGCTTTGGAGCATGCAGTAAAGTGGTACCACACTAAAACAGTCAATTAAACCTGGTTTCGATCAATATTTTAGGGGATAACGCAAGTTATGTCTGGGATAGGTCTAGGATTTGCCCTCATCAGGCTCATTCTTTCGCATATTTCTCATAGTTGATGGCTAGATCCTGGGCTTTCTCTGGATTGCATCACGTAGTATTGTGGTACCACAATGAAACAGTCGATTAAACCAGGTTTCGATCAATATTTTTGAGGATAACGCATGTTAGGTCTACGCTAGGCCTGGGATTTTCACTCATCAGACTCATACTTTCGCATTCTTCACATACTTGTTGAACGGATCTTGGGTTTTTTCTGGTGTGGATCACGTAGTAATGTGGTACCACACTGAAACAATCAATTAAACCGGGTCTTGATAAACATTTTAGAGGATAACGCATGTTAGGTCTGGGTTAGGTCTAGGATTTGCCCTCATCAGGCTCATACTTTCGCATATTTCTCATACTTCATGGCTGGATCCTGGGCTATTACTGGATTGGATCACGTAGTAATGTGGTACCACACTGAAACAGTCAATTAAACCTGGTTTCGATCAATATTTCAGAGAATAATTCATGTTAGGTCTGGGTTAGGTCTGGGATTTGCACTCATCAGGCTCATTCTTTCGCATATTTCTCATACTTGATGGCTAGATCCGGGGTTTTTTCTGGATTGCGTCACGTAGTAATGAAGTACAACACTGAAACAGTCAATTAAACCTGGTTTCGATCAATATTTTAGAGAATAATTCATGTTAGGTCTAGGTTAGGCCTGGGATTTGCCCTCATCAGGGTCATACTTTCGCAGTTCTAACATACATGTTGACCTGTTCGAGGGTGTTTTCTGCTTTGTGTCACGTAGTAAAGTGGTACCACACTGAAACAGTCCACTAAACCTGGCTTGGATCAATATTTTAGAGGATAATGCATGTTAGGTCTAGGTTAGCCCTGAGATTTTCGCTCATCAGACTCATACTTTCGCATTCTTCAGATACTTGTTGACCGGATCCTGGGTTTTTTCTGGTATGGTTCACGTAGTAATGTGGTACCACACTGAAACAATCAATTAAACCGGGTCTTGATAAATATTTTAGATGATAACGCATGTTTGGTCTGGGTTAGGTCTAGGATTTGCCCTCATCAGGCTCATACTTTCGCATATTTCTCATACTTCATGGCTAGATCCTGGGCTATTTCTGGATTGAATCACGTAGTAATGTGGTACCACACTGGAACAGTCAATTAAACCTGGTTTCGATCAATATTTCAGAGGACAATGCAAGTTAGGTCTGGGTTAGGTCTGGGATTTGCCCACATCAGGGTCATACTTTCGCATTTTTCACATACTTGTTGAACAGATCCTGGGTTTTTTCTGGTTTGGATCGCGCAGTAATGTTGTACCACACTGAAACAGCCCACTGAACCTGGTTTCGATCAATATTTTAGAGGATAACGAAAGTTATGTCTAGGTTAGGCCTGGGATTTGCCCTCATCAGACTCATGCTTTCGCATTTTTCACATACTTGTTGAACAGATCCTGGGTTTTTTCTGGTATGGATCACGTAGTAATGTGGTACCACACTGAAACATTCAGTTAAACCTGGTCTTGATAAATATTTTTGAGGATAACGCATGTTAGGTCTGGGTTAGGTCTAGGATTTGCCCTCGTCAGGCTCATACTTTCGCGTTTTTCACATACTTGTTGAACGGATCCTGGGCTTTTTTTGGATAGCATCACGTAGTAATGAAGTACCACACTGAAACAGTCAATTAAACCTGGATTCGATCAATATTTTAGAGGAAAACGCAAGTTAGGTCTGGGATCGGTCTGGGATTTGCCCTCATCAGGATCATACTTTCGCGTTTTTCACATACTGGTTGAACAGAACCTGGGCTTTTTTAGGATAGCATCACGTAGTAATGAAGTACCACACTGAAACAGTCAATTGAACCTGGATTCGATCAATATTTTAGAGGAAAACGCAAGTTAGGTCTGGGATCGGTCCGGGATTTGCCCTCATCAGGCTCATACTTCCGCGTTTTTCACATACTGGTTGAACAGATCCTGGGTTTTTTTCTGGTTTGGTTCACGTAGTAATGTGGTACCACACTCAAACAGTCCATTAAACCTGGTTTCGCTCAATATTTTTGAAGATAACGCATGTTAGGTCTAGGTTAGGCCTGGGATTTGCCCTCATCAGGGTCATACTTTCGCAGTTTTAACATGCATGTTGACCTGATCGAGGGTATTTTCTGCTTTGGAGCACGTAGTAAAGTGGTACGACACCAAAACAGTCAATTAAACCTGGTTTCGATCAATATTTTAGAGGATAACGCAAGTTAGGTCTGGGATAGGACTATGATTTGCCCTCATCAGGCTCATTCTTTCGCATATTTCTCATACTTCATGGCTAGATCCTGGGCTTTTTCTGGATTGCATCACGTAGTATTGTGGTACCACACTGAAACAGTCGATTAAACCAGGTTTCGATCAATATTTTTGAGGATAACGCAAGTTAGGTCTACGCTAGGCCTGGGATTTTCACTCATCAGACTCACACTTTCGCATTCTTCACATTCTTGCTGAACGGATCTTGGGTTTTTTCTGGTGTGGATCACGTAGTAATGTGGTACCACACTGAAACAATCAATTAAACCTGGTCTTGATAAACATTTTAGAGGATAACGCATGTTAGGTCTGGGTTAGGTCTAGGATTTGCCCTCATCAGGCTCATACTTTCGCATATTTCTCATACTTCATGGCTGGATCCTGGGCTATTACTGGATTGGATCACGTAGTAATGTGGTACCACACTGAAACAGTCAATTAAACATGGTTTCGATCAATATTTCAGAGAATAATTCATGTTAGGTCTGGGTTAGTTCTGGGATTTGCTCTCATCAGGCTCATTCTTTCGCATATTTCTCATACTTGATGCCTAGATCCGGGGTTTTTTCTGGATTGCGTCACGTAGTAATGAAGTACAACACTGAAACAGTCAATTAAACCTGGTTTCGATCAATATTTTAGAGAATAATTCATGTTAGGTCTAGGTTAGGCCTGGGATTTGCCCTCATCAGGGTCATACTTTCGCAGTTCTAACATACATGTTGACCTGATCGAGGGTTTTTTCTGCTTTGTATCACGTAGTAAGGTGGTACCACACTGAAACAGTCCACTAAGCCTGGTTTGGATCAATATTTTAGAGGATAATGCATGTTAGGTCTAGGTTAGCCCTGAGATTTTCGCTCATCAGACTCATACTTTCGCATTCTTCAGATACTTGTTGACCGGATCCTGGGGTTTTTCTGGTATGGTTCACGTAGTAATGTGGTACCACACTGAAACAATCAATTACATCAGGTCTTGATAAATATTTTAGATGATAACGCATGTTAGGTCTGGGTTAGGTCTAGGATTTGCCCTCATCAGGCTCATACTTCACGCATATTTCTCATACTTCATGGCTAGATCCTGGGCTATTTCTGGATTGGATCACGTAGTAATGTGGTACCACACTGGAACAGTCAATTAAACCTGGTTTCGATCAATACTTCAGAGGACAATGCAAGTTAGGTCTGGGTTAGGTCTGGGATTTGCCCACATCAGGGTCATACTTTCGCATTTTTCACATACTTGTTGAACAGATCCTGGGTTTTTTCTGGATTGGATCGCGCAGTAATGTGGTACCACACTGAAACAGCCCACTGAACCTGGTTTCGATCAATATTTTAGAGGATAACGAAAGTTATGTCTAGGTTAGGCCTGAGATTTGCCCACATCAGACTCATGCTTTCGCATTTTTCACATACTTGTTGAACAGATCCTGGGTTTTTTCTGGTATGGATCACGTAGTAATGTGGTATCACACTGAAACATTCAGTTAAACCTGGTCTTGATAAATATTTTTGAGGATAACGCATGTTAGGTCTGGGTTAGGTCTAGGATTTGCCCTCATCAGGCTCATACTTTCGAATATTTCTTATACTTCATGGATAGATCCTGGGCTATGTTCTGGTTTGGATCACATAGTAATGTGGTACCACACTGAAACAGTCAATTAAACCTGGTTTCGATCAATATTTTAGAGGATAACGCATGTTAGGTCTGGGTTAGGTCTAGGATTTGCTCTCGTCGGGCTCATACTTTCGCACATTTCTCATACCTCATGGCTAGATCCTGGGCTTTTTCTGGATTGCATCACGTAGTAATGTAGTACCACACTGAAACAGTCAATGAAACCTGGTTTCCATCAATATTTTAGAGGACAACGCAGGTTCGGTCTAGGTTAGCACTGGGATTTTCACTCATCACACACATTCTTTCGCATTCTTCACATACTTGTTGAACTGATCCTGGGTTTTTTCTGGTTTGGATCACGTAGTAATGTGGTACCACACTGAAACAGTCGATTGAACCTGGTCTCGATCAATATTTTAGAGAATAATTCATGTTAGGTCTAGGTTAGGTCTGGGATTTGCTCTCATCTGGCTCATTCTTTTGCATATTTCTCATACTTGATGGCTAGATCCTTGGCTTTTTCTGGATTGCATCACGTAGTAATGTAGTACAACACTGAAACAGTCAATTGAACCTGGTTTCCATCAATATCTTAGAGGATAACGCAAGTTAGGTCTGGGATAGGTCTAGGATTTGCCCTCATCAGGCTCTTACTTTCGCATATTTCTCATACTTCATGGCTAGATCCTGGGCTTTTTCTGGATTGCATCACGTAGTAATGTAGTACCACACTGAAACAGTCGATTAAACCAGGTTTCGATCAATATTTTTGAGGATAACGCATGTTAGGTCTAGGTTAGGCCTGGGATTTTCACTCATCAGACTCATACTTTCGCATTCTTCACATACTTGTTGAACGGATCCTGGGTTTTTTCTGGTTTGGATCACGTAGTAATGTGGGACCACACTGAAACAGTCAATTAAACCTGGTTTCGATCAATATTTTAGAGAATAATTCATGTTAGGTCTAGGTTATGTCTGGGATTTGCTCTCATCAGGCCCATTCTTTCGCATATTTCTCATACTTGATGGCTAGATCCTGAGTTATTTTCTGGTTTGGATCACATAGTAATGTGGTACCACACTGATACAGTCGATTAAACCAGGTTTCGATCAATATTTTAGAGTATAACTCATGTTAGGTCTAGGTTAGGCCTGGGATTTTCACTGATCAGACTCATACTTTCGCATTCTTCACATACTAGTAAACGGATCCGGGGTTTTTTCTGGTTTGGATCACGTAGCAATGTGGTACCACACTAAAACAGTCGATTAAACCTGGTTTCGATCAATATTTTTGAAGATAACGCATGTTAGGTCTAGGTTAGGCCTGGGATTTTCACTCATCAGACTCATACTTTCGCATTCTTCACATACTTGTTGAACGGATCCTGGGTTTTTTCTGGTTTGGATCACGCAGTAATGTGGTACCACACTGAAACAATCGATTAAACCTGGTTTCCGTCAATATCTTAGAGGACAACGCAATTTAGGTCTGGGATATGTCTGGGACTTGCCCTCATCAGACTCATTCTTTCGCATTCTTCACATACTTGTTGAACGGATCCTGGGTTTTTTTCTGGTTTGGATCACGTAGTAATGTGGGACCACACCGAAACAATCAATTAAACCTGGTCTTGATAAATATTTTAGAGGATAACGCATGTTAGGTCTGGGTTAGGTCTAGGATTTGCTCTCGTCAGGCTCATACTTTCGCATATTTCTCATGCCTCATGGCTAGATCCTGGGCTATTTCTGAATTGCATCACGTAGTAATGAAGTACGACACTGAAACAGTCAATTAAACCTGGCATCGATCAATATTTTAGAGTATAACTCATGTTAGGTCTAGGTTAGGCCTGGGATTTTCACTGATCAGACTCATACTTTCGCATTCTTCACATACTTGTTGAACGGATCCTGGGTTTTTTCTGGTTTGGATCACGTAGTAATGTGGTACCACACTGAAACGGTCAATTAAACCTGGTTTCGATCAATATTTTAGAGGATAACGCAAGTTAGGTCTGGGATTGGTCTGGGATTTGCCCTCATCAGACTCATACTTTCGCATTCTTCACATACTTGTTGAACAGATCCTGGGTTTTTTCTGGTTTGGATCACGTAGTAATGTGGGACCACACTGAAACAATCAATTAAACCTGGTCTTGATAAATATTTTAGAGGATAACGCATGTTAGGTCTGGGTTAGGTCTAGGATTTACCCTCATCAGGCTCATACTTTCGCATATTTCTCATACTTCATGGCTAGATCCTGGGCTGTTTCTGGATAGTATCACGTAGTAATGTGGTACCATGCTGAAACAGTCAATTAAACCTGGTTTCGATCAATATTTTAGAGGATAACGCAAGTTACGTCTGGGATAGGTCTAGGATTTGCCCTCATCAGGCTCTTACTTTCGCATATTTCTCATACTTCATGGCTAGATCCTGGGCTATTTCTGGATTGGATCACGTAGTAAAGTGGTACCACACTGAAACATTCAATGAAACCTAGTCTGGATAAATATTTTAGAGGATAACGCATCTTAGGTCTGGGTTAGGTCTAAGATTTGCCCTCATCAGGCTCACAGTTCCGCGTTTTTCACATACTTGTTAAACAGATCCTGGGTTTTTTCTGGTTTGGATCACGAAGTAGTGTAGTACCACACTGGAACAGTCCATAAAACCTGGTTTCGCTCAATATTTTAGAGGATAACGCATGTTAGGTCTAGGTTAGGTCTGGGATTTTCACTCATCAGACTCATACTTTCGCATTCTTCACATACTTGTTGAACTGATCCTGGGTTTCTTCTGATTTGGATCACGTAGTAATGTGGTACCACACTGAAACAGTCGATTAAACCTGGTTTCGATCAATATTTTATTGGATAACGCATGTTAGGTCTAGGTTAGGTCTGGGATTTGCTCTCATCAGGCTCATTCTGTCGCATATTTCTCATACTTGATGGCTAGATCCTGGGCTTTTTCTGGATTGCATCACGTAGTAATGTAGTACCACACTGAAACAGTCAATGAAACCTGGTTTCCATCAATATTTTAGAGGACAACGCAAGTTCGGTCTAGGTAAGGACTGTGATTTTCATTGATCAGACTCATACTTTCGCATCCTTCACATACTTGTTGAACGGATCCTGGGTTTTTTCTGGTTTGGATCGCGTAGTAATGTGGTGCCACACTGAAACGGTCAATTAAACCTGGTTTCGATCAATATTTTAGAGGATAACGCAAGTTACGTCTGGGGTAGGTCTAGGATTTGCCCTCATCAGGCTCTTACTTTCGCATATTTCTCATACTTCATGGCTAGATCCTGGGCTATTTCTGGATTGGATCACGTAGTAAAGTGGTACCACACTGAAACATTCAATGAAACCTGGTCTGGATAAATATTTTAGAGGATAACGCATCTTAGGTCTGGGTTAGGTCTAAGATTTGCCCTCATCAGGCTCACAGTTTCGCGTTTTTCACATACTTGTTGATCAGATCATGGGGTTTTTCTGGTTTGGGTCACGTAGTAGTGTGACACCACACTGAAACAGTCGATTAAACCTGGCTTCGATCAATATTTTAGTGGATAACGCATATTAGGTCTAGGTTAGCACTGGGATTTTCACTCATCACACACATACTTTCGCATTCTTCACATACTTGTTGAACTGATCCTGGGTTTTTTCTGGTTTGGATCACGTAGTAATGTGGTACCACACTGAAACAGTCGATTGAACCTGGTCTCGATCAATATTTTAGAGAATAATTCATGTTAGGTCTAGGTTAGGTTTGGGATTTGCTCTCATCTGGCTCATTCTTTCGCATATTTCTCGTACTTGATGGCTAGATCCTGGGCTTTTTCTGGATTGCATCACGTAGTAATGTAGTACAACACTGAAACAGTCAATTGAACCTGGTTTCCATCAATATCTTAGAGGATAACGCAAGTTAGGTCTGGGATTGGTCTGGGATTTGACCTCATCAGACTCATACTTTCGCACACTTCACATACTCGTTGAACAGATCCTGGGTTATTTTCTGGTTTGGATCACATAGTAATGTGGTACCACACTGAAACAGTCGTTTAAACCAGGTTTCGATCAATATTTTTGAAGATAACGCATGTTAGGTCTAGGTTAGGCCTGGGATTTTCACTCATCAGACTCATACTTTCGCATTCTTCACATACTTGTTGAACGGATCCTGGGTTTTTTCTGGTTTGGATCACGCAGTAATGTGGTACCACACTGAAACAGTCGATTAAACCTGGTTTCCGTCAATATCTTAGAGGACAACGCAATTTAGGTCTGGGATATGTCTGGGATTTGCCCTCATCAGGCTCATACTTTCGCGTTTTTCACATACTCGTTGAACAGATCCTGGGTTATTTTCTGGTTTGGATCACATAGTAAAGTGGTACCACACTGAAACATTCAGTTAAACCTGGTCTTGATAAATATTTTTGAGGATAACGCATGTTAGGTCTAGGTTAGGCCGAGGATTTTCACTCATCAGACTCATACTTTCGCATTCTTCACATACTTGATGGCTAGATCCTGGGCTTTTTCTGGATTGCATCACGTAGTAATGAAGTACAACACTGAAGCAGTCAATTAAACCTGGTTTCCATCAATATTTTAGAGGACAACGCATGTTAGGTCTAGGTTAGGCCTGGGATTTGCCCTCATCAGGGTCATACTTTCGCAGTTTTAACATACATGTTGACCTGATCGAGGGTTTTTTCTGCTTTGGATCACGTAGTAAAGTGGTACCACACTGAAGCAGTCCATTAAACCTGGTTTGGATCAATATTTTAGAGGATAACGCATGTTAGGTTTGGGTTAGGTCTAGGATTTGCCCTCGTCAGGCTCAAACTTTCGCATATTTCTCATACTTCATGGCTAGATCCTGGGCTATTTTCTGGTTTGGATCACATAGTAATGTGGTACCACACTGAAACAGTCGATTAAACCAGGTTTCGATCAATATTTTAGAGAATAATTCATGTTAGGTCTAGGTTAGGCCTGGGATTTGCTCTCATCAGGCTCATTCTTTCGCATATTTCTCATACTAGATGGCTAGATCCTGGGGTTTTTCTGGATTGCATCACGTAGTAATGAAGTACAACACTGAAACACTCAATTAAACCTGGTTTCGATCAATATTACTGAGGATAACGCATGTTAGGTCTAGGTTAGGCCTGGGATTTTCACTCATCAGACTCATACTTTCGCATTCTTCACATACTTGTTGAACGGATCCTGGGTTTTTACTGGTTTGGATCACGTAGTAATGTGGTACCACACTGAAACATTCCATTAAACCTGGTCTTGATAAATATTTTAGAGGATAACGCATGTTAGGTCTGGGTTAGGTCTAGGATTTGCCCTCATCAGGCGCATACTTTCGCATATTTCTCATACTTCATGGCTGGATCCTGGGCTGTTTCTGGATTGTATCACATAGTAATGTGGTACCACGCTGAAACAGTCGATTAAACCTGGTTTCGATCAATATTTTAGAGGATAACGCAAGTTAAGTCTGGGATATGTCTGGGATTTGATCTCATCAGACCCATACTTTCGCATTCTTCACATACTTGTTGAACGGATCCTGGGTTTTTACTGGTTTGGATCACGTAGTAATGTGGTACCACACTGAAACAGTCGATTAAACCTGGTTTCCATCAATATTTTAGAGGACAACGCATGTCAGGTCTAGGTTAGGTCTGGGATTTGCTCTCATCAGGGTCATACTGTCGCAGTTTTAACTTACTTGTTGAACGGATCCTGGGTTTTTTCTGGTTTGGTTCACGTAGTAATGTGGTACCACACTGAAACATTCAATTAAACCTGGTCTTGATAAATATTTTAGAGGATAACGCATGTTAGGTTTGGGTCAGGTCTAGGATTTGCCCTCATCAGGCTCATACTTTCGCATATTTCTCATACTTCGTGGCTAGATCCTGGGCTGTTTCTGGATTGTATCACATAGTAATGTGGTACCACGCTGAAACAGTCGATTAAACCTGGTTTCGATCATTATTTTAGAGGATAACGCAAGTTAAGTCTGGGATAGGTCTGGGATATGCTCTCATCAGGCTCATTCTTTCGCATATTTCTCATACTAGATGGCTAGATCCTGGGGTTTTTCTGGATTGCATCACGTAGTAATGAAGTACAACACTGAAACATTCAATTAAACCTGATCTTGATAAATATTTGAGAGGATAACGCATGTTAGGTTTGGGTTAAGTCTAGGATTTGCCCTCATCAGGCTCATACTTTCGCATATTTCTCATACTTCATGGCTAGATCCTGGGTTTTTTCTGGTTTGGATAACGTAGTAGTGTGGTACCACACTGAAGCAGTCCATTAAACCTGGTTTGGATCAATATTATAGAGGATAACGCATGTTAGGTCTAGGTTAGGTCTGGGATTTTCACTCATCACACTCATACTTTCGCATTCTTCACATACTTGTTGAACGGATCCTGGGTTTTTTCTGGTTTGGATCACGTAGTAATGTGGTACCACACTGAAACAGTCGGTTAAACCTGGTCTCGATCAATATTTTAGAGGATAACGCAAGTTAAGTCTGGGATTGGTCTGGGATTTGACCTCATCATACTCATACTTTCGCACACTTCACATACTCGTTGAACAGATCCTGGGTTATTTTCTGGTTTGGATCACATTGTAATGTGGTACCACACTGAAACAGTCGATTAAACCAGGTTTCGATCAATATTTTAGAGGATAACGCATGTTAGGTCTAGGTTAGCCCTGGGATTTTCACTCATCAGACTCATTCTTTCGCATTCTTCACATACTTGTTGAACGGATCATGGGTTTTTTCTGGTTTGGATCACGTAGTAATGTGGGACCACACTGAAACAGTCAATTAAACCTGGTTTCGATCAATATTTTAGAGAATAATTCATGTTAGGTCTAGGTTAGGTCTGGGATTTGCTCTCATCAGGATCATTCTTTCGCATATTTCTCATACTTGATGGCTAGATCCTGGGCTTTTTCTCGATTGCATCACGTAGTAATGAAGTACAACACTGAAACAGTCAATTAAACCTGGTTTCCATCAATATCTTAGAGGACAACGCAAGTTAGGTGTGGGATAGGTCTGGGACTTGCCCTCATCAGGCTCATACTTTCGCGTTTTTCACATACTTCATGGCTAGATCCTGGGCTATTTCTGGATTGGATCACGTAGTAAAGTGGTACCACACTGAAACATTCAATGAAACCTGGTCTGGATAAATATTTTAGAGGATAACGCATCTTAGGTCTGGGTTAGGTGTAAGATTTGCCCTCATCAGGCTCACAGTTTCGCGTTTTTCACATTCTTGATGAACAGATCCTGGGTTTTGTCTGGTTTGGATCACGAAGTAGTGTGGTACCACACTGAAACAGTCCATTAAACCTGGTTTCGCTCAATATTTTAGAGGACAACGCAAGTTAGGTCTGGGATAGGTCTCGGATTTGCCCTCATCAGGCTCATACTTTCGCGTTTTTCACATACTTGTTGTACAGATCCTGGGTTTTTTCTGGTTTGTATCACGTAGTAGTGTGGTACCACACTGAAACAGTCCATTAAACCTGGTTTGGATCAATATTTTAGAGGATAACGCATGTTAGGTCTAGGTTAGCCCTGGGATTTTCACTCATCAGACTCATACTTTCGCATTCTTCACATACTTGTTGAACTGATCCTGGGTTTTTTCTGGTTTGGATCACGTAGTAATGTGGTACCACACTGAAACAGTCGATTAAACCTAGTTTCGATCAATATTTTAGAGGATAACGCAAGTTAGGTCTGGGATTGGTCTGGGATTTGACCTGATCAGACTCATACTTTCGCACACTTCACATACTCCTTGAACAGATCCTGGGTTATTTTCTGGTTTGGATCACATAGTAATGTGGTACCACACTGAAACAGTCGATTAAACCAGGTTTCGATCAATATTTTTGTGGATAACGCATGTTAGGTCTAGGTTAGGCCTGGGATTTTCACTCATCAGACTCATACTTTCGCATTCCTCACATACTTGTTGAACGGATCCTGGGTTTTTTCTGGTTTGGATCACGAAGTAAGGTGGGACCACACTGAAACAGACAATTAAACATGGTTTCGATCAATATTTTAGAGAATAATTCATGTTAGGTCTAGGTTAGGTCTGGGATTTGCTCTCATCAGGCTCATTCTTTCGCATATTTCTCATACTTGATGGCTAGATCCTGGGCTTTTTCTGGATTACATCACGTAGTAATGAAGTACAGCACTGAAACAGTCAATTAAACCTGGTTTCCATCAATATCTTAGAGGACAACGCAAGTTAGGTCTGGGATATGTCTGGGATTTGCCCTCATCAGGCTCATACTTTCGCGTTTTTCACATACTTGTTGAACAGATCCTGGGTTTTTTCTGGTTTGGATCACGTAGTAGTGTGGTACCACTCTGAAACAGTCCATTAAACCTGGTTTGGATCAATATTTTAGAGGATAACGCATGTTAGGTCTAGGTTAGGTCTGGGATTTTCACTCATCAGACTCATACTTTCGCATTCTTCACATACTTGTTGAACGGATCCTGGGATATTTCTGGATTGGATCACGTAGTAATGTGGTACCACACTGAAACAGTCGATTAAACCTGGTTTTGATCAATATTTTAGAGAATTATTCATGTTAGGTCTAGGTTAGGTCTGGGATTTGCTCACATCAGGCTCATTCTTTCGCATATTTCTTATACTTGTCGGCTAGATCCTGGGCTCTTTCTGGATTGCATCACGTAGTAATGAAGTACAACACTGAAACTGTCAATTATACCTGGTTTCGATCAATATTTTAGAGAATAATTCATGTTAGGTCTAGGTTAGGTCTGGGATTTGCTCTCATCAGGCTCATTCTTTCGCATATTTCTCATACTTGATGGATAGATCCTGGGCTTTCTCTGGATTGCATCACGTAGTAATGAAGAACAACACAGAAACAGTCAATTAAACCTGGTTTCCATCAATATTTTAGAGGACAACACATGTTAGGTCTAGGTTAGGCCTGGGATTTGCTCTCATCAGTGTCATACTTTCGCAGTTTTAACATACATGTTGACCTGATCGAGTGTTTTTTCTGCTTTGGATCACGTAGTAAAGTGGTACCACACTGAAACAGTCCATTAAACCTGGTTGCGATCAATATTTTAGAGGATAACGCATGTTAGGTCTGGGTTAGGTCTAGGATTTGCCCTCATCAGGCTCATACTTTCGCATATTTCTCATACTTCATGGCTAGATCCTGGGCTATTTCTGGATTGGATCACGTAGTAATGTGGTACCACACTGAAACAGTCAATTAAACCTGGTTTTGATAAATATTTTAGAGAATAATTCATGTTAGGTCTAGGTTAGGTCTGGCATTTGCTCTCATCAGGCTCATTCTTTCGCATATTTCTCATACTTGACGGCTAGATCCTGGGCTTTTTCTGGATTGCATCACGTAGTAATGTAGTACCACACTGAAACAGTCAATGAAACCTGGTTTCCATCACTACTTTAGAGGATAACGCAAGTTAGGTCTGGGACAGGTCTGGGATTTGCCCTCATCAGGCTCATACTTTCGCGTTTTTCACATACTTGTTGAACAGATCGTGGGTTTTTCCTGGTTTGGGTCACGTAGTAATGTGGTACCACACTGAAACAGTCGTTTAAACCTGGTTTCGATCAATATTTTAGAGGATAACGCAAGTTAGGTCTGGGATAGGTCTGAGATTTGCCCTCATCAGACTCACACTTTCGCACACTTCACATACTCCTTGAACAGATCCTGGGCTTTTTTCTGGTTTGGATCACGTAGTAATGTGGTACCACACTGAAACAGTCGATTAAACCTGGTTTCGATCAATATTTTAGAGGATAACGCAAGTTAGGTCTGGGATAGGTCAGGGTTCGCCCTCACCAGGCTCATACTATCGCGTTTTTCACATACTTGTTGAACTGATCCTGGGTTTTTTCTGGTTTGGATCACGTAGTAATATGGTACCACACTGAAACAGACGATTTAACCTGGTTTCGATCAATATTTTAGAGGATAACGCATGTAAGGTCTAGGTTAGGCCTGGGATTTTCACTCATCAGACTCATACTTTCGCATTCTTCAGATACTTGTTGAACGGATCCTGGGTTTTTGCTGGTTTGGATCACGTAGTAATGTGGTACCACACTGAAACATTCCAAAAAACCTGGTCTTGATAAATATTTTAGAGGATAACGCATGTTAGGTCTGGGTTAGGTCTAGGATTTGCCCTCATCAGGTTCATACTTTCGCATATTTCTCATACTTCATGGCTGGATCCTGGGCTATTTCTGGATTGGATCACGTAGTAATGTGGTACCACACTGAAACAGTCAATTAAACCTGGTTTTGATGAATATTTTAGAGAATACTTCATGTTAGGTCTAGGTTAGGCCTGGGATTTGCTCTCATCAGGCTCATTCTTTCGCATATTTCTCATACTAGATGGCTAGATCCTGGGGTTTTTCTGGATTGCATCACGTAGTAATGAAGTACAACACTGAAACACTCAATTAAACCTGGTTTCGATCAATATTACTGAGGATAACGCATGTTAGGTCTAGGTTAGGCCTGGGATTTTCACTCATCAGACTCATACTTTCGCATTCTTCACATACTTGTTGAACGGATCCTGGGTTTTTACTGGTTTGGATCACGTAGTAATGTGGTACCACACTGAAACATTCCATTAAACCTGGTCTTGATAAATATTTTAGACGATAACGCATGTTAGGTCTGGGTTAGGTCTAGGATTTGCCCTCATCAGGCGCATACTTTCGCATATTTCTCATACTTCATGGCTGGATCCTGGGCTGTTTCTGGATTGTATCACATAGTAATGTGGTACCACGCTGAAACAGTCGATTAAACCTGGTTTCGATCAATATTTTAGAGGATAACGCAAGTTAAGTCTGGGATATGTCTGGGATTTGACCTCATCAGACCCATACTTTCGCATTCTTCACATACTTGTTGAACGGATCCTGGGTTTTTACTGGTTTGGATCACGTAGTAATGTGGTACCACACTGAAACAGTCGATTAAACCTGGTTTCCATCAATATTTTAGAGGACAACGCATGTCAGGTCTAGGTTAGGTCTGGGATTTGCTCTCATCAGGGTCATACTGTCGCAGTTTTAACTTACTTGTTGAACGGATCCTGGGTTTTTTCTGGTTTGGTTCACGTAGTAATGTGGTACCACACTGAAACATTCAATTAAACCTGGTCTTGATAAATATTTTAGAGGATAACGCATGTTAGGTTTGGGTCAGGTCTAGGATTTGCCCTCATCAGGCTCATACTTTCGCATATTTCTCATACTTCGTGGCTAGATCCTGGGCTGTTTCTGGATTGTATCACATAGTAATGTGGTACCACGCTGAAACAGTCGATTAAACCTGGTTTCGATCATTATTTTAGAGGATAACGCAAGTTAAGTCTGGGATAGGTCTGGGATTTGCTCCCATCAGGCTCATTCTTTCGCATATTTCTCATACTAGATGGCTAGATCCTGGGGTTTTTCTGGATTGCATCACGTAGTAATGAAGTACAACACTGAAACATTCAATTAAACCTGATCTTGATAAATATTTGAGAGGATAACGCATGTTAGGTTTGGGTTAAGTCTAGGATTTGCCCTCATCAGGCTCATACTTTCGCATATTTCTCATACTTCATGGCTAGATCCTGGGTTTTTTCTGGTTTGGATAACGTAGTAGTGTGGTGCCACACTGAAGCAGTCCATTAAACCTGGTTTGGATCAATATTATAGAGGATAACGCATGTTAGGTCTAGGTTAGGTCTGGGATTTTCACTCATCACACTCATACTTTCGCATTCTTCACATACTTGTTGAACGGATCCTGGGTTTTTTCTGGTTTGGATCACGTAGTAATGTGGTACCACACTGAAACAGTCGGTTAAACCTGGTCTCGATCGATATTTTAGAGGATAACGCAAGTTAAGTCTGGGATTGGTCTGGGATTTGACCTCATCATACTCATACTTTCGCACACTTCACATACTCGTTGAACAGATCCTGGGTTATTTTCTGGTTTGGATCACATTGTAATGTGGTACCACACTGAAACAGTCGATTAAACCAGGTTTGGATCAATATTTTAGAGGATAACGCATGTTAGGTCTAGGTTAGCCCTGGGATTTTCACTCATCAGACTCATTCTTTCGCATTCTTCACATACTTGTTGAACGGATCATGGGTTTTTTCTGGTTTGGATCACGTAGTAATGTGGGACCACACTGAAACAGTCAATTAAACCTGGTTTCGATCAATATTTTAGAGAATAATTCATGTTAGGTCTAGGTTAGGTCTGGGATTTGCTCTCATCAGGCTCATTCTTTCGCATATTTCTCATACTTGATGGCTAGATCCTGGGCTTTTTCTGGATTGCATCACGTAGTAATGAAGTACAACACTGAAACAGTCAATTAAACCTGGTTTCCATCAATATCTTAGAGGACAACGCAAGTTAGGTGTGGGATAGGTCTGGGACTTGCCCTCATCAGGCTCATACTTTCGCGTTTTTCACATACTTCATGGCTAGATCCTGGGCTATTTCTGGATTGGATCACGTAGTAAAGTGGTACCACACTGAAACATTCAATGAAACCTGGTCTGGATAAATATTTTAGAGGATAACGCATCTTAGGTCTGGGTTAGGTGTAAGATTTGCCCTCATCAGGCTCACAGTTTCGCGTTTTTCACATTCTTGATGAACAGATCCTGGGTTTTGTCTGGTTTGGATCACGAAGTAGTGTGGTACCACACTGAAACAGTCCATTAAACCTGGTTTCGCTCAATATTTTAGAGGATAACGCAAGTTAGGTCTGGGATAGGTCTAGGATTTGCTCTCATCAGGCTCATTCTTTCGCATATTTCTCATACTTGATGGCTAGATCCTGGGCTTTTTCTGGATTGCATCACGTAGTAATGTAGTACCACACCGAAACAGTCAATGAAACCTGGTTTCCATCACTATTTTAGAGGACAACGCAAGTTAGGTCTAGGTAAGGCCTGAGATTTTCACTGATCAGACTCATACTTTCGCATTCTTCACATACTTGTTGAACGGATCCTGGGTTTTTTCTGGTTTGGATCACGTAGTAATGAGGTACCACACTGAAACGGTCAATTAAACCTGGTTTCGATCAATATTTTAGAGGATAACGCAAGTTAGGTCTGGGATTGGTCTGGGATTTGACCTCATCAGACTCATACATTCGCACACTTCACATACTTGTTGAACAGATCCTGGGTTATTTTCTGGTTTGGATCACATAGTAATGTGGTACCACACTGAAACAGTCGATTAAACCAGGTTTCGATCAATATTTTTGAGGATAACGCATGTTAGGTCTAGGTTAGGCCTGGGATTTTCACTCATCGGGCTCATACTTTCGCATTCTTCACATACTTGTTGAACGGATCCTGGGTTTTTGCTGGTTTGGATCACGTAGTAATGTGGGACCACACTGAAACAGTCAATTAAACCTGGTTTCGATCAATATTTTAGAGAATAATTCATGTTAGGTCTAGGTTAGGTCTGGGATTTGCTCTCATCAGGCTCATTCTTTCGCATATTTCTCATACTTGATGGCTAGATCCTGGGCTTTTTCTGGATTGCATCACGTAGTAATGAAGTACAACACTGAAACAGTCAATTAAACCTGGATTCCATCAATATCTTAGAGGACAACGCAAGTTAGGTCTGGGATAGGTCTGGGATTTGCCCTCATCAGGCTCATACTTTCGCGTTTTTCACATAATTGTTGAACAGATCCTGGGTTTTTTCTGGGTTGTATCACGTAGTAGTGTGGTACCACACTGAAACAGTCCATTAAACCTGGTTTGGATCAATATTTTGGAGGATAACGCATGTTAGGTCTAGGTTAGCCCTGGGATTTTCACTCATCAGACTCATACTTTCGCATTCTTCACAGACTTGTTGAACTGATCCTGGGTTTTTTCTGGTTTGGATCACGTAGTAATGTGGTACCACACTGAAACAGTCGATTAAACCTAGTTTCGATCAATATTTTAGAGGATAACGCAAGTTAGGTCTGGGATTGGTCTGGGATTTGACCTCATCAGACTCATACTTTCGCACACTTCACATACTCCTTGAGCAGATCCTGGGTTATTTTCTGGTTTGGATCACATAGTAATGTGGTACCACACTGAAACAGTCGATTAAACCAGGTTTCGATCAATATTTTTGAGGATAACGCAAGTTAGGTCTGGGATTGGTCTGGGATTTGACCTGATCAGACTCATACTTTCGCACACTTCACATACTCCTTGAACAGATCCTGGGTTATTTTCTGGTTTGGATCACATAGTAATGTGGTACCACACTGAAACAGTCGATTAAACCCGGTTTCGATCAATATTTTTGAGGATAACGCATGTTAGGTCTAGGTTAGGCCTGGGATTTTCACTCATCAGACTCATACTTTCGCATTCCTCACATACTTGTTGAACGGATCCTGGGTTTTTTCTGGTTTGGATCACGAAGTAAGGTGGGACCACACTGAAACAGACAATTAAACATGGTTTTGATCAATATTTTAGAGAATTATTCATGTTAGGTCTAGGTTAGGTCTGGGATTTGCTCACATCAGGCTCATTCTTTCGCATATTTCTCATACTTGTCGGCTAGATCCTGGGCTTTTTCTGGATTGCATCACGTAGTAATGAAGTACAACACTGAAACAGTCAATTATACCTGGTTTCGATCAATATTTTAGAGAATAATTCATGTTAGGTCTAGGTTAGGTCTGGCATTTGCTCCCATCAGGCTCATTCTTTCGCATATTTCTCATACTTGATGGATAGATCCTGGGCTTTCTCTGGATTGCATCACGTAGTAATGAAGTACAACACTGAAACAGTCAATTAAACCTGGTTTCCATCAATATTTTAGAGGACAACACATGTTAGGTCTAGGTTAGGCCTGGGATTTGCTCTCATCAGTGTCATACTTTCGCAGTTTTAACATACATGTTGACCTGATCGAGTGTTTTTTCTGCTTTGGATCACGTAGTAAAGTGGTACCACACTGAAACAGTCCATTAAACCTGGTTGCGATCAATATTTTAGAGGATAACGCATGTTAGGTCTGGGTTAGGTCTAGGATTTGCCCTCATCAGGCTCATACTTTCGCATATTTCTCATACTTCATGGCTAGATCCTGGGCTATTTCTGGATTGGATCACGTAGTAATGTGGTACCACACTGAAACAGTCAATTAAACCTGGTTTTGATAAATATTTTAGAGAATAATTCATGTTAGGTCTAGGTTAGGTCTGGCATTTGCTCTCATCAGGCTCATTCTTTCGCATATTTCTCATACTTGACGGCTAGATCCTGGGCTTTTTCTGGATTGCATCACGTAGTAATGTAGTACCACACTGAAACAGTCAATGAAACCTGGTTTCCATCACTACTTTAGAGGACAACGCAAGTTAGGTCCGGGTAAGGCCTGAGATTTTCACTGATCATACTCATACTTTCGCATTCTTCACATACTTGTTGAACGGATCCTGGGTTTTTTCTGGTTTGGATCACGTAATAATGAGGTACCACACTGAAACGGTCAATTAAACCTGGTTTCGATCAATATTTTAGAGGATAACGCAAGTTAGGTCTGGGATAGGTCTGGGATTTGCCCTCATCAGGCTCATACTTTCGCGTTTTTCACATACTTGTTGAACAGATCGTGGGTTTTTCCTGGTTTGGGTCACGTAGTAATATGGTACCACACTGAAACAGTCGTTTAAACCTGGTATCGATCAATATTTTAGAGGATAACGCAAGTTAGGTCTGGGATAGGTCTGGGATTTGACCTCATCAGACTCATACTTTCGCACACTTCACATACTCCTTGAACAGATCCTGGGTTATTTTCTGGTTTGGATCACGTAGTAATGTGGGACCACACTGAAACAGTCAATTAAACCTGGTTTCGATCAATATTTTAGAGAATAATTCATGTTAGGTCTAGGTTAGGTCTGGGATTTGCTCTCATCAGGCTCATTCTTTCGCATATTTCTCATACTTGATGGCTAGATCCTGGGCTTTTTCTGGATTACATCACGTAGTAATGAAGTACAACACTGAAACAGTCAATTAAACCTGGTTTCGATCAATATTTTAGAGGATAACGCATGTTAGGTCTAGGTTAGCCCTGGGATTTTCACTCATCAGACTCATACTTTCGCATTCTTCACATACTTGTTGAACTGATCCTGGGTTTTTTCTGGTTTGGATCACGTAGTAATGTGGTACCACACTGAAACAGTCGATTAAACCTAGTTTCGATCAATATTTTAGAGGATAACGCAAGTTAGGTCTGGGATTGGTCTGGGATTTGACCTGATCAGACTCATACTTTCGCACACTTCACATACTCCTTGAACAGATCCTGGGTTATTTTCTGGTTTGGATCACATAGTAATGTGGTACCACACTGAAACAGTCGATTAAACCAGGTTTCGATCAATATTTTTGAGGATAACGCATGTTAGGTCTAGGTTAGGCCTGGGATTTTCACTCATCAGACTCATACTTTCGCATTCCTCACATACTTGTTGAACGGATCCTGGGTTTTTTCTGGTTTGGATCACGAAGTAAGGTGGGACCACACTGAAACAGACAATTAAACATGGTTTCGATCAATATTTTAGAGAATAATTCATGTTAGGTCTAGGTTAGGTCTGGGATTTGCTCTCATCAGGCTCATTCTTTCGCATATTTCTCATACTTGATGGCTAGATCCTGGGCTTTTTCTGGATTACATCACGTAGTAATGAAGTACAGCACTGAAACAGTCAATTAAACCTGGTTTCCATCAATATCTTAGAGGACAACGCAAGTTAGGTCTGGGATATGTCTGGGATTTGCCCTCATCAGGCTCATACTTTCGCGTTTTTCACATACTTGTTGAACAGATCCCGGGTTTTTTCTGGTTTGGATCACGTAGTAGTGTGGTACCACTCTGAAACAGTCCATTAAACCTGGTTTGGATCAATATTTTAGAGGATAACGCATGTTAGGTCTAGGTTAGGTCTGGGATTTTCACTCATCAGACTCATACTTTCGCATTCTTCACATACTTGTTGAACGGATCCTGGGCTATTTCTGGATTGGATCACGTAGTAATGTGGTACCACACTGAAACAGTCGATTAAACCTGGTTTTGATCAATATTTTAGAGAATTATTCATGTTAGGTCTAGGTTAGGTCTGGGATTTGCTCACATCAGGCTCATTCTTTCGCATATTTCTCATACTTGTCGGCTAGATCCTGGGCTTTTTCTGGATTGCATCACGTAGTAATGAAGTACAACACTGAAACAGTCAATTATACCTGGTTTCGATCAATATTTTAGAGAATAATTCATGTTAGGTCTAGGTTAGGTCTGGCATTTGCTCTCATCAGGCTCATTCTTTCGCATATTTCTCATACTTGATGGATAGATCCTGGGCTTTCTCTGGATTGCATCACGTAGTAATGAAGTACAACACTGAAACAGTCAATTAAACCTGGTTTCCATCAATATTTTAGAGGACAACACATGTTAGGTCTAGGTTAGGCCCGGGATTTGCTCTCATCAGTGTCATACTTTCGCAGTTTTAACATACATGTTGACCTGATCGAGTGTTTTTTCTGATTTGGATCACGTAGTAAAGTGGTACCACACTGAAACACTCCATTAAACCTGGTTGCGATCAATATTTTAGAGGATAACGCATGTTAGGTCTGGGTTAGGTCTAGGATTTGCCCTCATCAGGCTCATACTTTCGCATATTTCTCATACTTCATGGCTAGATCCTGGGCTATTTCTGGATTGGATCACGTAGTAATGTGGTACCACACTGAAACAGTCAATTAAACCTGGTTTTGATAAATATTTTAGAGAATAATTCATGTTAGGTCTAGGTTAGGTCTGGCATTTGCTCTCATCAGGCTCATTCTTTCGCATATTTCTCATACTTGACGGCTAGATCCTGGGCTTTTTCTGGATTGCATCACGTAGTAATGTAGTACCACACTGAAACAGTCAATGAAACCTGGTTTCCATCACTACTTTAGAGGACAACGCAAGTTAGGTCTAGGTAAGGCCTGAGATTTTCACTGATCATACTCATACTTTCGCATTCTTCACATACTTGTTGAACGGATCCTGGGTTTTTTCTGGTTTGGATCACGTAATAATGAGGTACCACACTGAAACGGTCAATTAAACCTGGTTTCGATCAATATTTTAGAGGATAACGCAAGTTAGGTCTGGGATAGGTCTGGGATTTGCCCTCATCAGGCTCATACTTTCGCGTTTTTCACATACTTGTTGAACAGATCGTGGGTTTTTCCTGGTTTGGGTCACGTAGTAATGTGGTACCACACTGAAACAGTCGTTTAAACCTGGTTTCGATCAATATTTTAGAGGATAACGCAAGTTAGGTCTGGGATAGGTCTGGGATTTGACCACATCAGACTCATACTTTCGCACACTTCACATACTCCTTGAACAGATCCTGGGTTATTTTCTGGTTTGGATCACGTAGTAATGTGGGACCACACTGAAACAGTCAATTAAACCTGGTTTCGATCAATATTTTAGAGAATAATTCATGTTAGGTCTAGGTTAGGTCTGGGATTTGCTCTCATCAGGCTCATTCTTTCGCATATTTCTCATACTTGATGGCTAGATCCTGGGCTTTTTCTGGATTACATCACGTAGTAATGAAGTACAGCACTGAAACAGTCAATTAAACCTGGTTTCCATCAATATCTTAGAGGACAACGCAAGGTAGGTCTGGGATAAGTCTGGGATTTGCCCTCATCAGGCTCATACTTTCGCGTTTTTCACATACTTGTTGAACGGATCCTGGGTTTTTTCTGGTTTGGATCACGAAGTAAGGTGGGACCACACTGAAACAGACAATTAAACATGGTTTCGATCAATATTTTAGAGAATAATTCATGTTAGGTCTAGGTTAGGTCTGGGATTTGCTCTCATCAGGCTCATTCTTTCGCATATTTCTCATACTTGATGGCTAGATCCTGGGCTTTTTCTGGATTACATCACGTAGTAATGAAGTACAGCACTGAAACAGTCAATTAAACCTGGTTTCCATCAATATCTTAGAGGACAACGCAAGTTAGGTCTGGGATATGTCTGGGATTTGCCCTCATCAGGCTCATACTTTCGCGTTTTTCACATACTTGTTGAACGGATCCTGGGCTATTTCTGGATTGGATCACGTAGTAATGTGGTACCACACTGAAACAGTCGATTAAACCTGGTTTTGATCAATATTTTAGAGAATTATTCATGTTAGGTCTAGGTTAGGTCTGGGATTTGCTCACATCAGGCTCATTCTTTCGCATATTTCTCATACTTGTCGGCTAGATCCTGGGCTTTTTCTGGATTGCATCACGTAGTAATGAAGTACAACACTGAAACAGTCAATTATACCTGGTTTCGATCAATATTTTAGAGAATAATTCATGTTAGGTCTAGGTTAGGTCTGGCATTTGCTCTCATCAGGCTCATTCTTTCGCATATTTCTCATACTTGATGGATAGATCCTGGGCTTTCTCTGGATTGCATCACGTAGTAATGAAGTACAACACTGAAACAGTCAATTAAACCTGGTTTCCATCAATATTTTAGAGGACAACACATGTTAGGTCTAGGTTAGGCCTGGGATTTGCTCTCATCAGTGTCATACTTTCGCAGTTTTAACATACATGTTGACCTGATCGAGTGTTTTTTCTGCTTTGGATCACGTAGTAAAGTGGTACCACACTGAAACAGTCCATTAAACCTGGTTGCGATCAATATTTTAGAGGATAACGCATGTTAGGTCTGGGTTAGGTCTAGGATTTGCCCTCATCAGGCTCATACTTTCGCATATTTCTCATACTTCATGGCTAGATCCTGGGCTATTTCTGGATTGGATCACGTAGTAATGTGGTACCACACTGAAACAGTCAATTAAACCTGGTTTTGATAAATATTTTAGAGAATAATTCATGTTAGGTCTAGGTTAGGTCTGGCATTTGCTCTCATCAGGCTCATTCTTTCGCATATTTCTCATACTTGACGGCTAGATCCTGGGCTTTTTCTGGATTGCATCACGTAGTAATGTAGTACCACACTGAAACAGTCAATGAAACCTGGTTTCCATCACTACTTTAGAGGACAACGCAAGTTAGGTCTAGGTAAGGCCTGAGATTTTCACTGATCATACTCATACTTTCGCATTCTTCACATACTTGTTGAACGGATCCTGGGTTTTTTCTGGTTTGGATCACGTAATAATGAGGTACCACACTGAAACGGTCAATTAAACCTGGTTTCGATCAATATTTTAGAGGATAACGCAAGTTAGGTCTGGGATAGGTCTGGGATTTGCCCTCATCAGGCTCATACTTTCGCGTTTTTCACATACTTGTTGAACAGATCGTGGGTTTTTCCTGGTTTGGGTCACGTAGTAATGTGGTACCACACTGAAACAGTCGTTTAAACCTGGTTTCGATCAATATTTTAGAGGATAACGCAAGTTAGGTCTGGGATAGGTCTGGGATTTGACCACATCAGACTCATACTTTCGCACACTTCACATACTCCTTGAACAGATCCTGGGTTATTTTCTGGTTTGGATCACGTAGTAATGTGGGACCACACTGAAACAGTCAATTAAACCTGGTTTCGATCAATATTTTAGAGAATAATTCATGTTAGGTCTAGGTTAGGTCTGGGATTTGCTCTCATCAGGCTCATTCTTTCGCATATTTCTCATACTTGATGGCTAGATCCTGGGCTTTTTCTGGATTGCATCACGTAGTAATGAAGTACAACACTGAAACGGTCAATTAAACCTGGTTTCGATCAATATTTTAGAGGATAACGCAAGTTAGGTCTGGGATAGGTCTGGGATTTGCCCTCATCAGGCTCATACTTTCGCGTTTTTCACATACTTGTTGAACAGATCGTGGGTTTTTTCTGGTTTGGATCACGAAGTAAGGTGGGACCACACTGAAACAGACAATTAAACATGGTTTCGATCAATATTTTAGAGAATAATTCATGTTAGGTCTAGGTTAGGTCTGGCATTTGCTCTCATCAGGCTCATTCTTTCGCATATTTCTCATACTTGACGGCTAGATCCTGGGTTTTTTCTGGTTTGGATCACGTAGTAATGTGGTACCACACTGAAACAGTCGATTAAACCAGGTTTCGATCAATATTTTAGAGTATAACTCATGTTAGGTCTAGGTTAGGCCTGGGATTTTCACTGATCAGACTCATACTTTCGCATTCTTCACATACTTGTTGAACGGATCCTGGGTTTTTTCTGGTTTGGATCACGTAGTAATGTGGTACCACACTGAAACGGTCAATTAAACCTGGTTTCGATCAATATTTTAGAGGATAACGCAAGTTAGGTCTGGGATAGGTCTGGGATTTGCCCTCATCAGACTCATACTTTCGCATTCTTCACATACTTGTTGAACAGGTCCTGGGTTTTTTCTGGTTTGGATCACGTAGTAATGTGGGACCACACTGAAACAATCAATTAAACCTGGTCTTGATAAATATTTTAGAGGATAACGCATGTTAGGTCTGGGTTAGGTCTAGGATTTACCCTCATCAGGCTCATACTTTCGCATATTTCTCATACTTCATGGCTAGATCCTGGGCTATTTCTGGATTGGATCACGTAGTAAAGTGGTACCACACTGAAACATTCAATGAAACCTAGTCTGGATAAATATTTTAGAGGATAACGCATCTTAGGTCTAGGTTAGGTCTGGGATTTGCTCTCATCAGGCTCATTCTTTCGCATATTTCTCATACTTGATGGCTAGATCCTGGGCTTTTTCTGGATTACATCACGTAGTAATGAAGTACAGCACTGAAACAGTCAATTAAACCTGGTTTCCATCAATATCTTAGAGGACAACGCAAGTTAGGTCTGGGATATGTCTGGGATTTGCCCTCATCAGGCTCATACTTTCGCGTTTTTCACATACTTGTTGAACAGATCCTGGGTTTTTTTTGGTTTGGATCACGTAGTAGTGTGGTACCACTCTGAAACAGTCCATTAAACCTGGTTTGGATCAATATTTTAGAGGATAACGCATGTTAGGTCTAGGTTAGGTCTGGGATTTTCACTCATCAGACTCATACTTTCGCATTCTTCACATACTTGTTGAACGGATCCTGGGCTATTTCTGGATTGGATCACGTAGTAATGTGGTACCACACTGAAACAGTCGATTAAACCTGGTTTTGATCAATATTTTAGAGAATTATTCATGTTAGGTCTAGGTTAGGTCTGGGATTTGCTCACATCAGGCTCATTCTTTCGCATATTTCTCATACTTGTCGGCTAGATCCTGGGCTTTTTCTGGATTGCATCACGTAGTAATGAAGTACAACACTGAAACAGTCAATTATACCTGGTTTCGATCAATATTTTAGAGAATAATTCATGTTAGGTCTAGGTTAGGTCTGGCATTTGCTCTCATCAGGCTCATTCTTTCGCATATTTCTCATACTTGATGGATAGATCCTGGGCTTTCTCTGGATTGCATCACGTAGTAATGAAGTACAACACTGAAACAGTCAATTAAACCTGGTTTCCATCAATATTTTAGAGGACAACACATGTTAGGTCTAGGTTAGGCCTGGGATTTGCTCTCATCAGTGTCATACTTTCGCAGTTTTAACATACATGTTGACCTGATCGAGTGTTTTTTCTGCTTTGGATCACGTAGTAAAGTGGTACCACACTGAAACAGTCCATTAAACCTGGTTGCGATCAATATTTTAGAGGATAACGCATGTTAGGTCTGGGTTAGGTCTAGGATTTGCCCTCATCAGGCTCATACTTTCGCATATTTCTCATACTTCATGGCTAGATCCTGGGCTATTTCTGGATTGGATCACGTAGTAATGTGGTACCACACTGAAACAGTCAATTAAACCTGGTTTTGATAAATATTTTAGAGAATAATTTCTGTTAGGTCTAGGTTAGGTCTGGCATTTGCTCTCATCAGGCTCATTCTTTCGCATATTTCTCATACTTGACGGCTAGATCCTGGGCTTTTTCTGGATTGCATCACGTAGTAATGTAGTACCACACTGAAACAGTCAATGAAACCTGGTTTCCATCACTACTTTAGAGGACAACGCAAGTTAGGTCTAGGTAAGGCCTGAGATTCTCACTGATCATACTCATACTTTCGCATTCTTCACATACTTGTTGAACGGATCCTGGGTTTTTTCTGGTTTGGATCACGTAATAATGAGGTACCACACTGAAACGGTCAATTAAACCTGGTTTCGATCAATATTTTAGAGGATAACGCAAGTTAGGTCTGGGATAGGTCTGGGATTTGCCCTCATCAGGCTCATACTTTCGCGTTTTTCACATACTTGTTGAACAGATCGTGGGTTTTTCCTGGTTTGGGTCACGTAGTAATGTGGTACCACACTGAAACAGTCGTTTAAACCTGGTTTCGATCAATATTTTAGAGGATAACGCAAGTTAGGTCTGGGATAGGTCTGGGATTTGACCACATCAGACTCATACTTTCGCACACTTCACATACTCCTTGAACAGATCCTGGGTTATTTTCTGGTTTGGATCACGTAGTAATGTGGGACCACACTGAAACAGTCAATTAAACCTGGTTTCGATCAATATTTTAGAGAATAATTCATGTTAGGTCTAGGTTAGGTCTGGGATTTGCTCTCATCAGGCTCATTCTTTCGCATATTTCTCATACTTGATGGCTAGATCCTGGGCTTTTTCTGGATTGCATCACGTAGTAATGAAGTACAACACTGAAACAGTCAATTAAACCTGGTTTCCATCAATATCTTAGAGGACAACGCAAGTTAGGTCTGGGATATGTCTGGGATTTGCCCTCATCAGGCTCATACTTTCGCGTTTTTCACATACTTGTTGAACAGATCCCGGGTTTCTTCTGGTTTGGAACACGTAGTAGTGTGGTGCCACACTGAAACAGGCCATTAAGCCTGGTTTGGATCAATATTTTAGAGGATAACGCATGTTAGGTCTAGGTTAGCCCTGGGATTTTCACTCATCAGACTCATACTTTCGCATTCTTCACATACTTGTTGAACTGATCCTGGGTTTTTTCTGGTTTGGATCACGTAGTAATGTGGTACCACACTGAAACAGTCGTTTAAACCTGGTTTCGATCAATATTTTAGAGGATAACGCAAGTTAGGTCTGGGATAGGTCTGGGATTTGACCACATCAGACTCATACTTTCGCACACTTCACATACTCCTTGAACAGATCCTGGGTTATTTTCTGGTTTGGATCACATAGTAATGTGGTACCACACTGAAACAGTCGATTAAACCAGGTTTCGATCAATATTTTTGAGGATAACGCATGTTAGGTCTAGGTTAGGCCTGGGATTTTCACTCATCAGACTCATACTTTCGCATTCCTCACATACTTGTTGAACGGATCCTGGGTTTTTTCTGGTTTGGATCACGAAGTAAGGTGGGACCACACTGAAACGGACAATTAAACATGGTTTCGATCAATATTTTAGAGAATAATTCATGTTAGGTCTAGGTTAGGTCTGGGATTTGCTCTCATCAGGCTCATTCTTTCGCATATTTCTCATACTTGATGGCTAGATCCTGGGCTTTTTCTGGATTACATCACGTAGTAATGAAGTACAGCACTGAAACAGTCAATTAAACCTGGTTTCCATCAATATCTTAGAGGACAACGCAAGTTAGGTCTGGGATATGTCTGGGATTTGCCCTCATCAGGCTCATACTTTCGCGTTTTTCACATACTTGTTGAACAGATCCTGGGTTTTTTCTGGTTTGGATCACGTAGTAGTGTGGTACCACTCTGAAACAGTCCATTAAACCTGGTTTGGATCAATATTTTAGAGGATAACGCATGTTAGGTCTAGGTTAGGTCTGGGATTTTCACTCATCAGACTCATACTTTCGCATTCTTCACATACTTGTTGAACGGATCCTGGGCTATTTCTGGATTGGATCACGTAGTAATGTGGTACCACACTGAAACAGTCGATTAAACCTGGTTTTGATCAATATTTTAGAGAATTATTCATGTTAGGTCTAGGTTAGGTCTGGGATTTGCTCACATCAGGCTCATTCTTTCGCATATTTCTCATACTTGTCGGCTAGATCCTGGGCTTTTTCTGGATTGCATCACGTAGTAATGAAGTACAACACTGAAACAGTCAATTATACCTGGTTTCGATCAATATTTTAGAGAATAATTCATGTTAGGTCTAGGTTAGGTCTGGCATTTGCTCTCATCAGGCTCATTCTTTCGCATATTTCTCATACTTGATGGATAGATCCTGGGCTTTCTCTGGATTGCATCACGTAGTAATGAAGTACAACACTGAAACAGTCAATTAAACCTGGTTTCCATCAATATTTTAGAGGACAACACATGTTAGGTCTAGGTTAGGCCTGGGATTTGCTCTCATCAGTGTCATACTTTCGCAGTTTTAACATACATGTTGACCTGATCGAGTGTTTTTTCTGCTTTGGATCACGTAGTAAAGTGGTACCACACTGAAACAGTCCATTAAACCTGGTTGCGATCAATATTTTAGAGGATAACGCATGTTAGGTCTGGGTTAGGTCTAGGATTTGCCCTCATCAGGCTCATACTTTCGCATATTTCTCATACTTCATGGCTAGATCCTGGGCTATTTCTGGATTGGATCACGTAGTAATGTGGTACCACACTGAAACAGTCAATTAAACCTGGTTTTGATAAATATTTTAGAGAATAATTCATGTTAGGTCTAGGTTAGGTCTGGCATTTGCTCTCATCAGGCTCATTCTTTCGCATATTTCTCATACTTGACGGCTAGATCCTGGGCTTTTTCTGGATTGCATCACGTAGTAATGTAGTACCACACTGAAACAGTCAATGAAACCTGGTTTCCATCACTACTTTAGAGGACAACGCAAGTTAGGTCTAGGTAAGGCCTGAGATTTTCACTGATCATACTCATACTTTCGCATTCTTCACATAATTGTTGAACGGATGCTGGGTTTTTTCTGGTTTGGATCACGTAATAATGAGGTACCACACTGAAACGGTCAATTAAACCTGGTTTCGATCAATATTTTAGAGGATAACGCAAGTTAGGTCTGGGATAGGTCTGGGATTTGCCCTCATCAGGCTCATACTTTCGCGTTTTTCACATACTTGTTGAACAGATCGTGGGTTTTTCCTGGTTTGGGTCACGTAGTAATGTGGTACCACACTGAAACAGTCGTTTAAACCTGGTTTCGATCAATATTTTAGAGGATAACGCAAGTTAGGTCTGGGATAGGTCTGGGATTTGACCACATCAGACTCATACTTTCGCACACTTCACATACTCCTTGAACAGATCCTGGGTTATTTTCTGGTTTGGATCACGTAGTAATGTGGGACCACACTGAAACAGTCAATTAAACCTGGTTTCGATCAATATTTTAGAGAATAATTCATGTTAGGTCTAGGTTAGGTCTGGGATTTGCTCTCATCAGGCTCATTCTTTCGCATATTTCTCATACTTGATGGCTAGATCCTGGGCTTTTTCTGGATTGCATCACGTAGTAATGAAGTACAACACTGAAACAGTCAATTAAACCTGGTTTCCATCAATATCTTAGAGGACAACGCAAGTTAGGTCTGGGATATGTCTGGGATTTGCCCTCATCAGACTCATACTTTCGCATTCTTCACATACTTGTTGAACGGATCCTGGGTTTTTTCTGGTTTGGATCACGTAGTAATGTGGTACCACACTGAAACAGTCGATTAAACCTGGTTTCGATCAAAAGTTTAGAGGATAACGCAAGTTAGGTCTGGGATAGGTCTGGGATTTGACCTCATCAGACTCATACTTTCGCACACTTCACGTACTCCTTGAACAGATCCTGGGTTATTTTCTGGTTTGGATCACATATTAATGTGGTACCACACTGAAACAGTCGATTAAACCAGGTTTCGATCAATATTTTAGCGGATAACGCATGTTTGGTCTAGGTTAGGCCTGGGATTTTCACTCATCAGACTCATACTTTCGCATTCTTCACATACTTGTTGAACGGATCCTGGGTTTTTTCTGGTTTGGATCACGTAGTAATGTGGGACCACACTGAAACAGTCAATTAAACCTGGTTTCGATCAATATTTTAGAGAATAATTCATGTTAGGTCTAGGTTAGGTCTGGGATTTGCTCTCATCAGGCTCTTTCTTTCGCATATTTCTCATACATGTTGAACAGATCCTGGGCTGTTTCTGGATTGTGTCACGTAGTAATGTGGTACCACGCTGAAACAGTCAATTAAACCTGGTTTCGATCAATATTTTAGAGGATAACGCAAGTTAGGTCTGGAATAGGTCTAGGATTTGCCCTCATCAGGCTCTCACTTTCGCATATTTCTCATACTTCATCGCTAGATCCTGGGCTATTTCTGGATTGGATCACGTAGTAAAGTGGTACCACACTGAAACATTCAATGAAACCTGGTCTGGATAAATATTTTAGAGGATAACGCATCTTAGGTCTGGGTTAGGTCTAAGATTTGCCCTCATCAGGCTCACAGTTTCGCGTTTTTCACATTCTTGTTGAACAGATCCTGGGTTTTGACTGGTTTGGATCACGAAGTAGTGTGGTACCACGCTGAAACAGTCAATTAAACCTGGTTACGATCAATATTTTAGAGGATAACGCATGTTAGGTGTGGGTTAGGTCTAGGATTTGCCCTCATCAGGCTCATACTTTCGCATATTTCTCATACTTCATGGCTAGATCCTGGGCTATTTCTGGATTGGATCACGTAGTAATGAGGTACCACACTGAAACAGTCAATTAAACCTGGTTTTGATAAATATTTTAGAGAATAATTCATGGTAGGTCTAGGTTAGGTCTGGGATTTGCTCTCATCAGGCTCATTCTTTCGCATATTTCTCATACTTGATGGCTAGATCCTGGGCTTTTTCTGGATTGCATTACGTAGTAATGAAGTACAACACTGAAACAGTCAATTAAACCTGGTTTCCATCAATATTTTAGAGGACAACGCATGTTTGGTCTTGGTTAGGCCTGGGATTTGCCCTCATCAGGGGCATTCTTTCGCAGTTTTAACATACATGTTGACCTGATCGAGGGTTTTTTCTGCTTTGCATCACGTAGTAAAGTGGTACCACACTGAAACAGTCCATTAAACCTGGTTTGGATCAATATTTTAGAGGATAACGCATGTTAGGTCTAGGTTAGCCCTGGGATTATCACTCATCAGACTCATACTTTCGCATTCTTCACATACTTGTTGAACAGATCCTGGGTTTTTTCTGGTTTGGATCACGTAGTAGTGTGGTACCACACTGAAACAGTCCATTAAACCTGGTTTGGATCAATATTTTAGGGGATAACGCATGTTAGGTCTAGGTTAGGTCTGGGATTTTCACTCATCAGACTCATACTTTCGCATTCTTCACATACTTGTTGAACGGATCCTGGGTTTTTTCTGGTTTGGATCACGTAGTAATGTGGTACCACACTGAAACAGTCGACTAAACCAGGTTTCGATCAATATTTTTGAAGATAACGCATGTTAGGTCTAGGTTAGGCCTGGGATTTTCACGCATCAGACTCATACTTTCGCATTCTTCACATACTTGTTGAACGGATCCTGGGTTTTTTCTGGTTTGGATCACGTAGTAATGTGGTACCACACTGAAACAGTCGATTAAACCTGGTTTCGATCAAAATTTTAGGGGATAACGCAAGTTAGGTCTGGGATAGGTCTGGGATTTGACCTCATCAGACTCATACTTTCGCAAACTTCACATACTCCTTGAACAGATCCTGGGTTATTTTCTGGTTTGGATCACATAGTAATGTGGAACCACACTGAAACAGTCGATTAAACCAGGTTTCGATCAATATTTTAGAGGATAACGCATGTTAGGTCTAGGTTAGGCCTGGGATTTTCACTCATCAGACTCATACTTTCGCATTCTTCACATACTTGTTGAACGGATCCTGGGCTGTTTCTGGATTGTATCACGTAGTAGTGTGGTACCACGCTGAAACGGTCAATTAAACCTGGTTTCGATCAATATTTTAGAGAATAATTCATGTTAGGTCTAGGTTAGGTCTGGGATTTGCTCTCATCAGGCTCATTCTTTCGCATATTTCTCATACTTGATGGCTAGATCCTGGGCTTTTTCTGGATTGCATCACGTAGTAATGAAGTACAACACTGAAACAGTCAATTAAACCTGGTTTCCATCAATATCTTAGAGGACAACGCAAGTTAGGTCTGGGATGTGTCTGGGATTTGCCCTCATCAGGCTCATACTTTCGCGTTTTTCACATACTTGTTGAACAGATCCTGGGTTTTTTCTGGTTTGGATCACGTAGTAGTGTGGTACCACACTGAAACAGTCCATTAAACCTGGTTTGGATCAATATTTTAGGGGATAACGCATGTTAGGTCTAGGTTAGGTCTGGGATTTTCACTCATCAGACTCATACTTGCGCATTCTTCACATACTTGTTGAACGGATCCTGGGTTTTTTCTGGTTTGGATCACGTAGTAATGTGGTACCACACTGAAACAGTCGATTAAACCTGGTTTCGATCAAAATTTTAGAGGATGACGCAAGTTAGGTCTGGGATAGGTCTGGGATTTGACCTCATCAGACTCATACTTTCGCACACTTCACATACTCCTTGAACAGATCCTGGGTTATTTTCTGGTTTGGATCACATGATAATGAAGTACAACACTGAAGCAGTCAATTAAACCTGGTTTCCATCAATATCTTAGAGGGCAACGCAAGTTAGGTCTGGGATATGTCTGGGATTTGCCCTCATCAGGCTCACACTTTCGCGTTTTTCACATACTTGTTGAACAGATCCTGGGTTTTTTCTGGTTTGGATCACGTAGTAATGTGGTACCACGCTGAAACAGGCAATTAAACCTGGTTTCGATCAATATTTTAGAGGATAACGCAAGTTAGGTCTGGGATAGGTCTAGGATTTGCCCTCATCAGGCTTTTACTTTCGCATATTTCTCATACTTCATGGCTAGATCCTGGGCTATTTCTGGATTGGATCACGTAGTAAAGTGGTACCACACTGAAACAGTCAATTAAACCTGGTTTCGATCAATATTTTAGAGGATAACGCATGTTAGGTGTGGGTTAGGTCTAGGATTTGCCCTCATCAGGCTCATACTTTCGCATATTTCTCATACTTCATGGCTAGATCCTGGGCTATTTCTGGATTGGATCACGTAGTAATGAGGTACCACACTGAAACAGTCAATTAAACCTGGTTTTGATAAATATTTTAGAGAATAATTCATGGTAGGTCTAGGTTAGGTCTGGGATTTGCTCTCATCAGGCTCATTCTTTCGCATATTTCTCATACTTGATGGCTAGATCCTGGGCTTTTTCTGGATTGCATTACGTAGTAATGAAGTACAACACTGAAACAGTCAATTAAACCTGGTTTCCATCAATATTTTAGAGGACAACGCATGTTTGGTCTTGGTTAGGCCTGGGATTTGCCCTCATCAGGGGCATTCTTTCGCAGTTTTAACATACATGTTGACCTGATCGAGGGTTTTTTCTGCTTTGCATCACGTAGTAAAGTGGTACCACACTGAAGCAGTCCATTAAACCTGGTTTGGATCAATATTTTAGAGGATAACGCATGTTAGGTCTAGGTTAGCCCTGGGATTATCACTCATCAGACTCATACTTTCGCATTCTTCACATACTTGTTGAACGGATCCTGGGTTTTTTCTGGTTTGGTTCACGTAGTAATGTGGTAGCACACTGAAAGATTCAATCAAACCTGATCTTGATAAATATTTGAGAGGATAACGCATGTTAGGTTTGGGTTAAGTCTAGGATTTGCCCTCATCAGGCTCATACTTTCGCATATTTCTCATACTTGATGGCTAGATCCTGGGCTGTTTCTGGATTGTATCACGTACTAATGTGGTAACACGCTGAAACAGTCAATTAAACCTGGTTTCGATCAATATTTTAGAGGATAACGCAAGTTAGGTCTGGCGTAGGTCTGGGATTCGCCCTCATCAGACTCATACTTTCGCATTCTTCACATACTTGTTGAACGGATCCTGGGTTTTTTCTGGTTTGGTTCACGTAGTAATGTGGTTCCACACTGAAACATTCAATTAAACCTGATCTTGATAAATATTTGAGAGGATAACGCATGTTAGGTTTGGGTTAAGTCTAGGATTTGCCCTCATCAGGCTTATACTTTCGCATATTTCTCATACTTCATGGCTAGATCCTGGGCTATTTCTGGATTGGATCACGTAGTAATGTGGTACCACACTGAAACAGTCCATAAAACCTGGTTTCCATCAATATTTTAGAGGATAACGCATGTTAGGTCTGGGTTAGGTCTAGGATTTGCCCTCATCAGGCTCATACTTTCGCATATTTCTCATACTTGATGGATAGATCCTGGGCTTTCTCTGGATTGCATCACGTAGTAATGAAGTACAACACTGAAACAGTCAATTAAACCTGGTTTCCATCAATATTTTAGAGGATAACGCATGTTAGGTCTGAGTTAGGTCTAGGATTTGCCCTCATCAGGCACATACTTTCGCATATTTCACATACTTCATGGCTAGATCCTGGGCTATTTCTGGATTGGATCACGTAGTAATGTGGTATCACACTGAAACAGTCAATTAAACCTGGTTTTGATAAATATTTTAGAGAATAATTCATGTTAGGTCTAGGTTAGGTCTGGGATTTGCTCTCATCAGGCTCATTCTTTCGCATATTTCTCATACTTGATGGCTAGATCCTGGGCTTTTTCTGGATTGCATCACGTAGTAATGAAGTACAACACTGAAACAGTCAATTAAACCTAGTTTCCATCAATATCTTAGAGGACAACGCAAGTTAGGTCTGGGATATGTCTGGGATTTGCCCTCATCAGGCTCATACTTTCGCGTTTTTCACATACTTGTTGAACAGATCCTGGGTTTTTTCTGGTTTGGATCACGTAGTAGTGTGGTACCACACTGAAACAGTCCATTAAACCTGGTTTGGATCAATATTTTAGGGGATAACGCATGTTAGGTCTAGGTTAGGTCTGGGATTTTCACTCATCAGACTCATACTTTCGCATTCTTCACATACTTGTTCAACGGATCCTGGGTTTTTTCTGGTTTGGATCACGTAGTAATGTGGTACCACACTGAAACAGTCGACTAAACCAGGATTCGATCAATATTTTTGAAGATAACGCATGTTAGGTCTAGGTTAGGCCTGGGATTTTCACTCATCAGACTCATACTTTCGCATTCTTCACATACTTGTTGAACGGATCCTGGGTTTTTTCTGGTTTGGATCACGTAGTAATGTGGTACCACACTGAAACAGTCGATTAAACCTGGTTTCGATCAAAATTTTAGGGGATAACGCAAGTTAGGTCTGGGATAGGTCTGGGATTTGACCTCATCAGACTCATACTTTCGCAAACTTCACATACTCCTTGAACAGATCCTGGGTTATTTTCTGGTTTGGATCACATAGTAATGTGGAACCACACTGAAACAATCGATTAAACCAGGTTTCGATCAATATTTTAGAGGATAACGCATGTTAGGTCTAGGTTAGGCCTGGGATTTTCACTCATCAGACTCATACTTTCGCATTCTTCACATACTTGTTGAACGGATCCTGGGCTGTTTCTGGATTGTATCACGTAGTAGTGTGGTACCACGCTGAAACGGTCAATTAAACCTGGTTTCGATCAATATTTTAGAGAATAATTCATGTTAGGTCTAGGTTAGGTCTGGGATTTGCTCTCATCAGGCTCATTCTTTCGCATATTTCTCATACTTGATGGCTAGATCCTGGGTTTTTGCTGGATTGCATCACGTAGTAATGAAGTACAACACTGAAACAGTCAATTAAACCTGGTTTCCATCAATATCTTAGAGGACAACGCAAGTTAGGTCTGGGATATGTCTGGGATTTGCCCTCATCAGGCTCATACTTTCGCGTTTTTCACATACTTGTTGGACAGATCCTGGGTTTTTTCTGGTTTGGATCACGTAGTAGTGTGGTACCACACTGAAACAGTCCATTAAACCTGGTTTGGATCAATATTTTAGGGGATAACGCATGTTAGGTCTAGGTTAGGTCTGGGATTTTCACTCATCAGACTCATACTTGCGCATTCTTCACATACTTGTTGAACGGATCCTGGGTTTTTTCTGGTTTGGATCACGTAGTAATGTGGTACCACACTGAAACAGTCGATTAAACCTGGTTTCGATCAAAATTTTAGAGGATGACGCAAGTTAGGTCTGGGATAGGTCTGAGATTTGACCTCATCAGACTCATACTTTCGCACACTTCACATACTCCTTGAACAGATCCTGGGTTATTTTCTGGTTTGGATCTCATGATAATGAAGTACAACACTGAAGCAGTCAATTAGACCTGGTTTCCATCAATATCTTAGAGGGCAACGCAAGTTAGGTCTGGGATATGTCTGGGATTTGCCCTCATCAGGCTCATACTTTCGCGTTTTTCACATACTTGTTGAACAGATCCTGGGTTTTTTCTGGTTTGGATCACGTAGTAATGTGGTACCACGCTGAAACAGGCAATTAAACCTGGTTTCGATCAATATTTTAGAGGATAACGCAAGTTAGGTCTGGGATAGGTCTAGGATTTGCCCTCATCAGGCTCTTACTTTCGCATATTTCTCATACTTCATGGCTAGATCCTGGGCTATTTCTGGATTGGATCACGTAGTAAAGTGGTACCACACTGAAAAATTCAATGAAACCTGGTCTGGATAAATATTTTAGAGGATAACGCATCTTAGGTCTGGGTTAGGTCTAAGATTTGCCCTCATCAGGCTCACAGTTTCGCGTTTTTCACATACTTGTTGAACAGATCCTGGGTTTTTTCTGGTTTGGATCACGTAGTAATATGGTACCACACTGAAACAGTCGCTTAAACCTGGTTTCGATCAATATTTTAGAGGATAACGCAAGTTAAGTCTGGGATTGGTCTGGGATTTGACCTCATCAGACTCATACTTTCGCACACTTCACATACTCGTTGAACAGATCCTGGGTTATTTTCTGGTTTGGATCACATAGTAATGTGGAACCACACTGAAACATTCGATTAAACCAGGTTTCGATCAATATTTTAGAGGATAACGCATGTTAGGTCTAGGTTAGGCCTGGGATTTTCACTCATCAGACTCATACTTTCGCATTCTTCACATACTTGTTGAACGGATCCTGGGTTGTTTCTGGATTGTATCACGTAGTAGTGTGGTACCACGCTGAAACGGTCAATTAAACCTGGTTTCGATCAATATTTTAGAGGATAACGCAAGTTAGGTCTGGGATAGGTCTAGGATTTGCCCTCATCAGGCTCTTACTTTCGCATATTTCTCATACTTCATGGCTAGATCCTGGGCTATTTCTGGATTGGATCACGTAGTAAAGTGGTACCACACTGAAACATTCAATGAAACCTGGTCTGGATAAATATTTTAGAGGATAACGCATCTTAGGTCTGGGTTAGGTGTAAGATTTGCCCTCATCAGGCTCACAGTTTCGCGTTTTTCACAATCTTGATGAACAGATCCTGGGTTTTGTCTGGTTTGGATCACGAAGTAGTGTGGTACCACACTGAAACAGTCCATTAAACCTGGTTTCGCTCAATATTTTAGAGGATAACGCATGTTAGGTCTAGGTTAGGTCTGGGATTTTCACTCATCAGACCCATACTTTCGCATTCTTCACATACTTGTTGAACGGATCCTGGGTTTTTTCTGGTTTGGATCACGTAGTAATGTGGGACCACACTGGAACAGTCAATTAAACCTGGTTTCGATCAATATTTTAGAGAATAATTCATGTTAGGTCTAGGTTAGGTCTGGGATTTGCTCTCATCAGGCTCTTTCTTTCGCATATTTCTCATACATGTTGAACAGACCCTGGGCTGTTTCTGGATTGTATCACGTAGTAATGTGGTACCACGCTGAAACAGGCAATTAAACCTGGTTTCGATCAATATTTTAGAGGATAACGCAAGTTAGGTCTGGGATAGGTCTAGGATTTGCCCTCATCAGGCTCTTACTTTCGCATAGTTCTCATACTTCATGGCTAGATCCTGGGCTATTTCTGGATTGGATCACGTAGTATAGTGGTACCACACTGAAACATTCAATGAAACCTGGTCTGGATAAATATTTTAGAGGATAACGCATCTTAGGTCTGGGTTAGGTCTAAGACTTGCCCTCATCAGGCTCACAGTTTCGCGTTTTTCACTTTCTTGTTGAACAGATCCTGTGTTTTGTCTGGTTTGGATCACGAAGTAGTGTGGTACCACACTGAAGCAGTCCATTAAACCTGGTTTCGCTCAATATTTTAGAGGATAACGCATGTTAGGCCTAGGTTAGGTCTGGGATTTGCTCCCATCAGGCTCATTCTTTCGCATATTTCTCATACTTGATGGCTAGATCCTGGGCTTTTTCTGGATTGCATCACGTAGTAGTGTAGTACCACACTGAAGCAGTCAATGAAACCTGGTTTCCATCACTATTTTAGAGGACAACGCAAGTTAGGTCTAGGTAAGGCCTGAGATTTTCACTGATCAGACTCATACTTTCGCATTCTTCACATACTTGTTGAACGGATCCTGGGTTTTTTCTGGTTTGGATCACGTAGTAATGTGGTACCACACTGAAACAGTCGATTAAACCTGGTTTCGATCAATATTTTAGAGAATAATTCATGTTAGGTCTAGGATAGGTCTGGGATTCGCTCTCATCAGGCTGATTCTTTCGCATATTTCTCATACTTGATGGCTAGATCCTGGGCTTTTTCTGGATTGCATCACGTAGTAATGAAGTACAACACTGAAACAGTCAATTAAACCTGGTTCCCATCAATATCTTAGAGGACAACGCAAGTTAGGTCTGGGATATGTCTCGTATTTGCCCTCATCAGGCTCTTACTTTCGCATAGTTCTCATACTTCATGGCTAGATCCTGGGCTATTTCTGGATTGGATCACCTAGTAAAGTGGTACCACACTGAAACATTCAATGAAACCTGGTCTGGATAAATATTTTAGAGGATAACGCATCTTAGGTCTGGGTTAGGTCTAAGATTTGCCCTCATCAGGCTCACAGTTTCGCGTTTTTCACATTCTTGTTGAACAGATCCTGGGTTTTTTCTGGTTTGGATCACGTAGTAATGTGGTACCACACTGAAACAGTCGATTAAACCTGGTTTCGATCAATATTTTAGAGGATAACGCAAGTTAAGTCTGGGATTGGTCTGGGATTTGACCCCATCAGACTCATACTTTCGCACACTTCACATACTCGTTGAACAGATCCTGGGTTATTTTCTGGTTTGGATCACATAGTAGTGCGGTACCACACTGAAACAGTCAATTAAACCTGGTTCCGATTATTATTTTTGAGAATAATTCATGTTAGGTCTAGGTTAGGTCTGGGATTTGCTCTCATCAGTCTCATTCTTTCGCATATTTCTCATACTTGATGGCTAGATCCTGGGCTTTTTCTGGATTGCATCACGTAGTAATGAAGTACAACACTGAAACAGTCAATTAAACCTGGTTTCCATCAATATCTTAGAGGACAACGCAAGTTAGGTTTTGGATATGTCTGGGATTTGCCCTCATCAGGCTCATGCTTTCGCGTTTTTCACATACTTGTTGAACAGATCCTGGGTTTTTTCTGGTTTGGATCACGTAGTAGTGTGGTACCACACTGAAACAGTCCATTAAACCTGGTTTGGATCAATATTTTAGGGGATAACGCATGTTAGGTCTAGGTTAGGCCCGGGATTTTCACTCATCAGACTCATACTTTCGCATTCTTCACATACTTGTTGAACGGATCCTGGGTTTTTTCTGGTTTGGATCACGTAGTAATGTGGTACCACACTGAAACAGTCGATTAAACCTGGTTTCGATCAATATTTTAGAGGATAACGCAAGTTAGGTCTGGGATAGGTCTGGGATTTGACCTCATCAGACTCATACTTTCGCACACTTCACATACTCCTTGAACAGATCCTGGGTTATTTTCTGGTTTGGATCACATAGTAATGTGGTACCACACTGAAACAGTCGATTAAACCAGGTTTCGATCAATATTTTTGAGGATAACGCATGTTAGGTCTAGGTTAGGCCTGGGATTTTCACTCATCAGACTCATACTTTCGCATTCTTCACATACTTGTTGAACAGATCCTGGGTTTTTTCTGGTTTGGATCACGTAGTAGTGTGGTACCACACTGAAACAGTCAATTAAACCTGGTTTGGATCAATATTTTAGAGGATAACGCATGTTAGGTCTAGGTTTGGTCTGGGATTTTCTCTCATCAGACTCATACTTTCGCATTCTTCACTGACTTGTTGAACGGATCCTGGGTTTTTTCTGGTTCGGATCACGTAGTAATGTGGTACCACACTGAAACAGTCGATTAAACCTGGTTTCGATGAATATTTTAGAGGATAACGCAAGTTAGGTCAGGGATAGGTCTGGGATTTGAACTCACCAGACTCATACTTTCGCACACTTCACATACTCCTTGAACAGATCCTGGGATATTTTCTGGTTTGGATCACATAGTAATGTGGTACCACACTGAAACCGTCGATTAAACCAGGTTTCGATCAATATTTTAGAGGATAACGCATGTTAGGTCTAGGTTAGGCCTGGGATTTTCACTCATCAGACCCATACTTTCGCATTCTTCACATACTTGTTGAACGGATCCTGGGTTTTTTCTGGTTTGGATCACGTAGTAATGTGGGACCACACTGGAACAGTCAATTAAACCTGGTTTCGATCAATATTTTAGAGAATAATTCATGTTAGGTCTAGGTTAGGTCTGGGATTTGCTCTCATCAGGCTCTTTCTTTCGCATATTTCTCATACATGTTGAACAGACCCTGGGCTGTTTCTGGATTGTATCACGTAGTAATGTGGTACCACGCTGAAACAGGCAATTAAACCTGGTTTCGATCAATATTTTAGAGGATAACGCAAGTTAGGTCTGGGATAGGTCTAGGATTTGCCCTCATCAGGCTCTTACTTTCGCATAGTTCTCATACTTCATGGCTAGATCCTGGGCTATTTCTGGATTGGATCACGTAGTATAGTGGTACCACACTGAAACATTCAATGAAACCTGGTCTGGATAAATATTTTAGAGGATAACGCATCTTAGGTCTGGGTTAGGTCTAAGACTTGCCCTCATCAGGCTCACAGTTTCGCGTTTTTCACTTTCTTGTTGAACAGATCCTGTGTTTTGTCTGGTTTGGATCACGAAGTAGTGTGGTACCACACTGAAGCAGTCCATTAAACCTGGTTTCGCTCAATATTTTAGAGGATAACGCATGTTAGGCCTAGGTTAGGTCTGGGATTTGCTCTCATCAGGCTCATTCTTTCGCATATTTCTCATACTTGATGGCTAGATCCTGGGCTTTTTCTGGATTGCATCACGTAGTAGTGTAGTACCACACTGAAGCAGTCAATGAAACCTGGTTTCCATCACTATTTTAGAGGACAACGCAAGTTAGGTCTAGGTAAGGCCTGAGATTTTCACTGATCAGACTCATACTTTCGCATTCTTCACATACTTGTTGAACGGATCCTGGGTTTTTTCTGGTTTGGATCACGTAGTAATGTGGTACCACACTGAAACAGTCGATTAAACCTGGTTTCGATCAATATTTTAGAGAATAATTCATGTTAGGTCTAGGATAGGTCTGGGATTCGCTCTCATCAGGCTGATTCTTTCGCATATTTCTCATACTTGATGGCTAGATCCTGGGCTTTTTCTGGATTGCATCACGTAGTAATGAAGTACAACACTGAAACAGTCAATTAAACCTGGTTCCCATCAATATCTTAGAGGACAACGCAAGTTAGGTCTGGGATATGTCTCGTATTTGCCCTCATCAGGCTCTTACTTTCGCATAGTTCTCATACTTCATGGCTAGATCCTGGGCTATTTCTGGATTGGATCACCTAGTAAAGTGGTACCACACTGAAACATTCAATGAAACCTGGTCTGGATAAATATTTTAGAGGATAACGCATCTTAGGTCTGGGTTAGGTCTAAGATTTGCCCTCATCAGGCTCACAGTTTCGCGTTTTTCACATTCTTGTTGAACAGATCCTGGGTTTTTTCTGGTTTGGATCACGTAGTAATGTGGTACCACACTGAAACAGTCGATTAAACCTGGTTTCGATCAATATTTTAGAGGATAACGCAAGTTAAGTCTGGGATTGGTCTGGGATTTGACCCCATCAGACTCATACTTTCGCACACTTCACATACTCGTTGAACAGATCCTGGGTTATTTTCTGGTTTGGATCACATAGTAGTGCGGTACCACACTGAAACAGTCAATTAAACCTGGTTCCGATTATTATTTTTGAGAATAATTCATGTTAGGTCTAGGTTAGGTCTGGGATTTGCTCTCATCAGTCTCATTCTTTCGCATATTTCTCATACTTGATGGCTAGATCCTGGGCTTTTTCTGGATTGCATCACGTAGTAATGAAGTACAACACTGAAACAGTCAATTAAACCTGGTTTCCATCAATATCTTAGAGGACAACGCAAGTTAGGTTTTGGATATGTCTGGGATTTGCCCTCATCAGGCTCATGCTTTCGCGTTTTTCACATACTTGTTGAACAGATCCTGGGTTTTTTCTGGTTTGGATCACGTAGTAGTGTGGTACCACACTGAAACAGTCCATTAAACCTGGTTTGGATCAATATTTTAGGGGATAACGCATGTTAGGTCTAGGTTAGGCCCGGGATTTTCACTCATCAGACTCATACTTTCGCATTCTTCACATACTTGTTGAACGGATCCTGGGTTTTTTCTGGTTTGGATCACGTAGTAATGTGGTACCACACTGAAACAGTCGATTAAACCTGGTTTCGATCAATATTTTAGAGGATAACGCAAGTTCGGTCTGGGATAGGTCTGGGATTTGACCTCATCAGACTCATACTTTCGCACACTTCACATACTCCTTGAACAGATCCTGGGTTATTTTCTGGTTTGGATCACATAGTAATGTGGTACCACACTGAAACAGTCGATTAAACCAGGTTTCGATCAATATTTTTGAGGATAACGCATGTTAGGTCTAGGTTAGGCCTGGGATTTTCACTCATCAGACTCATACTTTCGCATTCTTCACATACTTGTTGAACAGATCCTGGGTTTTTTCTGGTTTGGATCACGTAGTAGTGTGGTACCACACTGAAACAGTCAATTAAACCTGGTTTGGATCAATATTTTAGAGGATAACGCATGTTAGGTCTAGGTTTGGTCTGGGATTTTCACTCATCAGACTCATACTTTCGCATTCTTCACTGACTTGTTGAACGGATCCTGGGTTTTTTCTGGTTCGGATCACGTAGTAATGTGGTACCACACTGAAACAGTCGATTAAACCTGGTTTCGATGAATATTTTAGAGGATAACGCAAGTTAGGTCAGGGATAGGTCTGGGATTTGAACTCACCAGACTCATACTTTCGCACACTTCACATACTCCTTGAACAGATCCTGGGATATTTTCTGGTTTGGATCACATAGTAATGTGGTACCACACTGAAACCGTCGATTAAACCAGGTTTCGATCAATATTTTAGAGGATAACGCATGTTAGGTCTAGGTTAGGCCTGGGATTTTCACTCATCAGGCTCATACTTTCGCATTCTTCACATACTTGTTGAACGGATCCTGGGTTTTTTCTGGTTTGGATCACGAGGTAATGTGGGACCACACTGAAACAGTCAATTAAACCTGGTTTCGATCAATATTTTAGAGAATAATTCATGTTAGGTCTAGGTTAGGTCTGGGATTCGCTCTCATCAGGCACATTCTTTCGCAGATTTCTCATACTTCATGGCTAGATCCTGGACTGTTTCTGGATTCTATCACGTAGTAATGTGGTACCACGCTGAAACAGTCGATTAAACCTGGTTTCGACCAATATTTTAGAGGATAACGCAAGTTAAGTCTGGGATAGGTCTGGGATTTGACCTCATCAGACTCATACTTTCGCGTTTTTCACATACTTGTTGAACAGATCCTGGGTTTTTTCTGGTTTGGATCACGTAGTAGTGTGGTACCACACTGAAACAGTCTATTAAACCTGGTTGCGATCAATATCTTAGAGGATAACACGTGCTAGGTCTGGATTAGGTCTAGGAATTGCCCTCATCAGGCTCATTCTTTCGCATATTTCTCAAACTTGATGGCTAGATCCTGGGCTTTTTCTGGATTGTATCACGTAGTAATGTGGTACCACACCGAAACAGTCAATTAAACCTGGTTTCGATCAATATTTTAGAGGTTAACGCAAGTTAGGTCTGGGATACGTCTGGTATTTGCCCTCATCAGGCTCAGACTTTCGCGTTTTTCACATACTTGTTGAACAGATCCTTGGTTTTTTCTGGTTTGGGTCACGTAGTAGTGTGATGCCACACTGAAACAGTCGATTAAACCTGGTCTTGATAAATATTTTAGAGGATAACGCATGTTAGGTCTGGGTTAGGTCTGGGATTTTCACTCATCAGACTCATATTTTCGCATTCTTCACATACTTGTTGAACGGATCCTGGGTTTTTTCTGGTTTGGATCACGTAGTTATGTGGGACCACACTGAAACAATCAATTAAACCTGGTCTTGATAAATATTTTAGAGGATAACGCATGTTAGGTCTGGGTTAGGTCTAGGATTTGCCCTCATCAGGTTCATACTTTCGCATATTTCTCATACTTCATGGCTAGATCCTGGGCTGTTTCTGGATTGTATCACGTAGTAATGTGGTACCACGCTGAAACAGTCAATTAAACCTGGTTTCGATCAATACTTTAGAGGAGAACGCATGTTAGGTCTAGGATAGGTCTGGGATTTGCTGTCATCAGGCTCATTCGTTCGCATATTTCTCATGCTTGATGGCTAGATCCTGGGCTTTGTCTAGATTGCATCACGTAGTAATGTAGTACCACACTGAAACAGTCAATGAAACCAGGTTTCCATCAATATTTTAGAGGACAACGCAAGTTAGGTCTAGGTAAGGCCTGAGATTTTCACTGATCAGACTCATACTTTCGTATTCTTCACATACTTGTTGAACGGATCCTGGGTTTTTTATGGTTTGGATCACGTAGTAATGTGTTACCACGCTGAAAAAGTCGATTAAACCTGGTTTCGACAAAATATTTTAGAGGATAACGGAAGTTAAGTCTGGGATAGGTCTGGGATTTGACCTCATCAGACTCATACTTTCGCGTTTTTGACATACTTGTTGAACAGATCCTGGGTTTTTTCTGGTTTGGATCACGTAGTAGTGTGGTACCACACTAAAACAGTCCATTAAACCTGGTTGCGAAAAATATCTTAGAGGATAACGCATGTTAGGTCTGGATTAGGTCTAGGATTTGCCCCCATCATGCTCATTCTTTCGCATATTTCTCATACTTCATGGCTAGATCCTGGGCTATTTCTGGATTGGATCACGTAGTAATGTGGTACCACACTGAAACAGTCAATTAAACCTGGTTTCGATCAATATTTTAGAGGTTAAGGCAAGTTAGGTCTGGGATAGGTCTGGGATTTGCCCTCATCAGGCTCAGACTTTCGCGATTTTCACATACTTGCTGAAGAGATCCTTGGTTTTTTCTGGTTTGGGTCACGTAGTAGTGTGATGCCACACTGAAACAGTCGATTAAACCTGGTTTCGATCAATATTTTTGAGGATAACGCATGTTAGGTCTGGGTTAGGCCGGGGATTTTCACTCATCAGACTCATACTTTCGCATTCTTCACATACTTGTTGAACGGATCCTGGGTTTTTACTGGTTTGGATCACGTAGTAATGTGGTACCACACTGAAACATTCAATTAAACCTGGTCTTGATAAATATTTTAGAGGATAACACATGTTAGGTCTGGGTTAGGACTGGGATTTTCACTCATCAGACTCATACTTTCGCATTCTTCACATACTTGTTGAACAGATCCTGGGTTTTTTCTGGTTTGGATCACGTAGTAATGTGGTACCACACTGAAACAGTCGATTAAACCTGGTTTCGATCAATATTTTAGAGGATAACGCAAGTTAAGTCTGGGATTGGTCTGGGATTTGACCCCATCAGACTCATACTTTCGCACACTTCACATACTCGTTGAACAGATCCTGGGTTATTTTCTGGTTTGGATCACATAGTAGTGCGGTACCACACTGAAACAGTCAATTAAACCTGGTTCCGATCATTATTTTTGAGAATAATTCATGTTAGGTCTAGGTTAGGTCTGGGATTTGCTCTCATCAGGCTCATTCTTTCGCATATTTCTCATACTTGATGGCTAGATCCTGGGCTTTTTCTGGATTGCATCACGTAGTAATGAAGTACAACACTGAAACAGTCAATTAAACCTGGTTTCCATCAATATCTTAGAGGACAACGCAAGTTAGGTTTTGGATATGTCTGGGATTTGCCCTCATCAGGCTCATGCTTTCGCGTTTTTCACATACTTGTTGAACAGATCCTGGGTTTTTTCTGGTTTGGATCACGTAGTAGTGTGGTACCACACTGAAACAGTCCATTAAACCTGGTTTGGAACAATATTTTAGGGGATAACGCATGTTAGGTCTAGGTTAGGCCCGGGATTTTCACTCATCAGACTCATACTTTCGCATTCTTCACATACTTGTTGAACGGATCCTGGGTTTTTTCTGGTTTGGATCACGTAGTAATGTGGGACCACACTGAAACAGTCAATTAAACCTGGTTTCGATCAATATTTTAGAGAATAATTCATGTTAGGTCTAGGTTAGGTCTGGGATTTGCTCCCGTCAGGCTCATTCTTTCGCATATTTCTCATACTTGATGGCTAGATCCTGGGTTATTTTCTGGTTTGGATCACATAGTAATGTGGTACCACACTGAAACAGTCGATTAAACCAGGTTACGATCAATATTTTAGAGTATAACTCATGTTAGGTCTAGGTTAGGCCTGGGATTTTCACTGATCAGACTCATTCTTTCGCATATTTCTCATACTTGATGGCTAGATCCTGGTCTTTTTCTGGATTGCATCACGTAGTAATGAAGTACAACACTGAAACAGTCAATTAAACCTGGTTTCCATCAATATCTTAGAGGACAACGCAAGTTAGGTCTGGGATATGTCTGGGATTTGCCCTCATCAGGCTCATACTTTCGCGTTTTTCACATACTTGTTGAACAGATCCTGGGTTTTTTCTGGTTTGGATCACGTAGTAGTGTGGTACCACACTGAAACAGTCCATTAAACCTGGTTTGGATCAATATTTTAGGGGATAACGCATGTTAGGTATAGGTTAGGTCTGGGATTTTCACTCATCAGACCCATACTTTCGCATTCTTCACATACTTGTTGAACGGATCCTGGGTTTTTTCTGGTTTGGATCACGTAGTAATGTGGTACCACACTGAAACAGTCCATTAAACCTGGTTTCGATCAAAATTTTAGAGGATGACGCAAGTTAGGTCTGGGATAGGTCTGGGATTTGACCTCATCAGACTCATACTTTCGCACACTTCACATACTCCTTGAACAGATCCTGGGTTATTTTCTGGTTTGGATCACATGGTAATGAAGTACAACACTGAAACAGTCAATTAAACCTGGTCTTGATAAATATTTTAGAGGATAACGCATGTTAGGTCTGGGTTAGGTCTAGGATTTGCCCTCATCAGGCTCATACTTTCGCATATTTCTGATACTTCATGGCTAGATCCTGGGCTATTTCTGGATTGGATCACGTAGTAAAGTGGTACCACACTGAAACATTCAATGAAACCTGGTCTGGATAAATATTTTAGAGGGTAACGCATCTTAGGTCTGGGTTAGGTCTAAGATTTGCCCTCATCAGGCTCACAGTTTCGCGTTTTTCACATACTTGTTGAACAGATCCTGGGTTTTTTCTGGTTTGGATCACGAAGTAGTGTGGTACCACACTGAAGCAGTCCATTAAACCTGGTTTCGCTCAATATTTTAGAGGATAACGCATGTTAGGTCTAGGTTAGGTCTGGGATTTGCTCTCATCAGGCTCATTCTTTCGCATATTTCTCATACTTGATGGCTAGATCCTGGGCTTTTTCTGGATTGCATCACGTAGTAGTGTAGTACCACACTGAAACAGTCCATTAAACCTGGTTTGGATCAATATTTTAGAGGATAACGCATGTTAGGTCTAGGTTAGGCCTGGGCTTTCACTCATCAGACTCATACTTTCGCATTCTTCACATACTTGTTGAACGGATCCTGGGTTTTTTCTGGTTTGGATCACGTAGTAATGTGGTACCACACTGAAACAGTCGATTAAACCTGGTTTCGATCAATATTTTAGAGGATAACGCAAGTTAGGTCTGGGATAGGTCTGGGATTTGACCTCATCAGACTCATACTTTCGCACCCTTCACATACTCGTTGAACAGATCCTGGGTTATTTTCTGGTTTGGATCACATAGTAATGTGGTACCACACTGAAACAGTCGATTAAACCAGGTTTCGATCAATATTTTTGAGGCTAGCGCATGTTAGGTCTAGGTTAGGCCTGGGATTTTCACTCATCAGACTCATACTTTCGCATTCTTCACATACTTGTTGAACGGATCCTGGGTTTTTTCTGGTTTGGATCACGTAGTAATGTGGTACCACACCGAAACGGTCAATTGAACCTGGTTTCGATCAATATTTTAGAGGATAACGCAAGTTAGGTCTGGGATAGGTCTGGGATTTGACCTCATCAGACTCATACTTTCGCATTCTTCACATACTTGTTGAACGGATCCTGGGTTTTTTCTGGTTTGGATCACGTAGTAATGTGGGACCACACTGAAACAGTCAATTAAACCTGGTTTCGATCAATATTTTAGAGGATAACGCATGTTAGGTCTAGGTTAGGTCTGGGATTTACTCTCATCAGGCTCATTCTTTCGCATATTACTCATACTTGATGGCTAGATCCTGGGTTTTTTCTGGTTTGGATCACGTAATAATGTGGTACCACACCGAAACGGTCAATTAAACCTGATCTTGATAAATATTTTAGAGGCTAACGCATGTTAGGTCTGGGTTAGGTCTAGGATTTGCCCTCATCAGGCTCATACTTTCGCATATTTCTCATACTTCATGGCTAGATCCTGGGCTGTTTCTGGATTGTATCACGTAGTAATGTGGTACCACGCTGAAACAGTCAATTAAACTTGGTCTCGATCAATATTTTGGAGGATAACGCAAGTTAGGTCTGGGATAGGTCTAGGATTTGCCCTCATCAGGCTCTTGCTTTCTCATATTTCTCATACTTCATGGCTAGATCCTGGGCTATTTCTGGATTGGATCACGTAGTAAAGTGATACCACACTGAAACATTTAATGAAACCTGATCTGGATAAATATTTTAGAGGATAACGCATCTTAGGTCTGGGTTAGGTCTACGATTCGCCCTCATCAGGCTCACAGTTTAGGGTTTTTCACATACTTCTTGAACAGATCCTGGGTTTTTTCTGGTTTGGATCACGAAGTAGTGTGGTACCACACTGAAACAGTCCATTAAACCTGGTTTCGCTCAATATTTTAGAGGATAACGCATGTTAGGTCTAGGTTAGGTCTGGGATTTGCTCTCATCAGGCTCATTCATTCGCATATTTCTCATACTTGATGGCTAGATCCTGGGCTTTTTCTGGATTGCATCACGTAGTAGTGTAGTACCACACTGAAACAGTCCATTAAACCTGGTTTGGATCAATATTTTAGAGGATAACGCATGTTAGGTCTAGGTTAGGCCTGGGATTTTCACTCATCAGACTCATACTTTCGCATTCTTCTCATACTTGTTGAACGGATCCTGGGTTATTTCTGGTTTGGATCACGTGGTAATGTGGGACCACACTGAAACAGTCAATTAAACCTGGTTTCGAACAATATTTTAGAGAATAATTCATGTTAGGTCTAGGTTAGGTCTGGGATTTTCACTCATCAGACTCATACTTTCGCAGTCTTTACATACTTGTTGAAGGGATCCTGGGTTTTTTCTGGTTTGGATCACGTAGTAATGTGGTGCCAGACTAAAACAGTCGATTAAACCTGGTTTCGAACAATATCTTAGAGGACAACGCAAGTTAGGTCTGGGATATGTCTGGGATTTGCCCTCATCAGGCTCATACTTTCGCGTTTTTCACATACTTGTTGAACAGATCCTGGGTTTTTTCTGGTTTGGATCACGTAGTAGTGTGGTACCACGCTGAAACAGTTCATTAAACCTGGTTTGGATCAATATTTTAGAGGATAACGCATGTTAGGTCTAGGTTAGGCCTGGGATTTTCACTCATCAGACTCATACTTTCGCAGTCTTTACATACTTGTTGAACGGATCCTGGGTTATTTCTGGTTTGGATCACGTAGTATTGTGGGACCACACTGAAACAGTCAATTAAACCTGGTTTCGATCAATATTTTGGAGGATAACGCAAGTTAGGTCTGGGATAGGCCTAGGATTTGCCCTCATCAGGCTCATTCTTTCGCATGTTTCTCATACTTGATGGCTAGATCCGGGACTTTTTCTGGATTGCATCACGTAGTAGTGTAGTACCACACTGAAACAGTCCATTAAACCTGGTTTGGATCAATATTTTAGAGGATAACGCATGTTAGGTCTAGGTTAGGCCTGGGATTTTCACTCATCAGACTCATACTTTCGCATTCTTCACATACTTGTCGAACGGATCCTGGGTTATTTCTGGTTTGGATCACGTAGTAATGTGGGACCACACTGAAACAGTCAATTAAACCAGGTTTCCATCAATATCTTAGAGGACAACGCAAGTTAGGTCTGGGATATGTCTGGGTTTTGACCTCATCAGACTCATACTTTCGCATTCTTCACATTCTTGTTGAACGGATCCTGGGTTTTTTCTGGTTTGGATCACGTAGTAATGTGGGACCGCACTGAAACAGTCAATTAAACCTGGTTTCGATCAATATTTTGGAGGATAACGCAAGTTAGGTCTGGGATAGGTCTCGGATTTGCCCTCATCAGGCTCATACTTTCGCATATTTCTCATACTTCATGGCTAGATCCTGGGCTATTTCTGGATTGCATCACGTAGTAATGAAGTACAACACTGAAACAGTCAATTAAACCTGGTTTCCATCAATATATTAGAGGACAACGCATGTTAGGTCTAGGTTAGGTCTGGGATTTGCTCTCATCAGGCTCATTCTTTCGCATATTTCTCATACTTGATGGCTAGATCCTGGGCTTTTTCTGGATTGCATCACGTAGTAGTGTAGTACCACACTGAAACAGACAATGAAACCTGGTTTCCATCAATATTTTAGAGGACATCGCATGTTAGGTCTAGGTAAGGCCTGAGATTTTCACTGATCGGACTCATACTTTCGCATTTTTCACATACTTGTTGAACGGATCCTGGGTTTTTTCTGGTCTGGATCACGTAGTAATGTGGTACCACACTGAAACGGTCAATTAAACCTGGTTTCGATCAATATTTTAGAGAATAATTCATGTTAGGTCAAGGTTAGGTCTGGGATTTGCTCTCATCAGGCTCGTTCTTTCGCATATTTCTCATTCTTCATGGCTAGATCCTGGGCTGTTTCTGGATTGTATCACGTAGTAATGTGGTACCACGCTGAAACAGTCAATTAAACCTGGTTTCGCTCAATATTTTAGAGGATAACGCATGTTAGGTCTAGGTTAGGTCTGGGATTTGCTCTCATCAGGCTCATTGTTTCGCATATTTCTCAAACTTGATGGCTAGATCCTGGGCTTTTTCTGGATTGCATCACGTAGTAATGTGGTACCACACTGAAACATTCAATTAAACCTGGTCTTGATAAATATTTTAGAGGCTAACGCATGTTAGGTCTGGGTTAGGTCTAGGATTTGCCGTCATCAGGCTCACAGTTTCGCGTTTTTCACATACTTGTTGAACAGATCCTAGGTTTTTTCTGGTTTGGATCACGAAGTAGTTGTGGTACCACACTGAAACAGTCAATGAAACCTGGTTTCCATCAATATTTTAGAGGATAAAGCAAGTTAGGTCTAGGTTAGGTCTGGGATTTGCTCTCATCAGGCTCATTCTTTCGCATATTTCTCATACTTGATGGCTAGATCCTGGGCTTTTTCTGGATTGCATCACGTAGTAATGTGGGACCGCACTGAAACAGTCAATTAAACCTGGTTTCGATCAATATTTTAGAGGATAACGCAAGTTAGGTCTGGGATAGGTCTGGGATTTGACCTCATCAGACTCATACTTTCGCAAAACTTCACATACTCCTTGCACAGATCCTGGGTTATTTTCTGGATTGGATCACGTGGTAATGTGGTACCACACTGAAACATTCAATGAAACCTGGTCTGGATAAATATTTTAGAGGGTAACGCATCTTAGGTCTGGGTTAGGTCTAAGATTTGCCCTCATCAGGCTCACAGTTTCGCGTTTTTCACATACTTGTTGAACAGATCCTAGGTTTTTTCTGGTTTGGATCACGAAGTAGTATGGTACCACACTGAAACAGTCAATGAAACCTGGTTTCCATCAATATTTTAGAGGATAAAGCAAGTTAGGTCTAGGTTAGGTCTGGGATTTGCTCTCATCAGGCTCATTCTTTCGCATATTTCTCATACTTGATGGCTAGATCCTGGGCTTTTTCTGGATTGCATCACGTAGTAATGTAGCACCACACTGAAACAGACAATGAAACCTGGTTTCCATCAATATTTTAGAGGACAACGCATGCTGGTCTAGGTAAGGCCTGAGATTTTCACTGATCGGACTCATACTTTCGCATTTTTCACATACTTGTTGAACGGATCCTGGGTTTTTTCTGTTTTGGATCACGTAGTAATGTGGCACCACACTGAAACGGTCAATTAAACCTGGTTTCGATCAATATTTTGGAGAATAATTCATGTTAGGTCAAGGCTAGGTGTAGGATTTGCCCTCATCAGGCTCATTCTTTCGCATATTTCTCAAACTTGATGGCTAGATCCTGGGCTTTTTCTGGATTGCATCACGTAGTAATGAAGTACAACACTGAAACAGTCAATTAAACCTGGTTTCCATCAATATCTTAGAGGACAACGCAAGTTAGGTCTGGGATAGGTCTTGGATTTGCCCCCATCAGGCTCATACTTTCGCATTTTTCACATACTAGTTGAACAGATCCTGGGTTTTTTCTGGTTTGGATCACGTAGTAGTGTGGTACCACACTGAAACAGCCCATTATACCTGGTTTAGATCAATATTTTAGAGGATAACGCAATTTAGGTCTAGGTTAGGTCTGGGATTTTCACTCATCAGACTCATACTTCCGCAGTCTTCACATACCTGTTGAACGGATCCTGGGTTTTTTCTGGTTTGGATCACGTAGTAATGTGGTACCACACTGAAACAGTCGATTAAACCTGGTTTCGATCAATATTTTAGAGGATAACGCAAGTTAAGTCTGGGATTGGTCTGGGATTTGACCTCATCAGACTCATACTTTCGCACACTTCACATACTCGTTGAACAGATCCTGGGTTATTTTCTGGTTTGGATCACATAGTAATGTGGTACCTTACTGAAACAGACGATTAAACCTGGTTTCGATCAATATTTTAGAGGATAACGCAAGTTAAGTCTGGGAATGGTCTGGGATTTGACCTCATCAGACTCATACTTTCGCACACTTCACATACTCGTTGAACAGATCCTGGGTTATTTTCTGGTTTGGATCACATAGTAATGTGGTACCGCACTGAAACAGTCGATTAAACCAGGTTTCGATCAATATTTTTGAGGATAACGCATGTTAGGTCTAGGTTAGGCCTGGGATTTGACCTCATCAGACTAATACTTTCGCATTCTTCACATACTTGTTGAACGGACCCTGGGTTTTTTCTCGTTTGGATCACGTAGTAATGTGGGACCACACTGAAACAGTCAATTAAACCTGGTTTCCATCAATATTTTAGAGGATAAAGCAAGTTAGGTCTAGGATAGGTCTGGGATTTGCTCTCATCAGGCTCATTCTTTCGCATATTTCTCATACATGTTGAACAGATCCTGGGTTTTTTTCGGGTTTGGATCACGTAGTAATGAAGTACAACACTGAAACAGTCAATTAAACCTGGTTTCCATCAATATCTTAGAGGACAACGCAAGTTAGGTCTGGGATAGGTCTAGGATTTGCCCTCATCAGGCTCTTACTTTCGCATATTTCTCATACTTCATGGCTAGATCCTGGGCTATTTCTGGATTGGATCACGTAGTAATGTGGTACCACACTGAAACATTCAATGAAACCTGGTCTGGATAAATATTTTAGACGATAACGCATCTTAGGTCTGGGTTAGGTCTAAGATTTGCCCTCATCAGGCTCACAGTTTAGCGTTTTTCACATACTTGTTGAACAGATCCTGAGTTTTTTCTGGTTTGGATCACGAAGTAGTGTGGTACCACACTGAAACAGTCCATTTAACCTGGTTTCGCTCAATATTTTAGAGGATAACGCATGTAAGGTCTAGGTTAGGTCTGGAATTTGCTCTCATCAGGCTCATTCTTCCGCATATTTCTCATACTTGATGGCTAGATCCTGGGTTTTTTCTGGTTTGGATCACGTAGTAATGTGGTACCACACTGAAACGGTCAATTAAACCTGGTTTCCATCAATATCTTAGAGGACAACGCATGTTAGGTCTAGGTTAGGCCTGCGATTTTCACCCATCAGACTCATACTTTCGCATTCTTCACATACTTGTTGAGCGGATCCTGGGTTTTTTCTGGTTTGGATCACGTAGTAATGTGGGACCACACTGAAACAGTCAAGTAAACCTGTTTTCGGTCAATATTTTAGAGAATAATTCATGTTAGGTCTAGGATAGGTCTGGGATTTGCTCTCATCAGGCTCATTCTTTCGCATATTTCTCATACATGTTGAACAGATCCTGGGTTTTTTCGGGTTTGTAACACGTAGTAGTGAAGTACAACACTGAAGCAGTCAATTAAACCTGGTTTCCATCAATATCTTAGAGGACAACGCAAGTTAGGTCTGGGATAGGTCTAGGATTTGCCCTCATCAGACTCATACTTTCGCATTCTTCACATACTTGTTGAACGGATCCTGGGTTTTTTTCTGGTTTGGATCACGTAGTAATGTGGTACCACACTGAAACAGTCGATTAAACCTGGTTTCGATTAATATTTTTGAGGATAACGCATGTCAGGTCTAGTTTAGGCCTGGGATTTGCCCTCATCAGACTCATTCTTTCGCATACTTCAAATACTTGTTGTACAGGTCCTAGGTTTTTTTCTGGTTTGGATCAGGTAGTAATGTGGTACCACACTGAAACAGTCGATTAAACCTGGTTTCGGTCAATATTTTTGAGGATAACGCATGTTAGGTCTAGGTTAGGCCTGGGATTTTCCCTCATCAGACTCATACTTTCGCATTCTTCACATACTTGTTGAACGGAACCTGGGTTTTTTCTGGTTTGGATCACGTAGTAATGTGGGACCACACTGAAGCAGTCAAGTAAACCTGGTTTCGATCAATATTTTAGAGAATAATTCATGTTAGGTCTAGGTTAGGTCAGGGATTTGCTCTCATCAGGCTCATTCCTTCGCATATTTCTCATACTTGATGGCTAGATCCTGGGCTTTTTCTGGATTGCATCACGTAGTAATGAAGTACAACACTGAAACAGTCAATTAAACCTGGTTTCGATCAATATTTTAGAGAATAATTCATGTTAGGTCTAGGTTAGGTCTGGGATTTGCTCTCATCAGGCTCATTCTTTCGCATATTTCTCATACTTGATCGCTAGATCCTGGGCTTTTTCTGGATTGCATCACGTAGTAATGAAGTACAACACTGAAACAGTCAATTAAACCTGGTTTCCATCAATATTTTAGGGGACAACGCATGTTAGGTCTAGGTTAGGCCTGGGATTTGCCCTCATCAGGGTCATACTGTCGCAGTTTTAACATACTTGTTGAACGGATCCTGGGTTTTTTCTGGTTTGGTTCACGTAGTAATGTGGTACCAGACTGCAACATTCAATTAAACCTGGTCTTGATAAATATTTTAGAGGATAACGCATGTTAGGTTTGGGTTAGGTCTGGGATTTGCCCTCATCAGGCTCATACTTTCGCATATTTCTCATACTTCATGGCTAGATCCTGGGCTGTTTCTGGATTGTATCACGTTGTAATGTGGTACCACGCTGAAACAGTCGATTAAACCTGGTTTCGATCAATATTTTAGAGGATAACGCAAGTTAAGTCTGGGATAGGTCTGGGATTTGACCTCATCAGACTCATACTTTCGCATTCTTCACATACTTGTTGAACGGATCCTGGGTTTTTTCTGGTTTGGATCACGTAGTAATGTGGGAGCACACTGAAACAGTCGACTAAACCTGGTTTCGATCAATATTTTAGAGGATAACGCATGTTAGGTCTAGGTTAGGCCTGGGATTTTCCCTCATCAGACTCAAACTTTCGCATTCTTCACATACTTCTTGAACAGATCCTGGGCTTTCTCTGGTTTGGATCACGAAATAGTGTGGTACCACACTGAAACAGTGCATTAAACCTGGTTTCGATCAATATTTTAGAGGATAGCGCAAGTTAGGTCTGGGATAGGTCTAGGATTTGCCCTCATCAGGCTCCTACTTTCGCATATTTCTCATACTTCATGGCTAGATCCTGGGCTATTTCTGGATTGGATCACGTAGTAAAGTGGTACCACACTGAAACATTCAATGAAACCTGGTCTGGATAAATATTTTAGAGGATAACGCATCTTAGGTCTGGGTTAGGTCTAAGATTTGCCCTCATCAGGCTCACAATTTAGCGATTTTCACATACTTCTTGAACAGATCCTGGGCTTTCTCTGGTTTGGATCACGAAATAGTGTGGTACCACACTGAAACAGTGCATTAAACCGGGTTTCGCTCAATATGTTAGAGGATAACGCATGGTAGGTCTAGGTTAGGTCTGGGATTTGCTCTCATCAGGCTCATTGTTTCGCATATTTCTCATACTTGATGGCTAGATCCTGGGCTTTTTCTGGATTGCATCACGTAGTAATGTAGTACCACACTGAAACAGTCAATGAAACCTGGTTTCCATCAATATTTTAGAGGACAACGCAAGTTAGGTCTAGGTGAGGCCCCAGATTTTCACTGATCAGACTCATACTTTCGCATTCTTCACATACTTGTTGAACGGATCCTGGGTTTTTTCTGGTTTTGATCACGTAGTAATATGGTACCACACTGAAACATTCAATTAAACCTGGTCTTGATAAATATTTTAGAGAATAACGCATGTTAGGTCTGGGTTAGGTCTACGATTTGTCCTCATCAGGCTCATACTTTCGCATATTTCTCATAATTCAAGGCTAGATCCTGGGCTATTTCTGGATTGGATCACGTAGTAATGTGGTACTACACTGAAACAGTCAATTAAACCTGGTTTTGACCAATATTTTAGAGAATAATTCATGTTAGGTCTAGGTTAGGTCAGGGATTTGCTCCCATCAGGCTCATTCTTTCGCATATTTCTCATACTTGATGGCTAGATCCTGGGCTTTTTCTGGATTGCATCACGTAATAATGAAGTACAACACTGAAACAGTCAATTAAACCTGGTTTCGATCAATATTTTAGAGAATAATTCATGTTAGGTCTAGGTTAGGTCTGGGATTTGCTCTCATCAGGTTCATTCTTTCGCATATTTCTCATACTTGATGGCTAGATCCTGGGCTTTTTCTGGATTGCATCACGTAGTAATGAAGTACAACACTGAAACAGTCAACTAAACCTGGTTTCCATCAATATTCTAGAGGACAACGCATGTTAGGTCTAGGTTAGGTCTGGGATTTGCTCTCATCAGGCTCATTCTTTCGCATATTTCTCATACATGTTGAACAGATCCTTGGTTTTTTCTGGTTTGGATCACGTAGTAATGTGGGACCACACTGAAACAATCAATTAAACCTGATCTTGATAAATATTTTAGAGGATAACGCATGTTAGGTCTGGGTTAGGTCTAGGATTTGCCCTCATCAGGCTCACACTTTCGCATATTTCTCATACTTCATGGCTAGATCCTGGGCTGTTTCTGGATTGGATCACGTAGTAATGTGGTACCACGCTGAAACAGTCAATTAAACCTGGTTTCGATCAATATTTTAGAGGATTACGCAAGTTAGGTCTGGGATAGGTCTAGGATTTGCCCTCATCAGGCCCTTACTTTCGCATATTTCTCATACTTCATGGCTAGATCCTGGGCTATTTCTGGATTGGATCACGTAGTAAAGTGGTACCACACTGAAACATTCAATGAGTCCTGGTTTCCATCAATATTTTAGAGGACAACGCAAGTTTGGTCTAGGTAAGGCCTGAGATTTTCACTCATCAGAGTCATACTTTCGCATTCTTCACATACTTGTTGAACGGATCCTGGGTTTTTTCTGGTTTTGATCACGTAGTAATGTAGTACAACACTGAAACAGTCAATTAAACCTGGTTTCGATCAATATTTTAGAGAATAATTCATGTTAGGTCTAGGTTAGGTCTGGGATTTGCTCTCATCAGGCTGATTCTTTCGCATATTTCTCATACTTGATGGCTAGATCCTTGGCTTTTTCTGGATTGCATCACGTAGTAATGTAGTACCACACTGAAACAGTCAATGAAACCTGGTTTCCATCAATATTCTAGAGGACAACGCATGTTAGGTCTAGGTTAGGCCTGGGATTTGCCCTCATCAGGGTCATACTGTCGCATTCTTCACATACTTGTTGAACGGATCCTGGGTTTTCTCTGGTTTGGATCACGTAGTAATGTGGGACCACACTGAAACAGTCAATTAAACCTGGTTTCGATCAATATTTTAGAGAATTATTCATGTTAGGTCTAGGTTAGGTCTGGGATTTGCTCTCATCAGGCTCATTCTTTCGCATATTTCTCATACTTGATGGCTAGATCCTGGGCTTTTTCTGGATTGCATCAGGTAGTAATGAAGTACAACACTGAAACAGTCAATTAAACCTGGTTTCCATCAATATCTTAGAGGACAACGCAAGTTTGGTCTGGGATATGTCTGGGATTTGCCCTCATCAGGCTTATACTTTCGCGTTTTTCACATACTTGTTGAACAGATCCTGGGTTTTTTCTGGTTTGGATCACGTAGTAGTGTGGTACCACGCTGAAACAGTCCATTAAACCTGGTTTGGATCAATATTTTAGAGGATAACGCATGTTAGGTCTAGGTTAGGCCTGGGATTTTCACTCATCAGACTCATACTTTCGCATTCTTCACATACTTGTTGAACGGATCCTGGGTTATTTCTGGTTTGGATCACGTAGTAATGAGGGACCACACTGAAACAGTCAATTAAACCTGGTTTCGATCAATATTTTAGAGAATAATTCATGTTAGGTCTATGTTAGGTCTGGGATTTGCTCTCATCAGGCTCATTCCTTCGCATATTTCTCATACATGTTGAACAGATCGTGGGTTTTTTCTGGTTTGCATCACGTAGTAATGTGGTACCACACTGAAACTTTCAATTAAACCAGGTCTTGATAAATATTTTAGAGGCTAACGCATGTTAGGTCTGGGTTAGGGCTAGGATTTGCCCCCATCAGGCCCATACTTTCGCATATTTCTCATACTTCATGGCTAGATCCTGGGCTTTTTCTGGATTGCATCACGTAGTAAAGTGGTACCACACGGAAACATTCAATGAAACCTCGTCTGGATAAATATTTTAGAGGTTAACGCATCTTAGGTCTGGGTTAGGTCTACGATTAGCCCTCATCAGGCTCACAGTTTAGCGTTTTTCACATACTTGTTGAACAGATCCTGGCTTTTTCTGGTTTGGATCACGAAGTAATGTGGTACCACACTGAAACAGTCCATTAAACCTGGTTTCGCTCAATATTTTAGAGGATAACGCATGTAAGGTCTAAGTTAGGTCTGGGATTTGCTCTCATCAGGCTCATTCTTTCGCATATTTCTCATACTTGATGGCTAGATCCTGGGTTCTTTCTGGTTTGGATCACGTAGTAATGTGGTACCACACTGAAACAGTCGATTAAACCTGGTTTCGATCAATATTTTAGAGGATAACGCAAGTTAGGTCTGGGATAGGTCTCGGATTTGGCCTCATCAGACTCATACTTTCGCAACACTTCACATACTCCTTGAACAGATCCTGGGTTATTTTCTGGTTTGGATCACATTGTAATGTGGTACCACACTGAAACGGTGAATTAAACCTGGTTTCGATCAATATTTTAGAGGATAACGCAAGTTAGGTCTGGGATAGGTCTGGGATTTGACCTCATCAGGCTCATACTTTCGCATTCTTCACAGACTTGTTGAACTGATCCTGGGTTTTTTCTGGTTTGGATCACGTAGTAATGTGGTACCACACTGAAACGGTCAATTAAACCTGGTTTCGATCAATATTTTAGAGGATAACGCAAGTTAGGTCTGGGATAGGTCTGGGATTTGACCCCATCAGACTCATACTTTCGCACACTTCACATACTCGTTGAACAGATCCTGGGATATTTTCTGGTTGGGATCACGTAGTAATGTGGTACCACGCTGAAACAGTCGATTAAACCTGGTTTCGATCAATATTTTAGAGGATAACGCAAGTTAAGTCTGGGATAGGTCTGGGATTTGCCCTCATCAGGCTCATACTTTCGCATATTTCACATCCTTCATGGCTAGATCCTGGGCTGTTTCTGGATTGTATCACGTAGTAATGTGGTACCACGCTGAAACAGTCGATTAAACCTGGTTTCGATCAATATTTTAGAGGATAACACAAGTTAAGTCTGGGATAGGTCTGGGATTCGCCCTGATCAGGCTCATACTTTCGCGTTTATCACATACTTGTTGAACTGATCCTGGGTTTTTTCTGGTTTGGATCACGAAGTAATGTGGTACCACACTGAAACAGTCGATTAAACCAGGTTTCGATCAATATTTTTGAGGATAACGCATGTTAGGTCTAGGTTAGGCCTGGGATTTTCACTCATCGGACTCATACTTTCGCATTCTTCACATACTTGTTGAACGGATCCTGGGTTTTCTCTGGTTCGGATCACGTAGTAATGTGGGACCACACTGAAACAGTCAATTAAACCTGGTTTCGATACATATTTTAGAGAATTATTCATGTTAGGTCTAGGTTAGGTCTGGGATTTACTCTCATCAGGCTCATTCTTTCGCATATTAGTCATACTTGATGGCTAGATCCTGGGCTTTTTCTGGATTGCATCACGTAGTAATGAAGTACAACACTGAAACAGTCAATTAAACCTGGTTTCCATCAATATCTTAGAGGACAACGCAAGTTTGGTCTGGGATATGTCTGGGATTTGCCCTCATCAGGCTTATACTTTCGCGTTTTTCACATACTTGTTGAACAGATCCTGGGTTTTTTCTGGTTTGGATCACGTAGTAGTGTGGTACCACGCTGAAACAGTCCATTAAACCTGGTTTGGATCAATATTTTAGAGGATAACGCATGTTAGGCCTAGGTTAGGCCTGGGATTTTCACTCATCAGACTCATACTTTCGCATTCTTCACATACTTGTTGAACGGATCCTGGGTTATTTCTGGTTTGGATCACGTAGTAATGAGGGACCACACTGAAACAGTCAATTAAACCTGGTTTCGATCAATATTTTAGAGAATAATTCATGTTAGGTCTATGTTAGGACTGGGATTTGCTCTCATCAGGCTCATTCCTTCGCATATTTCTCATACATGTTGAACAGATCGTGGGTTTTTTCTGGTTTGCATCACGTAGTAATGTGGTACCACACTGAAACTTTCAATTAAACCAGGTCTTGATAAATATTTTAGAGGCTAACGCATGTTAGGTCTGGGTTAGGGCTAGGATTTACCCTCATCAGGCCCATACTTTCGCATATTTCTCATACTTCATGGCTAGATCCTGGGCTTTTTCTGGATTGCATCACGTAGTAAAGTGGTACCACACGGAAACATTCAATGAAACCTCGTCTGGATAAATATTTTAGAGGTTAACGCATCTTAGGTCTGGGTTAGGTCTACGATTTGCCCTCATCAGGCTCACAGTTTAGCGTTTTTCACATACTTGTTGAACAGATCCTGGCTTTTTCTGGTTTGGATCACGAAGTAATGTGGTACCACACTGAAACAGTCCATTAAACCTGGTTTCGCTCAATATTTTAGAGGATAACGCATGTAAGGTCTAGGTTAGGTCTGGGATTTGCTCTCATCAGGCTCATTCTTTCGCATATTTCTCATACTTGATGGCTAGATCCTGGGTTTTTTCTGGTTTGGATCACGTAGTAATGTGGTACCACACTGAAACAGTCGATTAAACCTGGTTTCGATCAATATTTTAGAGGATAACGCAAGTTAGGTCTGGGATAGGTCTCGGATTTGGCCTCATCAGACTCATACTTTCGCAACACTTCATATACTCCTTGAACAGATCCTGGGTTATTTTCTGGTTTGGATCACATTGTAATGTGGTACCACACTGAAACGGTGAATTAAAACTGGTTTCGATCAATATTTTAGAGGATAACGCAAGTTAGGTCTGGGATAGGTCTGGGATTTGCCCTCATCAGGCTCATACTTTCGCATTCTTCACATACTTGTTGAACTGATCCTGGGTTTTTTCTGGTTTGGATCACGTAGTAATGTGGTACCACACTGAAACGGTCAATTAAACCTGGTTTCGATCAATATTTTAGAGGATAACGCAAGTTAGGTCTGGGATAGGTCTGGGATTTGACCTCATCAGACTCATACTTTCGCACACTTCACATACTCGTTGAACAGATCCTGGGTTATTTTCTGGTTGGAATCACGTAGTAATGTGGTACCACGCTGAAACAGTCGATTAAACCTGGTTTCGATCAATATTTTAGAGGATAACGCAAGTTAAGTCTGGGATAGGTCTGGGATTTGACCTCATCAGACTCATACTTTCGCAACACTTCACAAACTCCTTGAACAGATCCTGGGTTATCTTCTGGTTTGGATCACATAGTAAAGTGGTACCACACTGAAACGGTCAATTAAACCTGGTTTCGATCAATATTTTAGAGGATAACGCTAGTTAGGTCTGGGATAGGTCTGGGATTTGCCCTCATCTTGCTCATACTTTCGCAATCTTCACATACTTGTTGAACTGATCCTGGGTTTTTTCTGGTTTGGATCACGTAGTAATGTGGTACCACACTGAAACGGTCAATTAAACCTGGTTTCGATCAATATTTTAGAGGATAACGCAAGTTACGTCTGGGATAGGTCTGGGATTTGACCTCATCAGACTCATACTTCCGCACACTTCACATACTCGTTGAACAGATCCTGGGATATTTTCTGGTTGGGATCACGTAGTAATGTGGTACCACGCTGAAACAGTCGATTAAACCTAGTTTCGATCAATATTTTAGAGGATAACGCAAGTTAAGTCTGGGATAGGTCTGGGATTTGCCCTCATCAGGCTCATACTTTCGCATATTTCACATCCTTCATGGCTAGATCCTGGGCTGTTTCTGGATTGTATCACGTAGTAATGTGGTACCACGCTGAAACAGTCGATTAAACCTGGTTTCGGTCAATATTTTAGAGGATAACACAAGTTCAGTCTGGGATAGGTCTGGGATTCGCCCTAACCAGGCTCATACTTTCGCGTTTATCACATACTTGTTGAACTGATCCTGGGTTTTTTCTGGTTTGGATCACGAAGTAATGTGGTACCACACTGAAACAGTCGATTAAACCAGGTTTCGATCAATATTTTTGAGGATAACGCATGTTAGGTCTAGGTTAGGCCTGGGATTTTCACTCATCGGACTCATACTTTCGCATTCTTCACATACTTGTTGAACGGATCCTGGGTTTTCTCTGGTTTGGATCACGTAGTTATGTGGGACCACACTGAAACAGTCAATTAAACCTGGTTTCGATACATATTTTAGAGAATTATTCATGTTAGGTCTAGGTTAGGTCTGGGATTTGCTCTCATCAGGCTCATTCTTTCGCATATTTCTCATACTTGATGGCTAGATCCTGGGCTTTTTCTGGATTGCATCACGTAGTAATGAAGTACAACACTGAAACAGTCAATTAAACCTGGTTTCCATCAATATCTTAGAGGACAACGCAAGTTTGGTCTGGGATATGTCTGGGATTTGCCCTCATCAGGCTCACAGTTTAGCGTTTTTCACATACTTGTTGAACAGATCCTGGCTTTTTCTGGTTTGGATCACGAAGTAATGTGGTACCACGCTGAAACAGTCCATTAAACCTGGTTTGGATCAATATTTTAGAGGATAACGCATGTTAGGTCTAGGTTAGGCCTGGGATTTTCACTCATCAGACTCATACTTTCGCATTCTTCACATACTTGTTGAACGGATCCTGGGTTATTTCTGGTTGGATCACGTAGTAATGAGGGACCACACTGAAACAGTCAATTAAACCTGGTCTTGATAAATATTTTAGAGGATAACGCATGTTAGGTCTGGGTTAGGTCTAGGATTTGCCCTCATCAATCTCATACTTTCGCATATTTCTCATACCTCAAGGCTAGATCCTGGGCTGTTTCTGGATTGTATCACGTAGTAATGTGGCACCACGCTGAAACAGTCAATTAAACCTGGTTTCGATCACTATTTTAGAGGATAACGCAAGTTAGGTCTGGGATAGGTCTAGGATTTGCCCTCATCAGGCTCTTACTTTCGCATATTTCTCATACTTCATGGCTAGATCCTGTGCTATTTCTGGATTGGATCACGTAGTAAAGTGGTACCACACTGAAACATTCAATGAAACCTGGTCTGAATAAATATTTTAGAGGTTAACGCATCTTAGGTCTGGGTTAGGTCTAAGATTTGCCCTCATCAGGCTCACAGTTTAGCGTTTTTCACATACTTGTTGAACAGATCCTGGGTTTTTTCTGGTTTGGATCACGAAGTAATGTGGTACCACACTGAAACAGTCCATTAAACCTGGTTTCGCTCAATATTTTAGAGGATAACGCATGTAAGGTCTAGGTTAGGTCTGGGACGTGCTCTCATCAGGCTCATTCTTTCGCATATTTCTCATACTTGATGGCTAGATCCTGGGTTTTTTCTGGTTTGGATCACGTAGTAATGTGGTACCACACTGAAACAGTCGATTAAACCTGGTTTCGATCAATATTTTAGAGGATAACGCACGTTAGGTCTGGGATAGGTCTCGGATTTGGCCTCATCAGACTCATACTTTCGCAACACTTCACATACTCCTTGAACAGATCCTGGGTTATTTTCTGGTTTGGATCACATTGTAATGTGGTACCACACTGAAACGGTCAATTAAACCTGGTTTCGATCAATATTTTAGAGGATAACGCAAGTTAGGTCTGGGATAGGTCTGGGATTTGCCCTCATCAGGCTCATACTTTCGCATTCTTCACATACTTGTTGAACTGATCCTGGGATTTTTCTGGTTTGGATCACGTAGTAATGTGGTACCACACTGAAACGGTCAATTAAACCTGGTTTCGATCAATATTTTAGAGGATAACGCAAGTTAGGTCTGGGATAGGTCTGGGATTTGACCTCATCAGACTCATACTTTCGCACACTTCACATACTCGTTGAACAGATCCTGGGTTATTTTCTGGTTGGGATCACGTAGTAATGTGGTACCACGCTGAAACAGTCGATTAAACCTGGTTTCGATCAATATTTTAGAGGATAACGCAAGTTAAGTCTGGGATAGGTCTGGGATTTGACCTCATCAGACTCATACTTTCGCAACACTTCACATACTCCTTGAACAGATCCTGGGTTATTTTCTGGTTTGGATCACATAGTAAAGTGGTACCACACTGAAACGGTCAATTAAACCTGGTTTCGATCAATATTTTAGAGGATAACGCAAGTTAGGTCTGGGATAGGTCTGGGATTTGCCCTCATCTTGCTCATACTTTCGCATTCTTCACATACTTGTTGAACTGATCCTGGGTTTTTTCTGGTTTGGATCACGTAGTAATGTGGTACCACACTGAAACGGTCAATTAAACCTGGTTTCGATCAATATTTTAGAGGATAACGCAAGTTAGGTCTGGGATAGGTCTGGGATTTGACCTCATCAGACTCATACTTTCGCACACTTCACATACCTGTTGAACAGATCCTGGCTTTTTCTGGTTTGGATCACGAAGTAATGTGGTACCACGCTGAAACAGTCCATTAAACCTGGTTTGGATCAATATTTTAGAGGATAACGCATGTTAGGTCTAGGTTAGGCCTGGGATTTTCACTCATCAGACTCATACTTTCGCATTCTTCACATACTTGTTGAACGGATCCTGGGTTATTTCTGGTTTGGATCACGTAGTAATGAGGGACCACACTGAAACAGTCAATTAAACCTGGTTTCGATCAATATTTTAGAGAATAATTCATGTTAGGTCTATGTTAGGTCTGGGATTTGCTCTCATCAGGCTCATTCTTTCGCATATTTCTCATACATGTTGAACAGATCCTGGGTTTTTTCTGGTTTGGATCACGTAGTAATGTGGGACCACACTGAAACAGTCGATTAAACCTGGTTTCGATCAATATTTTAGAGGATAACGCAAGTTAGGTCTGGGATAGGTCTCGGATTTGACCTCATCAGACTCATACTTTCGCAACACTTCACATACTCCTTGAACAGATCCTGGGTTATTTTCTGGTTTGGATCACATTGTAATGTGGTACCACACTGAAACGGTCAATTAAACCTGGTTTCGATCAATATTTTAGAGGATAACGCAAGTTAGGTCTGGGATAGGTCTGGGATTTGCCCCCATCTGGCTCATACTTTCGCATTCTTCACATACTTGTTGAACTGATCCTGGGTTTTTTCTGGTTTGGATCACGTAGTAATGTGGTACCACACTGAAACGGTCAATTAAACCTGGTTTCGATCAATATTTTAGAGGATAACGCAAGTTAGGTCTGGGATAGGTCTGGGATTTTACCTCATCAGACTCATACTTTCGCACACTTCACATACTCGTTGAACAGATCCTGGGTTATTTTCTGGTTGGGATCACGTAGTAATGTGGTACCACGCTGAAACAGTCGATTAAACCTGGTTTCGATCAATATTTTAGAGGATAACGCAAGTTAGGTCTGGGATAGGTCTGGGGTTTGCCCTCATCTGGCTCATACTTTCGTATTCTTCACATACTTGTTGAACTGATCCTGGGTTTTTTCTGGTTTGGATCACGTAGTAATGTGGTACCACACTGAAACGGTCAATTAAACCTGGTTTCGATCAATATTTTAGAGGATAACGCAAGTTAGGTCTGGGATAGGTCTGGGATTTGACCTCATCAGACTCATACTTTCGCACACTTCACATACTCGTTGAACAGATCCTGGGTTATTTTCTGGTCGGGATCACGTAGTAATGTGGTACCACGCTGAAACAGTCGATTAAACCTGGTTTCGATCAATATTTTAGAGGATAATGCAAGTTAAGTCTGGGATAGGTCTGGGATTTGACCTCATCAGACTCATACTTTCGCAACGCTTCACATACTCCTTGAACAGATCCTGGGTTATTTTCTGGTTTGGATCACATAGTAAAGTGGTACCACACTGAAACGGTCAATTAAACCTGGTTCCGATCAATATTTTAGAGGATAACGCAAGTTAGGTCTGGGATAGGTCTGGGATTTGCCCTCATCTTGCTCATACTTTCGCAATCTTCACATACTTGTTGAACTGATCCTGGGTTTTTTCTGGTTTGGATTACGTAGTAATGTGGTACCACACTGAAACGGTCAATTAAACCTGGTTTCGATCAATATTTTAGAGGATAACGCAAGTTAGGTCTGGGATAGGTCTGGGATTTGACCTCATCAGACTCATACTTTCGCACACTTCACGTACTCGTTGAACAGATCCTGGGTTATTTTCTGGTTGGGATCACGTAGTAATGTGGTACCACGCTGAAACAGTCGATTAAACCTGGTTTCGATCAATATTTTAGAGGATAACGCAAGTTAAGTCTGGGATAGGTCTGGGATTTGACCTCATCAGACTCATACTTTCGCAACACTTCACATACTCGTTGAACAGATCCTGGGTTATTTTCTGGTTGGGATCACGTAGTAATGTGGTACCACACTGATACAGTCGATTAAACCTGGTTTCGATCAATATTTTAGAGGATAACGCAAGTTAGGTCTGGGATAGGTCTCGGATTTGACCTCATCAGACTCATACTTTCGCAACACTTCACATACTCCTTGAACAGATCCTGGGTTATTTTCTGGTTTGGATCACATTGTAATGTGGTACCACACTGAAACGGTCTATTAAACCTGGTTTCGATCAATATTTTAGAGGATAACGCAAGTTAGGTCTGGGATAGGTCTGGGATTTGCCCTCATCTGGCTCATACTTTCGCATTCTTCACATTCTTGTTGAACTGATCCTGGGTTTTTTCTGGTTTGGATCACGTAGTAATGTGGTACCACACTGAAACGGTCAATTAAACCTGGTTTCGATCAATATTTTAGAGGATAACGCAAGTTAGGTCTGGGATAGGTCTGGGATTTGACCTCATCAGACTCATACTTTCGCACACTTCACATACTCGTTGAACAGATCCTGGGTTATTTTCTGGTTGGGATCACGTAGTAATGTGGTACCACGCTGAAACAGTCGATTAAACCTGGTTTCGATCAATATTTTAGAGGATAACGCAAGTTAAGTCTGGGGTAGGTCTGGGATTTGACCTCATCAGACTCATACTTTCGCAACACTTCACATACTCGTTGAACAGATCCTGGGTTATTTTCTGGTTGGGATCACGTAGTAATGTGGTACCACACTGATACAGTCGATTAAACCTGGTTTCGATCAATATTTTAGAGGATAACGCAAGTTAGGTCTGGGATAGGTCTCGGATTTGACCTCATCAGACTCATACTTTCGCAACACTTCACATACTCCTTGAACAGATCCTGGGTTATTTTCTGGTTTGGATCACATTGTAATGTGGTACCACACTGAAACGGTCTATTAAACCTGGTTTCGATCAATATTTTAGAGGATAACGCAAGTTAGGTCTGGGATAGGTCTGGGATTTGCCCTCATCTGGCTCATACTTTCGCATTCTTCACATTCTTGTTGAACTGATCCTGGGTTTTTTCTGGTTTGGATCACGTAGTAATGTGGTACCACACTGAAACGGTCAATTAAACCTGGTTTCGATCAATATTTTAGAGGATAACGCAAGTTAGGTCTGGGATAGGTCTGGGATTTGACCTCATCAGACTCATACTTTCGCACACTTCACATACTTGTTGAACGGATCCTGGGTTTTTTCTGGTTTGGATCACGTAGTAATGTGGGACCACACTGAAACAGTCGACTAAACCTGTTTTCGATCAATATTTTAGAGGATAACGCATGTTAGGTCTAGGTTAGGCCTGGGATTTTCCCTCATCAGACTCATACTTTCGCATTCTTCACATACTTGTTGAACGGATCCTGGGTTTTTTCTGGTTTGGATCACGTAGTAATGTGGGACCACACTGAAACAGTCAATTAAACCTGGTTTCGATCAATATTTTAGAGGATAACGCAAGTTAGGTCTGGGATAGGTCTAGGATTTGCCCGCATCAGGCTCTTACTTTCGCATATTTCTCATACTTCATGGCTAGATCCTGTGCTATTTCTGGATTGGATCACGTAGTAAAGTGGTACCACACTGAAACATTCAATGAAACCTGGTCTGGATAAATATTTTAGAGGATAACGCAAGTTAGGTCTGGGATAGGTCTGGGATTTGACCTCATCAGACTCATACTTTCGCACACTTCACATACTCGTTGAACAGATCCTGGGTTTTTTCTGGTTTGGATCACGTAGTAATGTGGTACCACACTGAAACAGTCAATGAAACCTGGTTTCCGTCAATATTTTAGAGGACAACGCAAGTTAGGTCTGGGTAAGGCCTGAGATTATCACTGATCGGACTCATACTTTCGCATTTTTCACATTCTTGTTGAACGGATCCTGGGTTTTTTCTGGTTTGGATCACGTAGTAATGTGGTACCACACTGAAACGGTCAATCAAACCTGGTTTCGATCAATATTTTAGAGGATAACTCAAGTTAGGTCTGGGATAGGTCTGGGATTTGCCCTCGTCAGGCTCATACTTTCGCGTTTTTCACATACTTGTTGAAGAGATCCTGGGTTATTTCTGGTTTGGATCACGTAGTAATGTGGGACCATACTGAAACAGTCAATTAAACCTGGTTTCGATGAATATTTTACAGAATAATTCATGTTAGGTCTATGTTAGGTCTGGGATTTTCTCTCATCAGGCTCATTCTTTCGCATATGTCTCATACATGTTGAACAGATCCTGGGTTGTTTCTGGTTTAGATCACGTAGTAATGTGGGACCACACTGAAACAGTCGACTAAACCTGGTTTCGATCAATATTTTAGAGAATAATTCATGTTAGGTCTAGGTTAGGTCTGGGATTTGCTCTCATCAGGCTCATTCTTTCGCATATTTCTCATACTTCATGGCTAGATCCTGGGCTGTTTCTGGATTGTATCACGTAGTAATGTGGTACTACGCTGAAACAGTCAATTAAACCTGGTTTCTATCAATATTTTAGAGGATAACGCAAGTTAGGTCTGGGATAGGTCTAGGATTTGCCCGCATCAGGCACATTCTTTCGCATATTTCTCAAACTTGATGGCTAGATCCTGGACTTTTTCTGGACTGTATCACGTAGTAATGTGGTACCACACTGAAACTTTCAATTAAACCAGGTCTTGGTAAATATTTTAGAGGTTAACGCATCTTAGGTCTGGGTTAGGTCTACGATTTGCCCTCATCAGGCTCGCAGTTTAGAGTTTTTCACATACTTGTTGAACAGATCCTGGGTTTTTTCTGGTTTGGATCACGTAGTAATGTGGTACCACACTGAAACGGTCAATCAAACCTGGTTTCGATCAATTTTTTAGAGGATAACGCAAGTTAGGTCTAGGATAGGTCTGCGATTTGCCCTCATCAGGCTCATACTTTCGCGTTTTTCACATACTTGTTGTACAGATCCTGGGTTTTTTCTGGTTTGGGTCACGTAGTAGCGTGATACCACACTGAAACAGTCGATTAAACCTGGTTTCGATCAATGTTTTAGAGGATAACGCATGTTAAGTCTAGGTTAGGTCTGGGATTTTCACTCATCAGACTCATACTTTCGCATTCTTCACATACTTGTTGAACGGATCCTGGGTTTTTTCTGGTTTGGATCACGTAGTAATGTGGCACCACACTGAAACAGTCGATTAAACCTGGTTTCAATCAATATTTTTGAGGATAACGCAAGTTAGGTCTGGGATAGGTCTGGGATTTGACCTCATCAGACTCATACTTTCGCACACTTCACATACTCCTTGAACAGATCCTGGGTTATTTTCTGGATTGGATCACATAGTAATGTGGTACCACACTGAAACAGTCGATTAAACCAGGTTTCGATCAATATTTTAGAGGATAACGCAAGTTAGGTCTGGGATAGGTCTAGGATTTGCCCGCATCAGGCACATTCTTTCGCATATTTCTCAAACTTGATGGCTAGATCCTGGACTTTTTCTGGATTGTATCACGTAGTAATGTGGTACCACACTGAAACTTTCAATTAAACCAGGTCTTGATAAATATTTTAGAGGTTAACGCATCTTAGGTCTGGGTTAGGTCTACGATTTGCCCTCATCAGGCTCACAGTTTAGCGTTTTTCACATACGTGTTGAACAGATCCTGGGTTTTTTCTGGTTTGGATCACGAAGTAGTGTGGTACCACACTGAAACAGTCCATTAAACCTGGTTTCGCTCAATATTTTAGAGGATAACGCATGTTAGGTCTAGGTTAGGTCTGGGATTTGCTCTCATCAGGCTCATTCTTTCGCATATTTCTCATACTTGATGGCTAGATCCTGGGCTTTTTCTGGATTGCATCACATAGTAATGTGGTACCACACTGAAACAGTCGATTAAACCAGGTTTCGATCAATATTTTAGAGGATAACGCAAGTTAGGTCTGGGATAGGTCTAGGATTTGCCCGCATCAGGCACATTCTTTCGCATATTTCTCAAACTTGATGGCTAGATCCTGGACTTTTTCTGGATTGTATCACGTAGTAAAGTGGTACCACACTGAAACTTTCAATTAAACCAGGTCTTGATAAATATTTTAGAGGCTAACGCATGTTAGGTCTGGGTTAGGTCTAGGATTTGCCCTCATCAGGCTCATACTTTCGCATATTTCTCATACTTCATGGCTAGATCCTGGGCTTTTTCTGGATTGCATCACGTAGTAAAGTGGTACCACACTGAAACATTCAATGAAACCTGGTCTGGATATATATTTTAGAGGTTAACGCATCTTAGGTCTGGGTTATGTCTACGATTTGCCCTCATCAGGCTCACTGTTTAGCGTTTTTCACATACTTGTTGAACAGATCCTGGGTTTTTTCTGGTTTCGATCACGAAGTAATGTGGTACCACACTGAAACAGTCCATTAAACCTGGTTTCGCTCAATATTTCAGAGGATAACGCATGTAAGGTCTAGGTTAGGTCTGGGATTTTCACTCATCAGACTCATACTTTCGCATTCTTCACATTCTTGTTGAACGGATCCTGGGTTTTTTCTGGTTTGGATCACGTAGTAATGTGGGACCACACTGAAACAGTCAATTAAAACAGGTTTCGATCAATATTTTAGAGAATAATTCATGTTAGGTCTAGGTTAGGTCTGGGATTTGCTCTCATCAGGCTCATTCTTTCGCATATTTCTCATACTTCATGGCTAGATCCTGGGCTGTTTCTGGATTGTATCACGTAGTAATGTGGTACCACGCTGAAACAGTCAATTAAACCTGGTTTCGATCAATATTTTAGAGGATAACGCATGTTAGGTCTAGGTTAGGTCTGGGATTTGCTCTCATCAGGCTCATTCTTTCGCATATTTCTCATACTTCATGGCTAGATCCTGGGCTGTTTCTGGATTGCATCACGTAGTAATGTAGTGCCATACTGAAACAGTCAATGAAACCTGGTTTCCATCAATATTTTAGAGGACAACGCATGTTAGGTCTAGGTTAGCCATGGGAATTACACTCATCAGACTCATACTTTCGCATTCTTCACATACTTGTTGAACTGATCCTGGGTTTTTTCTGGTTTGGATCACGTAGTATTGTGGTACCACACTGAAACTTTCAATTAAACCAGGTCTTGATAAATATTTTAGAGGCTAACACATGTTAGGTCTGGGTTACTTCTAGGATTTGCCCTCATCAGGCTCACAGTTTAGCGTTTTTCACATACTTGTTGAACAGATCCTGGCTTTTTTCTGGTTTGGATCACGAAGTAATGTGGTACCACACTGAAACAGTCCATTAAACCTGGTTTCGATCAACATTTTAGAGAATAATTCATGTTAGGTCTAGGTTAGGTCTGGGATTTGCTCTCATCAGGCTCATTCTTTCGCACATTTCTCATACTTGATGGCTAGATCCTGGGTTTTTTCTGGTTTGGATCACGTAGTAATGTGGTACCACGCTGAAACAGTCAATTAAACCTGGTTTCGATCAACATTTTAGAGAATAATTCATGTTAGGTCTAGGTTAGGTCTGGGATTTGCTCTCATCAGGTACATTCTTTCGCATATTTCTCAAACTTGATGGCTAGATCCTGGGCTTTTTCTGGATTGCATCACGTAGTAATGTGGTACCACACTGAAACTTTCAATTAAACCAGGTCTTGATAAATATTTTAGAGGCTAACGCATGTTAGGTCTGGGTTAGTTCTAGGATTTGCCCTCATCAGGCTCACAGTTTAGCGTTTTTCACATACTTGTTGAACAGATCCTGGCTTTTTTCTGGTTTGGATCACGAAGTAATGTGGTACCACACTGAAACAGTCCATTAAACCTGGTTTCGATCAACATTTTAGAGAATAATTCATGTTAGGTCTAGGTTAGGTCTGGGATTTGCTCTCATCAGGCTCATTCTTTCGCACATTTCTCATACTTGATGGCTAGATCCTGGGTTTTTTCTGGTTTGGATCACGTAGTAATGTGGTACCACACTGAAACTGTCGATTAAACCTGGTTTCGATCAATATTTTAGAGGATAACGCAAGTTTGGTCTGGGATAGGTCTCGGATTTGACCTCATCAGACTCATACTTTCGCAACACTTCACATACTCCTTGAACAGATCCTGGGTTATTTTCTGGTTTGGATAACGTAGTAACGTGGTACCACACTGAAACGGTCAATTAAACCTGGTTTCGATCAATATTTTAGAAGATAACGCATGTTAGGTCTAGGTCAGCCCTGGGAATTACACTCGTCAGACTCATACTTTCGCATTCTTCACATACTTGTTGAACTGATCCTGGGTTTTTTCTGGTTTGGATCACGAAGTAGAGTGGTACCACACTGAAACAGTCCATTAAACCTGGTTTCGCTCAATATTTTAGAGGATAACGCATGTTAGGTCTAGGTTAGGTCTGGGATTTGCTCTCATCAGGCTCATTCTTTCGCATATTTCTCACACTTGATGGCTAGATCCTGGGCTTTTTGTGGATTGCATCACACAGTAATGTGGTACCACACTGAAACAGTCGATTAAACCTGGCTTCGCTCAATATTTTAGAGGATAACGCATGTAAGGTCTAGGTTAGGTCTGGGATTTGCTCTCATCAGGCTCATTCTTTCGCACATTTCTCATACTTGATGGCTAGATCCTGGGTTTTTTCTGGTTTGGATCACGTAGTAATGTGGTACCACACTGAAACTGTCGATTAAACCTGGTTTCGATCAACATTTTAGAGGATAACGCAAGTTAAGTCTGGGATTGGTCTGGGATTTGACCTCATCAGACTCACACTTTCGCACACTTCACATACGCGTTGAACAGATCCTGGGTTATTTTCTGGTTGGGATCACATAGTAATGTGGTACCACACTGAAACAGTCGATTAAACCAGGTTTCGATCAATATTTTTGAGGATAACGCATGTTAGGTCTAGGTTAGGCCTGGGATTTTCACTCATCAGACTCATACTTTCGCATTCATCACATACTTGTTGAACGGATCCTGGGTTTTTTCTGGTTTGGATCACGTAGTAATGTGGGACCACACTGAAACAGTCAATTAAACCTGGTTTCGATCAATATTTTAGTGAAAAATTCATGTTAGGTCTAGGTTAGGTCTGGGATTTGCTCTCATCAGGTACATTCTTTCGCATATTTCTCAAACTTGATGGCTAGATCCTGGGCTTTTTCTGGATTGCATCACGTAGTAATGTGGTACCACACTGAAACTTTCAATTAAACCAGGACTTGATAAATATTTTAGAGGCTAACGCATGTTAGGTCTGGGTTAGGTCTAGGATTTGCCCTCATCAGGCTCACAGTTTAGCGTTTTTCACATACTTGTTGAACAGATCCTGGCTTTTTTCTGGTTTGGATCACGAAGTAATGTGGTACCACACTGAAACAGTCCATTAAACCTGGTTTCGCTCAATATTTTAGAGGATAACGCATGTAAGGTCTAGGTTAGGTCTGGGATTTGCTCTCATCAGGCTCATTCTTTCGCACATTTCTCATACTTGATGGCTAGATCCTGGGTTTTTTCTGGTTTGGATCACGTAGTAATGTGGTACCACACTGAAACTGTCGATTAAACCTGGTTTCGATCAATATTTTAGAGGATAACGCAAGTTAGGTCTGGGATAGGTCTCGGATTTGACCTCATCAGACTCATACTTTCGCAACACTTCACATACTCCTTGAACAGATCCTGGGTTATTTTCTGGTTTGGATCACATAGTAATGTGGTACCACACTGAAACAGTCGATTAAACCAGGTTTCGATCAATATTTTAGAGGATAACGCATGTTAGGTCTAGGTTAGGCCTGGGATTTTCACTCATCAGACTCATACTTTCGCATTCTTCACATACTTGTTGAACGGATCATGGGTTTTTTCTGGTTTGGATCACGTAGTAATGTGGGACCACACTGAAACATTCAATGAAACCTGGCCTGGATAAATATTTTAGAGGATAACGCATCTTAGGTCTGGGTTAGGTCTAAGATTTTCCCTCATCAGGCTCACAGTTTAGTGTTTTTCACATACTTGTTGAACAGATCCTGGGTTATTTTCTGGTTTGGATCACGAAGTAGTGTGGTACCACACTGAAACAGTCCATTAAACCTGGTTTCGCTCAATATTTTAGAGGATAACGCATGTTAGGTCTAGGTTAGGTCTGGGATTTGCTCTCATCAGGCTCATTCTTTCGCATATTTCTCATACTTGATGGCTAGATCCTGGGCTTTTTCTCGATTGCATCACATAGTAATGTGGTACCACACTGAAACAGTCGATTAAACCAGGTTTCGATCAATATTTTAGAGGATAACGCATGTTAGGTCTAGGTTAGGCCTGGGATTTTCACTCATCAGACTCATACTTTCGCATTCTTCACATACTTGTTGAACGAATCCTGGGTTTTTTCTGGTTTGGATCACGTAGTAATGTGGTACCACACTGAAACATTCAACGAAACCTGGTCTGGATAAATATTTTAGAGGTTAACGCATCTTAGGTCTGGGTTAGGTCTAAGATTTGCCCTCATCAGGCTCACAGTTTAGCGTTCTTCACATACTTGTTGAACAGATCCTGGGTTTTTTCTGGTTTGGATCACATAGTAATGTGGTACCACACTGAAACAGTCGATTAAACCCGGTTTCGCTCAATATTTTAGAGGATAACGCATGTAAGGTCTAGGTTAGGTCTGGGATTTGCTCTCATCAGGTTCATTCTTTCGCATATTTCTCATACTTGTTGAACAGATCCTGGGTTTTTTCTGGTTTGGATCACGTAGTAATGTGGGACCACACTGAAACAGTCAATTAAACCTGGTTTCGATCAATATTTTAGAGAATAATTCATGTTAGGTCTAGGTTAGGTCTGGGATTTGCCCTCATCAGGCTCATTCTTTCGCATATTTCTCAAACTTGATGGCTAGATCCTGGGCTTTTTCTGGATTGCATCACGTAGTAATGAAGTACAACACGGAAACAGTCAATTAAACCTGGTTTCCATCAATATCTTGGAGGACAACGCAAGTTAGGTCTGGGATAGGTCTTGGAGTTGCCCTCATCAGGCTCATTCTTTCGCGTTTTTCACATACTTGTTGAACAGATCCTGGGTTTTTTCTGGTTTGGATCACGTAGTAGTGTGGTACCACACTGAAAGAGTCCATTATACCTGGTTTGGATCAATATATTAGAGGATAACGCATGTTAGGTCTAGGTTAGGTCTGGGATTTTCACTCATCAGACTCATACTTTCGCAGTCTTCACATACCTGTTGAACGGATCCTGGGTTTTTTCTGGTTTGGATCACGTAGTCATGTGGTACCACACTGAAACAGTCGATTAAACCTGGTTTCGATCAATATTTTGGAGGATAACGCAAGTTAAGTCTGGGATTGGTCTGGGATTTGACCTCATCAGACTCATATCTTCGCACACTTCACATACTCGTTGAACAGATCCTGGGTTATTTTCTGGTTTGGATCACATAGTAATGTGGTACCACACTGAAACAGACGATTAAACGAGGTTTCGATCAATATTCTTGAGGATATCGCATGTTAGGTCTAGGTTAGGCCTTGGATTTTCACTCATCAGACTCATACTTTCGCATTCTTCACATACTTGTTGAACGGATCCTGGGTTATTTCTGGTTTGGATCACGTAGTAATGTGGGACCACACTGAAACAGTCCATTAAACCTGGTTTCGCTCAATACTTTAGTGGATAACGCATGTAAGGTCTAGGATAGGTCTGGGATTTGCTCTCATCAGGCTCACAGCTTAGCGTTTTTCACATACTTGTTGTACAGATCCTGGGTTTTTTCTGGTTTGGATCACGAAGTAGTGTGGTACCACACTGAAACAGTCCATTAAACCTGGTTTCGCTCAATATTTTAGAGGATAACGCATGTAAGGTCTAGGTTAGGTCTGGGATTTGCTCTCATCAGGCTCATTCTTTCGCATATTTCTCGTACTTGATGGCTAGATCCTGCGTTTCTTCTGGTTTGGATCACGTAGTAATGTGGTACCACACTGAAACAGTCGATTAAACCTGGTTTCGATCAATATTTTAGAGGATAACGCAAGTTAAGTCTGGGAATGGTCTGGGATTTGACCTCATCAGACTCATACTTTCGCACACTTCACATACTCGTTGAACAGATCCTGGGTTATTTTCTGGTTTGGATCACATAGTAATGTGGTACCACACTGAAACAGTCGATTAAACCAGGTTTCGATCAATATTTTTGAGGATAACGCATGTTAGGGCTAGGTTAGGCCTGGGATTTGACCTCATCAGACTCATACTTTCGCATTCTTCACATACTTGCTGAACGGATCCTGGGTTTTTTCTGGTTTGGATCACGTAGTAATGTGGGACCACACTGAAGCAGCCAAGTAAACCTGATCTTGATAAATATTTTAGAGGATAACGCACGTTAGGTTTGTGTTAGGTCTAGGATTTGCCCTCATCAGGCTCATACTTTCGCATATTTCTCATACTTCATGGCTAGATCCTGGGCTATTTCTGGATTGAATCACGTAGTAATATGGTACCACACTGAAACAGTCAATTAAACCTGGTTTCGATCAATATTTTAGAGGATAACGCATGTAAGGTCTAGGTTAGGTCTGGGATTTGCTCTCATCAGGCTCATTCTTTCGCATATTTGTCGTACTTGATGGCTAGATCCTGGGTTTTTTCTGGTTTGGATCACGTAGTAATGTGGTACCACACTGAAACAGTCGATTAAACCTGGTTTCGATCAATATTTTAGAGGATAACGCAAGTTAGGTCTGGGATAGGTCTAGGATTTGCCCTCATCAGGCTCTTACTTTCGCATATTTCTCATACTTCATGGCTAGATCCTGGGCTATTCCTGGATTGGATCACGTAGTAAAGTGGTACCACACTGAAACATTCAATGAAACCTGGTCTGGATAAATATTTTAGAGGATAACGCATCTTAGGTCTGGGTTAGGTCTAAGATTTGCCTCATCAGGCTCACAGTTTAGCGTTTTTCACATACTTCTTGAACAGATCCTGGGCTTTCTCTGGTTTGAATCACGAAGTAGTGTGGTACCACACTGAAACAGTCCATTAAACCTGGTTTCGCTCAATATTTTAGGGGATAACGCATGTTAGGTCTAGGTTAGGTTTGGGATTTGCCTTCATCAGGCTCATTCTTTCGCATATTTCTCATACTTCATGGCTAGATCCTGGGCTATTTCTGGATTGAATCACGTAGTAATGTGGTACCACACTGAAACAGTCAATTAAACCTGGTTTCGATCAATATTTTAGAGAATAATTCATGTTAGGTCTAGGTTAGGTCTGGGATTTGCTCTCATCAGGCTCATTCCTTCGCATATTATTCATACATGTAGAACAGATCCTGGGTTATTTCTGGTTTGGATCACGTAGTAATGTGGGACCACACTGAAACAGTCCATTAAACCTGGTTTCGCTCAATATTTTAGAGGATAACGCATGTAAGGTCTAGGATAGGTCTGGGATTTGCTCTCATCAGGCTCACAGTTTAGCATTTTTCACATACTTGTTGAACAGATCCTGGGTTTTTTCTGGTTTGGATCACGAAGTAGTGTGGTACCACACTGAAACAGTCCATTAAACCTGGTTTGGCTCAATATTTTAGAGGATAACGCATGTAAGGTCTAGGTTAGGTCTGGGATTTGCTCTCATCAGGCTCATTCTTTCGCATATTTCTCGTACTTGATGGCTAGATCCTGGGCTTTTTCTCGATTGCATCACATAGTAATGTGGTACCACACTGAAACAGTCGATTAAACCAGGTTTCGATCAATATTTTAGAGGATAACGCATGTTAGGTCTAGGTTAGGCCTGGGATTTTCACTCATCAGACTCATACTTTCGCATTCTTCACATACTTGTTGAACGAATCCTGGGTTTTTTCTGGTTTGGATCACGTAGTAATGTGGTACCACACTGAAACATTCAACGAAACCTGGTCTGGATAAATATTTTAGAGGTTAACGCATCTTAGGTCTGGGTTAGGTCTAAGATTTGCCCTCATCAGGCTCACAGTTTAGCGTTCTTCACATACTTGTTGAACAGATCCTGGGTTTTTTCTGGTTTGGATCACATAGTAATGTGGTACCACACTGAAACAGTCGATTAAACCCGGTTTCGCTCAATATTTTAGAGGATAACGCATGTAAGGTCTAGGTTAGGTCTGGGATTTGCTCTCATCAGGTTCATTCTTTCGCATATTTCTCATACTTGTTGAACAGATCCTGGGCTATTTCTGGATTGAATCACGTAGTAATGTGGTACCACACTGAAACAGTCAATTAAACCTGGTTTCGATCAATATTTTAGAGAATAATTCATGTTAGGTCTAGGTTAGGTCTGGGATTTGCCCTCATCAGGCTCATTCTTTCGCATATTTCTCAAACTTGATGGCTAGATCCTGGGCTTTTTCTGGTTTGGATCACGTAGTAATGTGGGACCACACTGAAACAGTCCATTAAACCTGGTTTCGCTCTATATTTTAGAGGATAACGCATGTAAGGTCTAGGATAGGTCTGGGATTTGCTCTCATCAGGCTCACAGTTTAGCATTTTTCACATACTTGTTGAACAGATCCTGGGTTTTTTCTGGTTTGGATCACGAAGTAGTGTGGTGCCACACTGAAACAGTCCATTAAACCTGGTTTCGCTCAATATTTTAGAGGATAACGCATGTAAGGTCTAGGTTAGGTCTGGGATTTGCTCTCATCAGGCTCATTCTTTCGCATATTTCTCGTACTTGATGGCTAGATCCTGGGTTTTTTCTGGTTTGGATCACGTAGTAATGTGGTACCACACTGAAACGGTCGATTAAACCTGGTTTCGATCAATATTTTAGAGGATGACGCAAGTTAAGTCTGGGAATGGTCTGGGATTTGACCTCATCAGACTCATACTTTCGCACACTTCACATACTCGTTGAACAAATCCTGGGTTATTTTGTGGTTTGGATCACCTAGTAATGTGGTACCACACTGAAACAGTCGATTAAACAAGGTTTCGATCAATATTTTTGAGGATAACGCATGTTAGGTCTAGGTTAGGCCTGGGATTTGACCTCATCAGACTCATACTTTCGCATTCTTCACATACTTGTTGAACGGATTCTGGGTTTTTTCTGGTTTGGATCACGTAGTAATGTGGGACCACACTGAAACAGTCGACTAAACCTGGTTTCGATCAATATTTTAGAGGATAGCGCATGTTAGGTCTAGGTTAGGCCTGGGATTTTCCCTCATCAGACTCATACTTTCGCATTCTTCACATACTTGCTGAACGGATCCTGGGTTTTTTCTGGTTTGGATCACGTAGTAATGTGGGACCACACTGAAGCAGTCAAGTAAACCTGGTTTCGATCAATATTTTAGAGAATAATTCATGTTAGGTCTAGGTTAGGTCTGGGATTTGCTCACATCAGGCTCATTCTTTCGCATATTTCTCATACATGTTGAACAGATACTGGGTTTTTTCTGGTTTGGATCACGTAGTAATGTGGGACCACACCGAAACAATCAATTAAACCCGATCTTGATAAATATTTTAGAGGATAACGCATGTTAGGTCTGGGTTAGGTCTAGGATTTGCCCTCATCAGGCTCACGGTTTAGCGTTTTTCACATACTTCTTGAACAGATCCTGGGCTTTCTCTGGTTTGGATCACGAAGTAGTGTGGTACCACACTGAAGCAGTCCATTAAACCTGGTTTCGCTCAATATCTTAGAGGATAACGCATGTTAGGTCTAGGTTAGGTCTGGGATTTGCTCTCATCAGGCTCATTCTTTCGCATATTTCTCATACTTGATGGCTAGATCCTGGGCTATTTCTGGATTGCATCACGTAGTAATGTAGTACCATACTGAAACAGTCATTCAAACCTGGTTTCCATCAATATTTTAGAGGACAACGCATGTTAGGTCTAGGTTAGTCCTGGGATTTGCCCTCATCAGGGTCATACTTTCGCAGTTTTAACATACATGTTGGCCTGATCGAGGGTTTTTTCTGCTTTGGATCACGTAGTAAAGTGGTGCCACACTGAAACAGTCCATTAAACCTGGTTTCCATCAATATTTTAGAGGACAACGCACGTTAGGTCTAGGTTAGGCCTGGGATTTGCCCTCATCAGGGTCATACTGTCGCAGTTTTAACATACTTGTTGAACGGATCCTGGGTTTTTTCTGGTTTGGTTCACGTAGTAATGTGGTACCACACTGAAACATTCAATTAAACCTGGTCTTGATAAATATTTTAGAGGATAACGCATGTTAGGATTGGGTTAGGTCTAGGATTTGCCCTCATCAGGCTCATACTTTCGCATATTTCTCATACTTCATGGCTAGATCCTGCGCTGTTTCTGGATTGTATCACGTACTAATGTGATACCACGCTGAAACAGTCGATTAAACCTGGTTTCGATCAATATTTTAGAGGATAACGCAAGTTAAGTCTGGGAATGGTCTGGGATTTGACCTCATCAGACTCATACTTTCGCACACTTCACATACTCGTTGAACAGATCCTGGGTTATTTTCTGGTTTGGATCACATAGTAATGTGGTACCACACTGAAACAGTCGATTAAACCAGGTTTCGATCAATATTTTTGAGGATAACTCATGTTAGGTCTAGGTTAGGTCTGGGATTTGCTCTCATCAGGCTCATTCTTTCGCATATTATTCATACATGTAGAACAGATCCTGGGTTATTTCTGGTTTGGATCACGAAGTAATGTGGGACCACACTGAAACAGTCCATTAAACCTGGTTTCGCTCAATATTTTAGAGGAGAACGCATGTAAGGTCTAGGATAGGTCTGGGATTTGCTCTCATCAGGCTCACAGTTTAGCGTTTTTCACATACTTGTTGAACAGATCCTGGGTTTTTTCTGGTTTGGATCACGTAGTAATGTGGGACCACACCGAAACAATCAATTAAACCTGATCTTGATAAATATTTTAGAGGATAACGCATGTTAGGTCTGGGTTAGGTCTAGGATTTGCCCTCATCAGGCTCACAGTTTAGAGTTTTTCACATACTTCTTGAACAGATCCTGGGCTTTCTCTGGTTTGGATCACGAAGTAGTGTGGTACCACACTGAAACAGTCCATTAAACCTGGTTTCGCTCAATATCTTAGAGGATAACGCATGTTAGGTCTAGGTTAGGTCTGGGATTTGCTCTCATCAGGCTCATTCTTTCGCATATTTCTCATACTTGATGGCTAGATCCTGGGCTATTTCTGGATTGCATCACGTAGTAATGTAGTACCATACTGAAACAGTCATTCAAACCTGGTTTCCATCAATATTTTAGAGGACAACGCATGTTAGGTCTAGGTAAGGCCTGAGATTTTCACTGATCAGACTGATACTTTCGCATTCTTCACATACTTGTTGAACGGATCCTGGGTTTTTTCTGGTTTTGATCACGTAGTAATGTGGTACCACACTGAAACATTCAATAAAACCTGGTCTTGATAAATATTTTAGAGAATAACGCATGTTAGGTCTGGGTTAGGTCTAGGATTTGCCCTCATCAGGCTCATACTTTCGCATATTTCTCATACTTCATGGCTAGATCCTGGGCTATTTCTGGATTAGATCACGCAGTAATGTGGTACCACGCTGAAACAGTCGATTAAACCTGGTTTCGATCAATATTTTAGAGGATAACGCAAGTTAGGTCTAGGTTAGTCCTGGGATTTGCCCTCATCAGGGTCATACTTTCGCAGTTTTAACATACATGTTGGCCTGATCGAGGGTTTTTTCTGCTTTGGATCACGTAGTAAAGTGGTGCCACACTGAAACAGTCCATTAAACCTGGTTTCCATCAATATTTTAGAGGACAACGCATGTTAGGTCTAGGTTAGGCCTGGGATTTGCCCTCATCAGGGTCATACTGTCGCAGATTTAACATACTTGTTGAACGGATCCTGGGTTTTTTCTGGTTTGGTTCACGTAGTAATGTGCTACCACACTGAAACATTCAATTAAACCTGGTCTTGATAAATATTTTAGAGGATAACGCATGTTAGGATTGGGTTAGGTCTAGGATTTGCCCTCATCAGGCTCATACTTTCGCATATTTCTCATACTTCATGGCTAGATCCTGGGCTGTTTCTGGATTGTATCACGTACTAATGTGATACCACGCTGAAACAGTCGATTAAACCTGGTTTCGATCAATATTTTAGAGGATAACGCAAGTTAAGTCTGGGATAGGTCTGGGATTTGACCTCATCGGACTCATACTTTCGCGTTTTTCACATACTTGTTGAACAGATCCAGGCCTTTTTCTGGTTTGGATCAGGTAGTAATGCGGTACCACACCGAAACAGTCAATTAAACCTGGTTGCGATTAATATTTTAAAGGATAACGCCGGTTATGTCTCGGTTTGGTCTGGGATTTGCCCTCAACTGGCTCGTACTTGCGCATTTTGCGCATACTTGTTGGCCAGATCCTGGCCTTTTTCTGGTCTGGATCACGTAGTAATGCAGTATCACACCGAAACAGTCAATTAAACCTGGTTGCGATTAATATTTTAGAGGATATCGCTGGTTATGTCTGGGTTAGTTCTGGTATTTGCAATCATCTGGCTCATACTTTCGCATTTTTCGCATACTTGTTGGCCAGATCCTGGCCTCTTTCTGGTTTGGATCATCGTAGCAATGAGGTACCACACCGAAACAGTCAATTACACCTGGTTGCGATTAATATTTTAGGGGATAACGACGGTTACGTCTCGGTTAGGTCTGGGATATTCCCTCATCAGGCTCGTACTTTCGCATTTTTCGCATTCTTGTTGGCCCGATCCTGGGCTTTTTCTGGTTTGGATCATGTTGTAATGTGGTACCACACTGAAACCCTCATTAAAAGCATGTTCCGATGCGTATTTTAGAGGATATCGCTGGTTATGTCTGGGTTAGTTCTGGTATTTGCAATCATCTGGCTCATATTTTCGCATTTTTCGCATACTTGTTGGCCAGGTCCTGGTCTCTTTCTGGTTTGGATCATCGTAGCAATGCGGTACCACACCGAAACAGTCAATTACACCTGGTTGCGATTAATATTTTAGGGGATAACGCCGGTTACGTCTCGGTTAGGTCTGGGATTTTCCCTCATCAGGCTCGTACTTTCGCATTTTTCGCATTCTTGTTGGCCCGATCCTGGGCTTTTTCTGGTTTGGATCACGTTGTAATGTGGTACCACACTGAAACAGTCAATAGAAGCTGGTTGCGATTAATATTTTAGAGGATAACGCCGGTTATGTCTCAGGTAGGTCTGGGATTTGTCCTCATCTGGCTCGTACTTTCGCGTTTTTCGCATACTTGTTGGCCAGATCCAGGCCTCTTTCTGGTTTGGATCATCGTAGCAATGCGGTACCACACCGAAACAGTCAATTACACCTGGTTGCGATTAATATTTTAGGGGATAACGACGGTTACGTCTCGGTTAGGTCTGGGATATTCCCTCATCAGGCTCGTACTTTCGCATTTTTCGCATTCTTGTTGGCCACATCCTGGCCTTCCTCTGGCTTGGACCACGTAGTAAAGTGGTACCACACTGAAACAGTCAATAGAAGCTGGTACCGATAAGTATTTTAGAGGATAACGCTGGTTATGTCTGGGTTAGTTCTGGTATTTGCAATCCTCTGGCTCATACTTTCGCGTTTTTCGCATACTTGTTGACCAGATCCTGGGTTTTTTCTGTTGTGGATCACGTAGTAATGCGGTACCACACCGAAACAGTCAATTAAACCTGGTTGCGATTAATATTTTAGAGGATAACGCCGGTTATGTCTCGGGTAGGTCTGGGATTTGTCCATATCTGGCTCGTACTTTCGCGTTTTTCGCATACTTGTTGGCCAGATCCTGGCCTTTTTCTGGTTTGGATCACGTAGTAATGTGGCACCACACTGAAACAGTCAATTAACCCTGGTTCAGATTAGTATTTTAGAGGATAGCGCTGGTTATGTCTGGGTGAGTTCTGGTATTTGCAATCATCTGGCTCGTATTTTCGCGTTTTTCGCATACTTGTTGGCCAGATCCTGGGCTATTTCTGGTTTGGATCACGTAGTAATGTGGTACCACACTGTCAATAAAAGCTGGTTCCGCTTAGTATTTTAGAGGATAACGCTGGTTATGCCTGGGATTGTTCTGGTATTTGCAATCATCTGGCTCATACTTTCGCGTTTTTCGCATACTTGTTAGCCCGATCCTGGGTTTTTTCTGTTTTGGATCCCGTAGTAATGAGGTTCCACACCGAAACAGTCAATTAAACTGGTTGCGATTAATATTTTAGAGGATAACGCCGGTTATGTCACGGTTAGGTCTGGGATTTGCCCTCATCTGCCTCGTACTTTCGCACGTTTCGCATACTTGTTGGCCAGATCCTGGGCTTTTTCTGGTTTGGATCACGTAGTAATGTGGTACCACACTGTCAATAAAAGCTGGTTCCGCTTAGTATTTTAGAGGATAACGCTGGTTATGCCTGGGATAGTGCTGGTATTTGCAATCATCTGGCTCGTACTTTCGCATTTTTCGCATTCTTAGTGGCCAGATCCTGGCCTTTTTCTGATTTGGATCACGTAGTAATGCGGTACCACACCGAAACAGTCAATTAAACCTGGTTGCGATTAATATTTTAGGGGATAACGCCGGTTACGTCTCGTTTTGGTCTGGGATTTGCCCTCAACTGGCTCGCACTTTCGCATTTTGCGCATACTTGTTGGCCAGATCTTGGCCTTTTTCTGGTCTGGATCACGTAGTAATGCAGTACCACACCGAAACAGTCAATTAAACCTGGTTGCGATTAATATTTTAGAGGATATCGCTGGTTATGTCTGGGTTAGTTCAGGTATTTGCAATCACCTGGCTCATACTTTCGCATTTTTCGCATACTTGTTGAACGGATCCTGGGTTTTTTCTGGTTTTGATCACGTAGTAATGAGGTACCACAATGAAACATTCAATTAAACCTGGTCCTGATAAAAATTTTACAGAATAACGCATGTTAGGTCTGGGTTAGGTCTAGGATTTGCCCTCATCAGGCTCATACTTTCGCATATTTCTCATACTTCATGGCTAGATCCTGGGCTATTTCTGGATTGAATCACGTAGTAATGTGGTACCACACTGAAACAGTCAATTAAACCCGGTTTCGATCAATATTTTAGAGAATAATTCATGTTAGGTCTAGGTTAGTTCTGGGATTTGCTCTCATCAGGCTCATTCTTTCGCATATTTTTCATACATGTAGAACAGATCCTGGGTTACTTCTGGTTTGGATCACGTACTAATGTGGGACCACACTGAAACAGTCCATTAAACCTGGTTTCGCTCAATATTTTAGAGGATAACGCATGTAAGGTCTAGGATAGGTCTGGGATTTGCTCTCATCAGGCTCACAGTTTAGCGTCTTTCACATACTTGTTGAACAGATCCTGGGTTTATTCTGGTTTGGATCACTAAGTAGTGTGGTACCACACTGAAACAGTCCATTAAACCTGGTTTCGCTCAATATTTTAGAGGATAACGCATGTAAGGTCTAGGTTAGGTCTGAGATTTGCTCTCTTCAGGCTCATTCTTTCGCATATTTCTCATACTTCATGGCTAGATCATGGGCTATTTCTGGATTGGATCACGTAGTAAAGTGGTACCACACTGAAACATCCAATGAAACCTGGTCTGGATAAATATTTTAGAGGATAACGCATCTTAGGTCTGGGTTAGGTCTAAGATTTGCCCTCATCAGGCTCACAGTTTAGCGTTTTTCACATACTTGTTGAACAGATCCTGGGTTTTTTCTGGTTTGGATCACGAAGTAGTGTGGTACCACACTGAAACAGTCCATTAAACCTGGTTTCGCTCAATATTTTAGAGGATAACGCATGTAAGGTCTAGGTTAGGTCTGGGATTTGCTCTCATCAGGCTCATTCTTTCGCATATTTCTCGTACTTGATGGCTAGATTCTGGGTTTTTTCTGGTTTGGATCACGTAGTAATGTGGGACCATACTGAAACAGTCATTCAAACCTGGTTTCCATCAATATTTTAGAGGACAGCGCATGTTAGGTCTAGGTAAGGCCTGAGATTTTCACTGATCAGACTGATACTTTCGCACTCTTCACATACTTGTTGAACGGATCCTGGGTTTTTTCTGGTTTTGATCACGTAGTAATGTGGTACCACACTGAAACATTCAATTAAACCTGGTCTTGATAAATATTTTAGAGAATAACGCATGTTAGGTCTGGGTTAGGTCTAGGATTTGCCCTCATCAGGCTCATACTTTCGCATATTTCTCATACTTCATGGCTAGATCCTGGGCTATTTCTGGATTGGATCACGTAGTAATGTGGTACCACGCTGAAACAGTCGATTAAACCTGGTTTCGAACAATATTTTAGAGGATAACGCAAGTTAGGTCTAGGTTAGGTCTGGGATTTGACCTCATCAGACTCATACTTTCGCGTTTTTCACACACTTGTTGAACAGATCCTGGCCTTTTTCTGGTTTAGATCACGTAGTAATGCGGTACCACACCGAAACAGTCAATTAAACCTGGTTGCGATTAATATTTTAGAGGATAACGCCGGTTATGTCTCGGTTTGGTCTGGGATTTGCCCTCAACTGGCTCGTACTTGCGCATTTTGCGCATACTTGTTGGCCAGATCCCGGCCTTTTTCTGGTCTGGATCACGTAGTAATGCAGTACCACACCGAAACAGTCAATTAAACCTGGTTGCGATTAATATTTTAGAGGATATCGCTGGTTATGTCTGGGTTAGTTCTGGTATTTGCAATCATCTGGCTCATACTTTCGCATTTTTCGCATACTTGTTGGCCAGATCCTGGCCTCTTTCTGGTTTGGATCATCGTAGCAATGCGGTACCACACCGAAACAGTCAATTACACCTGGTTGCGATTAATATTTTAGAGGATAACGCCGGTTATGTCTCGGTTTGGTCTGGGATTTGCCCTCAACTGGCTCGTACTTTTTTTTTTTTTTTTTTTTTTGTCGTGGGGAAAATCTTCGAAAGACTCCCTCCCACCTCCTTGGGGAGAGGTGGGAGGGGTGTGTGGGATTCCCCGCGCCCGTACAACGACAGGCGCGGGACCTACCCACTAAAAACCCCACGGTGACCCTTCGGCACGCTTTGGGAGGATACCGGGAATCGCTCGAAGCATTCTTCCGATATCCTCCCCGTGCCCGCGCTTTCGCGCCCATCCCCCGGGGGGACAATCTGTCCCCCCAGTAGACACACTGCCTCATAGCGGCGGGATGGGGCCACTCCATCCCGCCGCTATCCGTCCCGGGGCCGCGTTTTGGTGGCGGCTGCGAGCCCCAACTCGCAACCGCCCGCGACCCCGTTTCCACCCCTCGGCGGCCGGGCGTTCATGGCCGCACCAGACCGCCGAGGGTGCCTCCCCTTGCGTCGGACCGGTAGGGGGAGGCACTCCTACCCCCAACCGGTCCGACCCGGCGCCGCCTGGCGGGAGGAGGGTCCCCTCAGGACCACCCTCCCAGCCTAGGTCATCCGCCACGCCGAGGCGGCCGCCCGCGACGCCTCGCGACCGGGCGACGACCTCGGGCCACCGCACGAGCGCGAGCTTCTGCGCGCCGCTGAAGCTCGCGCTCCCTCCCCGCGGCCTCCTTCTGCAACATTACGTTCTCGCAGAAGGAGGCCACGGCCCTCCACTTCTCCTCGCTGCCGAGCATGGCGCGCACCACGCCCGGCAGCGAGACATCCCGCCCGACGACGCCGACCAGGACACGGCGCTCCCCCTCCCACGCGGGGCATACCTCCAGGGTATGATCCGCCGTGTCCTGCTCAGCGTCGCAGTGGCAGCAACGCGCCGTCGGCTCCTTCCCTATCCGGCACAGGTATCTTCCGAAGCTGCCATGCACGGAAAATACCTGTGCCAGCCGGTAGGTGAGGCTGCCATGGCCTCTGTCCAGCCACTCCTTCAGGAGTGGCCGAACAGCCCCGACAGTCCGGTGCCCCGCGGTTGGCAGAGCCAGCCGCTCCTGCCACGCGAGCAACACGGACTGCCGGGCCTGGCGCTTCAAATCGCCCCAAGCAGGTTCCTGCCCGCCCGGGACCGCCCCCACCCCCGCGCGACGGTCGACGCGGTGCCGGTACATCACCGCGTGCGACCGCGCGAGCAGGTCCATGGCCGGCATCCCCGCTAGAACCGTCGCCGCCTCACGTGACATGGTCCGATACCCGCGGACGACCCTGAGCGCCATGCGCCTCTGCACCCGACGCAGAATAGTCATGCTGCGCCGGGAGGCAGCCAGGTCGTCCGCCCAGACGGGGCCCCGTATAGGGCCACCGACTGGACCATTGCCACATAGAGGCGACGAACTCGGCCCGCCGGGCCCCCCAGGTTGGGCAGGATCCGGCCCAGAGCCGCAACCATACTTTCCAACCGGGGGACCAGGCAGCGGAAATGCTTCTCGAAACGCCAGTGGCTATCGAGGATCAGCCCCAGATACCTGATCTGGGGCTTCACCTCGATGTCAGCCCCACCCACCCGAATCAGAGGGGGTGGCGGATCCTGCCGAGGTGAATGAAACGCAATCACCTCGGTCTTATGGACCGCCACCGTCATCCCCATCCCCCTGATCCGGTCGACGACGCGTTGCGACCCCTCCTCCGCGCGACGCATGGCCCTCCCCCAGTGCGCCCCGACGGCCAGCACCAGTGTGTCATCCGCATAACACACCGTGCTGACGCCGTCGGGGAGGCCGGCCCGCAACACCGAGTCGTACGCGATGCTCCACAGGAGTGGCCCGAGGACCGACCCCTGCGGAACACCGCAGTACACCTCCCTCCGCATATCACCATCCCGGCCGGGATACTCGATCCACCTGCCGCGGAGATAATCCCCGACGACCGCCCTGAGACAAGGGGGGACTCGATGATATTCGAGCCCCCTCCTTATCTCTTCCCAGGGGAGGGTGTTAAAGGCATTGGCAATATCCAAGGATATTGCCAATGCCACCCCTCCCCGGGAGACGGCCGCCTCCGAGAGGGCCCTCACACGACGTATCGCGTCGATAGTCGATCGGCCCCCCCGGAAACCGAACTGGCAGTCGGCCAGACCGGGATCACCCCGCGACAGGTGCTCGACGAGGCGGGCAGCAATCACACGCTCGAAGAGCTTGCCCACCTCGTCGAGGAGACAAATGGGCCGGTATCCGGAGGGAGACTCCGCGGGCCGACCCTCCTTCCGGAGAACTGGCTCGAACTTGCGCATTTTGCGCATACTTGTTGGCCAGATCCTGGCCTTTTTCTGGTCTGGATCACGTAGTAATGCAGTACCACACCGAAACAGTCAATTAAACCTGGTTGCGATTAATATTTTAGAGGATATCGCTGGTTATGTCTGGGTTAGTTCTGGTATTTGCAATCATCTGGCTCATACTTTCGCATTTTTCGCATACTTGTTGGCCAGATCCTGGCCTCTTTCTGGTTTGGATCATCGTAGCAATGCGGTACCACACCGAAACAGTCAATTACACCTGGTTGCGGTTAATATTTTAGGGGATAACGCCGGTTACGTCTCGGTTAGTTCTGGGATTTTCCCTCACCAGGCTCGTACTTTCGCATTTTTCGCATTCTTGTTGGCCCGATCCTGGGCTTTTTCTGGTTTGGATCACGTTGTAATGTGGTACCACATTGAAACAGTCATTAAAAGCATGTTCCGATGCGTATTTTAGAGGATATCGCTGGTTATGTCTGGGTTAGTTCTGGTATTTGCAATCATATGGCTCATATATTCGCGTTTTTCGCATACTTGTTGGCCAGATCCTCGGCTTTTCCTGGTTTGGATCACGTAGTAATGTGGTACCACACTGAAACAGTCAATAGAAGCTGGTTGCGATTAATATTTTAGAGGATAACGCCGGTTATGTCTCGGGTAGGTCTGGGATTTGTCCTCATCTGGCTCGTACTTCCGCGTTTTTCGCATACTTGTTGGCCAGATCCTTGCCTTTTTCTGGCTTGGACCACGTAGTAATGTGGTACCACACCGAAACAGTCAATTAAACCTGGTTGCGAATAATATTTTAGAGGATAACGCCGGTTATGTCTCGGTTAGGTCTGAGATTTGCCCTCATCTGGATCGTACTTTCTCATTTTTCGCATACTTGTTGGCCAGACCCTGGGTTTTTTCTGGGTTGGATCCCGCAGTAATGTGGTTCCACAACGAAACAGTCAATTTAACCTGGTTGCGATTAATACTTTAGAGGATAACGCTGGTTATGCCTGGGTTAGTTCTGGTATTTGCAATCATCTGCCTCATACTTTCGCGTTTGTCGCATACTTGTTGGCCAGATCCTGGGTTTTTTCTGTTTTGGATCCCGTAGTAATGTGGTACCACACCGAAACAGTCAATTAAACCTGGTTGCGATTAATATTTTAGAGGATAACGCCGGTTATGTCTCGCGTAAGTCTGGGATTTGTCCTTATCTGGCTCGTACTTTCGCGTTTTTCGCATACTTGTTGGCCAGATCCTGGCCTTTTTCTGGTTTGGATCACGTAGTAATGTGGTACCACACTGAAACAGTCAATTAACCCTGGTTCAGATTAGTATTTTAGAGGATAGCGCTGGTTATGTCTGGGTGAGTTCTGGTATTTGCAATCATCTGGCTCGTACTTTCGCGTTTTTCACATACTTCTTGAACAGATCCTGGGCTTTCTCTGGTTTGGATCACGAAGTAGTGTGGTACCACACTGAAACAGTCCATTAAACCTGGTTTCGCTCAATATCTTAGAGGATAACGCATGTTAGGTCTAGGTTAGGTCTGGGATTTGCTCTCATCAGGCACATTCTTTCGCATATTTCTCATACTTGATGGCTAGATCCTGGGCTATTTCTGGATTGCATCACGTAGTAATGTAGTACCATACTGAAACAGTCATTCAAACCTGGTTTCCATCAATATTTTAGAGGACAACGCATGTTAGGTCTAGGTAAGGCCTGAGATTTTCACTGATCAGACTGATACTTTCGCATTCTTCACATACTTGTTGAACGGATCCTGGGTTTTTTCTGGTTTTGATCACGTAGTAATGTGGTACCACACTGAAACATTCAATTAAACCTGGTCTTGATAAATATTTTAGAGAATAACGCATGTTAGGTCTGGGTTAGGTCTAGGATTTGCCCTCATCAGGCTCATACTTTCGCATATTTCTCATACTTCATGGCTAGATCCTGGGCTATTTCTGGATTGGATCACGTAGTAATGTGGTACCACGCTGAAACAGTCGATTAAACCTGGTCTCGATCAATATTTTAGAGGATAACGCAAGTTAGGTCTAGGTTAGTCCTGGGATTTGCCCTCATCAGGGTCATACTTTCGCAGTTTTAACATACATGTTGGCCTGATCGAGGGTTTTTTCTGCTTTGGATCACGTAGTAAAGTGGTGCCACACTGAAACAGTCCATTAAACCTGGTTTCCATCAATATTTTAGAGGACAACGCATGTTAGGTCTAGGTTAGGCCTGGGATTTGCCCTCATCAGGGTCATACTGTCGCAGTTTTAACATACTTGTTGAACGTATCCTGGGTTTTTTCTGGTTCGGTTCACGTAGTAATGTGGTACCACACTGAAACATTCAATTAAACCTGGTCTTGATAAATATTTTAGAGGATAACGCATGTTAGGATTGGGTTAGGTCTAGGATTTGCCCTCATCAGGATCATACTTTCGCATATTTCTCATACTTCATGGCTAGATCCTGGGCTGTTTCTGGATTGTATCACGTAGTAATGTGGTACCACGCTGAAACAGTCGATTAAACCTGGTTTCGATCAATATTTTAGAGGATAACGCAAGTTAAGTCTGGGATAGGTCTGGGATTTGACCTCATCAGACTCATACTTTCGCGTTTTTCACACACTTGTTGAACAGATCCTGGCCTTTTTCTGGTTTGGATCACGTAGTAATGCGGTACCACACGGAAACAGTCAATTAAACCTGGTTGCGATTAATATTTTAGAGGATAACGCCGGTTATGTCTCGGTTTGGTCTGGGATTTGCCCTCAACTGGCTCGTACTTGCGCATTTTGCGCATACTTGTTGGCCAGATCCTGGCCTTTTTCTGGTCTGGATCACGTAGTAATGCAGTACCACACCGAAACAGTCAATTAAACCTGGTTGCGATTAATATTTTGGAGGATATCGCTGGTTATGTCTGGGTTAGTTCTGGTATTTGCAATCATCTGGCTCATACTTTCGCATTTTTCGCATACTTGTTGGCCAGATCCTGGCCTCTTTCTGGTTTGGATCATCGTAGCAATGCGGTACCACACCGAAACAGTCAATTACACCTGGTTGCGATTAATATTTTAGGGGATAACGCCGGTTACGTCTCGGTTAGGTCTGGGATTTTCCCTCATCAGGCTCGTACTTGCGCATTTTTCGCATTCTTGTTGGCCCGATCCTGGGCTTTTTCTGGTTTGGATCACGTTGTAATGTGGTACCACACTGAAACAGTCATTAAAAGCATGTTCCGATGCGTATTTTAGAGGATATCGCTGGTTATGTCTGGGTTAGTTCTGGTACTTGCAATCATCTGGCTCATATTTTCGCATTTTTCGCATACTTCTTGGCCAGATCCTGGCCTCTTTCTGGTTTGGATCACGTAGTAATGTGGTACCACACTGAAACAGTCAATAGAAGCTGGTTGCGATTAATATTTTAGAGGATAACGCCGGTTATGTCTCGGGTAGGTCTGGGATTTGTCCTCATCTGGCTCGTACTTTCGCGTTTTTCGCATACTTGTTGGCCAGATCCTTGCCCTTTTCTGGCTTGGACCACGTAGTAATGTGGTACCACACCGAAACAGTCAATTAAACCTGGTTGCGAATAATATTTTAGAGGATAACGCCGGTTATGTCTCGGTTAGGTCTGAGATTTGCCCTCATCTGGATCGTACTTTCTCATTTTTCGCATACTTGTTGGCCAGACCCTGGGTTTTTTCTGGGTTGGATCCCGCAGTAATGTGGTTCCACAACGAAACAGTCAATTTAACCTGGTTGCGATTAATACTTTAGAGGATAACGCTGGTTATGCCTGGGTTAGTTCTGGTATTTGCAATCATCTGCCTCATACTTTCGCGTTTGTCGCATACTTGTTGGCCAGATCCTGGGTTTTTTCTGTTTTGGATACCGTAGTAATGTGGTACCACACCGAAACAGTCAATTAAACCTGGTTGCGATTAATATTTTAGAGGATAACGCCGGTTATGTCTCGCGTAGGTCTGGGATTTGTCCTTATCTGGCTCGTACTTTCGCGTTTTTCGCATACTTGTTGGCCAGATCCTGGCCTTTTTCTGGTTTGGATCACGTAGTAATGTGGTACCACACTGAAACAGTCAATTAACCCTGGTTCAGATTAGTATTTTAGAGGATAGCGCTGGTTATGTCTGGGTGAGTTCTGGTATTTGCAATCATCTGGCTCGTACTTTCGCGTTTTTCACATACTTCTTGAACAGATCCTGGGCTTTCTCTGGTTTGGATCACGAAGTAGTGTGGTACCACACTGAAACAGTCCATTAAACCTGGTTTCGCTCAATATCTTAGAGGATAACGCATGTTAGGTCTAGGTTAGGTCTGGGATTTGCTCTCATCAGGCACATTCTTTCGCATATTTCTCATACTTGATGGCTAGATCCTGGGCTATTTCTGGATTGCATCACGTAGTAATGTAGTACCATACTGAAACAGTCATTCAAACCTGGTTTCCATCAATATTTTAGAGGACAACGCATGTTAGGTCTAGGTAAGGCCTGAGATTTTCACTGATCAGACTGATACTTTCGCATTCTTCACATACTTGTTGAACGGATCCTGGGTTTTTTCTGGTTTTGATCACGTAGTAATGTGGTACCACACTGAAACATTCAATTAAACCTGGTCTTGATAAATATTTTAGAGAATAACGCATGTTAGGTCTGGGTTAGGTCTAGGATTTGCCCTCATCAGGCTCATACTTTCGCATATTTCTCATACTTCATGGCTAGATCCTGGGCTATTTCTGGATTGGATCACGTAGTAATGTGGTACCACGCTGAAACAGTCGATTAAACCTGGTCTCGATCAATATTTTAGAGGATAACGCAAGTTAGGTCTAGGTTAGTCCTGGGATTTGCCCTCATCAGGGTCATACTTTCGCAGTTTTAACATACATGTTGGCCTGATCGAGGGTTTTTTCTGCTTTGGATCACGTAGTAAAGTGGTGCCACACTGAAACAGTCCATTAAACCTGGTTTCCATCAATATTTTAGAGGACAACGCATGTTAGGTCTAGGTTAGGCCTGGGATTTGCCCTCATCGGGGTCATACTGTCGCAGTTTTAACATACTTGTTGAACGTATCCTGGGTTTTTTCTGGTTCGGTTCACGTAGTAATGTGGTACCACACTGAAACATTCAATTAAACCTGGTCTTGATAAATATTTTAGAGGATAACGCATGTTAGGATTGGGTTAGGTCTAGGATTTGCCCTCATCAGGCTCATACTTTCGCATATTTCTCATACTTCATGGCTAGATCCTGGGCTGTTTCTGGATTGTATCACGTAGTAATGTGGTACCACGCTGAAACAGTCGATTAAACCTGGTTTCGATCAATATTTTAGAGGATAACGCAAGTTAAGTCTGGGATAGGTCTGGGATTTGACCTCATCAGACTCATACTTTCGCGTTTTTCACACACTTGTTGAACAGATCCTGGCCTTTTTCTGGTTTGGATCACGTAGTAATGCGGTACCACACGGAAACAGTCAATTAAACCTGGTTGCGATTAATATTTTAGAGGATAACGCCGGTTATGTCTCGGTTTGGTCTGGGATTTGCCCTCAACTGGCTCGTACTTGCGCATTTTGCGCATACTTGTTGGCCAGATCCTGGCCTTTTTCTGGTCTGGATCACGTAGTAATGCAGTACCACACCGAAACAGTCAATTAAACCTGGTTGCGATTAATATTTTGGAGGATATCGCTGGTTATGTCTGGGTTAGTTCTGGTATTTGCAATCATCTGGCTCATACTTTCGCATTTTTCGCATACTTGTTGGCCAGATCCTGGTCTCTTTCTGGTTTGGATCATCGTAGCAATGCGGTACCACACCGAAACAGTCAATTACACCTGGTTGCGATTAATATTTTAGGGGATAACGCCGGTTACGTCTCGGTTAGGTCTGGGATTTTCCCTCATCAGGCTCGTACTATCGCATTTTTCGCATTCTTGTTGGCCCGATCCTGGGCTTTTTCTGGTTTGGATCACGTTGTAATGTGGTACCACACTGAAACAGTCATTAAAAGCATGTTCCGATGCGTATTTTAGAGGATATCGCTGGTTATGTCTGGGTTAGTTCTGGTACTTGCAATCATCTGGCTCATATTTTCGCATTTTTCGCATACTTCTTGGCCAGATCCTGGCCTCTTTCTGGTTTGGATCACGTAGTAATGTGGTACCACACTGAAACAGTCAATAGAAGCTGGTTGCGATTAATATTTTAGAGGATAACGCCGGTTATGTCTCGGGTAGGTCTGGGATTTGTCCTCATCTGGCTCGTACTTTCGCGTTTTTCGCATACTTGTTGGCCAGATCCTTGCCCTTTTCTGGCTTGGACCACGTAGTAATGTGGTACCACACCGAAACAGTCAATTAAACCTGGTTGCGAATAATATTTTAGAGGATAACGCCGGTTATGTCTCGGTTAGGTCTGAGATTTGCCCTCATCTGGATCGTACTTTCGCATTTTTCGCATACTTGTTGGCCAGACCCTGGGTTTTTTCTGGGTTGGATCCCGCAGTAATGTGGTTCCACAACGAAACAGTCAATTTAACCTGGTTGCGATTAATATTTTAGAGGATAACGCCGGTTATGTCTCGGTTAGGTCTGGTATTTGCCCTCATCTGGTTCGTACTTTCGCATTTTTCGCATACTTGTTGGCCACATCCTGGCCTTCTTCTGGCTTGGACCACGTAGTAAAGTGGTACCACACTGAAACAGTCAATAGAAGCTGGTTCCGATAAGTATTTTAGAGGATAACGCTGGTTATGTCTGGGTTAGTTCTGGTATTTGCAATCCTCTGGCTCATACTTTCGCGTTTTTCGCATACTTGTTGACCAGATCCTGGGTTTTTTCTGTTGTGGGTCACGTAGTAATGCGGTACCACACCGAAACAGTCAATTAAACCTGGTTGCGAATAATATTTTAGAGGATAACGCCGGTTATGTCTCGGTTAGGTCTGAGATTTGCCCTCATCTGGATCGTACTTTCGCATTTTTCGCATACTTGTTGGCCAGACCCTGGGTTTTTTCTGGGTTGGATCCCGCAGTAATGTGGTTCCACAACGAAACAGACAATTTAACCTGGTTGCGATTGATACTTTAGAGGATAACGCTGGTTATGCCTGGGTTAGTTCTGGTATTTGCAATCATCTGCCTCATACTTTCGCGTTTGTCGCATACTTGTTGGCCAGATCCTGGGTTTTTTCTGTTTTGGATCCCGTAGTAATGTGGTACCACACTGAAACAGTCAATAGAAGCTGGTTCCGATAAGTATTTTAGAGGATAACGCTGGTTATGTCTGGGATAGTTCTGGTATTTGCAATCCTCTGGCTCATACTTTCGCGTTTTTCGCATACTTGTTGACCAGATCCTGGGTTTTTTCTGTTGTGGATCCCGTAGTAATGAGGTTCCACACCGAAACAGTCAATTAAACCTGGTTGCGATTAATATTTTAGAGGATAACGCCGGTTATGTTTCGGGTAGGTCTGGGATTTGTCCTTATCTGGCTCGTACTTTCGCGTTTTTCGCATACTTGTTGGCCAGATCCTGGCCTTTTTCTGGTTTGGATCACGTAGTAATGTGGTACCACACTGAAACAGTCAATTAAACCTGGTTGCGAATAATATTTTAGAGGATAACGCCGGTTATGTCTCGGTTAGGTCTGAGATTTGCCCGCATCTGGATCGTACTTTCGCATTTTTCGCATACTTGTTGGCCAGACCCTTGGTTTTTTCTGGGTTGGATCCCGCAGTAATGTGGTTCCACAACGAAACAGTCAATTTAACCTGGTTGCGATTAATACTTTAGAGGATAACGCTGGTTATGCCTGGGTTAGTTCTGGTATTTGCAATCATCTGCCTCATACTTTCGCGTTAGTCGCATACTTGTTGGCCAGATCCTGGGTTTTTTCTGTTTTGGATCCCGTAGTAATGTGGTACCACACTGAAACAGTCAATAGAAGCTGGTTCCGATAAGTATTTTAGAGGATAACGCTGGTTGTGTCTGGGATAGTTCTGGTATTTGCAATCCTCTGGCTCATACTTTCGCGTTTTTCGCATACTTGTTGACCAGATCCTGGGTTTTTTCTGTTGTGGATCCCGTAGTAATGAGGTTCCACACCGAAACAGTCAATTAAACCTGGTTGCGATTAATATTTTAGAGGATAACGCCGGTTATGTCTCGGGTAGGTCTGGGATTTGTCCTTATCTGGCTCGTACTTTCGCGTTTTTCGCATACTTGTTGGCCAGATCCTGGCCTTTTTCTGGTTTGGATCACGTAGTAATGTGGTACCACACTGAAACAGTCAATTAAACCTGGTTGCGAATAATATTTTAGAGGATAACGCCGGTTATGTCTCGGTTAGGTCTGAGATTTGCCCGCATCTGGATCGTACTTTCGCATTTTTCGCATACTTGTTGGCCAGACCCTTGGTTTTTTCTGGGTTGGATCCCGCAGTAATGTGGTTCCACAACGAAACAGTCAATTTAACCTGGTTGCGATTAATATTTTAGAGGATAACGCCGGTTATGTCTCGGTTAGGTCTGGTAATTGCCCTCATCTGGCTCGTACTTTCGCATTTTTCGCATACTTGTTGGCCACATCCTGGCCTTCTTCTGGCTTGGACCACGTAGTAAAGTGGTACCACACTGAAACAGTCAATAGAAGCTGGTTCCGATAAGTATTTTAGAGGATAACGCTGGTTATGTCTGGGTTAGTTCTGGTATTTGCAATCCTCTGGCTCATACTTTCGCGTTTTTCGCATACTTGTTGACCAGATCCTGGGTTTTTTCTGTTGTGGATCACGTAGTAATGTGGTTCCACAACGAAACAGTCAATTTAACCTGGTTGCGATTAATACTTTAGAGGATAACGCTGGTTATGCCTGGGTTAGTTCTGGTATTTGCAATCATCTGCCTCATACTTTCGCGTTTGTCGCATACTTGTTGGCCAGATCCTGGGTTTTTTCTGCTTTGGATCCCGTAGTAATGTGGTACCACACTGAAACAGTCAATAGAAGCTGGTTCCGATAAGTATTTTAGAGGATAACGCTGGTTATGTCTGGGTTAGTTCTGGTATTTGCAATCCTCTGGCTCATACTTTCGCGTTTTTCGCATACTTGTTGACCAGATCCTGGGTTTTTTCTGTTGTGGATCCCGTAGTAATGAAGTTCCACACCGAAACAGTCAATTAAACCTGGTTGCGATTAATATTTTAGAGGATAACGCCGGTTAGGTCTGGGATAGGTCTGGGGTTTGCCCTCATCAGGCTCATACTTTCGCGTTTTTCACATACTAGTTGTACAGATCCTGGGTTTTTTCTGGTTTGGCTCCCGTAGTAGTGTGGTACCACACTGAAACAGTCCATTAAACCTGGTTTCGCTCAATATTTTAGAGGATAACGCATGTTAGGTCTAGGTCAGGCCTGGGATTTTCACTCATCAGACCTATACTTTCGCATTCTTCACATACTTGTTGAACGGATCCTGGGTTTTTCTGGTTTGGGTCACGTAGTAACGTAGTACAACACTGAAACAGTCAATGAAACCTGGTTTCCATCAATATTTTAGAGGACATCGCAAGTTAGGTCTAGGTAAGTCCTGAGATTTTCTCTGATCAGACACATACATTCGCATTCTTCACATACTTGTTGAACGGATCCTGGGTTTTTTCAGGTTTGGATCACGTAGTAATGTGGTACCACACTGAAACATTCTATTAAACCAGGTCTTGATAAATATTTTAGAGGATAACGCATGTTAGGTCTGGGTTACGTCTAGGATTTGCCCTCATCAGGCTCATATTTTCGCATATTTCTCATACTTCATGGCTAGATCCTGGGCTGTTTCTGCATTGTATCACGTAGTAATGTGGTACCACGCTGAAACAGTCGATTAAACCTGGTGTCGATCAATATTTTAGAGGATAACGCAAGTTAGGTCTGGGATAGGTCTAGGATTTGCCCCCATCCGGCTCTTACTATCGCATATTTCTCATACTTCATGGCTAGATCCTGGGCTATTTCTGGATTGGATCACGTAGTAAAGTGGTACCACACTGCAACAGTCAATGAAACCTGGTCTGGATAAATATTTTAGAGGATAACGCATCTCAGGTCTGGGTTAGGTCTAAGATTTGCCCTCATCAGGCTCACAGTTTCGCGTTTTTCACATACTCGTTGAACAGATCCTGGGTTATTTTCTGGTTTGGATCACATAGTAATGTGGTACCAAACTGAAACAGTCGGTTAAGCCAGGTTTCGATCAATATTTTTGAGGATAACGCATGTTAGGTCTAGGTTAGGCCTGGGATTTTCACTCATGAGACTCATACTTTCGCATTCTTCACATACTTGTTGAACGGATCCTGCGTTTTTTCTGGTTTGGATCACGTAGTAAAGTGGTACCACACTGCAACATTCAATGAAACCTGGTCTGGATAAATATTTTAGAGGATAACGCATCTCAGGTCTGGGTTAGGTCTAAGATTTGCCCTCATCAGGCTCACAGTTTCGCGTTTTTCACATACTTGTTGAACGGATCCTGGGTTTTTTCTGGTTTGGATCACGTAGTAATGTGGGTCCACACTGAAACAATCAACTAAACCTGGTCTTGATAAATATATTAGAGGATAACGCATGTTAGGTCTGGGATAGGTCTGGGATTTGCCCTCATCAGACTCATACTTTCGCACACTTCACATACTCGTTGAACAGATCCTGGGATATTTTCTGGTTTGGATCACATAGTAATGTGGTACCACACTGAAACAGTCGATTAAACCTGGTTTCGCTCAATATTTTAGAGGATAACGCAGGTTAGGTCTAGGCCAGGCCTGGGATTTTCACTCATCAGACTCATACTTTCGCATTCTTCACATACTTGTTGAACGGATCCTGGGTTTTTTCTGGTTTGGATCACGTAGTAATGTGGTACCACACTGAAACATTCAATTAAACCTGGTCTTGATAAATATTTTAGAGGATAACGCATGTTAGGTCTGGGTTAGGTCTAGGATTTGCCCTCATCAGGCTCATACTTTCTCATATTTCTCATACTTCATGGCTATATCCTGGGCTATTTCTGGATTGGATCACGTAGTAAAGTGGTACCACACTGAAACATTCAATGAAACCTGGTCTGGAGAAATATTTTAGAGGATAACGCATGTTAGGTCTGGGTTAGGTCTAGGATTTGCCCTCGTCAGGCTCATACTTTCGCATATTTCTCATACTTCATGGCTAGATCCTGGGCTATTTCTGGATTGGATCACGTAGTAATGTGGTACCACACTGAAACTGTCAATTAAACCTGGTTTCGATCAATATTTTAGAGGATAACGCAAGTTAGGTCTGGGATAGGTCTGGGATTTGCCCTCATCAGGCCCATACTTTCGCGTTTATCACATACTTGTTGAACATATCCTGGGTTTTTTCTGGTTTGGATTACGTAGTAGTGTGGTTCCACACTGAAACAGTCCATTGAACCTGGTTTGGATAAATATTTTAGAGGATAACGCATGTTAGGTCTAGGTTAGGTCTGGGATTTTCACTCATCAGACCCATACTTTCGCATTCTTCACATACTTGTTGAACGGATCCTGGGTTTTTTCTGGTTTGGATCACGTAGTAATGTGGGACCACACTGAAACAATCAATTAAACCTGGTCTTGATAAATATTTTAGAGGATAACGCATGTTAGGTCTGGGATTTGCCCTCATGAGACTCATACTTTAGCACACTTCACATACTCGTTGAACAGATCCTGGGCTTTTTCCGGGTTGGATCACATAGTAATGTGGTACCACACTGAAACAGTCGATTAAACCAGGTTTCGATCAATATTTTTGAGGATAACGCATGTGAGGTCTAGGTTAGGCCTGGGATTTTCACTCATCAGACTCATTCTTTCGCATTCTTCACATACTTGTTGAACGGATCCTGGGTTTTTTCTGGTTTGCATCACGTAGTAATGTGGGACCACACTATAACTGTCAATTAAACCTGGTTTCGATCAATATTTTAGAGGATAACGCATGTTAGGTCTTGGATAGGTCTGGGATTTGCCCTCATCAGGCCCATACTTTCGCGTTTATCACATACTTGTTGAACATATCCTGGGTTTTTTCTGGTTTGGATTACGTAGTAGTGTGGTTCCACACTGAAACAGTCCATTGAACCTGGTTTGGATAAATATTTTAGAGGATAACGCATGTTAGGTCTAGGTTAGGTCTGGGATTTTCACTCATCAGACCCATACTTTCGCACACTTCACATACTCGTTGAACAGATTCTGGGTTATTTTCTGGTTTGGATCACATAGTAATGTGGTACCGCACTGAAACAGTCGATTAAACCAGGTTGCGATCAATATTTTAGAGGATAACGCATGTTAGGTCTGGGTTACGTCTAGGATTTGCCCTCATCAGGCTCTTACTATCGCATATTTCTCATACTTCATGGCTAGATCCTGGGCTGTTTCTGCATTGCATCACGTAGTAATGTGGTACCACACTGAAACATTCAATTAAACCTGGTCTTGATAAATATTTTAGAGGATAACGCATGTTAGGTCTGGGATAGGTCTGGGATTTGCCCTCATCAGGCTCATACTTTCGCAGTTTTAACATGCATGCTGACCTGATCGAGGGTTTTTTCTGCTTTGGATCACGTAGTAAAGTGGTACCACACTAAAACTGTCAATTAAACCTGGTTTCGATCAATATTTTTGAGGATATCGCAAGTTAGGTCTGGGATAGGTCTGGGATTTGCCCTCATCAGACTCATACTTTCGCATACTTCACATACTCGTAGATCAGATCCTGGGTTTTTTTCTGGTTTGGTTCACGTAGTAATGTGGTACCACACTGAAACATTCAATTAAACCTGGTCTTGATAAATATTGTAGAGGATAACGCATGTTCGGTCTGGGTTAGGTCTAGGATTTGCCCTCATCAGGCTCATACTTTCGCATATTTCTCATACTTCATGGCTAGATCCTGGGCTATTTCTGGATTGGATCACGTAGTAATGTGGTACCACACTGAAACTGTCAATTAAACCTGGTTTCGATCAATATTTTTGAGGATATCGCAAGTTAGGTCTGGGATAGGTCTGGGATTTGCCCTCATCAGGCTCATACTTTCGCAGTTTTAACATGCATGCTGACCTGATCGAGGGTTTTTTCTGGTTTGGATCACGTAGTAATGTGGGACCACACTGAAACAATCAATTAAACCTGGTCTTGATAAATATTTTAGAGGATAACGCATGTTAGGTCTGGGATTTGCCCTCATGAGACTCATACTTTAGCACACTTCACATACTCGTTGAACTGATCCTGGGTTTTTTCTGGTTTGGATCACGTAGTAATCTGGTTCCACACTGAAACAGTCGATTAAACCTGGTTTCGACCAATATTTTAGAGAATAACGCATGTTAGGTCTAGGTTAGGTCTGGGATTTTCACTCATCAGACCCATACTTTCGCATTCTTCACATACTTGTTGAACGGATCCTGGGTTTTTTCTGGTTTGGATCACGTAGTAATGTGGGACCACACTGAAACAGTCGATTAAACCAGGTTTCGATCAATATTTTTGAGGATAACGCATGTTAGGTCTAGGTTAGGTCTGGGATTTTCACTCATCAGACCCATACTTTCGCATTCTTCACATACTTGTTGAACGGATCCTGGGTTTTTTCTGGTTTGGATCACGTAGTAATGTGGGACCACACTGAAACATTCAATTAAACCTGGTCTTGATAAATATTGTAGAGGATAACGCAAATAAGTCTGGGATAGGTCTGGGATTTGCCCTCATCAGACTCATACTTACGCACACTTCACATACTCGTTGAACAGATCCTGGGTTATTTTCTGGTTTGGATCACATAGTAATGTGGTACCAAACTGAAACAGTCGGTTAAGCCAGGTTTCGATCAATATTTTTGAGGATAACGCATGTTAGGTCTAGGTTAGGCCTGGGATTTGCCCTCATCAGGGTCATACTGTCGCAGTTTTAACATACTTGTTGAACGGATCCTGGGTTTTTTCTGGTTTGGTTCACGTAGTAATGTGGGACCACACTGAAACAGTCAATTAAACCTGGTTTCGACCAATATTTTAGAGAATAATTCATGTTAGGTCTAGGTTAGGTCTGGGATTTGCTCGAATCAGGCTCATTCTTTCGCATATTTCTCATACTTGATGGATAGATCCTGGGCTTTTTCTGGATTGCATCACGTAGTAATGAAGTACAACACTGAAACAGTCAATTAAACCTGGTTTCCATCAATACTTTAGAGGACAACGCAAGTTAGGTCTGGGATAGGTCTGGGATTTGCCCTCATCAGACTCATACTTACGCACACTTCACATACTCGTTGAACAGATCCTGGGTTATTTTCTGGTTTGGATCCCGTAGTAGTGTTGTACCACACTGAAACAGTCCATTAAACCTGGTTTCGCTCAATATTTTAGAGGATAACGCATGTTAGGTCTAGGTCAGGCCTGGGATTTTCACTCATCACACTCATACTTTCGCATTCTTCACATACTTGTTGGACGGATCCTGGGTTTTTTCTGGTTTGTATCACGTAGTAATGTGGTACCACACTAAAACTGTCAATTAAACCTCGTCTTGATAAATATATTAGAGGATAACGCATGTTAGGTCTGGGATAGGTCTGGGATTTGCCCTCATGAGACTCATACTTTCGCACACTTCACATACTTCATGGCTAGATCCTGGGCTATTTCTGGATTGGATCACGTAGTAAAGTGGTACCACACTGAAACATTCAATGAAACCTGGTCTGGATAAATATTTCAGAGGATAACGCATCTTAGGTCTGGGTTAGGTCTAAGATTTGCCCTCATCAGGCTCACAGTTTCGCGTTTTTCACATACTTGTTGAACGGATCCTGGGTTTTTTCTGGTTTGGATCACGTAGTAATGTGGGACCACACTGAAACAGTCAATTAAACCTGGTTTCGACCAATATTTTAGAGAATAATTCATGTTAGGTCTAGGTTAGGACTGGGATTTGCTCTCATCAGGCTCATTCTTTCGCATATTTCTCATACTTGATGGCTAGATCCTGGGCTTTTTCTGGATCGCATCACGTAGTAATGAAGTACAACACTGAAACAGTCAAATAAACCTGGTTTCCATCAATATTTTAGAGGACAACGCAAGTTAGGTCTGGGATAGGTCTGGGATTTGCCCTCATCAGGCTCATACTTTCGGGTTTTTCACATACTTGTTGAACAGATTCTGGGTTTTTTCTGGTTTGGATCCCGTAGTAGTGTGGTACCACACAGAAAGAGTCCATTAAACCTGGTTTCGCTCATTATTTTAGAGGATAACGCATGTTAGGTCTAGGTCAGGCCTGGGATTTTCACTCATCAGACTCGTACTTTCGCATTCTTCACATACTTGTTGAACGGATCCTGGGTTTTTTCTGGTTTGGATCACGTAGTAATGTGGGACCACACTGAAACAATCAACTAAACCTGGTCTTGATAAATATTTTAGAGGATAACGCATGTTAGGTCTGGGTTAGGTCTAGGATTTGCCCTGGTCAGGCTCATACTTTCGCATATTTCTCATACTTCATGGCTAGATCCTGGGCTATTTCTGGATTGGATCACGTAGTAATGTGGTACCACACTGAAACTGTCAATTAAACCTGGTTTGGATCAATATTTTAGAGGATAACGCATGTTAGGTCTAGGTTAGGTCTGGGATTTTCACTCATCAGACCCATACTTTCGCAGTCTTCACATACCTGTTGAACGGATCCTGGGTTTTTTCTGGTTTGGATCACGTAGTAATGTGGGACCACACTGAAACAGTCAATTAAACCTGGTTTCGATCAATATTTTAGAGGATAACGCATGTTAGGTCTGGGTTACGTCTAGGATTTGCCCTCATCAGGCTCATACTTTCGCATATTTCTCATACTTCATGGCTAGATCCTGGGCTATTTCTGGATTGGATCACGTAGTAAAGTGGTACCACACTGAAACATTCAATGAAACCTGGTCTGGATAAATATTTTAGAGGATAACGCATCTTAGGTCTGGGTTAGGTCTAAGATTTGCCCTCATCAGGCTCACAGTTTCGCGTTTTTCACATACTTGTTGAACAGATCCTGGGTTTTTTCTGGTTTGGATCACGTAGTAATGTGTTTCCACACTGAAACAGTCGATTAAACCTGGTTTCGATCAATATTTTAGAGGATAACGCAAGTAAGGTCTGGGATAGGTCTGGGATTTGCTCTCATCAGGCTCATTCTTTCGCATATTTCTCATACTTCATGGCTAGATCCTGGGCTGTTTCTGCATTGTATCACGTAGTAATGTGGTACCACGCTGAAACAGTCAATTAAACCTGGTTTCGATCAATATTTTAGAGGATAACGCATGTTAGGTCTAGGTTAGGTCTGGGATTTTCACTCATCAGACCCATACTTTCGCAGTCTTCACATACTTGTTGAACGGATCCTGGGTTTTTTCTGGTTTGGATCACGTAGTAATGTGGGACCACACTGAAACAATCAATTAAACCTGGTTTCGATCAATATTTTAGAGGATAGCGCAAGTTAGGTCTGGGATAGGTCTGGGATTTGCCCTCATCCGGCTCATACTTTCGCATATTTCTCATACTTCATGGCTAGATCCTGGGCTGTTTCTGCATTGTATCACGTAGTAATGTGGTACCACGCTGAAACAGTCAATTAAACCTGGTTTCGATCAATATTTTAGAGGATAACGCAAGTTAGGTCTGGGATAGGTCTAGGATTTGCCCTCATCAGGCCCTTACTATCGCATATTTCTCATACTTCATGGCTAGATCCTGGGCTATTTCTGGATTGGATCACGTAGTAATGTGGTACCACACTGAAACTGTCAATTAAACCTGGTTTGGATCAATATTTTAGAGGATAACGCATGTTAGGTCTAGGTTAGGTCTGGGATTTTCACTCATCAGACCCATACTTTCGCAGTCTTCACATACTTGTTGAACGGATCCTGGGTTTTTTCTGGTTTGGATCACGTAGTAATGTGGGACCACACTGAAACAATCAATTAAACCTGGTTTCGATCAATATTTTAGAGGATAGCGCAAGTTAGGTCTGGGATAGGTCTGGGATTTGCCCTCATCCGGCTCATACTTTCGCATATTTCTCATACTTCATGGCTAGATCCTGGGCTGTTTCTGCATTGTACCACGTAGTAATGTGGTACCACGCTGACACAGTCAATTAAACCTGGTTTCGATCAATATTTTAGAGGATAACGCAAGTTAGGTCTGGGATAGGTCTAGGATTTGCCCTCATCAGGCCCTTACTATCGCATATGTCTCATACTTCATGGCTAGATCCTGGGCTATTTCTGGATTGGATCACGTAGTAAAGTGGTACCACACTGAAACATTCAATGAAACCTTGGCTGGATAAATATTTTAGAGGATAACGCATCTTAGGTCTGGGTTAGGTCTAAGATTTGCCCTCATCAGGCTCACAGTTTCGCGTTTTTCACATACTTGTTGAACAGATCCTGGGTTTTTTCTGGTTTGGATCACGTAGTAATGTGGTACCACACTAAAACAGTCAATTAAACCTGGTTTCGATCAATATTTTAGAGGATAACGCAAGTTAGGTCTGGGATAGGTCTGGGATTAGCCCTCATCAGACTCATACCTTCGCAAACTTCACATACTGGATGACAAGATCCTGGGTTTTTTTCTGGTTTGGATCACGTAGTAATGTGTTTCCACACTGAAACAGTCGATTAAACCTGGTTTCGATCAATATTTTAGAGGATAACGCAAGTAAGGTCTGGGATAGGTCTGGGATTTGCTCTCATCAGGCTCATTCTTTCGCATATTTCTCATACTTGATGGCTAGATCCTGGGCTTTTTCTGGATTGCATCACGTAGTAATGAAGTGCAACACTGAAACAGTCAATTAAACCTGGTTTCGCTCAATATTTTAGAGGATAACGCATGTTAGGTCTAGGTCAGGCCTGGGATTTTCACTCATCAGGCTCATACTTTCGCATATTTCTCATACTTCATGGCTAGATCCTGGGCTATTTCTGGATTGGATCACGTAGTAATGTGGTACCACACTGAAACAGTCGATTAAACCTGGTTTCGATCAATATTTTAGAGGATAACGCATGTTAGGTCTGGGTTAGGTCTAGGATTTGCCCTCATCAGGCTCATACTTTCGCATATTTCTCATACTTCATGGCTAGATCCTGGGCTATTTCTGGATTGGATCACGTAGTAATGTGGTACCACACTGAAACTGTCAATTAAACCTGGTTTGGATCAATATTTTAGAGGATAACGCATGTTAGGTCTAGGTTAGGTCTGGGATTTGCCCTCATCAGACTCATACTTTCGCATATTTCTCATACTACATGGCTATATCCTGGGCTATTTCTGGATTGTATCACGTAGTAATGTGGTACCACGCTGAAATAGTCAATTAAACCTGGTTTCGATCAACATTTTAGAGGATAACGCAAGTTAGGTCTGGGATCGTCGGTCTGGTGCGGCCATGAACGCCCGGCCGCCGAGGGGTGGAAACGGGGTCGCGGGCGGTTGCGAGTTGGGGCTCGCAGCCGCCACTAAACGCGGCCCCGGGACGGATAGCGGCGGGATGGAGTGGCCCCGTCCCGCCGCTATGAGGCAGTGTGTCTACTGGGGGGACCGATTGTCCCCCCGGGGGATGGGCGCGAAATCGCGGGCACGGGGAGGATACCGGAAGAATGCTTCGAGCGATTCCCGGTATCCTCCCAAAGCGTGCCGATGGGTCACCGTGGGGTTTTTAGTGGGTAGGTCCCGCGCCTGTCGTTGTACGGGCGCGGGGAATCCCACACACCCCTCCCACCTCTCCCCAAGGAGGTGGGAGGGAGTCTTTCGAAGATTTTCCCCACGACGAAAAAAAAAAAAAAAAAAAAAAAAGTTAGGTCTGGGATAGGTCTAGGATTTGCCCTCATCAGGCTCTTACTATCGCATATTTCTCATACTTCATGGCTAGATCCTGGGCTATTTCTGGATTGGATCACGTAGTAAAGTGGTACCACACTGAAACATTCAATGAAACCTGTTCTGGATAAATATTTTAGAGGATAACGCATCTTAGGTCCGGGTTAGGTCTGGGATTTGCCCTCATCAGACTCATACTTTCGCACACTTCACATACTCGTTGAACAGATCCTGGGTTATTTTCCGGATTGGATCACGTAGTAATGTGGTACCACACTGAAATAGTCAATTAAACCTGGTTTCGATCAATATTTTAGAGGATAACGCATGTTAGGTCTGGGTTAGGTCTAGGATTTGCCCTCATCAGGCTCATACTTTCGCATATTTCTCATACTTCATGGCTAGATCCTGGGCTATTTCTGGATTGGATCACGTAGTAATGTGGTACCACACTGAAACTGTCAATTAAACCTGGTTTGGATCAATATTTTAGAGGATAACGCATGTTAGGTCTAGGTTAGGTCTGGGATTTTCACTCATCAGACCCATACCTTCGCGTTTTTCACATATTAGTTGAACAGATCCTGGGTTTTTTCTGGTCTGGATCACATAGTAATGTGGTACCAAACTGAAACAGTCGATTAAACCAGGTTTCGATCAATATTTTTGAGGATAACGCAAGTTAAGTCTGGGATTGGTCTGGGATTTGACCTCATCAGACTCATACTTTCGCACACTTCACATACTCGTTGACAAGATCCTGGGTTTTTTTCTGGTTTTGATCACGTAGTAATGTGGTTCCACACTGAAACAGTCGATTAAACCTGGTTTCGATTAATATTTTAGAGGATAACGCAAGTTAGGTCTGGGATAGGTCTGGAATTTTCCCTCATCAGGCTCATACTTTCGCGTTTTTCACATATTAGTTGAACAGATCCTGGGTTTCTTCTGGTTTGGATCACATAGTAATGTGGTACCAAACTGAAACAGTCGATTAAACCTGGTTTCGATCAATATTTTAGAGGATAACGCAAGTTAGGTCTGGGATAGGTCTGGGATTTGCCCTCATCCGGCTCATACTTTCGCATATTTCTCATACTTCATGGCTAGATCCTGGGCTGTTTCTGCATTGTATCACGTAGTAATGTGGTACCACGCTGAAACAGTCAATTAAACCTGGTTTCGATCAATATTTTAGAGGATAACGCAAGTTAGGTCTGGGATTCCCTCAGGGGCTGCCAGCCTTTCAGCTGCAGTACGGGCTTAACGAACCCGGGGTACCCGAGTCATACACACACCGTAAGCCTCCTGTTGGTCGTCACAACGACCCATTCACAATTCCCTATTGGTTTTGTGAATGGTACGTGACGGCAGGAGGAACGGGGGTCTTGGCTTAACCGCCTGGGCCACGAGTATGGCGACTCTATAAAATCGCCCTCCAATCCTAAGCTATGGTGCGCGGCGATGGGATGCATGGTTGGGGGAGAAGGCCCAATCCCAAGCGACCACCTCCGGGGAACCTGCCGAACCCCCGGAGTATATAGGCTTACCCGGGTAAGGCGGCTCTGCCCGGGCGGACCTTTTCTTCCGACCTGCTCGTGGGAATATTATGGAGTTCAATATTAAAACGGGGATGGGACGGGGTAAGTCAGAGGGGGAGGACGAAGGCGGTGTTGGGACTGGAGTGACGGCGCTCGCGCCGCCTCCAGCGCCTGGCCCGGCTTCGTGGAAGGTGGAGGAGGACGACGAGACTGCGTCAGTCTCGTCCTTCTCCTCCACCAGGAGCCTCATAGGCTCTAAGAGGAAGAGGGCGGGGCAGGCCGTCGTCGAGGTGGGCGGGGCGATGAGCCCGTCGGTGAGGCTGAGTTGCCTCAGGGACGAGGTGACCGAGGAGATATCGGAGAGGATCTCCTCGTCCCTGAGGCGGGTGGAGAAAGTCGCCGCTGCCTGCGCCTTTAAGGGGCAGAAAAGCGGTGGCGCGGAGGCCCTGAAGGCCGCGGCGGAGGAAATGAGGGAGGCGGCGCGGGAGCTCAGAGGGCGGAACGCCCGTCTGCAGCTCCTGTTGGAGGAGGAGCGACAGGGGAGGAGGAGGGCAGAGGCGCTGTGGAACAGCGCGGCCCTCCCTCCCATCCTCCCTCCTCCTCCACCGCCGCGTCCCTCGGCGGAGGTAAATATGCGGAGTGCGGCGGCAGTGGTGCGCGGCACCGCGGGCCCCTCCACCCGCACTCCGCCCGTGAAGAAGTCCCCGTCCTCCTCAGAAGATCGTCTTCTGAGGAGGACGGGGACATGATTGATGGCAAGCTGGCCGCCTTCCGGGAGGAGCTCCTCGCCGGAAGAGCGGTCAGCAGGAAGGCGGTGCCTCCCCGACCTGTTCCGGTACAGTCGGGGAAGGCAAAGAAGGGCGGAGTGAAGGCTCCGCCCAGCGTTGCGGCACCAGGGCCCCGGGTCGCGACCCCCAAGGGGGGTGGTGTACCCGTGGTCGCGGTGGTCGCGTCCTCCACAGCACCCTCCCAAGGGGGGGTGGCGTGGAGTGAGGTGGTGGGGCGGAAGGCGAAGCGGGCGGCGAGGAAGGCCTCGCAACCGCAGCCTCCGCCTCCGCCGCCGGCGGCCAAGGTAAAGGCCGCGAAGGTCGGGAAGGCACGACCAGGTCGTCCCCCAAAAACGGCAGCGGTGACGCTGACCGTTGCGCAGGGGGGCGACCTGACCCTCGCGGAGGCGATGCGGCTCGCCAGGGAGAATATCTCCCTGGAAGAGCTGGGCATCGCCTCCGTGAGGGCGAAGAGGGCCGTGACCGGGGGTCTCTTGCTGGAGATCCCCGGTGCAGAAGGCGGCGCGAAGGCGGATCGTCTCGCCCAGAGGCTCCGGGAGCAGCTGGGCGAGCGAGGTGTCCGGGTCGCCCGGCCCACGAAGCGCACGGAGATGCGCGTTTGTGGGCTGGACGACTCGGTCAGCGCACAGGATGTGTCCCGTGCCCTTGCGAGGGCGGGGGACTGTCCTGTGGAGGACCTGCGGATCGGAGAGATCCGCAGGTCGCCCTCCGGCCTCGGGTCGGTGTGGGCCCGGTGCCCCCTCTCCGCCGCCCGTAAGGTGGCGGAATCCGGGAGGGTGTTGGTGGGGTGGGTTTCGGCGCGAGTGGAAATCCTCGCGCCGCGCCCGCTCCAGTGTCACCGCTGCCTCGAATTGGGGCACGTGAGGCAGTGGTGCACCTCGCCGGTGGACCGCAGCGGTCAGTGTTACCGCTGCGGTGCCAAAGAGCACCGTGCGAGCCAGTGCTCGGCGGCCCCCCACTGCCCGCTGTGTGCGGACATGGGGAGGCCAGCCGATCACAGGGTGGGGAGCAAGAAGTGCTCCCCCCCCTCCCGGAAGGAGAGGAAGAGGCGGGCTGCACCGGCTCCGGTGCCGAGGGCGGTGGCATCGTCCTCCATGGAGGTGGACGGTGCTACGGGGACGGACGGCCAGGAGGAGGCTGGCGTGGCCATTAATTAATGCCGCCCCGCCTCCTCCTCCAGGCCAACCTCAACCACTGCCGCGCGGCACAGGACTTGATGTCCCAAGTCCTCGCGGAGTGGGGGGTTGGCCTGGCGGTCGCCGCCGAGCCGTACCGCGTCCCTGATCACCCTCATTGGGTGGGCGACGCGGACGGCTTGGTGGCGACGGTATGGGGAGGGGGCGACGGGTCCCCACCGTTCTCCTTGTTGGAGCGCGGTCGGGGATTCGTCGCCGTGGACTGGGGGGGAGTCGCTGTGGTGGGGTGCTACATTTCGCCCCGTAGCGGTCACGCTGCGTTCGAGCTGTACTTGGCCGAGGTCGCGGCATGCGTGCAGCGCTACGCGGCCCGGCCGGTGCTGGTCCTGGGGGATTTTAATGCCAAGTCGGTGGCTTGGGGATCCCCCAGGACCTCCGTTCGCGGCGGGATCCTGGGCGATTGGGCGGCGGGGCTCGACCTCCGGGTATTGAACCGGGGGTCGGAGCACACATGCGTGCGGCGATATGGGGGGTCCATCGTGGATGTTGGATTCGCGACCCCCAACGCCGTGCGCATGGTGTCGGGTTGGCACGTGGTCGCGGGGGCAGAGACACTCTCCGATCACCGGTACATCCGGATGGAGGTCTCTGCCGCCGCGAGTACATCCCGACACGGCCGCCTGCGTGGCGCCCCACCACGCCGCTGGGCGCTTCGGCGCCTGGACAAGGACGCCCTGATGGCAGCTGCCCTCGCTGCAACTTGGCCGCAGGGAGCGGCCGAGTTGCCGAGCATAGAGGAGGAGGTCGCCCGGCTCGGGGCATTGGTCGTGGGTATTTGTGACGCGGCGATGCCTCGGGTCGGGCGGGCTTCTCCTCGCCGGGCGGTGTACTGGTGGTCGGACGCGATCGCGGAGTTGCGAGTCGCGACTGTCCGCGCCCGACGCCAGTACACCCGCGCGCGCCGTCGTCAACGTACAGGCGACGGCGTGGCGCGAGCGAGGGCAGCTGATGACCTGTATGGAGCATACCGCGTGGCGCGGGTTGCTCTGCAGGTCGCCATCAAACGGGCCAAGACCCAGGCATGGAAGGAGCTCCTCCAGACCCTTGATGACGATCCATGGGGGCGCCCATATAAGGTGGTGCTGAATAAGCTCCGCCCGTGGACGCCCCCCGTCACCGAGGGTCTTGACCCCCGGCTGCTGGAGGACGTGGTCAATACACTCTTCCCAATTGGGGAGAGGGGACCGCGTCCTCCGGCGGCGGCGGCTGTCCCAGTGGAGTGGACGGCCGAGCTGGGGGTCACGCAGGAGGAGCTGGCAGCGGCCATCAGACGGCTCGGGGTTCGTAACACGGCCCCGGGTCCGGATGGTGTGCCCGGCCGGGTTTGGGTCTTGACCCAGGGCGTCCTTGGGGCCGACCTCAGGCGGTTGTTCGACCGCTGCCTGAGGGACGGGCGATTCCCCCCCAGTTGGAAGGTGGCGAGGATGGTCCTCCTCCGGAAGGAGGGTCGGCCCGCGGAGTCTCCCTCCGCATACCGGCCCATTTGTCTCCTCGACGAGGTGGGCAAGCTCTTCGAGCGGGTGATTGCTGCCCGCCTCGTCGAGCACCTGTCGCGGGGTGATCCCGGTCTGGCCGACTGCCAGTTCGGTTTCCGGGGGGGCCGATCGACTATCGACGCGATAGGTCGTGTGAGGGCCCTCTCGGAGGCGGCCGTCTCCCGGGGAGGGGTGGCATTGGCAATATCCTTGGATATTGCCAATGCCTTTAACACCCTCCCCTGGGAAGAGATAAGGAGGGGACTCGAATTTCATCGGGTCCCCCCTTGTCACAGGGCGGTCGTCGGGGATTATCTCCGCGGCAGGAGGATCGAGTATCCGGGCCGGGATGGAGATATGCGGAGGGAGGTGTACTGCGGTGTTCCGCAGGGGTCGGTCCTCGGGCCACTCCTGTGGAACATCGCGTACGACTCGGTGTTGCGGGCCGGCCTCCCCGACGGCGTCAGCACGGTGTGTTATGCGGATGACACACTGGTGCTGGCCGTCGGGGCGCACTGGGGGAGGGCCATGCGTCGCGCGGAGGAGGGGTCGCAACGCGTCGTCGACCGGATCAGGGGGATGGGGATGACGGTGGCGGTCCATAAGACCGAGGTGATTGCGTTTCATTCACCTCGGCAGGATCCGCCACCCCCTCTGATCCGGGTGGGTGGGGCTGACATCGAGGTGAAGCCCCAGATCAGGTATCTAGGGCTGATCCTCGATAGCCACTGGCGTTTCGAGAAGCATTTCCGCTGCCTGGTCCCCCGGTTGGAAAGGATGGTTGCGGCTCTGGGCCGGATCCTGCCCAACCTGGGGGGCCCGGCGGGCCGAGTTCGTCGCCTCTATGTGGCAATGGTCCAGTCGGTGGCCCTATACGGGGCCCCCGTCTGGGCGGACGACCTGGCTGCCTCCCGGCGCAGCATGAATATGCTGCGTCGGGTGCAGAGGCGCATGGCGCTCAGGGTCGTCCGCGGGTATCGGACCATGTCACATGAGGCGGCGACGGTTCTAGCGGGGATGCCGCCCATGGACCTGCTCGCGCGGTCGCACGCGGTGATGTACCGGCACCGCATCGACCGTCGCGCGGGGGTGGGGGCGGTCCCGGGCGGGCAGGAACCTGCTTGGGGCGATTTGAAGCGCCAGGCCCGGCAGTCCGTGTTGCTCGCGTGGCAGGAGCGGCTGGCTCTGCCAACCGCGGGGCACCGGACTGTCGGGGCGGTTCGGCCACTCCTGAAGGAGTGGCTGGACAGAGGCCATGGCAGCCTCACCTACCGGATGGCACAGGTATTTTCCGGGCATGGCTGCTTCGGAAGATACCTGTGCCGGATAGGGAAGGAGCCGACGGCGCGTTGCTGCCACTGCGACGCTGAGCAGGACACGGCGGATCATACCCTGGAGGTATGCCCCGCGTGGGAGGGGGAGCGCCGTGTCCTGGTCGGCGTCGTCGGGCGGGATGTCTCGCTGCCGGGCGTGGTGCGCGCCATGCTCGGCAGCGAGGAGAAGTGGAGGGCCGTGGCCTCCTTCTGCGAGAATGTAATGTTGCAGAAGGAGGCCGCGGGGAGGGAGCGCGAGCTTCAGCGGCGCGCTGAAGCTCGCGCTCGTGCGGTGGCCCGAGGTCGTCGCGGGCGGCCGCCTCGGCGTGGCGGATGACCTAGGCTGGGAGGGGGGTCCTGAGGGGACCCTCCTCCCGCCAGGCGGCGCCGGGTCGGACCGGTTGGGGGTAGGAGTGCCTCCCCCTACCGGTCCGACGCAAGGGGAGGCACCCTCGGCGGTCTGGTGCGGCCATGAACGCCCGGCCGCCGAGGGGTGGAAACGGGGTCGCGGGCGGTTGCGAGTTGGGGCTCGCAGCCGCCCCTAAACGCGGCCCCGGGACGGATAGCGGCGGGATGGAGTGGCCCCGTCCCGCCGCTATGAGGCAGTGTGTCTACTGGGGGGACCGATTGTCCCCCCGGGGGATGGGCGCGAAAGCGCGGGCACGGGGAGGATACCGGAAGAATGCTTCGAGCGATTCCCGGTATCCTCCCAAAGCGTGCCGAAGGGTCACCGTGGGGTTTTTAGTGGGTAGGTCCCGCGCCTGTCGTTGTACGGGCGCGGGGAATCCCACACACCCCTCCCACCTCTCCCCAAGGAGGTGGGAGGGAGTCTTTCGAAGATTTTCCCCACGACAAAAAAAAAAAAAAAAAAAAAAAAAAAAAAGTTAGGTCTGGGATAGGTCTAGGAATGGCCCTCATCAGGCTCTTACTATCGCATATTTCTCATACTTCATGGCTAGATCCTGGGCTATTTCTGGATTGGATCACGTAGTAAAGTGGTACCACACTGAAACATTCAATGAAACCTGGTCTGGATAAATATTTTAGAGGATAACGCATCTTAGGTCTGGGTTAGGTCTAAGATTTGCCCTCATCAGGCTCACAGTTTCGCGTTTTTCACATACATGTTGAACAGATCCTGGGTTTTTTCTGGTTTGGATCACGTAGTAATGTGGTACCATACTAAAACAGTCAATTAAACCTGGTTTCGATCAATATTTTAGAGGATAACGCAAGTTAGGTCTGGGATAGGTCTGGGATTAGCCCTCATCAGACTCATACCTTCGCAAACTTCACATACTGGATGACAAGATCCTGGGTTTTTTTCTGGTTTGGATCACGTAGTAATGTGTTTCCACACTGAAACAGTCGATTAAACCTGGTTTCGATCAATATTTTAGAGGATAACGCAAGTTAGGTCTGGGATAGGTCTGGGATTTGCTCTCATCAGGCTCATTCTTTCGCATATGTCTCATACTTGATGGCTAGATCCTGGGCTTTTTCTGGATTGCATCACGTAGTAACGTAGTACCACACTGAAACAGTCAATGAAACCTGGTTTCCATCAATATTTTAGAGGACAACGCTAGTTAGGTCTGGGATAGGTCTGGGATTTGCCCTCATCAGGCTCATACTGTCGCGTTTTTCACATACTTGTTGAACAGATCCTGGGTTTTTTCTGGTTTGGATCCCGTAGTAGTGTGGTACCACACTGAAACAGTCCATTAAACCTGGTTTCGCTCAATATTTTAGAGGAGTTCGCATGTTAGGTCTAGGTCAGGCCTGGTTTTTTCACTCATCAGACTCATACTTTCGCATTCTTCACATACTTGTTGAACGGATCCTGGGTTTTTTCTGGTTTGGGTCACGTAGTAATGTGGGACCACACTGAAACAGTCAATTAAACCTGGTTTCGCTCAATATTTTAGAGGATAACACATGTTAGGTCTAGGTTAGGTCTGGGATTTGCTCTCATCAGGCTCATTCTTTCGCATATGTCTCATACTTGATGGCTAGATCCTGGGCTTTTTCTGGATTGCATCACGTAGTAACGTAGTACCACACTGAAACAGTCAATGAAACCTGGTTTCCATCAATATTTTAGAAGACAACGCAAGTTAGGTCTGGGATAGGTCTGGGATTTGCCCTCATCAGGCTTTTACTGTCGCGTTTTTCACATACTTGTTGAACAGATCCTGGGTTTTTTCTGGTTTGAATCCCGTAGTAGTGTGGTACCACACTGAAACAGTCCATTAAACCTGGTTTCGCTCAATATTTTAGAGGATAACGCATGTTAGGTCTAGGTCAGGCCTGGTTTTTTCACTCATCAGACTCATACTTTCGCATTCTTCACATACTTGTTGAACGGATCCCGGGTTTTTTCAGGTTTGGATCACGTAGTTATGTGGGTCCACACTGAAACAATCAATTAAACCTGCTCTTGATAAATATTTTAGTGGATAACGCATGTTAGGTCTGGGATAGGTCTGGGATTTGCCCTCATCAGACTCATACTTTCGCACACTTCACATACTCGTTGAACAGATCCTGGGTTGTTTTCTGGTTTGGATCACATAGTAATGTGGTACCACACTGAAACAGTCGATTAAACCAGGTTTCGATCAATATTTTTGAGGATAACGCATGTTAGGTCTAGGTTAGGCCTGGGATTTTCACTCATCAGACTCATACTTTCGCATTCTTCACATACTTGTTGGACGGATCCTGGGTTTTTTCTGGTTTGGATCACGTTGTAATGTGGGTCCACACTGAAACAATCAATTAAACCTGGCCTTGATAAATATTTTAGAGGATAACGCATGTTAGGTCTGGGATAGGTCTGGGATTTGCCCTCATCAGACTCATACTTTCGCACACTTCACATACTCGTTGAACAGATCCTGGGTTATTTTCTGGTTTGGATCACATAGTAATGTGGTACCACACTGAAACAGTCGATTAATCCAGGTTTCGATAAATATTTTAGAGGATAACGCATGTTAGGTCTGGGATAGGTCTGGGATTTGCCCTCATCAGACTCATACTTTCGCACACTTCACATACTCGTTGAACAGATCCTGTGTTTTTTCTGGTTTGGATCCCGTAGTAGTGTGGTACCACACTGAAACAGTCCATTAAACCTGGTTTCGCTCAATATTTTAGAGGATAACGCATGTTAGGTCTAGGTCAGGCCTGGTTTTTTCACTCATCAGACTCATACTTTCGCACACTTCACATACTCGTTGAACAGATCCTGGGTTATTTTCTGGTTTGGATCACATAGTAATGTGGTACCACACTGAAACAGTCGATTAAACCAGGTTTCGATAAATATTTTAGAGGATAACGCATGTTAGGTCTGGGTTAGGTCTGGGATTTGCTCTCATCAGGCTCATTCTTTCGCATATTTCTCATACTTGATAGCTAGATCCAGGGCTTTTTCTGGATTGCATCACGTAGTAATGAAGTACAACACTGAAACAGTCAATTAAACCTGGTTTCCATCAATATTTTCGAGGACAACGCAAGTTAGGTCTGGGATAGGTCTGGGATTTGCTCTCATCAGGCTCATACTTTCGCACACTTCACATACTCGTTGATCAGATCCTGGGTTTTTTTCTGGTTTGGTTCAGGTAGTAATGTGGTACCACACTGAAACATTCAATTAAACCTGGTCTTGATAAATATTGTAGAGGATAACGCATGTTAGGTCTGGGTTAGGTCTAGGATTTGCCCTCATCAGGCTCATACTTTCGCGTTTTTCACATACTTGTTGAACAGATCCTGGGTTTTTTCTGGTTTGGATCCCATAGTAATGTGGTACCACACTGAAACAGTCCATTAAACCTGGTTTCGCTCAATATTTTAGAGGATAACGCATGTTAGGTCTAGGTCAGGCCTGGGATTTTCACTCATCAGACTCATACTTTCGCATTCTTCACATACTTGTAGAACGGATCCTGGGTTTTTTCTGGTTTGGATCACGTAGTAATGTCGGTCCACACTGAAGCAATCGATTAAACCTGGTCTTGACAAATATTTTAGAGGATAACGCATGTTAGGTCTGGGATAGGTCTGGGATTTGCCCTCATCAGACTCATACTTTCGCACACTTCACATACTCGTTGAACAGATCCTGGGTTATTTTCTGGTTTGGATCACATAGTAATGTGGTACCAAACTGAAACAGTCGGTTAAACCAGGTTTCGATCAATATTTTTCAGGATAACGCATGTTAGGTCTAGGTTAGGCCTGGGATTTTCACTCATTAGACTCATACTTTCGCATTCTTCACATACTTGTAGAACGGATCCTGGGTTTTTACTGGTTTGGATCACGTAGTAATATGGTACCACACTGAAACATTCAATTAAACCTGGTTTCGATCAATATTTTAGAGGATAACGCAAGTTAGGTCTGGGATAGGTCCGGGGTTTGCCCTCATCAGGCTCATACTTTCGCGTTTTTCACATACTTGTTGAACAGATCCTGGGTTTTTTCTGGTTTGGGTCACGTAGTAGTGTGATACTACACTGAAACAGCCAATTAAACCTGGTTTCGATCAATATTTTAGAGAATAATTCATGTTAGGTCTAGGTTAGGTCTGGGATTTGCTCTCATCAGGCACATTCTTTCGCATATTTCTCATACTTGATGGCTAGATCCTGGGCTGTTTCTGGATTGTATGACGTAGTAATGTGGTACCACACTGAAACAGCCTATTCAACCTGGTTTCGATCAATATTTTAGAGGATAACGCAAGTTAGGTCTAGGTCAGGCCTGGGATTTGCCCTCATCAGGGTCATACTTTCGCAGTTTTAACATACATGTTGACCTGATCGAGGGTTTTTTCTGCTTTGGATCACGTAGTAAAGTGGTACCACACTGAAACATTCCATTACACCTGGTCTTGATAAATATTTTAGAGGATAACGCAAGTTAGGTCTGGGATAGGTCTGGGATTTGCCCTCATCAGGCTCATACTTTCGCGTTTTTCACATACTCGTTGTACAGATCCTGGGTTATTTTCTGGATTGGATCACATAGTAATGTGGTACCACACTGAAACGTTCAATTAAACCTGGTTTCGATCAATATTTTAGAGGATAACGCAAGTTAGGTCTGGGATAGGTCTGGGATTTGCCCTCATCAGGCTCATACTTTCGCACACTTCACATACTCGTTGAACAGATCCTGGGTTATTTTCTGGTTTGGATCACATAGTAATGTGGTACCACACTGAAACAGTCGATTAAACCAGGTTTCGATCAATATTTTTCAGGATAACGCATGTTAGGTCTAGGTTAGGTCTGGGATTTGCTCTCACCAGGCTCATTCTTTCACATATTTCTCCTACTTGATGGCTAGATCCTGGGCTTTTTCTGGATTGCATCACGTAGTAATGAAGTACAACACTGAAACAGTCAATTAAACCTGGTTTCCATCATTATCTTAGAGGACAACGCAAGTTAGGTCTGGCATAGGTCTGGCATTCGCCCTCATCAGGCTCATACTTTCGCGTTTTTCACATATTTGTTGAACAGATCCTGGGTTTTTTCTGGTTTGTATCACGTAGTAATGAAGCACAACACTGAAACAGTCAATTAAACCTGGTTTCCATCAATATCTTAGAGGACAACGCAAGTTAGGTCTGGCATAGGTCTGGGATTCGCCCTCATCAGACTCATACTTTCGCGTTTTTCACATACTTGTTGAACAGATCCTGGGTTTTTTCTGGTTTGTATCACGTAGTAGTGTGGTACCACACTGAAACAGTCCATTAAACCTGGTTTGGATCAATATTTTAGAGGATAACGCATGTTAGGTCTAGGTTAGCCCTGGGATTTTCACTCATCAGACTCATACTTTCGCATTCTTCTCATACTTGCTGAACTGATCCTGGGTTTTTTCTGGCTTGGATCACATAGTAATGTGGTACCACACTGAAACAGTCGAATAAACCAGGTTTCGATCAATATTTTTGAAGATAACGCATGTTAGGTCTATGTTAGGCCTGGGATTTTCACTCATCAGACTCATACTTTCGCATTCTTCACATACTTGTAGAACGGATCCTGGGTTTTTTCTGGTATGGACCACGTAGTAATGTGGTACCACACTGAAACAGTCGATTAAACCTGGTTTCGATCAATATTTTAGAGGACAACGCAAGTTAGGTCTGGGATAGGTCTGGGATTTGCTCTCATCAGGCTCATACTATCGCGTTTTTCACATACTTGTAGAACGGATCCTGGGTTTTTTCTGGTTTGGATCACGTAGTAATGTCGGTCCACACTGAAGCAATCGATTAAACCTGGTCTTGATAAATATTTTAGAGGATAACGCATGTTAGGTCTGGGATAGGTCTGGGATTTGCCCTCATCAGACTCATACTTTCGCACACTTCACATACTCGTTGAACAGATCCTGGGTTATTTTCTGGTTTGGATCACATAGTAATGTGGTACCAAACTGAAACAGTCGGTTAAACCAGGTTTCGATCAATATTTTTCAGGATAACGCATGTTAGGTCTAGGTTAGGCCTGGGATTTTCACTCATTAGACTCATACTTTCGCATTCTTCACATACTTGTAGAACGGATCCTGGGTTTTTACTGGTTTGGATCACGTAGTAATATGGTACCACACTGAAACATTCAATTAAACCTGGTTTCGATCAATATTTTAGAGGATAACGCAAGTTAGGTCTGGGATAGGTCCGGGGTTTGCCCTCATCAGGCTCATACTTTCGCGTTTTTCACATACTTGTTGAACAGATCCTGGGTTTTTTCTGGTTTGGGTCACGTAGTAGTGTGATACTACACTGAAACAGCCAATTAAACCTGGTTTCGATCAATATTTTAGAGAATAATTCATGTTAGGTCTAGGTTAGGTCTGGGATTTGCTCTCATCAGGCACATTCTTTCGCATATTTCTCATACTTGATGGCTAGATCCTGGGCTGTTTCTGGATTGTATGACGTAGTAATGTGGTACCACACTGAAACAGCCTATTCAACCTGGTTTCGATCAATATTTTAGAGGACAACGCAAGTTAGGTCTGGGATAGGTCTGGGATTTGCCCTCATCAGGCTCATACTTTCGCGTTTTTCACATACTCGTTGTACAGATCCTGGGTTATTTTCTGGATTGGATCACATAGTAATGTGGTACCACACTGAAACGTTCAATGAAACCTGGTTTCGATCAATATTTTAGAGGATAACGCAAGTTAGGTCTGGGATAGGTCTGGGATTTGCCCTCATCAGGCTCATACTTTCGCACACTTCACATACTCGTTGAACAGATCCTGGGTTATTTTCTGGTTTGGATCACATAGTAATGTGGTACCACACTGAAACAGCCGATTAAACCAGGTTTCGATCAATATTTTTCAGGATAACGCATGTTAGGTCTAGGTTAGGTCTGGGATTTGCTCTCACCAGGCTCATTCTTTCACATATTTCTCCTACTTGATGGCTAGATCCTGGGCTTTTTCTGGATTGCATCACGTAGTAATGAAGTACAACACTGAAACAGTCAATTAAACCTGGTTTCCATCATTATCTTAGAGGACAACGCAAGTTAGGTCTGGCATAGGTCTGGCATTCGCCCTCATCAGGCTCATACTTTCGCGTTTTTCACATATTTGTTGAACAGATCCTGGGTTTTTTCTGGTTTGTATCACGTAGTAATGAAGCACAACACTGAAACAGTCAATTAAACCTGGTTTCCATCAATATCTTAGAGGACAACGCAAGTTAGGTCTGGCATAGGTCTGGGATTCGCCCTCATCAGACTCATACTTTCGCGTTTTTCACATACTTGTTGAACAGATCCTGGGTTTTTTCTGGTTTGTATCACGTAGTAGTGTGGTACCACACTGAAACAGTCCATTAAACCTGGTTTGGATCAATATTTTAGAGGATAACGCATGTTAGGTCTAGGTTAGCCCTGGGATTTTCACTCATCAGACTCATACTTTCGCATTCTTCTCATACTTGCTGAACTGATCCTGGGTTTTTTCTGGTATGGACCACGTAGTAATGTGGTACCACACTGAAACAGTCGATTAAACCTGGTTTCGATCAATATTTTAGAGGACAACGCAAGTTAGGTCTGGGATAGGTCTGGGATTTGCTCTCATCAGGCTCATACTTTCGCGTTTTTCACATACTTGTTGAACAGATCCTGGGTTCTTTCTGGTTTGGATCCCATAGTAGTGTGGTACCACACTGAAACAGTCCATTAAACCTGGTTTCGCTCAATATTTTAGAGGATAACGCATGTTAGGTCTGGGATAGGTATGGGATTTGCCCTCATCAGACTCATACTTTCGCACACTTCACATACTCGTTGAACAGATCCTGGGTTATTTTCTGGTTTGGATCACATAGTAATGTGGTACCACACTGAAACAGTCGATTAAACCAGGTTTCGATAAATATTTTTGAGGATAACGCAAGTTAGGTCTGGCATCGGCGGTCTGGTGCGGCCATGAACGCCCGGCCGCTGAGGGGTGGAAACGGGGTCGCGGGCGGTTGCGAGTTGGGGCTCGCAGCCGCCACTAAACGCGGCCCCGGGACGGATAGCGGCGGGATGGAGTGGCCCCGTCCCGCCGCTATGAGGCAGTGTGTCTACTGGGGGGACCGATTGTCCCCCCGGGGCATGGGCGCGAAAGCGCGGGCACGGGGAGGATACCGGAAGAATGCTTCGAGCGATTCCCGGTATCCTCCCAAAGCGTGCCGAAGGGTCACCGTGGGGTTTTTAGTGGGTAGGTCCCGCACCTGTCGTTGTACGGGCGCGGGGAATCCCACACCCCTCCCACCTCTCCCCAAGGAGGTGGGAGGGAGTCTTTCGAAGATTTTCCCCACGACAAAAAAAAAAAAAAAAAAAAATGTTAGGTCTGGCATAGGTCTGGGATTTGACCTCATCAGGCTCATACTTTCGCGTTTTTCACATACTTGTTGAACAGATCCTGGGTTTTTTCTGGTTTGGATCCCGTAGTAGTGTGGTACCACACTGAAACAGTCCATCATACCTGGTTTCGCTCAATATTTTAGAGGATAACGCATGTTAGGTCAAGGTTAGGTCTAAGATTTGCCCTCATCAGGCTCACAGTTTCGAGTTTTTCACATACTTGTTGAACAGATCCTGGGTTTTTTCTGGTTTGTATCACGTAGTAGTGTGGTACCACACTGAAACAGTCCATTAAACCTGGTTTGGATCAATATTTTAGAGGATAACGCATGTTAGGTCTAGGTTAGCCCTGGGATTTTCACTCATCAGACTCATACTTTCGCATTCTTCTCATACTTGCTGAACTGATCCTGGGTTTTTTCTGGTTTGGATCACGTAGTAATGTGGTACCACACTGAAACAGACGATTAAACCTGGTTTCGATCAATATCTTAGAGGATAACGAAAGTTAAGTCTGGGATTGGTCTGGGATTTGACCTCATCAGACTCATACTTCCGCACTCTTCACATACTCGTTGAACAGATCCTGGGTTATTTTCTGGTTCGGATCACATAGTAATGTGGTACCACACTGAAACAGTCGATTAAACCAGGTTTCGATCAATATTTTTGAGGATAACGCATGTTAGGTCTAGGTTAGCCCTAGGATTTTCACTCATCAGACTCATACTTTCGCATTCTTCTTATACTTGTTGAACTGATCCTGGGTTTTTTCTGGTTTGGATCACGTACTATTGTGCTACCACACTGAAACAGTCGATTAAACCTGGTTTCGATCAATATTTTAGAGGATAACGCAAGTTAAGTCTGGGATTGGTCTGGGATTTGACCTCATCAGACTCATACTTCCGCACTCTTCACATACTCGTTGAACAGATCCTGGGTTATTTTCTGGTTCGGATCACATAGTAATGTGGTACCACACTGAAACAGTCGATTAAACCAGGTTTCGATCAATATTTTTGAGGATAACGCATGTTAGGTCTAGGTTAGCCCTAGGATTTTCACTCATCAGACTCATACTTTCGCATTCTTCTGATACTTGTTGAACTGATCCTGGGTTTTTTCTGGTTTGGATCACGTAGTAATGTGGTACCACACTGAAACAGACGATTAAACCTGGTTTCGATCAATATCTTAGAGGATAACGAAAGTTAAGTCTGGGATTGGTCAGGGATTTGACCTCATCAGGCTCATACTTTCGCGTTTTTCACATACTTGTTGAACAGATCCTGGGTTTTTTCTGGTTTGGATCCCGTAGTAGTGTGGTACCACACTGAAACAGTCCATCATACCTGGTTTCGCTCAATATTTTAGAGGATAACGCAAGTTAAGTCTGGGATTGGTCTGGGATTTGACCTCATCAGACTCATACTTCCGCACACTTCACATACTCGTTGAACAGATCCTGGGTTATTTTCTGGTTTGGATCACATAGTAATGTGGCACCACACTGAAACAGTCCATTAAACCAGGTTCGGATCAATATTTTAGAGGATAACGCATGTTAGGTCTAGGTTAGCCCTGGGATTTTCACTCATCAGACTCATACTTTCGCATTCTTCTTATACTTGTTGAACTGATCCTGGGTTTTTTCTGGTTTGGATCACGTACTATTGTGCTACCACACTGAAACAGTCGATTAAACCTGGTTTCGATCAATATTTTAGAGGATAACGCAAGTTAAGTCTGGGATTGGTCTGGGATTTGACCTCATCAGACTCATACTTCCGCACACTTCACATACTCGTTGAACAGATCCTGGGTTATTTTCTGGTTTGGATCACATAGTAATATGGCACCACACTGAAACAGTCGATTAAACCACGTTTCGATCAATATTTTTGAGGATAACGCATGTTAGGTCTAGGTTAGCCCTAGGATTTTCACTCATCAGACTCATACCTTCGCATTCCTCACATACTTGTAGAACGGATCCTGGGTTTTTTCTGGTTTGTATCACGTAGTAATGTGGTACCACACTGAAACAGTCCATTAAACCTGGTTTGGATCAATATTTTAGAGGATAACGCATGTTAGGTCTAGGTTAGCCCAGGGATTTTCACTCATCAGACTCATACTTTCGCATTCTTCTTATACTTGTTGAACTGATCCTGGGTTTTTTCTGGTTTGGAACACGTAGTAATGTGGTACAACACTGAAACAGTCAATTAAACCTGGTTTCGATCAATATTCTAGAGGATAACGCCGGTTATGTCTGGGTTAGGTCTGGGATTTTCCCTCATGTGGCTCGTACTTTCGCGTTTTTCTCATCCTTGTTGGCCAGATCCTGGCCTTTCTCTGGTTTGGATCACGTAGTAATGCAGTACCACACCGAAACAGTCAATTAAACCTGGTTGCGATTAATATTTTAGAGGATAACGCCGGTTATGTCTCGGTTAGGTCTGGGATTTGCCCTCAACTGGATCGTACTTTCGCATTTTTCGCATACTTGTTGGCCAGATCCTGGGATTGTTTTGGTTTGGATCCCGCAGTAATGTGGTTCCACAACGAAACAGTCAATTAAACTTGGTTGCGATTAATATTTTAGAGGATAACGCCGGTTATGTCTCGGTTAGGTCTGGGATTTGCCCTCATCTGGATCGTACTTTCGCATTTTTCGCATACTTGTTAGCCAGATCCTGGCCTCTTTCTGGTTTGGATCATCATAGCAATGCGGTACCACACCGAAACTGTCAATTATACCTGGTTGCGATTAATATTTTAGGGGATAACGCCGGTTTTGTCTGGGTTAGGTCTGGTATTTGCCCTCATCTGGCTCGATCTTTCGCATTTTTCTCATACTTGTTGGCCAGATCCTGGGCTTTATCTGGTTTGGATCACGTAGTAATGCGGTACCACACCGAAACAGTCAATTAAACCTGGTTGCGATTAATATTTTAGAGGATAACGCCGTTTATGTCTCGGTTAGGTCTGCGATTTGCCCTCAACTGGATCGTACTTTCGCATTTTTCGCATACTTGTTGGCCAGATCCTGGGATTTTTCTGGTTTGGATCCCGCAGTAATGTGGTTCCACAACGAAACAGTCAATTAAACCTGGTTGCGATTAATATTTTAGAGGATAACGCCGGTTATGTCTTGGTTAGGTCTGGGATTTGCCCACATCTGGCTCGTACTTTGGTTTTTTTCGCATTCTTGTTGGGCAGATCCTGGCCTCTTTCTGGTTTGGATCACGTAATAATGCGGTACAACACCGAAACAGTCAATTAAACCTGGTTGCGATTACTCTTTTAGAGGATAACGCTGGTTATGTCTCGGTTAGGTCTGGGATTTGCCCCTATCTGGCTCGTACTTTCGCGTTTTTCTCATAGTTGTTGGCCAGATCCTGGGTTTTTTCTGGTTTGGATCCCGCAGTAATGTGGTTCCACAACGAAACAGTCAATTAAACCTGGTTGCGATTATTATTTTAGAGGATAACGCCGGTTATGTCTCGGTTAGGTCTGGGATTTGCCCTCATCTGGATCGTACTTTCGCATTTTTCGCATACTTGTTAGCCAGATCCTGGCCTCTTTCTGGTTTGGATCATCATAGCAATGCGGTACCACACCGAAACTGTCAATTATACCTGGTTGCGATTAATATTTTAGGGGATAACGCCGGTTTTGTCTGGGTTAGGTCTGGTATTTGCCCTCATCTGGCTCGATCTTTCGCATTTTTCTCATACTTGTTGGCCAGATCCTGGGCTTTATCTGGTTTGGATCACGTAGTAATGCGGTACCACACCGAAACAGTCAATTAAACCTGGTTGCGATTAATATTTTAGAGGATAACGCCGTTTATGTCTCGGTTAGGTCTGCGATTTGCCCTCAACTGGATCGTACTTTCGCATTTTTCGCATACTTGTTGGCCAGATCCTGGGATTTTTCTGGTTTGGATCCCGCAGTAATGTGGTTCCACAACGAAACAGTCAATTAAACCTGGTTGCGATTAATATTTTAGAGGATAACGCCAGTTATGTCTTGGTTAGGTCTGGGATTTGCCCACATCTGGCTCGTACTTTCGCTTTTTTCGCATTCTTGTTGGGCAGATCCTGGCCTCTTTCTGGTTTGGATCACGTAATAATGCGGTACAACACCGAAACAGTCAATTAAACCTGGTTGCGATTACTCTTTTAGAGGATAACGCTGGTTATGTCTCGGTTAGGTCTGGGATTTGCCCCTATCTGGCTCGTACTTTCGCGTTTTTCTCATAGTTGTTGGCCAGATCCTGGGTTTTTTCTGGTTTGGATCCCGCAGTAATGTGGTTCCACAACGAAACAGTCAATTAAACCTGGTTGCGATTATTATTTTAGAGGATAACGCCGGTTATGTCTCGGTTAGGTCTGGGATTTGCCCTCATCTGGATCGTACTTTCGCAGTTTTCGCATACTTGTTCGCCAGATCCTGGCCTCTTTCTGGTTTGGATCATCGTAGCAATGCGGTACCACACCGAAACAGTCAATTATTCCTGGTTGCGATTAATATTTTAGAGGATAGCGCCGGTTATGTCTCGGTTAGGTCTGGGATTTGCCCTCATCTGGATCGTACTTTCGCATTTTTCGCATACTTGTTGGCACAGACCCTGGCCTTTTGCTGGTTTGGATCACGTAGTAATGTGGTACCACACTGAAACAGTCATTAAAAGCATGTTCTGATTCGTATTTTAGAGAATAACGCTGGTTATGTCAGGCATAGTTCTGGTTTTTGCAATCATCTGGCTCATACTTTCGCATTTTTCGCATACTTGTTGGCCAGATCCTGGCCTTTTTCTGGTTTGGATCAGGTAGTAATGCGGTACCACAGCGAAACAGTCAATTATACCTAGTTGCGATTAATATTTTAGAGGATAACGCCGGTTATGTCTCGGTTAGGTCTGGGATTTGCCCTCATCTGGATCGTACTTTCGCATTTTTCGCATACTTGTTAGCCAGATCCTGGCCTCTTTCTGGTTTGGATCATCGTAGCAATGCGGTACCAAACCGAGACAGTCAATTATACCTGGTTGCGATTAATATTTTAGGGGATAACGCCGGTTTTGTCTGGGTTAGGTCTGGTACTTGCCCTCATCTGGCTCGAACTTTCGCATTTTTCTCATACTTGTTGGCCAGATCCTGGGCTTTATCTGGTTTGGATCACGTAGTAATGAGGTTCCACACTGAAACAGTCATTAAAAGCATGTTCCGATTCGTATTTTAGAGGATAACGCTGGTTATGTCAGGGTTAGTTCTGGCATTTGCAATCATCTGGCTCATATATTCGCGTTTTTCGCATACTTGTTGGCCAGATCCTGGGCTTTTTCTGGTTTGGATCACGTAGTAATGTGGTACCACACTGAAACAGTCAATAAAAGCTGGTTCCGATTAGTATTTTAGAGGATAACGCTGGTTATGTCTGTGTTAGTTCTGGTATTTGCAATCATCTGGCACATACTTTCGCGTTATTCGCATACTTGTTGGCCAGATCCTCGGCTTTTTCTGGTTTGGATCACGTAGTAATGTGGTACCACACTGAAACAGTTAATTAAACCTGGTTGCGATTAATATTTTGGAGGATAACGCCGGTTATGTCCGGGTTAGGTCTGGGATTTTCCCTCATGTGGCTCGTACTTTCGCGTTTTTCTCATAGTTGTTGGCCAGATCCTGGGCTTTGTCTGGTTTGGATCACGTAGTAATGAGGTTCCACACCGAAACAGTCAATTAAACTGGTTGCGATTAATATTTTAGAGGATAACGCCGGTTATGTCTCGGGTAGGTCTGGGATTTGTCCTCATCTGACTCGTACTTTCACGTTTTTCGCATACTTGTTGGCCAGATCCTGGCCTTTCTCTGGTTGGGATCACGTAGTAATGTGGTGCCACACTGAAACAGTCAATAGAAGCTGGCTCCGATCAGTATTTTAGGGGATAACGCTTGTTATGGCTGAGTTAGTTCTGGTATTTGCAATCATCTGGCTCATACATTCGCGATTTTCGCATACTTGTTGGCCAGATCCTGGGCTTTTTCTGGTTTGGATCACGTAGTAATGTGGTACCACACTGAAACAGTTAATTAAACTGGTTGCGATTAATATTTTAGAGGATACCGCCGGTTATGTCTGGGTTAGGTCTTGGATTTTCCCTCATGTGGCTCGTACTTTCGCGTTTTTGTCATAGTTGTTGGCCAGATCCTGGGTTTTTTCTGGTTTGGATCCCGCAGTAATGTGGTTCCACAACGAAACAGTCAATTAAACCTGGTTGCGATTAATATTTTAGAGGATAACGCCGGTTATGTCTCGGTTAGGTCTGGGATTTGCCCTCATCTGGATCGTACTTTCGCAGTTTTCGCATACTTGTTAGCCAGATCCTGGCCTCTTTCTGGTTTGGATCATCGTAGCAATGCGGTACCACACCGAAACAGTCAATTATTTCTGGTTGCGATTAATATTTTAGAGGATAGCGCCGGTTATGTCTCGGTTAGGTCTGGGATTTGCCCTCATCTGGATCGTACTTTCGCATTTTTCGCTTACTTGTTGGCACAGACCCTGGCCTTTTTCTGGTTTGGATCACGTAGTAATGTGGTACCACACTGAAACAGTCATTAAAAGCATGTTCTGATTCGTATTTTAGAGGATAACGCTGGTTATGTCAGGCATAGTTCTGGTATTTGCAATCATCTGGCTCATACTTTCGCATTTTTCGCATACTTGTTGGCCAGATCCTGGCCTTTTTCTGGTTTGGATCACGTAGTAATGCGGTACCACAGCGAAACAGTCAATTATACCTAGTTGCGATTAATATTTTAGAGGATAACGCCGGTTATGTCTCGGTTAGGTCTGGCATTTGCCCTCATCTGGATTGTTCTTTCGCATTTTTCGCATACTTGTTGGCCAGATCCTGGGTTTTTTCTGGTTTGGATCCCGCAGTAATGTGGTTCCACAACGAAACAGTCAATTAAACCTGGTTGCGATTAATATTTTAGAGGATAACGCCGGTTATGTCTCGGTTAGGTCTGGGATTTGCCCTCATCTGGATCGTACTTTCGCATTTTTCGCATACTTGTTAGCCAGATCCTGACCTCTTTCTGGTTTGGATCATCGTAGCAATGCGGTACCAAAGCGAAACAGTCAATTATACCTGGTTGCGATTAATATTTTAGGGGATAACGCCGGTTTTGTCTGTGTTAGGTCTGGTACTTGCCCTCATCTGGCTCGAACTTTCGCATTTTTCTCATACTTGTTGGCCAGATCCTGGGCTTTATCTGGTTTGGATCACGTAGTAATGAGGTTCCACACCGAAACAGTCAATTAAACTGGTTGCGATTAATGTTTTAGAGGATAACGCCGGTTATGTCTCGGGTAGGTCTGGGATTTGTCCTCATCTGACTCGTACTTTCACGTTTTTCGCATACTTGTTGGCCAGAACCTGGGTTTTTTCTGGTTTGGATCCCGCAGTAATGTGGTTCCACAACGAAACAGTCAATTAAACCTGGCTGCGATTAATATTTTAGAGGATAACGCCGGTTATGTCTCGGTTAGGTCTGGGATTTGCCCTCATCTGGATCGTACTTTCGCATTTTTCGCATACTTGTTAGCCAGATCCTGGCCTCTTTCTGGTTTGGATCATCGTAGCAATGCGGTTCCAAACCGAAACAGTCAATTATACCCGTTTGCGATTAATATTTTAGGGGATAACGCCGGTTTTGTCTGGGTTAGGTCTGGTACTTGCCCTCATCTGGCTCGAACTTTCGCATTTTTCTCATACTTGTTGGCCAGATCCTGGGCTTTATCTGGTTCGGACCACGTAGTAATGAGGTTCCACACCGAAACAGTCAATTAAACTGATTGCGATTAATATTTTAGAGGATAACGCCGGTTATGTCTCGGGTAGGTCTGGGATTTGTCCTCATCTGACTCGTACTTTCACGTTTTTCGCATACTTGTTGGCCAGATCCTGGCCTTTTTCTGGTTTGGATCACGTAGTAATGTGGTGCCACACTGAAACAGTCAATAGAAGCTGGTTCCGATCAGTATTTCAGAGGATAACGCTGGTTATGTCTGAGTTAGTTCTGGTATTTGCAATCATCTGGCTCATACATTCGCGATTTTCGCATACTTGTTGGCCAGATCCTGGGCTTTTTCTGGTTTGGATCACGTAGTAATGTGGTACCACACTGAAACAGTTAATTAAACCTGGTTGCGATTAATATTTTAGAGGATAACGCCGGTTATGTCTGGGTTAGGTCTGGGATTTTCCCTCATGTGGCTCGTACTTTCGCGTTTTTCTCATCCTTGTTGGCCAGATCCTGGCCTTCCTCTGGTTTGGATCACGTAGTAATGCGGTACCACACCGAAACAGTCAATTAAACCTGGTTGCGATTAATATTTTAGGGGATAACGCCGGTTATGTCTAGGTTAGTTCTGGTATTTGCAATCATCTGGCTCATACTTTCGCATTTTTCGCATACTTGTTGGCCAGATCCTGGGTTTTGTCTGGTTTGGATCCCGTAGTAATGTGGTTCCACAACGAAACAGTCAATTAAACCTGGTTGAGATTAATATTTTAAAGAATAACGCCGGTTATGTCTCAGGTAGGTCTGGGATTTGTCCTCATCTGTCTCGTACTTTCACGTTTTTCTCATACTTGTTGGCCAGATCCTGGGCTTTTTCTGGTTTGGATCACGTAGTAATGTGGTACCACACTGAAACAGTCAATTAAACCTGGTTGCGATTAATATTTTAGAGGATAACGCCGGTTATGTCTCGGGTAGGTCTGGGATTTGCCCACATCTGGCTCGTACTTTCGCTTTTTCGCATTCTTGTTGGGCAGATCCTGGCCTTTTTCTGGTTTGGATCACGTAGTAATGTGGTACCACACTGAAACAGTTAATTAAACCTGGTTGCGATTAATATTTTAGAGGATAACGCCGGTTATGTCTGGGTTAGGTCTGGGATTTTCCCTCATGTGACTCGTACTTTCGCGTTTTTCTCATAGTTGTTGGCCAGATCCTGGGTTTTTTCTGGTTTGGATCCCGCAGTAATGTGGTTCCACAACGAAACAGTCAATTAAACCTGGTTGCGATTAATATTTTAGAGGATAACGCCGGTTATGTCTCGGTTAGGTCTGGGATTTGCCCTCATCTGGATCGTACTTTCGCAGTTTTCGCATACTTGTTAGCCAGATCCTGGCCTCTTTGTGGTTTGGATCATCGTAGCAATGCGGTACCACACCGAAACAGTCAATTATTCCTGGTTGCGATTAATATTTTAGAGGATAGCGCCGGTTATGTCTCGGTTAGGTCTGGGATTTGCCCTCATCTGGATCGTACTTTCGCATTTTTCGCATACTTGTTGGCACAGACCCTGGCCTTTTTCTGGTTTGGATCACGTAGTAATGTGGTACCACACTGAAACACTCATTAAAAGCATGTTCTGATTCGTATTTTAGAGGATAACGCTGGTTATGTCAGGCATAGTTCTGGTATTTGCAATCATCTGGCTCATACTTTCGCATTTTTCGCATACTTGTTGGCCAGATCCTGGCCTTTTTCAGGTTTGGAACACGTAGTAATGCGATACCACAGCGAAACAGTCAATTAAACCTAGTTGCGATTAATATTTTAGAGGATAATGCCGGTTATGTCTCGGTTAGGTCTGGCATTTGCCATCATCTGGATCGTTCTTTCGCATTTTTCGCATACTTGTTGGCCAGATCCTGGGTTTTTTCTGGTTTGGATCCCGCAGTAATGTGGTTCCACAACGAAACAGTCATTTAAACCTGGTTGCGATTAATATTTTAGAGGATAACGCCGGTTATGTCTCGGTTAGGTCTGGGATTTGCCCTCATCTGGATCGTACTTTCGCATTTTTCGCATACTTGTTAGCCAGATCCTGGCCTCTTTCTGGTTTGGATCATCGTAGCAATGCGGTACCAAACCGAAACAGTCAATTATACCTGGTTGCGATTAATATTTTAGGGGATAACGCCGGTTTTGTCTGGGTTAGGTCTGGTACTTGCCCTCATCTGGCTCGAACTTTCGCATTTTTCTCATACTTGTTGGCCAGATCCTGGGCTTTATCTGGTTCGGACCACGTAGTAATGAGGTTCCACACCGAAACAGTCAATTAAACTGATTGCGATTAATATTTTAGAGGATAACGCCGGTTATGTCTCGGGTAGGTCTGGGATTTGTCCTCATCTGACTCGTACTTTCACGTTTTTCGCATACTTGTTGGCCAGATCCTGGCCTTTTTCTGGTTTGGATCACGTAGTAATGTGGTGCCACACTGAAACAGTCAATAGAAGCTGGTTCCGATCAGTATTTCAGAGGATAACGCTGGTTATGTCTGACTTAGTTCTGGTATTTGCAATCATCTGGCTCATACATTCGCGATTTTCGCATACTTGTTGGCCAGATCCTGGGCTTTTTCTGGTTTGGATCACGTAGTAATGTGGTACCACACTGAAACAGTTAATTAAACCTGGTTGCGATTAATATTTTAGAGGATAACGCCGGTTATGTCTGGGTTAGGTCTGCGATTTTCCCTCATGTGGCTCGTACTTTCGCGTTTTTCTCATCCTTGTTGGCCAGATCCTGGCCTTTCTCTGGTTTGGATCACGTAGTAATGCGGTACCACACCGAAACAGTCAATTAAACCTGGTTGCGATTAATATTTTAGGGGATAACGCCGGTTATGTCTGGGTTAGTTCTGGTATTTGCAATCATCTGGCTCATACTTTCGCATTTTTCGCATACTTGTTGGCCAGATCCTGGGTTTTGTCTGGTTTGGATCCCGTAGTAATGCGGTTCCACAACGAAACAGTCAATTAAACCTGGTTGAGATTAATATTTTAAAGAATAACGCCGGTTATGTCTCAGGTAGGTCTGGGATTTGTCCTCATCTGTCTCGTACTTTCACGTTTTTCTCATACTTGTTGGCCAGATCCTGGGCTTTTTCTGGTTTGGATCACGTAGTAATGTGGTACCACACTGAAACAGTCAATTAAACCTGGTTGCGATTAATATTTTAGAGGATAACGCCGGTTATGTCTCGGGTAGGTCTGGGATTTGCCCACATCTGGCTCGTACTTTCGCTTTTTCGCATTCTTGTTGGGCAGATCCTGGCCTTTTTCTGGTTTGGATCACGTAGTAATGTGGTACCACACTGAAACAGTTAATTAAACCTGGTTGCGATTAATATTTTAGAGGATAACGCCGGTTATGTCTGGGTTAGGTCTGGGATTTTCCCTCATGTGACTCGTACTTTCGCGTTTTTCTCATAGTTGTTGGCCAGATCCTGGGTTTTTTCTGGTTTGGATCCCGCAGTAATGTGGTTCCACAACGAAACAGTCAATTAAACCTGGTTGCGATTAATATTTTAGAGGATAACGCCGGTTATGTCTCGGTTAGGTCTGGGATTTGCCCTCATCTGGATCGTACTTTCGCAGTTTTCGCATACTTGTTAGCCAGATCCTGGCCTCTTTGTGGTTTGGATCATCGTAGCAATGCGGTACCACACCGAAACAGTCAATTATTCCTGGTTGCGATTAATATTTTAGAGGATAGCGCCGGTTATGTCTCGGTTAGGTCTGGGATTTGCCCTCATCTGGATCGTACTTTCGCATTTTTCGCATACTTGTTGGCACAGACCCTGGCCTTTTTCTGGTTTGGATCACGTAGTAATGTGGTACCACACTGAAACACTCATTAAAAGCATGTTCTGATTCGTATTTTAGAGGATAACGCTGGTTACGTCAGGCATAGTTCTGGTATTTGCAATCATCTGGCTCATACTTTCGCATTTTTCGCATACTTGTTGGCCAGATCCTGGCCTTTTTCAGGTTTGGAACACGTAGTAATGCGATACCACAGCGAAACAGTCAATTAAACCTAGTTGCGATTAATATTTTAGAGGATAATGCCGGTTATGTCTCGGTTAGGTCTGGCATTTGCCATCATCTGGATCGTTCTTTCGCATTTTTCGCATACTTGTTGGCCAGATCCTGGGTTTTTTCTGGTTTGGATCCCGCAGTAATGTGGTTCCACAACGAAACAGTCAATTAAACCTGGTTGCGATTAATATTTTAGAGGATAACGCCGGTTATGTCTCGGTTAGGTCTGGGATTTGCCCTCATCTGGATCGTACTTTCGCATTTTTCGCATACTTGTTAGCCAGATCCTGGCCTCTTTCTGGTTTGGATCATCGTAGCAATGCGGTACCAAACCGAAACAGTCAATTATACCTGGTTGCGATTAATATTTTAGGGGATAACGCCGGTTTTGTCTGGGTTAGGTCTGGTACTTGCCCTCATCTGGCTCGAACTTTCGCATTTTTCTCATACTTGTTGGCCAGATCCTGGGCTTTATCTGGATTGGATCACGTAGTAATGAGGTTCCACACCGAAACAGTCAATTAAACTGGTTGCGATTAATATTTTAGAGGATAACGCCGGTTATGTCTCGGGTAGGTCTGGGATTTGTCCTCATCTGACTCGTACTTTCAGGTTTTTCGCATACTTGTTGGCCAGATCCTGGCCTCTCTCTGGTTTGGATCACGTAGTAATGCGGTACAACACCGAAACAGTCAATTAAACCTGGTTGCGATTGATATTTTAGAGGATAACGCTGGTTATGTCTCGGTTAGGTCTGGGATTTGCCCCCATCTGGCTCGTACTTTCGCGTTTTTCTCATAGTTGTTGGCCAGATCCTCGGTTTTTTCTAGTTTGGATCCCGTAGTAATGTGGTTCCACACCGAAACAGTCAATTGAACCTGGTTGCGATTAATATTTTAGAGGATAACGCCGGTTTTGTCTGGGTTAGGTCTGGTACTTGCCCTCATCTGGCTCGAACTTTCGCATTTTTCTCATACTTGTTGGCCAGATCCTGGGCTTTTTCTGGTTTGGATCACGTAGTAATGTGGTACCACACTGAAACAGTCAATAGAAGCTGGTTCCGATCAGTATTTTAGAGGATAGCGCTGGTTATGTCTGGGTTAGTTCTGGTATTTGCAATCATCTAGCTCATACATTCGCGTTTTTCGCATACTTGTTGGCCAGATCCTGGGCTTTTTCTGGTTTGGATCACGTTGTAATGTGGTACCACACTGAAACAGTCAATTAAACCTGGTTGCGATTAATATTTTAGAGGATAACGCCGGCTATGTCTCGGGTTGGTCTGGGATTTGCCCACATCTGGCTCGTACTTTCGCTTTTTTCGCATTCTTGTTGGCCAGATCCTGGCCTCTCTCTGGTTTGGATCACGTAGTAATGCGGTACAACACCGAAACAGTCAATTAAACCTGGTTGCGATTAATATTTTAGAGGATAACGCTGGTTATGTCTCGGTTAGGTCTGGGATTTGCCCCCATCTGGCTCGTACTTTCGCGTTTTTCTCATAGTTGTTGGCCAGATCCTCGGTTTTTTCTAGTTTGGATCCCGTAGTAATGTGGTTCCACACCGAAACAGTCAATTGAACCTGGATGCGATTAATATTTTAGAGGATAACGCCGGTTATGTCTCGGTTAGGTCTGGTATTTGCCCTCATCTGGCTCGGACTTTCCCATTTTTCGCATACTTGTTGGCCAGACCCTGGCCCTTTTCTGGTTTGGATCACGTTGTAATGTGGTACCACACTGAAACAGTCAATAGAAGCTGGTTCCTATAGGTATTTTAGAGGATAACGCTGGTTATGTCTGGGTTAGTTCTGGTATTTGCTATCATCTGGCAAATACTTTCGCGTTTTTCGCATACTTGTTGGCCAGATCCTGGGCTTTTTCTGGCTTGGATCACGTAGTAATGTGGTTCCACGCCGAAACAGTCAATAGAAGCTGGTTCCGATAAGTATTTTAGAGGATAACGCTGGTTATGTCTGGGTTAGTTCTGGTATTTGCTATCATCTGGCACATACTTCCGCGTTTTTCGCATACTAGTTGGCCAGATCCTGTGCTTTTTCTGTTTTGGATCCCGTAGTAATGAGGTTCCACACCGGAATAGTCAATTAAATTAGTTGCGATTAATATTTTAGAGGATAACGCCTGTCATGTCTCGGGTAGGTCTGGGATTTGTCCTCATCTGACTCGTACTATCACGTTTTTCGCATACTTGTTGGCCAGATCCTGGGCTTTTTCTGATTTGGATCCCGTAGTAATGTGGTACCACACTGAAACAGTCAATAAAAGCAGGTTCCGATTAGTATTTTAGAGGATAACGCTGGTTATGTCTGGGTTAGTTCTGGTATTTGCAATCATCTGGCTCATACTTTCGCGTTTTTCTCATAGTTGTTGGCCATATCCTGGGTTTTTGCTGGTTTGGATCCCGCAGTAATGTGGTTCCACACCGAAACAGTCAATTGAACCTGGTTGCGATTAATATCTTCGAGGATAACGCCGGTTATGTCTCGGTTAGGTCTGGTATTTGCCCTCATCTGGCTCGGACTATCGCATTTTTCGCATACTTGTTAGCCAGATCCTGCCCTTCTTCTGGCTTGGACCACGTAGTAAAGTGGTGCCAGACTGAAACAGTCAATTAAACCTGGTTGCGAATTATATTTTAGAGGATAACGCTGGTTATGTCTGGGATAGTTCTGGTATTTGCAATCATCTGGCTCATACTTTCGCGTTTTTCTCATAGTTGTTGGCCAGATCCTGGGTTTTTCTGGTTTGGATCACGTAGTAATGTGGTACCACACTGAAACAGTCAATAGAAGCTGGTTCCGATAAGTATCTTAGAGGATAACGCTGGTTATGTCTGGGTTAGTTCTGGTATTTGCAATCATCTGGCTCATACTTTCGCGTTTTCCTCATAGTTGTTGGCCATATCCTGGGTTTTTGCTGGTTTGGATCCCGCAGTAATGTGGTTCCACACCGGAACAGTCAATTAAACCTGGTTGCGATTAATATTTTAGAGGATAACGCCGGTTATGTCTCGGTTAGGTCTGGGATTTGCCCTCATCTGGATCGTACTTTCGCATTTTTCGCATACTTGTTAGCCAGATCCTGGCCTCTTTCTGGTTTGGATCATCGTAGCAATGCGGTACCACACCGAAACAGTCAATTATTCCTGGTTGCGATTAATATTTTAGAGGACAGCGCCGGTTACGTCTCGGTTAGGTCTGGGATTTGCCCTCATCTGGATCGTACTGTCGCATTTTTCGCATACTTGTTGGCCAGACCCTGGGTTTTTTCTGGTTTGGATCCCGCAGTAATGTGGTTCCACAACGAAACAGTCAATTAAACCTAGTTGCGTTTAATATTTTAGAGGATAACGCCGGTTATGTCTCGGTTAGGTCTGGGATTTGCCCTCATCTGGATCGTACTTTCGCATTTTTCGCATACTTGCTAGCCAGATCCTGGCCTCTTTCTGGTTTGGATCATCGTAGCAATGCGGTACCAAACCGAAACAGTCAATTATACCTGGTTGCGATTAATATTTTAGGGGATAACGCCGGTTTTGTCTGGGTTAGGTCTGGTACTTGCCCTCATCTGGCTCGAACTTTCGCATTTTTCTCATACTTGTTGGCCAGACCCTGGGCTTTATCTGGTTTGGATCACGTAGTAATGAGGTTCCACACCGAAACAGTCAATTAAACTGGTTGCGATTAATATTTTAGAGGATAACGCCGGTTATGTCTCGGGTAGGTCTGGGATTTGTCCTCATCTGACTCGTACTTTCACGTTTTTCGCATACTTGTTGGCCAGATCCTGGCCTTTCTCTGGTTGGGATCACGTAGTAATGTGGTGCAACACTGAAACAGTCAATAGAAGCTGGCTCCGATCAGTATTTTAGGGGATAACGCTTGTTATGGCTGAGTTAGTTCTGGTATTTGCAATCATCTGGCTCATACATTCGCGATTTTCGCATACTTGTTGGCCAGATCCTGGGCGTTTTCTGGTTTGGATCACGTAGTAATGTGGTACCACACTGAAACAGTTAATTAAACTGGTTGCGATTAATATTTTAGAGGATAACGCCGGTTATGTCTGGGTTAGGTCTTGGATTTTCCCTCATGTGGCTCGTACTTTCGCGTTTTTGTCATAGTTGTTGGCCAGATCCTGGGTTTTTTCTGGTTTGGATCCCGCAGTAATGTGGTTCCACAACGAAACCGTCAATTAAACCTGGTTGCGATTAATATTTTAGAGGATAACGCCGGTTATGTCTCGGTTAGGTCTGGGATTTGCCCTCATCTGGATCGTACTTTCGCAGTTTTCGTTTACTTGTTGGCACAGACCCTGGCCTTTTTCTGGTTTGGATCACGTAGTAATGTGGTACCACACTGAAACAGTCATTAAAAGCATGTTCTGATTCGTATTTTAGAGGATAACGCTGGTTATGTCAGGCATAGTTCTGGTATTTGCAATCATCTGGCTCATACTTTCGCATTTTTCGCATACTTGTTGGCCAGATCCTGGCCTTTTTCTGGTTTGGATCACGTAGTAATGCGGTACCACAGCGAAACAGTCAATTATACCTAGTTGCGATTAATATTTTAGAGGATAACGCCGGTTATGTCTCGGTTAGGTCTGGCATTTGCCCTCATCTGGATTGTTCTTTCATATTTTTCGCATACTTGTTGGCCAGATCCTGGGTTTTTTCTGGTTTGGATCCCGCAGTAATGTGGTTCCACAACGAAACAGTCAATTAAACCTGGTTGCGATTAATATTTTAGAGGATAACGCCGGTTATGTCTCGGTTAGGTCTGGGATTTGCCCTCATCTGGATCGTACTTTCGCATTTTTCGCATACTTGTTAGCCAGATCCTGACCTCTTTCTGGTTTGGATCATCGTAGCAATGCGGTACCAAAGCGAAACAGTCAATTATACCTGGTTGCGATTAATATTTTAGGGGATAACGCCGGTTTTGTCTGTGTTAGGTCTGGTACTTGCCCTCATCTGGCTCGAACTTTCGCATTTTTCTCATACTTGTTGGCCAGATCCTGGGCTTTATCTGGTTTGGATCACGTAGTAATGAGGTTCCACACCGAAACAGTCAATTAAACTGGTTGCGATTAATGTTTTAGAGGATAACGCCGGTTATGTCTCGGGTAGGTCTGGGATTTGTCCTCATCTGACTCGTACTTTCACGTTTTTCGCATACTTGTTGGCCAGAACCTGGGTTTTTTCTGGTTTGGATCCCGCAGTAATGTGGTTCCACAACGAAACAGTCAATTAAACCTGGCTGCGATTAATATTTTAGAGGATAACGCCGGTTATGTCTCGGTTAGGTCTGGGATTTGCCCTCATCTGGATCGTACTTTCGCATTTTCGCATACTTGTTAGCCAGATCCTGGCCTCTTTCTGGTTTGGATCATCGTAGCAATGCGGTTCCAAACCGAAACAGTCAATTATACCCGTTTGCGATTAATATTTTAGGGGATAACGCCGGTTTTGTCTGGGTTAGGTCTGGTACTTGCCCTCATCTGGCTCGAACTTTCGCATTTTTCTCATACTTGTTGGCCAGATCCTGGGCTTTATCTGGTTCGGACCACGTAGTAATGAGGTTCCACACCGAAACAGTCAATTAAACTGATTGCGATTAATATTTTAGAGGATAACGCCGGTTATGTCTCGGGTAGGTCTGGGATTTGTCCTCATCTGACTCGTACTTTCACGTTTTTCGCATACTTGTTGGCCAGATCCTGGCCTTTTTCTGGTTTGGATCACGTAGTAATGTGGTGCCACACTGAAACAGTCAATAGCAGCTGGTTCCGATCAGTATTTCAGAGGATAACGCTGGTTATGTCTGAGTTAGTTCTGGTATTTGCAATCATCTGGCTCATACATTAGCGATTTTCGCATACTTGTTGGCCAGATCCTGGGCTTTTTCTGGTTTGGATCACGTAGTAATGTGGTACCACACTGAAACAGTTAATTAAACCTGGTTGCGATTAATATTTTAGAGGATAACGCCGGTTATGTCTGGGTTAGGTCTGGGATTTTCCCTCATGTGGCTCGTACTTTCGCGTTTTTCTCATCCTTGTTGGCCAGATCCTGGCCTTTCTCTGGTTTGGATCACGTAGTAATGCGGTACCACACCGAAACAGTCAATTAAACCTGGTTGCGATTAATATTTTAGGGGATAACGCCGGTTATGTCTGGGTTAGTTCTGGTATTTGCAATCATCTGGCTCATACTTTCGCATTTTTCGCATACTTGTTGGCCAGATCCTGGGTTTTGTCTGGTTTGGATCCCGTAGTAATGTGGTTCCACAACGAAACAGTCAATTAAACCTGGTTGAGATTAATATTTTAAAGAATAACGCCGGCTATGTCTCAGGTAGGTCTGGGATTTGTCCTCATCTGTCTCGTACTTTCACGTTTTTCTCATACTTGTTGGCCAGATCCTGGGCTTTTTCTGGTTTGGATCACGTAGTAATGTGGTACCACACTGAAACAGTCAATTAAACCTGGTTGCGATTAATATTTTAGAGGATAACGCCGGTTATGTCTCGGGTAGGTCTGGGATTTGCCCACATCTGGCTCGTACTTTCGCTTTTTCGCATTCTTGTTGGGCAGATCCTGGCCTTTTTCTGGTTTGGATCACGTAGTAATGTGGTACCACACTGAAACAGTTAATTAAACCTGGTTGCGATTAATATTTTAGAGGATAACGCCGGTTATGTCTGGGTTAGGTCTGGGATTTTCCCTCATGTGACTCGTACTTTCGCGTTTTTCTCATAGTTGTTGGCCAGATCCTGGGTTTTTTCTGGTTTGGATCCCGCAGTAATGTGGTTCCACAACGAAACAGTCAATTAAACCTGGTTGCGATTAATATTTTAGAGGATAACGCCGGTTATGTCTCGGTTAGGTCTGGGATTTGCCCTCATCTGGATCGTACTTTCGCATTTTTCGCATACTTGTTGGCCAGATCCTGGCCTTTTTCTGGTTTGGATCACGTAGTAATGTGGTACCACACTGAAACAGTCAATAGAAGCTGGTTCCGATCAGTATTTTAGAGGATAGCGCTGGTTATGTCTGGGTTAGTTCTGGTATTTGCAATCATCTAGCTCATACATTCGCGTTTTTCGCATACTTGTTGGCCAGATCCTGGGCTTTTTCTGGTTTGGATCACGTAGTAATGTGGTACCACACTGAAACAGTCAATTAAACCTGGTTGCGATTAATATTTTAGAGGATAACGCCGGCTATGTCTCGGGTAGGTCTGGGATTTGCCCACATCTGGCTCGTACTTTCGCTTTTTTCGCATTCTTGTTGGCCAGATCCTGGCCTCTCTCTGGTTTGGATCACGTAGTAATGCGGTACAACACCGAAACAGTCAATTAAACCTGGTTGCGATTAATATTTTAGAGGATAACGCTGGTTATGTCTCGGTTAGGTCTGGGATTTGCCCCCATCTGGCTCGTACTTTCGCGTTTTTCTCATAGTTGTTGGCCAGATCCTCGGTTTTTTCTAGTTTGGATCCCGTAGTAATGTGGTTCCACACCGAAACAGTCAATTGAACCTGGATGCGATTAATATTTTAGAGGATAACGCCGGTTATGTCTCGGTTAGGTCTGGTATTTGCCCTCATCTGGCTCGGACTTTCCCATTTTTCGCATACTTGTTGGCCAGACCCTGGCCCTTTTCTGGTTTGGATCACGTTGTAATGTGGTACCACACTGAAACAGTCAATAGAAGCTGGTTCCTATAGGTATTTTAGAGGATAACGCTGGTTATGTCTGGGTTAGTTCTGGTATTTGCTATCATCTGGCAAATACTTTCGCGTTTTTCGCATACTTGTTGGCCAGATCCTGGGCTTTTTCTGGCTTGGATCACGTAGTAATGTGGTTCCACGCCGAAACAGTCAATAGAAGCTGGTTCCGATAAGTATTTTAGAGGATAACGCTGGTTATGTCTGGGTTAGTTCTGGTATTTGCTATCATCTGGCACATACTTCCGCGTTTTTCGCATACTAGTTGGCCAGATCCTGTGCTTTTTCTGTTTTGGATCCCGTAGTAATGAGGTTCCACACCGGAATAGTCAATTAAATTGGTTGCGATTAATATTTTAGAGGATAACGCCGGTCATGTCTCGGGTAGGTCTGGGATTTGTCCTCATCTGACTCGTACTATCACGTTTTTCGCATACTTGTTGGCCAGATCCTGGGCTTTTTCTGATTTGGATCCCGTAGTAATGTGGTACCACACTGAAACAGTCAATAAAAGCAGGTTCCGATTAGTATTTTAGAGGATAACGCTGGTTATGTCTGGGTTAGTTCTGGTATTTGCAATCATCTGGCTCATACTTTCGCGTTTTTCTCATAGTTGTTGGCCATATCCTGGGTTTTTGCTGGTTTGGATCCCGCAGTAATGTGGTTCCACACCGAAACAGTCAATTGAACCTGGTTGCGATTAATATCTTCGAGGATAACGCCGGTTATGTCTCGGTTAGGTCTGGTATTTGCCCTCATCTGGCTCGGACTATCGCATTTTTCGCATACTTGTTAGCCAGATCCTGCCCTTCTTCTGGCTTGGACCACGTAGTAAAGTGGTGCCAGACTGAAACAGTCAATTAAACCTGGTTGCGAATAATATTTTAGAGGATAACGCTGGTTATGTCTGGGATAGTTCTGGTATTTGCAATCATCTGGCTCATACTTTCGCGTTTTTCTCATAGTTGTTGGCCAGATCCTGGGTTTTTCTGGTTTGGATCACGTAGTAATGTGGTACCACACTGAAACAGTCAATAGAAGCTGGTTCCGATAAGTATCTTAGAGGATAACGCTGGTTATGTCTGGGTTAGTTCTGGTATTTGCAATCATCTGGCTCATACTTTCGCGTTTTTCTCATAGTTGTTGGCCATATCCTGGGTTTTTGGGGTTTGGATCCCGCAGTAATGTGGTTCCACACCGGAACAGTCAATTAAACCTGGTTGCGATTAATATTTTAGAGGATAACGCCGGTTATGTCTCGGTTAGGTCTGGGATTTGCCCTCATCTGGATCGTACTTTCGCATTTTTCGCATACTTGTTAGCCAGATCCTGGCCTCTTTCTGGTTTGGATCATCGTAGCAATACGGTACCACACCGAAACAGTCAATTATTCCTGGTTGCGATTAATATTTTAGAGGACAGCGCCGGTTACGTCTCGGTTAGGTCTGGTATTTGCCCTCATCTGGATCGTACTGTCGCATTTTTCGCATACTTGTTGGCACAGACCCTGGCCTTTTTCTGGTTTGGATCACGTAGTAATGTGGTACCACACTGAAACAGTCATTAAAAGCATGTTCTGATTCGTATTTTAGAGGATAACGCTGCTTATGTCAGGCATAGTTCTGGTATTTGCAATCATCTGGCTCATACTTTCGCATTTTTCGCATACTTGTTGGCCAGATCCTGGCCTTTTTCTGGTTTGGATCACGTAGTAATGCGGTACCACAGCGAAACAGTCAATTAAACCTAGTTGCGATTAATATTTTAGAGGATAACGCCGGTTATGTCTCGGTTAGGTCTGGCATTTGCCCTCATCTGGATCGTTCTTTCGCATTTTTCGCATACTTGTTGGCCAGACCCTGGGTTTTTTCTGGTTTGGATCCCGCAGTAATGTGGTTCCACAACGAAACAGTCAATTAAACCTAGTTGCGATTAATATTTTAGAGGATAACGCCGGTTATGTCTCGGTTAGGTCTGGGATTTGCCCTCATCTGGATCGTACTTTCGCATTTTTCGCATACTTGCTAGCCAGATCCTGGCCTCTTTCTGGTTTGGATCATCGTAGCAATGCGGTACCAAACCGAAACAGTCAATTATACCTGGTTGCGATTAATATTTTAGGGGATAACGCCGGTTTTGTCTGGGTTAGGTCTGGTACTTGCCCTCATCTGGCTCGAACTTTCGCATTTTTCTCATACTTGTTGGCCAGATCCTGGGCTTTATCTGGTTTGGATCACGCAGTAATGAGGTTCCACACCGAAACAGTCAATTAAACTGGTTGCGATTAATATTTTAGAGGATAACGCCGGTTATGTCTCGGGTAGGTCTGGGATTTGACCTCATCTGACTCGTACTTTCACGTTTTTCGCATACCTGTTGGCCAGATCCTGGGCTTTTTCTGGTTTGGAACACGTAGTAATGTGGTACCACACCGAAACAGTCAATTAAACCTGGTTGCCATTAATATTTTAGAGGATAACGCCGGTTATGTCTCGGTTTTTTCTGGGATTTTCCCTCATGTGGTTCGTACTTTCGTGTTTCTCGCATTCTTGTTGGCCCGATCCTGGGATTTTTCTGGTTTGGATCTCGTAGTAATGTGTTACCACACTGAAACAGTCATTAAAAGCATGTTCCGATTCGTATTTTAGAGGATAACGCGGGTTATGTCAGGGATAGTTCTGGTATTTGCAATCATCTGGCTCATACTTTCGCATTTTGCGCATACTTGATGGCCAGATCCTGGCCTTTTTCTGGTCTGGATCACGTAGTAATGCAGTACCACACCGATACTGTCAATTAAACCTCGTTGCGATTAATATTTTAGAGGATAACGCTGGTTATGTCTGGGTTAGTTCTGGTATTTCGAATCATCTGGCTCATACTTTCGCATTTTTCGCATACTTGTTGGCCAGATCCTGGGCTTTTTCTGGTTTGGATCACGTAGTAATGTGGTACCACACTGAAACAGTCAATTAAACCTGGTTGCGATTAATATTTTAGAGGATAACGCCGGTTATGTCAGGCATAGTTCTGGTATTTGCAATCACCTGGCTCATACTTTCGCAATTTTCGCATACTTGTTGGCCAGATCATGGCCTTTCTCTGGTTTGGATCATCGTAGCAATGCGGTACCACACCGAAACAGTCAATTATACCTGGTTGCGATTAATATTTTAGATGATAACGCTGATTATGTCAGGGTTAGTTCTGGTATTTGCAATCATCTGGATCATATATTCGCATTTTTCTCATCCTTGTTGGCCAGATCCTGGCCTTTCTCTGGTTTGGATCACGTAGTAATGCGGTACCACACCGAAACAGTCAATTAAACCTGGTTGCGATTAATATTTTAGAGGATAACGCCGGTTATGTCTCGGTTAGGTCTGGTATTTGCCCTCATCTGGCTCGGACTTTCCCATTTTTCGCATACTTGTTGGCCAGACCCTGGCCCTTTTCTGGTTTGGATCACGTTGTAATGTGGTACCACACTGAAACAGTCAATAGAAGCTGGTTCCTATAGGTATTTTAGAGGATAACGCTGGTTATGTCTGGGTTAGTTCTGGTATTTGCTATCATCTGGCAAATACTTTCGCGTTTTTCGCATGCTTGTTGGCCAGATCCTGGGCTTTTTCTGGCTTGGATCACGTAGTAATGTGGTTCCACGCCGAAACAGTCAATAGAAGCTGGTTCCGATAAGTATTTTAGAGGATAACGCTGGTTATGTCTGGGTTAGTTCTGGTATTTGCTATCATCTGGCACATACTTCCGCGTTTTTCGCATACTAGTTGGCCAGATCCTGTGCTTTTTCTGTTTTGGATCCCGTAGTAATGAGGTTCCACACCGGAACAGTCAATTAAATTGGTTGCGATTAATATTTTAGAGGATAACGCCGGTTATGTCTCGGGTAGGTCTGGGATTTGTCCTTATCTGACTCGTACTATCACGTTTTTCGCACACTTGTTGGCCAGATCCTGGCCCTTTTCTGGTTTGGATCACGTAGTAATGTGGTACCACACTGAAACAGTCAATAGAATCTGGTTCCGATAAGTACTTTAGAGGATAACGCTGGTTATGTCTGGGTTAGTTCTGGTATTTGCAATCATCTGGCTCATACTTTCGCGTTTTTCTCATAGTTGCTGGCCATATCCTGGGTTTTTGCTGGTTTGGATCCCGCAGTAATGTGGTTCCACACCGAAACAGTCAATTGAACCTGGTTGAGATTAATATTTTCGAGGATAACGCCGGTTATGTCTCGGTTATGTCTGGTATTTGCCCTCATCTGGCTCGGGCTATCGCATTTTTCGCATACTTGTTAGCCAGATCCTGCCCTTCTTCTGGCTTGGACCACGTAGTAAAGTGGTGCCAGACTGAAACAGTCAATTAAACCTGGTTGCGAATAATATTTTAGAGGATAACGCTGGTTATGTCTGGGGTAGTTCTGGTATTTGCAATCATCTGGCTCATACTTTCGCGTTTTTCTCATAGTTGTTGGCCAGGTCCTGGGTTTTTCTGGTTTGGATCACGTAGTAATGTGGTACCACACTGAAACAGTCAATAGAAGCTGGTTCCGATAAGTATCTTAGAGGATAACGCTGGTTATGTCTGGGTTAGTTCTGGTATTTGCAATCATCTGGCTCATACTTTCGCGTTTCTCTCATAGTTGTTGGCCATATCCTAGGTTTTTGCTGGTTTGGATCCCGCAGTAATGTGGTTCCACACCGAAACAGGCAATTAAACCTGGTTGCGATTAATATTTTAGAGGATAACGCCGGTTATGTCTAGGTTAGGTCTAGTATTTGCCCTCATGTCGCTCGTACTTTTGCATCTTTCGCTTACTGGTTGGCCTCATCCTAGCCTTTTTATGGTTTGGATCACGTAGTAATGCGGTACCTCACCGAAACAGTCAATTATACCTGGTTGCGATTAATATTTTAGGGGATAGCGCCGGTTACGTCTCGGTTATGTCTGGGATTTTCCCTCATCGGGCTCGTACTTTCGCATTTTTCGCATTCTTGTTGGCCCGATCCTGGGCTTTTCCTGGTTTGGATCACGTAGTAATGTGGTACCAAACTGAAACAGTCATTAAAAGCATGTTCCGATTCGTATTTTAGAGGATAACGCTGGTTATGTCAGGGTTAGTTCTGGTATTTGCAACCATCTGGCTCATATATTCGCGTTTTTCGCATACTTGATGGCCAGATCCTGGGCTTTTTCTGGTTTGGTTCACGTAGTAATGTGGTACCACACTGAAACAGTCAATAAAAGCTGGTTCCGATTAGTATTTTAGAGGATAACGCTGGTTATGTCTGTGTTAGTTCTGGTATTAGCAATCATCTGGCTCATACTTTCGCGTTTTTCGCACACTTGTTGGCCAGACCGTGGCCCTTTTCTGGTTTGGATCACGTAGTAATGTGGTACCACACTGAAACAGTCAATAGAAGCTGGTTCCGATAAGTATCTTAGAGGATAACGCTGGTTACGTCTGGGTTAGTTCTGGTATTTGCAATCATCTGGCTCATACTTTCGCGTTTTTCGCACACTTGTTGGCCAGACCCTGGCCCTTTCCTGGTGTGGATCACATAGTAATGTGGTTCCACAACGAAACAGTCAATTGAACCTGGTTGAGATTAATATTTTATTGGATAACGCCGGTTATGTCTGGGTTAGGTCTGGTATTTGCCCTCATCTGGCGCGTTCTTTCGAATTTTTCGCATACTTGTTGGCCAGATCCTGGGCTTTTTCTGGTTTGGATCACGTAGTAAAGTTGCACCTGACTCAAACAGTCAATTAAACCTGGTTGCGAATAATATTTTCGAGGATAACGCCGGTTATGTCTGGGTTAGGTCTGGGATTTTCCCTCATCTGGCTCGTACTTTCGCATTTTTCGCATACTCGTTGGTTAGACACTGGCCTCTTTCTGGATTGGATCATCGTTGCAATGCGGCACCACACCGAAACAATCAATTATAACTGGTTGCGATTAATATTTTAGGGGATAACGCCGGTTACGTCTCGGTTAGTTCTGGTATTTGCAATCATCTGGCTCGTACTTTCGCATTTTTCGCATTCTTGTTGGCCCGATCCTGGGCTTTTTCAGGTTTGGATCACGTAGTAATGTGTTACAACACTGAAACAGTCATTAAAAGCATGTTCCGATTCGTATTCTACAGGATAACGCTGGTTATGTCAGGGTTAGTTCTGGAATTTGCAATCATCTGGCTCATACTTTCGCATTTTGCACATTCTTGTTGGCCCGATCCTGGCCCTTTTCTGGTTTGGATCACGTAGTAATGCGGTACCACACCGAAACAGTCAATTAAACCTGGTTGCGATTAATATTTTAGGGGATAACGCCGGTTATGTCTGGGTTAGTTCTGGTATTTGCAATCATCTGGCTCATACTTTCGCATTTTTCGCATACTTGTTGGCCAGATCCTGGGTTTTTTCTGGTTTGGATCCCGTAGTAATGTGGTTCCACAACAAAACAGTCAATTAAACCTGGTTGAGATTAATATTTTAGAGGATAACGCCAGTTATGACTCAGGTAGGTCTGGGATTTGTCCTCATCTGGCTCGTACTTTCACGTTTTTCGCATACTTGTTGGCCAGATCCTGGCCTTTTTCTGGTTTGGATCACGTAGTAATGTGCTACCACACAGAAACAGTCAATAGAAGCTGGTTCCGATCAGTATTTTAGAGGATAGCGCTGGTTATGTCTGGGTTAGTTCTGGTATTTGCAATCATCTAGCTCATACATTCGCGTTTTTCGCATACTTGTTGGCAAGATCCTGGGCTTTTTCTGGTTTGGATCACGTAGTAATGTGGTACCACACTGAAACAGTCAATTAAACCTGGTTGCGATTAATATTTTAGAGGATAACGCCGGTTATGTCTCGGGTAGGTCTGGGATTTGCCCACATCTGGCTCGTACTTTCGCTTTTTTCGCATTCTTGTTGGCCAGATCCTGGCCTCTCTCTGGTTTGGATCACGTAGTAATGCGGTACAACACCGAAACAGTCAATTAAACCTGGATGCGATTAATATATTAGAGGATAACGCCGGTTATGTCTCGGTTAGGTCTGGTATTTGCCCTCATCTGGCTCGGACTTTCCCATTTTTCGCATACTTGTTGGCCAGACCCTGGCCCTTTTCTGGTTTGGATCACGTTGTAATGTGGTACCACACTGAAACAGTCAATAGAAGCTGGTTCCTATAAGTATTTTAGAGGATAACGCTGGTTATGTCTGGGTTAGTTCTGGTATTTGCTATCGTCTGGCAAATGCTTTCGCGTTTTTCGCATACTTGTTAGCCAGATCCTGCCCTTCTTCTGGCTTGGACCACGTAGTAAAGTGGTACCAGACTGAAGCAGTCAATTAAACCTGGTTGCGAATAATATTTTAGAGGATAACGCTGGTTATGTCTGGGATAGTTCTGGTATTTGCAATCATCTGGCTCATACTTTCGCGTTTTTCTCATAGTTGTTGGCCAGATCCTGGCCTTTTTCTGGTCTGGATCACGTAGTAATGCAGTACCACACCGAAACAGTCAATTAAACCTGGTTGCGATTAATATTTTAGAGGATAACGCCGTTTATGTCTCGGTTTGGTCTGGGATTTGCCCTCATCTGGCTCGTACTTTCGCATTTTGCGCATACTTGCTGCCCAGATCCTGGCCTTTTTCTGGTCTGGATCACGTAGTAATGCAGTACCACACCGAAACAGTCAATTAAACCTGGTTGCGAATAATATTTTAGAGGATTACGCCGGTTATGTCTAGGTTAGGTCTAGTATTTACCCTCATGTCGCTCGTACTTTTGCATCTTTCGCTTACTTGTTGGCCTCATCCTAGCCTTTTTATGGTTTGGATCACGTAGTCATGCGGTACCACACCGAAACAGTCAATTATACCTGGTTGCGATTAATATTTTAGGGGATAACGCCGGTTACGTCTCGGTTAGGTCTGGGATTTTCCCTCATCTGGCTCGTACTTTCGCATTTTTCGCATTCTTGTTGGCCCGATCCTGGGCTTTTCCTGGTTTGGATCACGTAGTAATGTGGTACCAAACTGAAACAGTCATTAAAAGCATGTTCCGATTCGTATTTTAGAGGATAACGCTGGTTATGTCAGGGTTAGTTCTGGTATCTGCAATCATCTGGCTCATATATTCGCGTTTTTCGCATACTTCTTGGCCAGATCCTGGGCTTTTTCAGGTTTGGATCACGTAGTAATGTGGTACCACACTGAAACAGTCAATAAAAGCTGGTTCCGATTAGTATTTTAGAGGATAACGCTGGTTATGTCTGTGTTAGTTCTGGTATTAGCAATCATCTGGCTCATACTTTCGCGTTTTTCGCACACTTGTTGGCCAGACCGTGGCCCTTTTCTGGTTTGGATCACGTAGTAATGTGGTACCACACCGAAACAGTCAATTATACCTGGTTGCGATTAATATTTTGGATGATAACGCTGGTTATGTCAGGGTTAGTTCTGGTATTTGCAATCATCTGGATCATATATTCGCATTTTTCTCATCCTTGTTAGCCAGATCCTGGCCTTTCTCTGGTTTGGATCACGTAGTAATGCGGTACCACACCGAAACAGTCAATTAAACCTGGTTGCGATTAATATTTTAGGGGATAACGCCGGTTATGTCTCAGGTAGGTCTGGGATTTGTCCTCATCTGGCTCGTACTTTCACGTTTTTCGCATACCTGTTGGCCAGATCCTGGCCTTTTTCTGGTTTGGATCACGTAGTAATGTGCTACCACACTGAAACAGTCATTAGAAGCTGGTTCCGATCAGTATTTTAGAGGATAGCGCTGGTTATGTCTGGGTTAGTTCTGGTATTTGCAATCATCTAGCTCATACATTCGCGTTTTTCGCATACTTGTTGGCCAGATCCTGGGCTTTTTCTGGTTTGGATCACGTAGTAATGTGGTACCACACTGAAACAGTCAATTAAACCTGGTTGCGATTAATATTTTAGAGGATAACGCCGGTTATGTCTCGGTTAGGTCTGGTATTTGCCCTCATCTGGCTCGGACTTTCCCATTTTTCGCATACTTGTTGGCCAGACCCTGGCCCTTTTCTGGTTTGGATCACGTTGTAATGTGGTACCACACTGAAACAGTCAATAGAAGCTGGTTCCTAGAAGTATTTTAGAGGATAATGCTGGTTATGTCTGGGTTAGTTCTGGTATTTGCTATCGTCTGGCAAATGCTTTCGCGTTTTTCGCATACTTGTTAGCCAGATCCTGGCCCTTTTCTGGTTTGGATCACGTAGTAATGTGGTTCCACAAAGAAACGGTCAATTAAACCTGGTTGAGATTAATATTTTAAAGGATAACGCCGGTTATGTCTCGGGTAGGTCTGGGATTTGTCCTCATCTGGCTCGTACTTTCGCATTTTTCGCATACTGGTTGGCCAGATCCTGGCCTTTTTCTGGTTTGGATCACGTAGTAATGCGTCACCACACCGAAACAGTCAATTCAACCTGGTTGCGATTAATATTTTAGAGGATAACGACGGTTATGTCTCGGTTTTTCCTGTGATTTACCCTCATCTGGATCATATATTCGCATTTTTCTCATCCTTGTTGGCCAGATCCTGGCCTTTCTCTGGTTTGGGTCCCGTAGTAATGTGGTTCCACACAGAAACAGTCAATTGAACCTGGTTGCGATTAATATTTTAGAGGATAACGCCGGTTATGTCTCGGTTAGGTCTGGTATTTGCCCTCATCTGGCTCGGACATTCCCATTTTTCGCATACTTGTTGGCCAGACCCTGGCCCATTTCTGGTTTGGATCACGTAGCAATGTGGTGCCACACTGAAACAGTGAATAGAAGCTGGTTCCTATAAGTATTTTAGAGGATAACGCTGGTTATGTCTGGGTTAGTTCTGGTATTTGCTATCATCTGGCACATACTTCCGCGTTTTTCGCATACTAGTTGGCCAGATCCTGTGCTTTTTCTGTTTTGGATCCCGTAGTAATGAGGCTCCACACCGGAACACTCAATTAAACTGGTTGCGATTAATATTTTAGAGGATAACGCCGGTTATGTCTCGGGTAGGTCTGGGATTTGTCCTCATCTGGCTCGTACTATCACGTTTTTCGCACACTTGTTGGCCAGACCCTGGCCCTTTCCTGGTGTGGATCACATAGTAATGTGGTTCCACAACGAAACAGTCAATTGAACCTGGTTGAGATTAATATTTTATTGGATAACGCCGGTTATGTCTGGGTTAGGTCTGGTATTTGCCCTCATCTGGCGCGTTCTTTCGAATTTTTCGCATACTTGTTGGCCAGATCCTGGGCTTTTTCTGGTTTGGATCACGTAGTAAAGTTGCACCTGACTCAAACAGTCAATTAAACCTGGTTGCGAATAATATTTTCGAGGATAACGCCGGTTATGTCTGGGTTAGGTCTGGGATTTTCCCTCATCTGGCTCGTACTTTCGCATTTTTCGCATACTCGTTGGTTAGACACTGGCCTCTTTCTGGATTGGATCATCGTTGCAATGCGGCACCACACCGAAACAATCAATTATAACTGGTTGCGATTAATATTTTAGGGGATAACGCCGGTTACGTCTCGGTTAGTTCTGGTATTTGCAATCATCTGGCTCGTACTTTCGCATTTTTCGCATTCTTGTTGGCCCGATCCTGGGCTTTTTCAGGTTTGGATCACGTAGTAATGTGTTACAACACTGAAACAGTCATTAAAAGCATGTTCCGATTCGTATTCTACAGGATAACGCTGGTTATGTCAGGGTTAGTTCTGGAATTTGCAATCATCTGGCTCATACTTTCGCATTTTGCGCATTCTTGTTGGCCCGATCCTGGCCCTTTTCTGGTTTGGATCACGTAGTAATGCGGTACCACACCGAAACAGTCAATTAAACCTGGTTGCGATTAATATTTTAGGGGATAACGCCGGTTATGTCTGGGTTAGTTCTGGTATTTGCAATCATCTGGCTCATACTTTCGCATTTTTCGCATACTTGTTGGCCAGATCCTGGGTTTTTTCTGGTTTGGATCCCGTAGTAATGTGGTTCCACAACAAAACAGTCAATTAAACCTGGTTGAGATTAATATTTTAGAGGATAACGCCAGTTATGACTCAGGTAGGTCTGGGATTTGTCCTCATCTGGCTCGTACTTTCACGTTTTTCGCATACTTGTTGGCCAGATCCTGGCCTTTTTCTGGTTTGGATCACGTAGTAATGTGCTACCACACAGAAACAGTCAATAGAAGCTGGTTCCGATCAGTATTTTAGAGGATAGCGCTGGTTATGTCTGGGTTAGTTCTGGTATTTGCAATCATCTAGCTCATACATTCGCGTTTTTCGCATACTTGTTGGCAAGATCCTGGGCTTTTTCTGGTTTGGATCACGTAGTAATGTGGTACCACACTGAAACAGTCAATTAAACCTGGTTGCGATTAATATTTTAGAGGATAACGCCGGTTATGTCTCGGGTAGGTCTGGGATTTGCCCACATCTGGCTCGTACTTTCGCTTTTTTCGCATTCTTGTTGGCCAGATCCTGGCCTCTCTCTGGTTTGGATCACGTAGTAATGCGGTACAACACCGAAACAGTCAATTAAACCTGGATGCGATTAATATATTAGAGGATAACGCCGGTTATGTCTCGGTTAGGTCTGGTATTTGCCCTCATCTGGCTCGGACTTTCCCATTTTTCGCATACTTGTTGGCCAGACCCTGGCCCTTTTCTGGTTTGGATCACGTTGTAATGTGGTACCACACTGAAACAGTCAATAGAAGCTGGTTCCTATAAGTATTTTAGAGGATAACGCTGGTTATGTCTGGGTTAGTTCTGGTATTTGCTATCGTCTGGCAAATGCTTTCGCGTTTTTCGCATACTTGTTAGCCAGATCCTGCCCTTCTTCTGGCTTGGACCACGTAGTAAAGTGGTACCAGACTGAAGCAGTCAATTAAACCTGGTTGCGAATAATATTTTAGAGGATAACGCTGGTTATGTCTGGGATAGTTCTGGTATTTGCAATCATCTGGCTCATACTTTCGCGTTTTTCTCATAGTTGTTGGCCAGATCCTGGCCTTTTTCTGGTCTGGATCACGTAGTAATGCAGTACCACACCGAAACAGTCAATTAAACCTGGTTGCGATTAATATTTTAGAGGATAACGCCGTTTATGTCTCGGTTTGGTCTGGGATTTGCCCTCATCTGGCTCGTACTTTCGCATTTTGCGCATACTTGCTGCCCAGATCCTGGCCTTTTTCTGGTCTGGATCACGTAGTAATGCAGTACCACACCGAAACAGTCAATTAAACCTGGTTGCGAATAATATTTTAGAGGATTACGCCGGTTATGTCTAGGTTAGGTCTAGTATTTACCCTCATGTCGCTCGTACTTTTGCATCTTTCGCTTACTTGTTGGCCTCATCCTAGCCTTTTTATGGTTTGGATCACGTAGTCATGCGGTACCACACCGAAACAGTCAATTATACCTGGTTGCGATTAATATTTTAGGGGATAACGCCGGTTACGTCTCGGTTAGGTCTGGGATTTTCCCTCATCTGGCTCGTACTTTCGCATTTTTCGCATTCTTGTTGGCCCGATCCTGGGCTTTTCCTGGTTTGGATCACGTAGTAATGTGGTACCAAACTGAAACAGTCATTAAAAGCATGTTCCGATTCGTATTTTAGAGGATAACGCTGGTTATGTCAGGGTTAGTTCTGGTATCTGCAATCATCTGGCTCATATATTCGCGTTTTTCGCATACTTCTTGGCCAGATCCTGGGCTTTTTCAGGTTTGGATCACGTAGTAATGTGGTACCACACTGAAACAGTCAATAAAAGCTGGTTCCGATTAGTATTTTAGAGGATAACGCTGGTTATGTCTGTGTTAGTTCTGGTATTAGCAATCATCTGGCTCATACTTTCGCGTTTTTCGCACACTTGTTGGCCAGACCGTGGCCCTTTTCTGGTTTGGATCACGTAGTAATGTGGTACCACACCGAAACAGTCAATTATACCTGGTTGCGATTAATATTTTGGATGATAACGCTGGTTATGTCAGGGTTAGTTCTGGTATTTGCAATCATCTGGATCATATATTCGCATTTTTCTCATCCTTGTTAGCCAGATCCTGGCCTTTCTCTGGTTTGGATCACGTAGTAATGCGGTACCACACCGAAACAGTCAATTAAACCTGGTTGCGATTAATATTTTAGGGGATAACGCCGGTTATGTCTCAGGTAGGTCTGGGATTTGTCCTCATCTGGCTCGTACTTTCACGTTTTTCGCATACCTGTTGGCCAGATCCTGGCCTTTTTCTGGTTTGGATCACGTAGTAATGTGCTACCACACTGAAACAGTCATTAGAAGCTGGTTCCGATCAGTATTTTAGAGGATAGCGCTGGTTATGTCTGGGTTAGTTCTGGTATTTGCAATCATCTAGCTCATACATTCGCGTTTTTCGCATACTTGTTGGCCAGATCCTGGGCTTTTTCTGGTTTGGATCACGTAGTAATGTGGTACCACACTGAAACAGTCAATTAAACCTGGTTGCGATTAATATTTTAGAGGATAACGCCGGTTATGTCTCGGTTAGGTCTGGTATTTGCCCTCATCTGGCTCGGACTTTCCCATTTTTCGCATACTTGTTGGCCAGACCCTGGCCCTTTTCTGGTTTGGATCACGTTGTAATGTGGTACCACACTGAAACAGTCAATAGAAGCTGGTTCCTAGAAGTATTTTAGAGGATAATGCTGGTTATGTCTGGGTTAGTTCTGGTATTTGCTATCGTCTGGCAAATGCTTTCGCGTTTTTCGCATACTTGTTAGCCAGATCCTGCCCTTCTTCTGGCTTGGACCACGTAGTAAAGTGGTACCAGACTGAAGCAGTCAATTAAACCTGGTTGCGAATAATATTTTAGAGGATAACGCTGGTTATGTCTGGGATAGTTCTGGTATTTGCAATCATCTGGCTCATACTTTCGCGTTTTTCTCATAGTTGTTGGCCAGATCCTGGGTTTTTCTGGTTTGATCACGTAGTAATGTGGTACCACACTGAAACAGTCAATAGAAGCTGGTTCCGATAAGTATCTTAGAGGATAACGCTGGTTACGTCTGGGTTAGTTCTGGTATTTGCAATCATCTGGCTCATACTTTCGCATTTTTCGCATACTTGTTGGCCAGATCGTTGGTTTTTTGTAGATTGGATCCCGTCGTATTGTGGTTCCACACCGAAACAGTCAATTAAACCTGGTTGCGATTAATATTTTAGAGGATTACGCCGGTTATGTCAGGGTTAGTTCTGGTATTTGCAATCATCTGGATCATATATTCGCATTTTTCTCATCCTTGTTGGCCAGATCCTGGCCTTTCTCTGGTTTGGATCACGTAGTAATGCGGTACCACACCGAAACAGTCAATTAAACCTGGTTGCGATTAATATTTTAGGGGATAACGCCGGTTATGTCTGGGTTAGTTCTGGTATTTGCAATCATCTGGCTCATACTTTCTCATTTTTCGCATACTTGTTGGCCAGATCCTGGGCTTTTTCTGGTTTGGATCACGTAGTAAAGTTGCACCAGACTCAAACAGTGAATTAAACCTGGTTGCGAATAACATTTTAGAGGATAACGCCGGTTATGTCTGGGTTAGGTCTGGGATTTTCCCTCATCTGGCTCGTACTTTCGCATTTTTCGCATACTTGTTGGCCAGATCCTGGCCCTTTTCTGGTTTGGATCACGTAGTAATGTGGTTCCACAAAGAAACGGTCAATTAAACCTGGTTGAGATTAATATTTTAAAGGATAACGCCGGTTATGTCTCGGGTAGGTCTGGGATTTGTCCTCATCTGGCTCGTACTTTCGCATTTTTCGCATACTGGTTGGCCAGATCCTGGCCTTTTTCTGGTTTGGATCACGTAGTAATGCGTCACCACACCGAAACAGTCAATTCAACCTGGTTGCGATTAATATTTTAGAGGATAACGACGGTTATGTCTCGGTTTTTCCTGTGATTTGCCCTCATCTGGATCATATATTCGCATTTTTCTCATCCTTGTTGGCCAGATCCTGGCCTTTCTCTGGTTTGGGTCCCGTAGTAATGTGGTTCCACACAGAAACAGTCAATTGAACCTGGTTGCGATTAATATTTTAGAGGATAACGCCGGTTATGTCTCGGTTAGGTCTGGTATTTGCCCTCATCTGGCTCGGACATTCCCATTTTTCGCATACTTGTTGGCCAGACCCTGGCCCATTTCTGGTTTGGATCACGTAGCAATGTGGTGCCACACTGAAACAGTGAATAGAAGCTGGTTCCTATAAGTATTTTAGAGGATAACGCTGGTTATGTCTGGGTTAGTTCTGGTATTTGCTATCATCTGGCACATACTTCCGCGTTTTTCGCATACTAGTTGGCCAGATCCTGTGCTTTTTCTGTTTTGGATCCCGTAGTAATGAGGTTCCACACCGGAACACTCAATTAAACTGGTTGCGATTAATATTTTAGAGGATAACGCCGGTTATGTCTCGGGTAGGTCTGGGATTTGTCCTCATCTGGCTCGTACTATCACGTTTTTCGCATACTTGTTGGCCAGATCCTGTCCTTTTTCTGGTTTGGATCACGTAGTAATGTGGTTCCACACCGAAACAGTCAATAGAAGCTGGTTCCGATCAGTATTTTAGAGGATAACGCTGGTCATGTCTGAGTTAGTTCTGGTATTTGCAATCATCTGGCTCATACATTCGCGTTTTTCTCATAGTTGTTGGCCAGATCCTGGGTTTTTTCTGGTTTGGATCCCGTAGTAATGTGGTTCCACACCGAAACAGTCAATTGAACCTGGTTGCGATTAATATTTTCGAGGATAACGCCAGTTATGTCTCGGTTAGGTCTGGTATTTGCCCTCATCTGGCTCGGACTATCGCATTTTTCGCATACTTGTTAGCCAGATCCTGGCCTTCTTCTGGCTTGGACCACGTAGTAAAGTGGTACCAGACTGAAACAGTCAATTAAACCTGGTTGCGAATAACATTTTAGAGGATAACGCTGGTTATGTCTGGGATAGTTCTGGTATTTGTAATCATCTGGCTCATACTTTCGCGTTTTTCTCATAGTTGTTGGCCAGATCCTGGGTTTTTCTGGTTTGGATCCCGTAGTAATGTGTTACAACACTGAAACAGTCATTAAAAGCATGTTCCGATTCGTATTCTAGAGGATAACGCTGGTTATGTCAGGGTTAGTTCTGGAATTTGCAATCATCTGGCTCATACCTTCGCCTTTTTCGCATACTTGTTGGCCAGATCCTGGCCTTTTTCTGGTTTGGATCACGTAGTAATGCGGTACCACACCGAAACAGTCAATTAAACCTGGTTGCGATTAATATTTTAGAGGATAACGCCGGTTATGTCTCGGTTTGGTCTGGGATTTGCCCTCATCTGGCTCGTACTTTCGCATTTTGCGCATACTTGTAGGCCAGATCCTGGCCTTTTTCTGGTCTGGATCACGTAGTAATGCAGTGCCACACCGAAACAGTCAATTAAACCTGGTTGCGATTAATATTTTAGAGGATAACGCTGGTTATGTCTGGGTTAGTTCTGGTATTTGCAATCATCTGGCTCATACATTCGCGTTTTTCTCATAGTTGTTGGCCAGATCCTGGGTTTTTTCTGGTTTGGATCCCGTAGTAATGTGGTTCCACACCGAAACAGTCAATTGAACCTGGTTGCGATTAATATTTTCGAGGATAACGCCAGTTATGTCTCGGTTAGGTCTGGTATTTGCCCTCATCTGGCTCGGACTATCGCATTTTTCGCATACTTGTTAGCCAGATCCTGGCCTTCTTCTGGCTTGGACCACGTAGTAAAGTGGTACCAGACTGAAACAGTCAATTAAACCTGGTTGCGAATAACATTTTAGAGGATAACGCTGGTTATGTCTGGGATAGTTCTGGTATTTGCAATCATCTGGCTCATACTTTCGCGTTTTTCTCATAGTTGTTGGCCAGATCCTGGGTTTTTCTGGTTTGGATCCCGTAGTAATGTGGTTCCACACCGAAACAGTCAATTAAACCTGGGTCCGATTAATATTTTAGAGGATAACGCCGGTTATGTCACGGTTAGGTCTGGGATTTGCCCTCATCTGCCGCGTACTTTCGCATTTTGCGCATACTTGTAGGCCAGATCCTGGCCTTTTTCTGGTCTGGATCACGTAGTAATGTGGTACCACACTGTCAATAAAAGCTGGTTCCGCTTAGTATTTTAGAGGATAACGCTGGTTATGCCTGGGATTGTTCTGGTATTTGCAATCATCTGGCTCATACTTTCGCGTTTTTCGCATACTTGTTTGCCAGATCCTGGGTTTTTTCAGTTTTGGATCCCGTAGTTATGTGGTTCCACACCGAAAGAGTTAATTAAACTGGTTGCGATTAATATTTTAGAGGATAACACCGGTTACGTCTCGGGTAGGTCTGGGATTTGTCCTCATCTGGCTCGTACTTTCGCGTTTCTCGCATTCTTGTTGGCCAGATCCTGGGATTTTTCTGGTTTGGATCACGTAGTAATGTGTTACAACACTGAAACAGTCATTAAAAGCATGTTCCGATTCGTATTCTAGAGGATAACGCTGGTTATGTCAGGGTTAGTTCTGGAATTTGCAATCATCTGGCTCATACCTTCGCATTTTTCGCATACATGTTGGCCAGATCCTGGCCTTTTTCTGGTTTGGATCACGTAGTAATGCGGTACCACACCGAAACAGTCAATTAAACCTGGTTGCGATTAATATTTTAGAGGATAACGCCGGTTATGTCTCGGTTTGGTCTGGGATTTGCCCTCATCTGGCTCGTACTTTCGCATTTTGCGCATACTTGTAGGCCAGATCCTGGCCTTTTTCTGGTCTGGATCACGTAGTAATGCAGTGCCACACCGAAACAGTCAATTAAACCTGGTTGCGATTAATATTTTAGAGGATAACGCTGGTTATGTCTGGGTTAGTTCTGGTATTTGCAATCATCTGGCTCATACATTCGCGTTTTTCTCATAGTTGTTGGCCAGATCCTGGGTTTTTTCTGGTTTGGATCCCGTAGTAATGTGGTTCCACACCGAAACAGTCAATTGAACCTGGTTGCGATTAATATTTTCGAGGATAACGCCAGTTATGTCTCGGTTAGGTCTGGTATTTGCCCTCATCTGGCTCGGACTATCGCATTTTTCGCATACTTGTTAGCCAGATCCTGGCCTTCTTCTGGGTTGGACCACGTAGTAAAGTGGTACCAGACTGAAACAGTCAATTAAACCTGGTTGCGAATAACATTTTAGAGGATAACGCTGGTTATGTCTGGGATAGTTCTGGTATTTGCAATCATCTGGCTCATACTTTCGCGTTTTTCTCATAGTTGTTGGCCAGATCCTGGGTTTTTCTGGTTTGGATCCCGTAGTAATGTGGTTCCACACCGAAACAGTCAATTAAACCTGGGTCCGATTAATATTTTAGAGGATAACGCCGGTTATGTCTGGGTTAGGTCTGGTATTTGCCCTCATCTGGCTAATACTTTCGCATTTTTCGCATTCTTGTTGGCCAGGTCTTGGGTTTTTTGTAGATTGGATCCCGTCGTATTGTGGTTCCACACCGAAACAGTCAATTAAACCTGGTTGCGATTAATATTTTAGAGGATAACGCCGGTTATGTCTAGGTTAGGTCTAGTATTTGCCCTCATGTCGCTCGTACTTTCGCATTTTTCGCATTCTTGTTGGCCAGGTCTTGGGTTTTTTGTAGATTGGATCCCGTCGTATTGTGGTTCCACACCGAAACAGTCAATTAAACCTGGTTGCGATTAATATTTTAGAGGATAACGCCGGTTATGTCTAGGTAAGGTCTAGTATTTGCCCTCATGTCGCTCGTACTTTCGCATCTTTCGCTTACTTGTTGGCCTCATTCTAGCCTTTTTATGGTTTGGATCACGTAGTAATGCGGTACCACACCGAAACAGTGTATTAAACCTGGTTGCGATAAAGATTTTAGTGGATAACGCCGGTTATGTCACGGTTAGGTCTGGGATTTGCCCTCATCTGCCTGGTACTTTCGCACGTTTCGCATACTTGTTGGCCAGATCCTGGGCTTTTTCTGGTTTGGATCACGTAGTAATGTGGTACCACACTGTCAATAAAAGCTGGTTCCGCTTAGTATTTTAGAGGATAACGCTGGTTATGCCTGGGATTGTTCTGGTATTTGCAATCATCTGGCTCATACTTTCGCGTTTTTCGCATACTTGTTAGCCAGGTCCTGGGTTTTTTCAGTTTTGGATCCCGTAGTTATGAGGTTCCACACCGAAACAGTTAATTAAACTGGTTGCGATTAATATTTTAGAGCATAACACCGGTTACGTCTCGGGTAGGTCTGGGATTTGTCCTCATCTGGCTCGTACTTTCGCGTTTCTCGCATTCTTGTTGGCCCGATCCTGGGATTTTTCTGGTTTGGATCACGTAGTAATGTGTTACAACACTGAAACAGTCATTAAAAGCATGTTCCGATTCGTATTCTAGAGGATAACGCTGGTTATGTCAGGGTTAGTTCTGGAATTTGCAATCATCTGGCTCATACCTTCGCATTTTTCGCATACTTGTTGGCCAGATCCTGGACTTTTTCTGGTTTGGATCACGTAGTAATGTGGTTCCACACCGAAACAGTCAATTGAACCTGGTTGCGATTAATATTTTCGAGGATAACGCCAGTTATGTCTCGGTTAGGTCTGGTATTTGCCCTCATCTGGCTCGGACTATCGCATTTTTCGCATACTTGTTAGCCAGATCCTGGCCTTCTTCTGGCTTGGACCACGTAGTAAAGTGGTACCAGACTGAAACAGTCAATTAAACCTGGTTGCGAATAACATTTTAGAGGATAACGCTGGTTATGTCTGGGATAGTTCTGGTATTTGCAATCATCTGGCTCATACTTTCGCGTTTTTCTCATAGTTGTTGTCCAGATCCTGGGTTTTTCTGGTTTGGATCCCGTAGTAATGTGGTTCCACACCGAAACAGTCAATTATTCCTGGGTCCGATTAATATTTTAGAGGATAACGCCGGTTATGTCTGGGTTAGGTCTGGTATTTGCCCTCATCTGGCTAATACTTTCGCATTTTTCGCATTCTTGTTGGCCAGGTCTTGGGTTTTTTGTAGATTGGATCCCGTCGTATTGTGGTTCCACACCGAAACAGTCAATTGAACCTGGTTGCGATTAATATTTTCGAGGATAACGCCGGTTATGTCACGGTTAGGTCTGGGATTTGCCCTCATCTGCCTCGTACTTTCGCACGTTTCGCATACTTGTTGGCCAGATCCTGGGCTTTTTCTGGTTTGGATCACGTAGTAATGTGTTACAACACTGAAACAGTCATTAAAAGCATGTTCCGATTCGTATTTTAGAGGATAACGCTGGTTATGTCAGGGTTAGTTCTGGTACTTGCAATCATCCGGCTCATATATTCGCGTTTTTCGCATACTTGTTGGCCAGATCCTGGGCTTTTTCTGGTTCGGATCACGTAGTAATGTGGTACCACACTGAAACAGTCAATAAAAGCTGGTTCCGATTAGTATTTTAGAGGATAACGCTGGTTATGTCTGTGTTAGTTCTGGTATTTGCAATCATCTGGCACATACTTCCGCGTTATTCGCATACTTGTTGGCCAGATCCTCGGCTTTTTCTGGTTTGGATCACGTAGTAATGTGGTACCACACTGAAGCTGTCAAGTAAACCTGGTTGCGATTAATATTTTAGAGGATAACGCTGGTTATGTCTGTGTTAGTTCTGGTATTTGCAATCATCTGGCTCATACTTTCGCATTTTTCGCATACTTGTTGGCCAGATCCTGGCCTCTTTCTGGTTTGGATCATCGTAGCAATGCGGTACCACACCGAAAGAGTCAATTATAACTGGTTGCGCTTAATATTTTAGGGGATAACGCCGGTTACGTCTCGGTTAGGTCTGGGATTTTCCCTCATCAGGCTCGTACTTTCGCATTTTTCGCATTCTTGTTGGCCCGATCCTGGGCTTTTTCTGGTTTGGATCACGTAGTAATATGGTACCACACTGAAACAGTCATTAAAAGCATGTTCCGATGCGTATTTTAGAGGATAACGCTGGTTATGTCAGGGTTAGTTCTGGTATTTGCAATCATGAGATGGCTCATATATTCGCGTTTTTCGCATACTAGTTGGCCAGATCCTGGGCTTTTTCTGGTTTGGATCACGTAGTAATGTGGTACCACACTGAAACAGTCAATAGAAGCTGGTTCCGAATAATACTTTAGAGGATAACGCTGGTTATGCCTGTGTTAGTTCTGGTATTTGAAATCATCTGGCTCATACTTTCGCGTTTTTCGCATACTTGTTGACCAGATCCTGGGTTTTTTCTGCTTTGGATCCCGTAGTAATGAGTTTCCACGCCGAAACAGTCTATTAAACTGGTTGCGATTAATATTTTCGAGGATAACGCCGGTTATGTCTCCGGTAGGTCTGGGATTTGTCCTTATCTGGCTCGTACTTTCGCATTTTTCGCATACTTGTTGGCCAGATCCTGGCCCTTTTCTGGCTTGGACCACGTAGTAATGTGGTACCACACCGAAACAGTCAATTAAACCTGGTTGCGAATAATATTTTAGTGGATAACGCTGGGTATGTCTGGGACAGTTCTGGTATTTGCAACCATCTGGCTCATACTTTCGCGTTTTTCGCACACTTGTTGGCCAGACCTTGGCCCTTTTCTCGTTGGGATAACGTAGTAATGTGGTACCACACTGAAACGGTCAATAGAAGCTGGTTCCGATTAGTATTTTAGAGGATAACGCTGGTTATGTCTGTGTTAGTTCTGGTATTAGCAATCATCTGGCTCATACTTTCGCGTTTTTCGCACACTTGTTGGCCAGACCGTGGCCCTTTTCTGGTTTGGATCACGTAGTAATGTGGTACCACACCGAAACAGTCAATTATACCTGGTTGCGATTAATATTTTAGATGATAACGCTGGTTATGTCAGGGTTAGTTCTGGTATTTGCAATCATCTGGATCATATATTCGCATTTTTCTCATCCTTGTTGGCCAGATCCTGGCCTTTCTCTGGTTTGGATCACGTAGTAATGCGGTACCACACCGAAACAGTCAATTAAACCTGGCTGCGATTAATATTTTAGGGGATAACGCCGGTTATGTCTGGGTTAGTTCTGGTATTTGCAATCATCTGGCTCATACATTCGCGTTTTTCGCATACTTGTTGGCCAGATCCTGGGCTTTATCTGGTTTGGATCACGTAGTAATGCGTTACCACACCGAAACAGTCAAATAAACCTGGTTGCGATTAATATTTTAGAGGATACCGCCGGTTATGTCTCGGTTAGGTCTGGGATTTGCCCTCATCTGGCTCGTACTTTCGCATTTTTCGCATACTTGTTGGCAGGACCCTGGCCATTTTCTGGTTTGGATCACGTAGTAATGTGGTACCACACTGAAACAGTCAATTATACCTGGTTGCGATTAATATTTTAGAGGATAACGCCGATTATGTCGCGGTTAGGTCTGGGATTAGCCCTCATCTGGCACATGCTTTCGCGGTTTTCGCATACTTGTTGGCCAGATCATGGCCTTTTTCTGGTTTGGATCACGTAGTAATGTGGTTCCACACCGAAACGGTCAATTGAACCTGGTTGCGATTACTATTTCAGAGGATAACACTGGTTATGTCTCGGGTAGGTCTGGGATTTGCCCACATCTGGCACGTACTTTCGCATTTTTCACATACTTGTTGGCGAGATCATGGCCTTTTTCTGGTTTGGATCCCGTAGTAATGTGGTTCCACACCGAAACAGTCAATTGAACCTGGTTGCGATTAATATTTTAGAGGATAACGCCGGTTATGTCTCGGTTAGGTCTGGTATTTGCCCTCATCTGGCTCGGACTTTCGCATTTTTCGCATACTTATTGGCCAGACCCTGGCCCTTTCCTGGTTTGGAACACGTAGTAATGTGGTACCACACTGAAACAGTCAATTATACCTGGTTGCCATTAATATTTTAGAGGATAACGCCGGTTATGTCTCGGTTAGGTCTTGGATTAGCCCTCATCTGGCACATACTTTCGCGTTTTTCGCATACTTGTTGGCCAGATCCTGGGCTTTTTCTGGTTTGGATCACGGAGTAATGCGGTACCACACCGAAACAGTCAATTAAATCTGGTTGCGATTAATATTTTAGAGGATAATGCCGGTAATGTCTCGGTTAGGTCTGGAATTTGCCCTCATCTGGCGCGTACTTTCGCATTTATCGCATTCTTGTTGGCCAGATCCTGGCCTTTTTCTGGCTTGGACCACGTAGTAATGTGGTACCACACCGAAACAGTCAATTAAACCTGGTTGCGAATAATATTTTAGAGGATAACGCCGGTTATGTCTGTGTTAAGTCTGGTATTTGCCCTCCTCTGGCTCATACTATCGCATTTTTCGAATACTTGTCGGCCAGATCCTGAGCTTTTTCTGGTTTGGATCCCGTAGTAATGTGGTACCACACCGACACAGTCAATTATACCTGGTTGCGATTAATATTTTAGGGGATAACGCCGGTTACGTTTCGGTTAGGTCTGGGATTTTCCCTCATCAGGCTCGTACTTTCGCATTTTTCGCATTCTTGTTGGCCCGATCCTGGGCTTTTTCTGGCTTAGATCACGTAGTAATGTGGTACCACACTGAAACAGTCATTAAAAGCGTGTTCCGATGCGTATTTTAGAGGATAACGCTGGTTATGTCAGTGTTAGTTCTGGTATTTGCAATCATCTGGATCATATATTTGAATTTTTCTCATCCTTGTTGGCCAGATCCTGGCCCTTCTCTGGTTTGGATCACGTAGTAATGCGGTACCACACCGAAACAGTCAATTAAACCTGGTTGCGATGAATATTTTAGGGGATAACGCCGGTTATGTCTGGGTTAGTTCTGGTATTTGCAATCATCTGGCTCATACTTTCGCATTTTTCGCATATTTGTTGGCCAGATCCTGGCCTCTTTCTGGTTTGGATCATCGTAGCAATGCGGTGCCACACCGGAACAGTCAATTATACCTGGTTGCGATTAATATTTTAGGGGGTAACGCCGGTTACGTCTCGGTTAGGTCTGGGATTTGTCCTCATCTGGCTCGTACTTTCACGTTTTTCGCATACTTGTTGGCCAGATCCTGGCCTCCTTCTGGTTTGGATCATCGTAGCAATGCGGTACCACACCGAAACAGTCAATTAAACCTGGTTGCGATTAATATTTTAGAGGATAACGCTGGTTATGTCTCGGTTAGGTCTGGGATTTGCCCCCATATGGCTCGTACTTTCGCGTTTTTCTCATAGTTGTTGGCCAGATCCTGGCCTTTTTCGGGTGTGGATCACGTAGTTATGTGGTACCACACTGAAACAGTCAATAGAAGCTGGTTCCGATCAGTATTTTAGAGGATAACGCTGGTTATGTCTGGGTTAGTTCTGGTATTTGCAATCATCTGGCTCATACATTCGCGTTTTTCGCATACTTGTTGGCCATATCCTGGGCTTTTACTGGTTTGGATCACGTAGTAATGTGGTACCACACTGAAACAGTCAATTAAACCTGGTTGCGATTAATATTTTAGAGGATAACGCCGGTTATGTCTCGGGTAGGTCTGGGATTTGCCCACATCTGGCTCGTACTTTCGCTTTTTCGCATTCTTGTTGGCCAGATCCTGGCCTCTTTCCCGTTTGGATCACGTAGTAATGCGGTACCACACCAAAACAGTCAATTAAACGTGGCTGCGATTAATATTTTAGAGGATAACGCTGGTTATGTCTCGGTTAGGTCTGGGATTTGCGCCCATCTGGCTCGTACTTTCGCGTTTTTCTCATAGTTGTTGGACAGCTCCTGGGTTTTTTCTGGTTTGGATCACGTAGTAATGCGGTTCCACACCGAAACAGTCAATTGAACCTGGTTGCGATTAATATTTTAGAGGATAACTCCGGTAATGTCTCGGTTAGGTCTGATATTTGCCCTCATCTGGCGCGTCCCTTCGCATTTTTCACATTCTTCTTGGCCAGATCCTGGCCTTTTTCTGGCTTGGACCACGTAGTAATGTGGTACCACACCGAAACAGTCAATTAAACCTGGATGCGAATAATATTTTAGAGGGTAACGCTGGTTATGCCTGGGATAGTTCTGGTATTTGCAACCATCTGGCTCATACTTTCGCGGTTTTTCTCATAGTTGTTGGCCAGATCCTGGGTTTTTTTCTGGTTTGGATCCCGTAGTAATGTGGTTCCACACCGAAACAGTCAATTGAACCTGGTTGCGATTAATATTTTGGAGGATAACGCCGGTTATGTATCGGTTAGGTCTGGTATTTGCCCTCATCTGGCTCGGACCTTCGCATTTTTCGCATACTTGTTGGCCAGATCCTGGCCTTCTTCTGGCTTGGACCACGTAGTAAAGTGGCACCAGACTGAAACAGTCAATTAAACCTGGTTGCGAATAATATTTTAGAGGATAACGCTGGTTATGTCTGGGACAGTTCTGGTATTTGCCCTCATCTGGCTCGTACTTTCGCATTTTTCGCATTCTTGTTGGCCCGATCCTGGGCTTTTTCTGGTTTGGATCACGTAGTAATGGGGTACCACACCGAAACAGTCAATTATACCTGGTTGCGATTAATATTTTAGAGGATACAGCCGGTAATGTCTCGGTTAGGTCTGGTATTTGCCCTCACCTGGCGCGTACTTTCGCATTTTTCGAATACTTGTCGGCCAGATCCTGAGCTTTTTCTGGTTTGGATCCCGTAGTAATGTGGTACCACACCGACACAGTCAATTATACCTGGTTGCGATTAATATTTTAGGGGATAACGCCGGTTACGTTTCGGTTAGGTCTGGGATTTTCCCTCATCAGGCTCGTACTTTCGCATTTTTCGCATACTTGTTGGCCAGATCCTGGCCTTTTTCTGGTTTGGATCACGTAGTAATGCGGTACCACACCGAAACAGTCAATTAAATCTGGTTGCGATTAATATTTTAGAGGATAATGCCGGTAATGTCTCGGTTAGGTCTGGTATTTGCCCTCATCTGGCGCGTACTTTCGCATTTTTCGCATTCTTGTTGGCCAGATCCTGGCCTTTTTCTGGCTTGGACCACGTAGTAATGTGGTACCACACCGAAACAGTCAATTAAACCTGGATGCGAATAATATTTTAGAGGATAACGCTGGTTATGCCTGGGATAGTTCTGGTATTTGCAATCATCTGGCTCATACTTTCGCTTTTTCTCATAATTGTTGGCCAGATCCTGGGTTTTTTTCTGGTTTGGATCCCGTAGTAATGCGGTTCCACAACGAAACAGTCAATTAAACCCGGTTGCAATTAATATTTTGGAGGATAACGCCGGTTATGTCTCGGTTAGGTCTGGGATTTGCCCTCATCTGGATCGTTCTTTCGCATTTTTCGCATACTTGTTGGCCAGATCCTGTGTTCTTTCTGGTTTGGATCCCGTAGTATTGTGGTTCCACAACGAAACAGTCAATTAAACCTGGTTGCGATTAATATTTTAGCGGATAACTCCGGTTATGTCTGGGTTAGGTCTGGGATTTTCCCTCATGTGGCTCGTACTTTCGCGTTTCTCGCATTCTTGTTGGACCGATCCTGGGATTTTTCTGGTTTGGATCTCGTTGTAATGTGTTACCACACTGAAACAGTCATTAAAAGCATGTTCCGATTCGTATTTTAGAGGATAACGCTGGTTATGTCAGGCACAGTTCTGGTATTTGCAATCATCTGGCTCATACTTTCGCATTTTTCGCATACTTGTTGGCCAGATCATGGCCTTTTTCTGGTTTGGATCACGTAGTAATGCGGTACCACACCGAAACAGTCAATTATACCTGGTTGCGGTTAATATTTTAGGGGATAACGCCGGTTTTGTCTGAGTTAGGTCTGGTATTTGCCCTCATCTGGCTCGTTCTTTCGCATTTTTCGCATACTTGTTGGCCAGATCCTGTGTTCTTTCTGGTTTGGATCCCGTAGTATTGTGGTTCCACAACGAAACAGTCAATTAAACCTGGTTGCGATTAATATTTTAGGGGATAACGCCGGTTACGGCTCGGTTAGGTCTGGGATTTGTCCTCATCTGGCTCGTACTTTCACGTTTTTCGCATACTTGTTGGCCAGATCCTGGCCTTTTTCGGGTGTGGATAACGTAGTAATGTGGTACCACACTGAAACAGTCAATAGAAGCTGGTTCCGATCAGTATTTTAGAGAATAACGCTGGTTATGTCTGGGTTAGTTCTGGTATTTGCAATCATCTGGCTCATACATTCGCGTTTTTCGCATACTTGTTGGCCAGATCCTGGGCTTTTTCTGGTTTGGATCACGTAGTAATGTGGTACCACACTGAAACAGTCAATTAAACCTGTTTGCGATTAATATTTTAGGGGATAACGCCGGTTATGTCTGGGTTAGTTCTAGTATTTGCAATCATCTGGCTCATACTTTCGCATTTTTCGCATATTTGTTGGCCAGATCCTGGCCTCTTTCTGGTTTGGATCATCGTAGCAATGCGGTGCCACACCGGAACAGTCAATTATACCTGGTTGCGATTAATATTTTAGGGGGTAACGCCGGTTACGTCTCGGTTAGGTCTGGGATTTGTCCTCATCTGGCTCGTACTTTCACGTTTTTCGCATACTTGTTGGCCAGATCCTGGCCTCCTTCTGGTTTGGATCATCGTAGCAATGCGGTACCACACCGAAACAGTCAATTAAACCTGGTTGCGGTTAATATTTTAGAGGATAACGCTGGTTATGTCTCGGTTAGGTCTGGGATTTGCCCCCATATGGCTCGTACTTTCGCGTTTTTCTCATAGTTGTGGAACAGATCCTGGGTTTTTTCTGGTTTGGATCCCGTAGTAATGTGGTCCCACACCGAAACAGTCAATTGAGCCTGGTTGCGATTAATATTTTAAAGGATAACGCCGGTAATGTCTCGGTTAGGTCTGATATTTACCCTCATCTGGCGCGTACTTTCGCATTTTTCGCATTCTTGTTGGCCAGATCCTGGCCTTTTTCAGGCTTGGACCACGTAGTAGTGTGGTACAACACCGAAACAGTCAATTAAACCTGGATGCGAATAATATTTTAGAGGATAACGCTGGTTATGCCTGGGATAGTTCTGGTATTTGCAATCATCTGGCTCATACTTTCGCGTTTTTCTCATAGTTGTTGGCCAGATCCTGGGTTTTTTCTGGTTTGGATCCCGTAGTAATGTGGTTCCACACCGAAACAGTCAATTGAACCTGGTTGCGATTAATATTTTAGAGGATAACGCCGGTTATGTCTCGGTTAGGTCTAGTATTTGCCCTCATCTGGCTCGGACCTTCGCATTTTTCGCATACTTGTTGGCCAGATCCTGGCCTTCTTCTGGCTTGGACCACGTAGTAAAGTGGCAGCAGACTGAAACAGTCAATTAAACCTGGTTGCGAATAATATTTTAGAGGATAACGCTGGTTATGTCTGGGATAGTTCTGATATTTACCCTCATCTGGCGCGTACTTTCGCATTTTTCGCATTCTTGTTGGCCAGATCCTGGCCTTTTTCTGGCTTGGACCACGTAGTAGTGTGGTTCCACACCGAAACAGTCAATTGAACCTGGTTGCGATTAATATTTTAGAGGATAACGCCGGTAAAGTCTCGGTTAGGTCTGATATTTGCCCTCATCTGGCGCGTACTTTCGCATTTTTCGCATTCTTGTTGGCCAGATCCAGGCCTTTTTCTGGCTTGGACCACGTACTAATGTGGTACCACACCGAAACAGTCAATTAAACCTGGATGCGAATAATATTTTAGAGGATAACGCTGGTTATGCCTGGTATAGTTCTGGTATTTGCAATCATCTGGCTCATACTTTCGCTTTTTCTCATAGTTGTTGGCCAGATCCTGGGTTTTTTTCTGGTTTGGATCCCGTAGTAATGCGGTTCCACAACGAAGCAGTCAATTAAACCCGGTTGTGATTAATATTTTAGAGGATAACGCCGGTTATGTCTGGGTTAGTGCTAGTATTTGCAATCATCTGGCTCGTACTTTCGCATTTTTCGCATACTTGTTGGCCAGATCCTGGCCTTTTTCTGGTTTGGATCACGTAGTAATGCGGTACCACACCGAAACAGTCAATTAAATCTGGTTGCGATTAATATTTTAGAGGATAATTCCGGTAATGTCTCGGTTAGGTCTGGTATTTGCCCTCATCTGGCGCGTACTTTCGCATTTTTCGCATTCTTGTTGGCCAGATCCTGGCCTTTTTCTGGCTTGGACCACGAAGTAATGTGGTACCACACCGAAACAGTCAATTAAACCTGGTTGCGAATAATATTTTAGAGGATAACGCTGGTTATGCCTGGGATAGTTCCGGTATTTGCAATCATCTGGCACATACTTTCGCTTTTTCTCATAGTTGTTGGCCAGATCCTGGGTTTTTTTCTGGTTTGGATCCCGTAGTAATGCGGTTCCACAACGAAACAGTCAATTAAACCCGGTTGCGATTAATATTTTAGAGGATAACGCCGGTAATGTCTCGGTTAGGTCTGATATTGGCCCTCATCTGGCGCGTACTTTCGCATTTTTCGCATTCTTGTTGGCCAGATCCAGGCCTTTTTCTGGCTTGGACCACGTAGTAATGTGGTACCACACCGAAACAGTCAATTAAACCTGGTTGCGAATAATATTTTAGAGGATAACGCTGGTTATGCCTGGGATAGTTCCGGTATTTGCAATCATCTGGCTCATACTTTCGCGTTTTTCTCATAGTTGTTGGCCAGATCCTGGGTTTTTTCTGGTTTGGATCCCGTAGTAATGTGGTTCCACACCGAAACAGTCAATTGAACCTGGTTGCGATTAATATTTTAGAGGATAACGCCGGTTATGTCTGGGTTAGTGCTAGTATTTGCAATCATCTGGCTCGTACTTTCGCATTTTTCGCATACTTGTTGGCCAGATCCTGGCCTTTTTCTGGTTTGGATCACGTAGTAATGCGGTACCACACCGAAACAGTCAATTAAATCTGGTTGCGATTAATATTTTAGAGGATAATGCCGGTAATGTCTCGGTTAGGTCTGGTATTTGCCCTCATCTGGCGCGTACTTTCGCATTTTTCGCATTCTTGTTGGCCAGATCCTGGCCTTTTTCTGGCTTGGACCACGTAGTAATGTGGTACCACACCGAAACAGTCAATTAAACCTGGATGCGAATAATATTTTAGAGGATAACGCTGGTTATGCCTGGGATAGTTCTGGTATTTGCAATCATCTGGCTCATACTTTCGCTTTTTCTCATAGTTGTTGGCCAGATCCTGGGTTTTTTTCTGGTTTGGATCCCGTAGTAATGCGGTTCCACAACGAAACAGTCAATTAAACCCGGTTGCAATTAATATTTTGGAGGATAACGCCGGTTATGTCTCGGTTAGGTCTGGGATTTGCCCTCATCTGGATCGTTCTTTCGCATTTTTCGCATACTTGTTGGCCAGATCCTGTGTTCTTTCTGGTTTGGATCCCGTAGTATTGTGGTTCCACAACGAAACAGTCAATTAAACCTGGTTGCGATTAATATTTTAGCGGATAACTCCGGTTATGTCTGGGTTAGGTCTGGGATTTTCCCTCATGTGGCTCGTACTTTCGCGTTTCTCGCATTCTTGTTGGCCCGATCCTGGGATTTTTCTGGTTTGGATCTCGTAGTAATGTGTTACCACACTGAAACAGTCATTAAAAGCATGTTCCGATTCGTATTTTAGAGGATAACGCTGGTTATGTCAGGCACAGTTCTGGTATTTGCAATCATCTGGCTCATACTTTCGCATTTTTCGCATACTTGTTGGCCAGATCATGGCCTTTTTCTGGTTTGGATCACGTAGTAATGCGGTACCACACCGAAACAGTCAATTATACCTGGTTGCGGTTAATATTTTAGGGGATAACGCCGGTTTTGTCTGGGTTAGGTCTGGTATTTGCCCTCATCTGGCTCGAACTTTCGCATTTTTCTCATACTTGTTGGCCAGATCCTGCGCTTTTTCTGATTTGGATCCCGTAGTAATGCGGTTTCACAACGAAACAGTCAATTATACCTGGTTGCGGTTAATATTTTAGGGGATAACGCCGGTTTTGTCTGGGTTAGGTCTGGTATTTGCCCTCATCTGGCTCGAACTTTCGCATTTTTCGCATACTTGTTGGCCAGATCCTGGCCTTTTTCTGGTTTGGATCACGTAGTAATGCGGTACCACACCGAAACAGTCAATTAAACCTGGTTGCGAATAATATTTAGAGGATAACGCTGGTTATGCCTGGGTTAGTGCTAGTATTTGCAATCATCTGGCTCATACTTTCGCATTTTTCGCATACTTGTTGGCCAGATCCTGGCCTCTTTCTGGTTTGGATCATCGTAGCAATGCGGTACCACACCGAAACAGTCAATTATACCTGGTTGCGATTAATATTTTAGGGGATAACGCCGGTTACGTCTCGGTTAGGTCTGGGATTTGTCCTCATCTGGCTCGTACTTTCATGTTTTTCGCATACTTGTTGGCCAGATCCTGGCCTTTTTCGGGTGTGGATCACGTAGTAATGTGGTACCACACTGAAACAGTCAATAGAAGCTGGTTCCGATCAGTATTTTAGAGGATAACGCTGGTTATGTCTGGGTTAGTTCTGGTATTTGCAATCATCTGGCTCATACATTCGCGTTTTTCGCATACTTGTTGGCCAGATCCTGGGCTTTTTCTGGTTTGGATCACGTAGTAATGTGGTACCACACTGAAACAGTCAATTAAACACGTTTGCGATTAATATTTTAGAGGATAACGCCGGTTATGTCTCGGGTAGGTCTGGGATTTGCCCACATCTGGCTCGTACTTTCCCTTTTTTCGCATTCTTGTTGGCCAGATCCTGGCCTCTTTCTTGTTTGGATCACGTAGTAATGCGGTTCCACACCGAAACAGTCAATTAAACCTGGTTGCGATTAATATCTTAGAGGATAACGCCGGTTATGTCTCGGTTAGGTCTGGGATTTGCCCTCATCTGGCTCGTACTTTCGCATTTTTCGCATACTTGTTGGCCGGATCCTGGGCTTTATCTGGTTTGGATCACGGAGTAATGCGTTACCACACCGAAACAGTCAAATAAACCTGGTTGCGATTAATATTTTAGAGGATAACGCCGGTTATGTCTCGGTTAGGTCTGGGATTTGCCCTCATCTGGCTCGTACTTTCGCATTTTTCGCATACTTGTTGGCCGGATACTGGGCTTTTTCTGATTTGGATCAGGTAGGAATGTGGTACCACACTGAAACAGTCATTAAAAGCATGTTCCGATTCGTATTTTAGAGGATAACGCTGGTTATGTCAGGCACAGTTCTGGTATTTGCAATCATCTGGCTCATACTTTCGCATTTTTCGCATACTTGTGGCCAGATCATGGCCTTTTTCTGGTTTGGATCACGTAGTAATGCGATACCACACCGAAACAGTCAATTAAACCTGGTTGCAATTAATATTTTGGAGGATAACGCCGGTTATGTCTCGGTTAGGTCTGGGATTTGCCCTCATCTGGATCGTTCTTTCGCATTTTTCGCATACTTGTTGGCCAGATCCTGGGTTCTTTCTGGTTTGGATCCCGTAGTAATGTGGTTCCACAACGAAACAGTCAATTAAACCTGGTTGCGATTAATATTTAAGCGGATAACGCCGGTTACGTCTGGGTTAGGTCTGGGATTTTCCCTCATGTGGCTCGTACTTTCGCGTTTCTCGCATTCTTGTTGGCCAGGTCCTGGGCTTTATCTGGTTTGGATCACGCAGTAATGCGTTACCACACCGAAACAGTCAAATAAACCTGGTTGCGATTAATATTTTAGAGGATAACGTCGGTTATGTCTCGGTTAGGTCTGGGATTTGCCCTCATCTGGCTCGTACTTTCGCATTTTTCGCATACTTGTTGGCCAGATCCTGGGCTTTTTCTGATTTGGATCAGGTAGGAATGTGGTACCACACTGAAACAGTTAATTAAACCTGGTTGCAATTAATATTTTGGAGGATAACGCCGGTTATGTCTCGGTTAGGTCTGGGACTTGCCCTCATCTGGCTCGAACTTTCGCATTTTTCTGATACTTGTTGGTCAGATCCTGGGCTTTATCTGGTTTGGATCACGCAGTAATGTGTTACCACACTGAAACAGTCAAATAAACCTGGTTGCGATTAATATTTTAGAGGATAACGCTGGTTATGTCAGGCACAGTTCTGGTATTTGCAATCATCTGGCTCATACTTTCGCATTTTTCGCATACTTGTTGGCCAGATCATGGCCTTTTTCTGGTTTGGATCACGTACTAATGCGGTACCACACCGAAACAGTCAATTAAACCTGGTTGCGATTAATATTTTAGAGGATAACGCCGGTTATGTCTCGGTTAGGTCAGGGATTTGCCCTCATCTGGATCGTACTTTCGCATTTTTCGCATACTTGTTGGTCAGATCCTGGGTTTTCTCTGGTTTGGATCACGTAGTAATGCGGTACCACACCGAAACAGTCAATTAAACCTGGTTGCGATTAATATTTTAGAGGATAACGCCGGTTATGTCTCGGTTAGGTCTGGGATTTTCCCTCATATGGTACGTACTTTCGCATTTTTCGCATTCTTGTTGGCCCGATCCTGGGATGTTTCTGGTTTGGATCACGTAGTAATGTGGTTCCACACCGAAACAGTCAATTAAACCTGGTTGCGATTAATATTTTAGAGGATAACGCCGGTTATGTCTCGGTTAGGTCAGGGATTTGCCCTCATCTGGATCGTACTTTCGCATTTTTCGCATACTTGTTGGCCAGATCCTGGGTTCTTTCTGGTTTGGATCCCGTAGTAATGTGGTTCCACAACGAAAGAGTCAATTAAACCTGGTTGCGATTAATATTTTAGCGGATAACGCCGGTTATGTCTGGGATAGTTCTGGTATTTGCAATCATCTGGCTCATACTTTCGCTTTTTCTCATAGTTGTTGGCCAGATCCTGGGTTTTTTTCTGGTTTGGATCCCGTAGTAATGCGGTTCCACAACGAAACAATCAATTAAACCTGGTTGCGATTAATATTTTAGCGGATAACGCCGGTTATGTCTGGGTTAGGTCTGGTATTTGCCCTCATCTGGCTCGTACTTTCGCATTTTTCGCATACTTGTTGGCCAGATCCTGGCCTTTTTCTGGTTTGGATCACGTAGTAATGCGGTACGACACCGAAACAGTCAATTAAATCTGGTTGCGATTAATATTTTAGAGGATAATGCCGGTAATGTCTCGGTTAGGTCTGGTATTTGCCCTCATCTGGATCGTTCTTTCGCATTTTTCGCATTCTTGTTGGCCAGATCCTGGGTTCTTTCTGGTTTGGATCCCGTAGTAATGTGGTTCCACAACGAAAGAGTCAATTAAACCTGGTTGCGATTAATATTTTAGCGGATAACGCCGGTTATGTCTGGGATAGTTCTGGTATTTGCAATCATCTGGCTCATACTTTCGCATTTTCTCATAGTTGTTGGCCAGATCCTGGGTTTTTTTCTGGTTTGGATCCCGTAGTAATGCGGTTCCACAACGAAACAGTCAATTAAACCTGGTTGCGGTTAATATTTTAGCGGATAACGCCGGTTATGTCTGGGTTAGGTCTGGTATTTGCCCTCATCTGGCTCGTACTTTCGCATTTTTCGCATACTTGTTGGCCAGATCCTGGCCTTTTTCTGGTTTGGATCACGTAGTAATGCGGTACCACACCGAAACAGTCAATTAAATCTGGTTGCGATTAATATTTTAGAGGATAATGCCGGTAATGTCTCGGTTAGGTCTGGTATTTGCCCTCATCTGGCGCGTACTTTCGCATTTTTCGCATTCTTGTTGGCCAGATCCTGGCCTTTTTCTGGCTTGGACCACGTAGTAATGTGGTACCACACCGAAACAGTCAATTAAACCTGGTTGCGAATAATATTTTAGAGGATAACGCTGGTTATGCCTGGGATAGTTCTGGTATTTGCAATCATCTGGCTCATACTTTCGCATTTTTCTCATACTTGTTGGCCAGATCCTGGGTTTTTTTCTGGTTTGGATCCCGTAGTAATGCGGTTCCACAACGAAACAGTCAATTAAACCCGGTTGCGATTAATATTTTAGAGGATAACGCCGGTAATGTCTCGGTTAGGTCTGATATTTGCCCTCATCTGGCGCGTACTTTCGCATTTTTCGCATTCTTGTTGGCCAGATCCAGGCCTTTTTCTGGCTTGGACCACGTAGTAATGTGGTACCACACCGAAACAGACAATTAAACCTGGTTGCGAATAATATTTTAGAGGATAACGCTGGTTATGCCTGGGATAGTTCCGGTATTTGCAATCATCTGGCTCATACTTTCGCGTTTTTCTCATAGTTGTTGGCCAGATCCTGGGTTTTTTCTGGTTTGGATCCCGTAGTAATGTGGTTCCACACCGAAACAGTCAATTGAACCTGGTTGCGATTAATATTTTAGAGGATAACGCCGGTTATGTCTGGGTTAGTGCTAGTATTTGCAATCATCTGGCTCGTACTTTCGCATTTTTCGCATACTTGTTGGCCAGATCCTGGCCTTTTTCTGGTTTGGATCACGTAGTAATGCGGTACCACACCGAAACAGTCAATTAAATCTGGTTGCGATTAATATTTTAGAGGATAACGCTGGTTATGTCTCGGTTAGGTCTGAGATTTGCCCCCATCTGGCTCCTACTTTCGCGTTTTTCTCATAGTTGTTGAACAGATCCTGGCCTTTTTCTGGCTTGGACCACGTAGTAATGTGGTACCACACCGAAACAGTCAATTAAACCTGGATGCGAATAATATTTTAGAGGATAACGCTGGTTATGCCTGGGATAGTTCTGGTATTTGCAATCATCTGGCTCATACTTTCGCTTTTTCTCATAGTTGTTGGCCAGATCCTGGGTTTTTTTCTGGTTTGGATCCCGTAGTAATGCGGTTCCACAACGAAACAGTCAATTAAACCCGGTTGCAATTAATATTTTGGAGGATAACGCCGGTTATGTCTCGGTTAGGTCTGGGATTTGCCCTCATCTGGATCGTTCTTTCGCATTTTTCGCATACTTGTTGGCCAGATCCTGTGTTCTTTCTGGTTTGGATCCCGTAGTATTGTGGTTCCACAACGAAACAGTCAATTAAACCTGGTTGCGATTAATATTTTAGCGGATAACTCCGGTTATGTCTGGGTTAGGTCTGGGATTTTCCCTCATGTGGCTCGTACTTTCGCGTTTCTCGCATTCTTGTTGGCCCGATCCTGGGATTTTTCTGGTTTGGATCTCGTAGTAATGTGTTACCACACTGAAACAGTCATTAAAAGCATGTTCCGATTCGTATTTTAGAGGATAACGCTGGTTATGTCAGGCACAGTTCTGGTATTTGCAATCATCTGGCTCATACTTTCGCATTTTTCGCATACTTGTTGGCCAGATCATGGCCTTTTTCTGGTTTGGATCACGTAGTAATGCGGTACCACACCGAAACAGTCAATTATACCTGGTTGCGGTTAATATTTTAGGGGATAACGCCGGTTTTGTCTGGGTTAGGTCTGGTATTTGCCCTCATCTGGCTCGAACTTTCGCATTTTTCTCATACTTGTTGGCCAGATCCTGGGCTTTTTCTGATTTGGATCCCGTAGTAATGCGGTTTCACAACGAAACAGTCAATTAAACCTGGTTGCGATTAATATTTTAGCGGATAACGCCGGTTATGTCTCGGTTATGTTTGGGATTTGCCCTCATCTGGCTCGTACTTTCGCATTTTTCGCATACTTGTTGGCCAGATCCTGGCCTTTTTCTGGTTTGGATCACGTAGTAATGCGGTACCACACCGAAACAGTCAATTAAACCTGGTTGCGAATAATATTTAGAGGATAACGCTGGTTATGCCTGGGTTAGTGCTAGTATTTGCAATCATCTGGCTCATACTTTCGCATTTTCGCATACTTGTTGGCCAGATCCTGGCCTCTTTCTGGTTTGGATCATCGTAGCAATGCGGTACCACACCGAAACAGTCAATTATACCTGGTTGCGATTAATATTTTAGGGGATAACGCCGGTTACGTCTCGGTTAGGTCTGGGATTTGTCCTCATCTGGCTCGTACTTTCAGGTTTTTCGCATACTTGTTGGCCAGATCCTGGCCTTTTTCGGGTGTGGATCACGTAGTAATGTGGTACCACACTGAAACAGTCAATAGAAGCTGGTTCCGATCAGTATTTTAGAGGATAACGCTGGTTATGTCTGGGTTAGTTCTGGTATTTGCAATCATCTGGCTCATACATTCGCGTTTTTCGCATACTTGTTGGCCAGATCCTGGGCTTTTTCTGGTTTGGATCACGTAGTAATGTGGTACCACACTGAAACAGTCAATTAAACATGTTTGCGATTAATATTTTAGAGGATAACGCCGGTTATGTCTCGGGTAGGTCTGGGATTTGCCCACATCTGGCTCGTACTTTCCCTTTTTTCGCATTCTTGTTGGCCAGATCCTGGCCTCTTTCTTGTTTGGATCACGTAGTAATGCGGTTCCACACCGAAACAGTCAATTAAACCTGGTTGCGATTAATATCTTAGAGGATAACGCCGGTTATGTCTCGGTTAGGTCTGGGATTTGCCCTCATCTGGCTCGTACTTTCGCATTTTTCGCATACTTGTTGGCCGGATCCTGGGCTTTATCTGGTTTGGATCACGGAGTAATGCGTTACCACACCGAAACAGTCAAATAAACCTGGTTGCGATTAATATTTTAGAGGATAACGCCGGTTATGTCTCGGTTAGGTCTGGGATTTGCCCTCATCTGGCTCGTACTTTCGCATTTTTCGCATACTTGTGGCCAGATCATGGCCTTTTTCTGGTTTGGATCACGTAGTAATGCGATACCACACCGAAACAGTCAATTAAACCTGGTTGCAATTAATATTTTGGAGGATAACGCCGGTTATGTCTCGGTTAGGTCTGGGATTTGCCCTCATCTGGATCGTTCTTTCGCATTTTTCGCATACTTGTTGGCCAGATCCTGGGTTCTTTCTGGTTTGGATCCCGTAGTAATGTGGTTCCACAACGAAACAGTCAATTAAACCTGGTTGCGATTAATATTTAAGCGGATAACGCCGGTTACGTCTGGGTTAGGTCTGGGATTTTCCCTCATGTGGCTCGTACTTTCGCGTTTCTCGCATTCTTGTTGGCCCGATCCTGGGATTTTTCTGGTTTGGATTTCGTAGTAATGTGTTACCACACTGAAACAGTCATTAAAAGCACGTTCCGATTCGTATTTTAGAGGATAACGCTGGTTATGTCAGGCACAGTTCTGGTATTTGCAATCATCTGGCTCATACTTTCGCATTTTTCGCATACTTGTTGGCCAGATCATGGCCTTTTTCTGGTTTGGATCACGTAGTAATGCGGTACCACACCGAAACAGTCAATTAAACCTGGTTGCGATTAATATTTTAGAGGATAACGCCGGTTATGTCTCGGTTAGGTCTGGGATTTGCCCTCATCTGGATCGTACTTTCGCATTTTTCGCATACTTGTTGGCCAGATCCTGGGTTTTTTCTGGTTTGGATCATCGTAGTAATGCGGTACCACACCGAAACAGTCAATTATACCTGGTTGCGGTTAATATTTTAGCGGATAACGCCGGTTATGTCTCGGTTATGTCTGGGATTTTCCCTCATCTGGTTCGTACTTTCGCATTTTTCGCATTCTTGTTGGCCCGATCCTGGGATGTTTCTGGTTTGGATCACGTAGTAATGTGTTACCACACTGAAACAGTCATTAAAAGCGAGTTCCGATTCGTATTTTAGAGGATAACGCTGGTTATGTCTGGGTTAGTGCTAGTATTTGCAATCATCTGGCTCATACTATCGCATTTTTCGCATACCTGTTGGCCAGATCCTGGGTTTTCTCTGGTTTGGATCCCGTAGTGATGTTGTTCCACACCGAAACAGTCAATTAAACCTGGTTGCGATTAATATTTTAGGGGATAACGCCGGTTATGTCTCGGTTAGGTCTGGGATTTGCCCTCATCTGGCTCGAACTTTCGCATTTTTCTGATACTTGTTGGTCAGATCCTGGGCTTTATCTGGTTTGGACCACGCAGTCATGCGTTACCACACCGAAACAGTCAATTATACCTGGTTGCGGTTAATATTTTAGGGGATAACGCCGGTTTTGTCTGGGTTAGGTCTGGTATTTGCCCTCATCTGGCTCGAACTTTCGCATTTTTCTGATACTTGTTGGTCAGATCCTGGCCTTTTTCTGGCTTAGACCACGTAGTAATGTGTTACCACACTGAAACAGTCAATTACACCTGGTTGCGATTAATATTTTAGGGGATAACGCCGGTTACGTCTCGGTTAGGTCTGGGATTTTCCCTCATCTGGTTCGTACTTTCGCATTTTTCGCATTCTTGTTGGCCCGATCCTGGGATGTTTCTGGTTTGAATCACGTAGTAATTTGTTACCACACTGAAACAGTCATTAAAAGCATGTTCCGATTCGTATTTTAGAGGATGACGCTGGTTATGTCTGGGTTAGTGCTAGTATTTGCAATTATCTGGCTCATACTATCGCATTTTTCGCATACCTGTTGGCCAGATCCAGGGTTTTCTCAGGTTTGGATCCCGTAGTAATGTGGTTCCACACCGAAACAGTCAATTAAACCTGGTTGCGATTAATATTTTAGGGGATAACGCCGGTTATGTCTGGGTTAGTTCTGGTATTTGCAATCAACTGGCTCATACTTTCGCAATTTTCGCATACTTGTTGGCCAGATCCTGGGTTTTTTCTGGTTTGGATCCCGTAGTAATGTGGTTCCACACCGAAACAGTCAATTGAACCTGGTTGCGATTAATATTTTAGTGGATAACGCCGGTAATGTCTCGGTTAGGTCTGATATTTGCCCTCATCTGGCGCGTACTTTCGCATTTCTCGCATTCTTGTTGGCCAGATCCTGGCCTTTTTCTGGCTTGGACCACGTAGTAATGTGGTACCACACCGAAACAGTCAAATAAACCTGGATGCGATTAATATCTTAGAGGATAACGCCGGTTGTGTCTCGGTTGGATCTGGGATTTTCCCTCATGTGGCTCGTACTTTCGCGTTTCTCGCATCCTTGTTGGCCCGATCCTGGGATTTTTCTGGTTTGGATCTCGTAGTAATGTGTTACCACACCGAAACAGTCAATTATACCTGGTTGCGATTAATATTTTGGAGGATAACGCCGGTTATGTCTCGGTTAGGTCTGGGATTTGCCCTCATCTGGCTCGAACTTTCGCATTTCTCTGATACTTGTTGGCCAGGTCCTGGGCTTTATCTGGTTTGGATCACGCAGTAATGCGTTACCACACCGAAACAGTCAAATAAACCTGGTTGCGATTAATATTTTAGAGGATAACGCCGGTTATGTCTCGGTTAGGTCTGGGATTTGCCCTCATCTGGCTCGTACTTTCGCATTTTTCGCATACTTGTTGGCCAGATCCTGGGCTTTTTCTGATTTGGATCAGGTAGGAATGTGGTACCACACTGTAACAGTTAATTAAACCTGGTTGCAATTAATATTTTGGAGGATAACGCCGGTTATGTCTCGGTTAGGTCTGGGACTTGCCCTCATCTGGCTCGAACTTTCGCATTTTTCTGATACTTGTTGGTCAGATCCTGGGCTTTATCTGGTTTGGATCACGCAGTAATGTGTTACCACACTGAAACAGTCAAATAAACCTGGTTGCGATTAATATTTTAGAGGATAACGCTGGTTATGTCAGGCACAGTTCTGGTATTTGCAATCATCTGGCTCATACTTTCGCATTTTTCGCATACTTGTTGGCCAGATCATGGCCTTTTTCTGGTTTGGATCACGTAGTAATGCAGTACCACACCGAAACAGTCAATTAAACCTGGTTGCGATTAATATTTTAGAGGATAACGCCGGTTATGTCTGGGATAGTTCTGGTATTTGCAATCATCTGGCTCATACTTTCGCTTTTTCTCATAGTTGTTGGCCAGATCCTGGGTTTTTTTCTGGTTTGGATCCCGTAGTAATGCGGTTCCACAACGAAACAATCAATTAAACCTGGTTGCGATTAATATTTTAGCGGATAACGCCGGTTATGTCTGGGTTAGGTCTGGTATTTGCCCTCATCTGGCTCGTACTTTCGCATTTTTCGCATACTTGTTGGCCAGATCCTGGCCTTTTTCTGGTTTGGATCACGTAGTAATGCGGTACGACACCGAAACAGTCAATTAAATCTGGTTGCGATTAATATTTTAGAGGATAATGCCGGTAATGTCTCGGTTAGGTCTGGTATTTGCCCTCATCTGGATCGTTCTTTCGCATTTTTCGCATTCTTGTTGGCCAGATCCTGGGTTCTTTCTGGTTTGGATCCCGTAGTAATGTGGTTCCACAACGAAAGAGTCAATTAAACCTGGTTGCGATTAATATTTTAGCGGATAACGCCGGTTATGTCTGGGATAGTTCTGGTATTTGCAATCATCTGGCTCATACTTTCTCATTTTCTCATAGTTGTTGGCCAGATCCTGGGTTTTTTTCTGGTTTGGATCCCGTAGTAATGCGGTTCCACAACGAAACAGTCAATTAAACCTGGTTGCGGTTAATATTTTAGCGGATAACGCCGGTTATGTCTGGGTTAGGTCTGGTATTTGCCCTCATCTGGCTCGTACTTTCGCATTTTTCGCATACTTGTTGGCCAGATCCTGGCCTTTTTCTGGTTTGGATCACGTAGTAATGCGGTACCACACCGAAACAGTCAATTAAATCTGGTTGCGATTAATATTTTAGAGGATAATGCCGGTAATGTCTCGGTTAGGTCTGGTATTTGCCCTCATCTGGCGCGTACTTTCGCATTTTTCGCATTCTTGTTGGCCAGATCCTGGCCTTTTTCTGGCTTGGACCACGTAGTAATGTGGTACCACACCGAAACAGTCAATTAAACCTGGTTGCGAATAATATTTTAGAGGATAACGCTGGTTATGCCTGGGATAGTTCTGGTATTTGCAATCATCTGGCTCATACTTTCGCATTTTTCTCATACTTGTTGGCCAGATCCTGGGTTTTTTTCTGGTTTGGATCCCGTAGTAATGCGGTTCCACAACGAAACAGTCAATTAAACCCGGTTGCGATTAATATTTTAGAGGATAACGCCGGTAATGTCTCGGTTAGGTCTGATATTTGCCCTCATCTGGCGCGTACTTTCGTATTTTTCGCATTCTTGTTGGCCAGATCCAGGCCTTTTTCTGGCTTGGACCACGTAGTAATGTGGTACCACACCGAAACAGACAATTAAACCTGGTTGCGAATAATATTTTAGAGGATAACGCTGGTTATGCCTGGGATAGTTCCGGTATTTGCAATCATCTGGCTCATACTTTCGCGTTTTTCTCATAGTTGTTGGCCAGATCCTGGGTTTTTTCTGGTTTGGATCCCGTAGTAATGTGGTTCCACACCGAAACAGTCAATTGAACCTGGTTGCGATTAATATTTTAGAGGATAACGCCGGTTATGTCTGGGTTAGTGCTAGTATTTGCAATCATCTGGCTCGTACTTTCGCATTTTTCGCATACTTGTTGGCCAGATCCTGGCCTTTTTCTGGTTTGGATCACGTAGTAATGCGGTACCACACCGAAACAGTCAATTAAATCTGGTTGCGATTAATATTTTAGAGGATAACGCTGGTTATGTCTCGGTTAGGTCTGAGATTTGCCCCCATCTGGCTCCTACTTTCGCGTTTTTCTCATAGTTGTTGAACAGATCCTGGCCTTTTTCTGGCTTGGACCACGTAGTAATGTGGTACCACACCGAAACAGTCAATTAAACCTGGATGCGAATAATATTTTAGAGGATAACGCTGGTTATGCCTGGGATAGTTCTGGTATTTGCAATCATCTGGCTCATACTTTCGCTTTTTCTCATAGTTGTTGGCCAGATCCTGGGTTTTTTTCTGGTTTGGATCCCGTAGTAATGCGGTTCCACAACGAAACAGTCAATTAAACCCGGTTGCAATTAATATTTTGGAGGATATCGCCGGTTATGTCTCGGTTAGGTCTGGGATTTGCCCTCATCTGGATCGTTCTTTCGCATTTTTCGCATACTTGTTGGCCAGATCCTGTGTTCTTTCTGGTTTGGATCCCGTAGTATTGTGGTTCCACAACGAAACAGTCAATTAAACCTGGTTGCGATTAATATTTTAGCGGATAACTCCGGTTATGTCTGGGTTAGGTCTGGGATTTTCCCTCATGTGGCTCGTACTTTCGCGTTTCTCGCATTCTTGTTGGCCCGATCCTGGGATTTTTCTGGTTTGGATCTCGTAGTAATGTGTTACCACACTGAAACAGTCATTAAAAGCATGTTCCGATTCGTATTTTAGAGGATAACGCTGGTTATGTCAGGCACAGTTCTGGTATTTGCAATCATCTGGCTCATACTTTCGCATTTTTCGCATACTTGTTGGCCAGATCATGGCCTTTTTCTGGTTTGGATCACGTAGTAATGCGGTACCACACCGAAACAGTCAATTATACCTGGTTGCGGTTAATATTTTAGGGGATAACGCCGGTTTTGTCTGGGTTAGGTCTGGTATTTGCCCTCATCTGGCTCGAACTTTCGCATTTTTCTCATACTTGTTGGCCAGATCCTGGGCTTTTTCTGATTTGGATCCCGTAGTAATGCGGTTTCACAACGAAACAGTCAATTAAACCTGGTTGCGATTAATATTTTAGCGGATAACGCCGGTTATGTCTCGGTTATGTTTGGGATTTGCCCTCATCTGGCTCGTACTTTCGCATTTATCGCATACTTGTTGGCCAGATCCTGGCCTTTTTCTGGTTTGGATCACGTAGTAATGCGGTACCACACCGAAACAGTCAATTAAACCTGGTTGCGAATAATATTTAGAGGATAACGCTGGTTATGCCTGGGTTAGTGCTAGTATTTGCAATCATCTGGCTCATACTTTCGCATTTTCGCATACTTGTTGGCCAGATCCTGGCCTCTTTCTGGTTTGGATCATCGTAGCAATGCGGTACCACACCGAAACAGTCAATTATACCTGGTTGCGATTAATATTTTAGGGGATAACGCCGGTTACGTCTCGGTTAGGTCTGGGATTTGTCCTCATCTGGCTCGTACTTTCACGTTTTTCGCATACTTGTTGGCCAGATCCTGGCCTTTTTCGGGTGTGGATCACGTAGTAATGTGGTACCACACTGAAACAGTCAATAGAAGCTGGTTCCGATCAGTATTTTAGAGGATAACGCTGGTTATGTCTGGGTTAGTTCTGGTATTTGCAATCATCTGGCTCATACATTCGCGTTTTTCGCATACTTGTTGGCCAGATCCTGGGCTTTTTCTGGTTTGGATCACGTAGTAATGTGGTACCACACTGAAACAGTCAATTAAACATGTTTGCGATTAATATTTTAGAGGATAACGCCGGTTATGTCTCGGGTAGGTCTGGGATTTGCCCACATCTGGCTCGTACTTTCCCTTTTTTCGCATTCTTGTTGGCCAGATCCTGGCCTCTTTCTTGTTTGGATCACGTAGTAATGCGGTTCCACACCGAAACAGTCAATTAAACCTGGTTGCGATTAATATCTTAGAGGATAACGCCGGTTATGTCTCGGTTAGGTCTGGGATTTGCCCTCATCTGGCTCGTACTTTCGCATTTTTCGCATACTTGTTGGCCGGATCCTGGGCTTTATCTGGTTTGGATCACGGAGTAATGCGTTACCACACCGAAACAGTCAAATAAACCTGGTTGCGATTAATATTTTAGAGGATAACGCCGGTTATGTCTCGGTTAGGTCTGGGATTTGCCCTCATCTGGCTCGTACTTTCGCATTTTTCGCATACTTGTTGGCCGGATCCTGGGCTTTTTCTGATTTGGATCAGGTAGGAATGTGGTACCACACTGAAACAGTCATTAAAAGCATGTTCCGATTCGTATTTTAGAGGATAACGCTGGTTATGTCAGGCACAGTTCTGGTATTTGCAATCATCTGGCTCATACTTTCGCATTTTTCGCATACTTGTTGGCCAGATCATGGCCTTTTTCTGGTTTGGATCACGTAGTAATGCGGTACCACACCGAAACAGTCAATTATACCTGGTTGCGGTTAATATTTTAGGGGATAACGCCGGTTTTGTCTGGGTTAGGTCTGGTATTTGCCCTCATCTGGCTCGAACTTTCGCATTTTTCTCATACTTGTTGGCCAGATCCTGGGCTTTTTCTGATTTGGATCCCGTAGTAATGCGGTTTCACAACGAAACAGTCAATTAAACCTGGTTGCGATTAATATTTTAGCGGATAACGCCGGTTATGTCTCGGTTATGTTTGGGATTTGCCCTCATCTGGCTCGTACTTTCGCATTTTTCGCATACTTGTTGGCCAGATCCTGGCCTTTTTCTGGTTTGGATCACGTAGTAATGCGGTACCACACCGAAACAGTCAATTAAACCTGGTTGCGAATAATATTTAGAGGATAACGCTGGTTATGCCTGGGTTAGTGCTAGTATTTGCAATCATCTGGCTCATACTTTCGCATTTTCGCATACTTGTTGGCCAGATCCTGGCCTCTTTCTGGTTTGGATCATCGTAGCAATGCGGTACCACACCGAAACAGTCAATTATACCTGGTTGCGATTAATATTTTAGGGGATAACGCCGGTTACGTCTCGGTTAGGTCTGGGATTTGTCCTCATCTGGCTCGTACTTTCACGTTTTTCGCATACTTGTTGGCCAGATCCTGGCCTTTTTCGGGTGTGGATCACGTAGTAATGTGGTACCACACTGAAACAGTCAATAGAAGCTGGTTCCGATCAGTATTTTAGAGGATAACGCTGGTTATGTCTGGGTTAGTTCTGGTATTTGCAATCATCTGGCTCATACATTCGCGTTTTTCGCATACTTGTTGGCCAGATCCTGGGCTTTTTCTGGTTTGGATCACGTAGTAATGTGGTACCACACTGAAACAGTCAATTAAACATGTTTGCGATTAATATTTTAGAGGATAACGCCGGTTATGTCTCGGGTAGGTCTGGGATTTGCCCACATCTGGCTCGTACTTTCCCTTTTTTCGCATTCTTGTTGGCCAGATCCTGGCCTCTTTCCTGTTTGGATCACGTAGTAATGCGGTTCCACACCGAAACAGTCAATTAAACCTGGTTGCGATTAATATCTTAGAGGATAACGCCGGTTATGTCTCGGTTAGGTCTGGGATTTGCCCTCATCTGGCTCGTACTTTCGCATTTTTCGCATACTTGTTGGCCGGATCCTGGGCTTTATCTGGTTTGGATCACGGAGTAATGCGTTACCACACCGAAACAGTCAAATAAACCTGGTTGCGATTAATATTTTAGAGGATAACGCCGGTTATGTCTCGGTTAGGTCTGGGATTTGCCCTCATCTGGCTCGTACTTTCGCATTTTTCGCATACTTGTTGGCCGGATCCTGGGCTTTTTCTGATTTGGATCAGGTAGGAATGTGGTACCACACTGAAACAGTCATTAAAAGCATGTTCCGATTCGTATTTTAGAGGATAACGCTGGTTATGTCAGGCACAGTTCTGGTATTTGCAATCATCTGGCTCATACTTTCGCATTTTTCGCATACTTGTGGCCAGATCATGGCCTTTTTCTGGTTTGGATCACGTAGTAATGCGATACCACACCGAAACAGTCAATTAAACCTGGTTGCAATTAATATTTTGGAGGATAACGCCGGTTATGTCTCGGTTAGGTCTGGGATTTGCCCTCATCTGGATCGTTCTTTCGCATTTTTCGCATACTTGTTGGCCAGATCCTGGGTTCTTTCTGGTTTGGATCCCGTAGTAATGTGGTTCCACAACGAAACAGTCAATTAAACCTGGTTGCGATTAATATTTAAGCGGATAACGCCGGTTACGTCTGGGTTAGGTCTGGGATTTTCCCTCATGTGGCTCGTACTTTCGCGTTTCTCGCATTCTTGTTGGCCCGATCCTGGGATTTTTCTGGTTTGGATTTCGTAGTAATGTGTTACCACACTGAAACAGTCATTAAAAGCACGTTCCGATTCGTATTTTAGAGGATAACGCTGGTTATGTCAGGCACAGTTCTGGTATTTGCAATCATCTGGCTCATACTTTCGCATTTTTCGCATACTTGTTGGCCAGATCATGGCCTTTTTCTGGTTTGGATCACGTAGTAATGCGGTACCACACCGAAACAGTCAATTAAACCTGGTTGCGATTAATATTTTAGAGGATAACGCCGGTTATGTCTCGGTTAGGTCTGGGATTTGCCCTCATCTGGATCGTACTTTCGCATTTTTCGCATACTTGTTGGCCAGATCCTGGGTTTTTTCTGGTTTGGATCATCGTAGTAATGCGGTACCACACCGAAACAGTCAATTATACCTGGTTGCGGTTAATATTTTAGCGGATAACGCCGGTTATGTCTCGGTTATGTCTGGGATTTTCCCTCATCTGGTTCGTACTTTCGCATTTTTCGCATTCTTGTTGGCCCGATCCTGGGATGTTTCTGGTTTGGATCACGTAGTAATGTGTTACCACACTGAAACAGTCATTAAAAGCGAGTTCCGATTCGTATTTTAGAGGATAACGCTGGTTATGTCTGGGTTAGTGCTAGTATTTGCAATCATCTGGCTCATACTATCGCATTTTTCGCATACCTGTTGGCCAGATCCTGGGTTTTCTCTGGTTTGGATCCCGTAGTGATGTTGTTCCACACCGAAACAGTCAATTAAACCTGGTTGCGATTAATATTTTAGGGGATAACGCCGGTTATGTCTCGGTTAGGTCTGGGATTTGCCCTCATCTGGCTCGAACTTTCGCATTTTTCTGATACTTGTTGGTCAGATCCTGGGCTTTATCTGGTTTGGACCACGCAGTCATGCGTTACCACACCGAAACAGTCAATTATACCTGGTTGCGGTTAATATTTTAGGGGATAACGCCGGTTTTGTCTGGGTTAGGTCTGGTATTTGCCCTCATCTGGCTCGAACTTTCGCATTTTTCTGATACTTGTTGGTCAGATCCTGGCCTTTTTCTGGCTTAGACCACGTAGTAATGTGTTACCACACTGAAACAGTCAATTACACCTGGTTGCGATTAATATTTTAGGGGATAACGCCGGTTACGTCTCGGTTAGGTCTGGGATTTTCCCTCATCTGGTTCGTACTTTCGCATTTTTCGCATTCTTGTTGGCCCGATCCTGGGATGTTTCTGGTTTGAATCACGTAGTAATTTGTTACCACACTGAAACAGTCATTAAAAGCATGTTCCGATTCGTATTTTAGAGGATGACGCTGGTTATGTCTGGGTTAGTGCTAGTATTTGCAATTATCTGGCTCATACTATCGCATTTTTCGCATACCTGTTGGCCAGATCCAGGGTTTTCTCAGGTTTGGATCCCGTAGTAATGTGGTTCCACACCGAAACAGTCAATTAAACCTGGTTGCGATTAATATTTTAGGGGATAACGCCGGTTATGTCTGGGTTAGTTCTGGTATTTGCAATCAACTGGCTCATACTTTCGCAATTTTCGCATACTTGTTGGCCAGATCCTGGGTTTTTTCTGGTTTGGATCCCGTAGTAATGTGGTTCCACACCGAAACAGTCAATTGAACCTGGTTGCGATTAATATTTTAGTGGATAACGCCGGTAATGTCTCGGTTAGGTCTGATATTTGCCCTCATCTGGCGCGTACTTTCGCATTTCTCGCATTCTTGTTGGCCAGATCCTGGCCTTTTTCTGGCTTGGACCACGTAGTAATGTGGTACCACACCGAAACAGTCAAATAAACCTGGATGCGATTAATATCTTAGAGGATAACGCCGGTTGTGTCTCGGTTGGATCTGGGATTTTCCCTCATGTGGCTCGTACTTTCGCGTTTCTCGCATCCTTGTTGGCCCGATCCTGGGATTTTTCTGGTTTGGATCTCGTAGTAATGTGTTACCACACCGAAACAGTCAATTATACCTGGTTGCGATTAATATTTTGGAGGATAACGCCGGTTATGTCTCGGTTAGGTCTGGGATTTGCCCTCATCTGGCTCGAACTTTCGCATTTCTCTGATACTTGTTGGCCAGGTCCTGGGCTTTATCTGGTTTGGATCACGCAGTAATGCGTTACCACACCGAAACAGTCAAATAAACCTGGTTGCGATTAATATTTTAGAGGATAACGCCGGTTATGTCTCGGTTAGGTCTGGGATTTGCCCTCATCTGGCTCGTACTTTCGCATTTTTCGCATACTTGTTGGCCAGATCCTGGGCTTTTTCTGATTTGGATCAGGTAGGAATGTGGTACCACACTGAAACAGTTAATTAAACCTGGTTGCAATTAATATTTTGGAGGATAACGCCGGTTATGTCTCGGTTAGGTCTGGGACTTGCCCTCATCTGGCTCGAACTTTCGCATTTTTCTGATACTTGTTGGTCAGATCCTGGGCTTTATCTGGTTTGGATCACGCAGTAATGTGTTACCACACTGAAACAGTCAAATAAACCTGGTTGCGATTAATATTTTAGAGGATAACGCTGGTTATGTCAGGCACAGTTCTGGTATTTGCAATCATCTGGCTCATACTTTCGCATTTTTCGCATACTTGTTGGCCAGATCATGGCCTTTTTCTGGTTTGGATCACGTAGTAATGCGGTACCACACCGAAACAGTCAATTAAACCTGGTTGCGATTAATATTTTAGAGGATAACGCCGGTTATGTCTCGGTTAGGTCAGGGATTTGCCCTCATCTGGATCGTACTTTCGCATTTTTCGCATACTTGTTGGTCAGATCCTGGGTTTTCTCTGGTTTGGATCACGTAGTAATGCGGTACCACACCGAAACAGTCAATTAAACCTGGTTGCGATTAATATTTTAGAGGATAACGCCGGTTATGTCTCGGTTAGGTCTGGGATTTTCCCTCATATGGTACGTACTTTCGCATTTTTCGCATTCTTGTTGGCCCGATCCTGGGCTGTTTCTGGTTTGGATCACGTAGTAATGTGGTTCCACACCGAAACAGTCAATTAAACCTGGTTGCGATTAATATTTTAGGGGATAACGCCGGTTACGTCTCGGTTAGGTCTGGGATTTGTCCTCATCTGGCTCGTACTTTCACGTTTTTCGCATACTTGTTGGCCAGATCCTGGCCTTTTTCGGATGTGGATCACGTAGTAATGTGGTTCCACACCGAAACAGTCAATTAAACCTTGTTGCGATTAATATTTTAGGGGATAACGCCGGTTATGTCTGGGTTAGTTCTGGTATTTGCAATCATCTGGCTCATACTTTCGCATTTTTCGCATACCTGTTGGCCAGATCCTGGGTTTTCTCTGGTTTGGATCACGTAGTAATGTGTTACCACACTGAAACAGTCAATTAAACCTTGTTGCGATTAATATTTTAGGTTATAACGCCGGTTACGGCTCGGTTAGGTCTGGGATTTGCCCTCATCTGGATCGTTCTTTCGCATTTTTCGCATACTTGTTGGCCAGATCCTGGGTTCTTTCTGGTTTGGATCCCGTAGTAATGTGGTTCCACAACGAAAGAGTCAATTAAACCTGGTTGCGATTAATATTTTAGCGGATAACGCCGGTTATGTCTGGGATAGTTCTGGTATTTGCAATCATCTGGCTCATACTTTCGCTTTTTCTCATAGTTGTTGGCCAGATCCTGGGTTTTTTTCTGGTTTGGATCCCGTAGTAATGCGGTTCCACAACGAAACAATCAATTAAACCTGGTTGCGATTAATATTTTAGCGGATAACGCCGGTTATGTCTGGGTTAGGTCTGGTATTTGCCCTCATCTGGCTCGTACTTTCGCATTTTTCGCATACTTGTTGGCCAGATCCTGGCCTTTTTCTGGTTTGGATCACGTAGTAATGCGGTACGACACCGAAACAGTCAATTAAATCTGGTTGCGATTAATATTTTAGAGGATAATGCCGGTAATGTCTCGGTTAGGTCTGGTATTTGCCCTCATCTGGATCGTTCTTTCGCATTTTTCGCATACTTGTTGGCCAGATCCTGGGTTCTTTCTGGTTTGGATCCCGTAGTAATGTGGTTCCACAACGAAAGAGTCAATTAAACCTGGTTGCGATTAATATTTTAGCGGATAACGCCGGTTATGTCTGGGATAGTTCTGGTATTTGCAATCATCTGGCTCATACTTTCGCATTTTCTCATAGTTGTTGGCCAGATCCTGGGTTTTTTTCTGGTTTGGATCCCGTAGTAATGCGGTTCCACAACGAAACAGTCAATTAAACCTGGTTGCGGTTAATATTTTAGCGGATAACGCCGGTTATGTCTGGGTTAGGTCTGGTATTTGCCCTCATCTGGCTCGTACTTTCGCATTTTTCGCATACTTGTTGGCCAGATCCTGGCCTTTTTCTGGTTTGGATCACGTAGTAATGCGGTACCACACCGAAACAGTCAATTAAATCTGGTTGCGATTAATATTTTAGAGGATAATGCCGGTAATGTCTCGGTTAGGTCTGGTATTTGCCCTCATCTGGCGCGTACTTTCGCATTTTTCGCATTCTTGTTGGCCAGATCCTGGCCTTTTTCTGGCTTGGACCACGTAGTAATGTGGTACCACACCGAAACAGTCAATTAAACCTGGTTGCGAATAATATTTTAGAGGATAACGCTGGTTATGCCTGGGATAGTTCTGGTATTTGCAATCATCTGGCTCATACTTTCGCATTTTTCTCATAGTTGTTAGCGAGATCCTGGGTTTTTTCTGCTTCGGATCCCGTAGTAATGTGGTTCCACACGGAAACAGTCAATTAAACCCGGTTGCGATTAATATTTTAGAGGATAACGCCGGTTATGTCTGGGTTAGTGCTAGTATTTGCAATCATCTGGCTCATACTTTCGCATTTTTCGCATACCTGTTGGCCAGATCCTGGGTTTTCTCTGGTTTGGATCACGTAGTAATGTGTTACCACACTGAAACAGCCAATTAAACCTGGTTGCGATTAATATTTTAGGGGATAACGCCGGTTACGTCTCGGTTAGGTCTGGGATTTTCCCTCATCTGGTTCGTACTTTCGCATTTTTCGCATTCTTGTTGGCCCGATCCTGGGATGTTTCTGGTTTTGATCACGTTGTAATGTGTTACCACACTGAAACAGTCATTAAAAGCATGTTCCGATTCGTATTTTAGAGGATAACGCTGGTTATGTCAGAGTTAGTTCTGGTATTTGCAATCATCTTGCTCATACTTTCGCATTTTTCTCATCCTTGTTGGCCAGATCCCGGCCTTTCTCTGGTTTGGATCACGTAGTAATGCGGTACCACACCGAAACAGTCAATTAAACCTGGTTGCGATTAATATTTTAGAGGATAACGCTGGTTATGTCTGGGTCAGTGCTAGTATTTGCAATCATCTTGCTCATACTTTCGCATTTTTCTCATCCATGTTGGCCAGATCCTGGCCTCTTTCTGGTTTGGATCCTCGTAGCAATGCGGTACCACACCGAAACAGTCAATTAAACCTGGTTGCGATTAATATTTTAGCGGATAACGCCGGTTATGTCTGGGTTAGGTCTGGTATTTGCCCTCATCTGGCTCGTACTTTCGCATTTTTCGCATACTTGTTGGCCAGATCCTGGGTTTTTTCTGGTTTGGATCATCGTAGTAATGCGGTACCACACCGAAACAGTCAATTATACCTGGTTGCGGTTAATATTTTAGCGGATAACGCCGGTTATGTCTCGGTTATGTCTGGGATTTTCCCTCATCTGGTTCGTACTTTCGCATTTTTCGCATTCTTGTTGGCCCGATCCTGGGATGTTTCTGGTTTGGATCACGTAGTAATGTGTTACCACACTGAAACAGTCATTAAAAGCGAGTTCCGATTCGTATTTTAGAGGATAACGCTGGTTATGTCTGGGTTAGTGCTAGTATTTGCAATCATCTGGCTCATACTATCGCATTTTTCGCATACCTGTTGGCCAGATCCTGGGTTTTCTCTGGTTTGGATCCCGTAGTGATGTTGTTCCACACCGAAACAGTCAATTAAACCTGGTTGCGATTAATATTTTAGGGGATAACGCCGGTTATGTCTCGGTTAGGTCTGGGATTTGCCCTCATCTGGCTCGAACTTTCGCATTTTTCTGATACTTGTTGGTCAGATCCTGGGCTTTATCTGGTTTGGACCACGCAGTAATGCGTTACCACACCGAAACAGTCAATTATACCTGGTTGCGGTTAATATTTTAGGGGATAACGCCGGTTTTGTCTGGGTTAGGTCTGGTATTTGCCCTCATCTGGCTCGAACTTTCGCATTTTTCTGATACTTGTTGGTCAGATCCTGGCCTTTTTCTGGCTTAGACCACGTAGTAATGTGTTACCACACTGAAACAGTCAATTAAACCTGGTTGCGATTAATATTTTAGGGGATAACGCCGGTTACGTCTCGGTTAGGTCTGGGATTTTCCCTCATCTGGTTCGTACTTTCGCATTTTTCGCATTCTTGTTGGCCCGATTCTGGGATGTTTCTGGTTTGAATCACGTAGTAATTTGTTACCACACTGAAACAGTCATTAAAAGCATGTTCCGATTCGTATTTTAGAGGATGACGCTGGTTATGTCTGGGTTAGTGCTAGTATTTGCAATTATCTGGCTCATACTATCGCATTTTTCGCATACCTGTTGGCCAGATCCAGGGTTTTCTCTGGTTTGGATCCCGTAGTAATGTGGTTCCACACCGAAACAGTCAATTAAACCTGGTTGCGATTAATATTTTAGGGGATAACGCCGGTTATGTCTGGGTTAGTTCTGGTATTTGCAATCAACTGGCTCATACTTTCGCATTTTTCGCATACTTGTTGGCCAGATCCTGGGTTTTTTCTGGTTTGGATCCCGTAGTAATGTGGTTCCACACCGAAACAGTCAATTGAACCTGGTTGCGATTAATATTTTAGTGGATAACGCCGGTAATGTCTCGGTTAGGTCTGATATTTGCCCTCATCTGGCGCGTACTTTCGCATTTCTCGCATTCTTGTTGGCCAGATCCTGGCCTTTTTCTGGCTTGGACCACGTAGTAATGTGGTACCACACCGAAACAGTCAAATAAACCTGGATGCGATTAATATCTTAGAGGATAACGCCGGTTGTGTCTCGGTTGGATCTGGGATTTTCCCTCATGTGGCTCGTACTTTCGCGTTTCTCGCATCCTTGTTGGCCCGATCCTGGGATTTTTCTGGTTTGGATCTCGTAGTAATGTGTTACCACACCGAAACAGTCAATTATACCTGGTTGCGATTAATATTTTGGAGGATAACGCCGGTTATGTCTCGGTTAGGTCTGGGATTTGCCCTCATCTGGCTCGAACTTTCGCATTTCTCTGATACTTGTTGGCCAGGTCCTGGGCTTTATCTGGTTTGGATCACGCAGTAATGCGTTACCACACCGAAACAGTCAAATAAACCTGGTTGCGATTAATATTTTAGAGGATAACGCCGGTTATGTCTCGGTTAGGTCTGGGATTTGCCCTCATCTGGCTCGTACTTTCGCATTTTTCGCATACTTGTTGGCCAGATCCTGGGCTTTTTCTGATTTGGATCAGGTAGGAATGTGGTACCACACTGAAACAGTTAATTAAACCTGGTTGCAATTAATATTTTGGAGGATAACGCCGGTTATGTCTCGGTTAGGTCTGGGACTTGCCCTCATCTGGCTCGAACTTTCGCATTTTTCTGATACTTGTTGGTCAGATCCTGGGCTTTATCTGGTTTGGATCACGCAGTAATGTGTTATCACACTGAAACAGTCAAATAAACCTGGTTGCGATTAATATTTTAGAGGATAACGCTGGTTATGTCAGGCACAGTTCTGGTATTTGCAATCATCTGGCTCATACTTTCGCATTTTTCGCATACTTGTTGGCCAGATCATGGCCTTTTTCTGGTTTGGATCACGTAGTAATGCGGTACCACACCGAAACAGTCAATTAAACCTGGTTGCGATTAATATTTTAGAGGATAACGCCGGTTATGTCTCGGTTAGGTCAGGGATTTGCCCTCATCTGGATCGTACTTTCGCATTTTTCGCATACTTGTTGGTCAGATCCTGGGTTTTCTCTGGTTTGGATCACGTAGTAATGCGGTACCACACCGAAACAGTCAATTAAACCTGGTTGCGATTAATATTTTAGAGGATAACGCCGGTTATGTCTCGGTTAGGTCTGGGATTTTCCCTCATATGGTACGTACTTTCGCATTTTTCGCATTCTTGTTGGCCCGATCCTGGGATGTTTCTGGTTTGGATCACGTAGTAATGTGGTTCCACAACGAAAGAGTCAATTAAACCTGGTTGCGATTAATATTTTAGCGGATAACGCCGGTTATGTCTGGGTTAGGTCTGGTATTTGCCCTCATCTTGCTCGTACTTTCGCATTTTTCGCATACTTGTTGGCCAGATCCTGGCCTTTTTCTGGTTTGGATCACGTAGTAATGCGGTACCACACCGAAACAGTCAATTAAATCTGGTTGCGATTAATATTTTAGAGGATAATGCCGGTAATGTCTCGGTTAGGTCTGGTATTTGCCCTCATCTGGCGCGTACTTTCGCATTTTTCGCATTCTTGTTGGCCAGATCCTGGCCTTTTTCTGGCTTGGACCACGTAGTAATGTGGTACCACACCGAAACAGTCAATTAAACCTGGTTGCGAATAATATTTTAGAGGATAACGCTGGTTATGCCTGGGATAGTTCTGGTATTTGCAATCATCTGGCTCATACTTTCGCATTTTTCTCATAGTTGTTAGCGAGATCCTGGGTTTTTTCTGCTTCGGATCCCGTAGTAATGTGGTTCCACACGGAAACAGTCAATTAAACCCGGTTGCGATTAATATTTTAGAGGATAACGCCGGTTATGTCTGGGTTAGTGCTAGTATTTGCAATCATCTGGCTCATACTTTCGCATTTTTCGCATACTTGTTGGCCAGATCCTGGGTTCTTTCTGGTTTGGATCCCGTAGTAATGTGGTTCCACAACGAAAGAGTCAATTAAACCTGGTTGCGATTAATATTTTAGGGGATAACGTCGGTTACGTCTCGGTTAGGTCTGGGATTTTCCCTCATCTGGTTCGTACTTTCGCATTTTTCGCATTCTTGTTGGCCCGATCCTGGGATGTTTCTGGTTTTGATCACGTTGTAATGTGTTACCACACTGAAACAGTCATTAAAAGCATGTTCCGATTCGTATTTTAGAGGATAACGCTGGTTATGTCAGAGTTAGTTCTGGTATTTGCAATCATCTTGCTCATACTTTCGCATTTTTCTCATCCTTGTTGGCCAGATCCCGGCCTTTCTCTGGTTTGGATCACGTAGTAATGCGGTACCACACCGAAACAGTCAATTAAACCTGGTTGCGATTAATATTTTAGAGGATAACGCTGGTTATGTCTGGGTCAGTGCTAGTATTTGCAATCATCTTGCTCATACTTTCGCATTTTTCTCATCCATGTTGGCCAGATCCTGGCCTCTTTCTGGTTTGGATCCTCGTAGCAATGCGGTACCACACCGAAACAGTCAATTAAACCTGGTTGCGATTAATATTTTAGCGGATAACGCCGGTTATGTCTGGGTTAGGTCTGGTATTTGCCCTCATCTGGCTCGTACTTTCGCATTTTTCGCATACTTGTTGGCCAGATCCTGGCCTTTTTCGGGTGTGGATCACGTAGTAATGTGGTACCGCACTGAAACAGTCAATAGAAGCTTGTTCCGATCAGTATTTTAGAGGATAACGCTGGTTATGTCTGGGTTAGTTCTGGTATTTGCAATCATCTGGCTCATACATTCGCGTTTTTCCAATACTTGTTGGCCAGATCCTGGGCTTTTTCTGGTTTGGATCCCGTAGTAATGTGGTTCCACACCGAAACAGTCAATTGAATCTGGTTGCGATTAATATTTTAGTGGAAAACGCCGGTAATGTCTCGGTTAGGTCTGATATTTGCCCTCATGTGGCGCGTACTTTCGCATTTCTCGCATTCTTGTTGGCCAGATCCTGGCCTTTCTCTGGCTTGGACCACGTAGTAATGTGCTACCACACCGAAACAGTCAAATAAACCAGGTTGCGATTAATATCTTAGAGGATAACGCCGGTTATGTCTCGGTTGGGTCTGGGATTTTCCCTCATGTGGCTCGTACTTTCGCGTTTCTCGCATCCTTGTTGGCCCGATCCTGGGATTTTTCTGGTTTGGATCTCGTAGTAATGTGTTACCACACCGAAACAGTCAATTATACCTGGTTGCGATTATTATTTTAGAGTATAACGCCGGTTATGTCTCGGTTAGGTCTGGGATTTGCCCTCATCTGGATCGTTCTTTCGCATTTTTCGCATACTTGTTGGCCCGATCCTGGGATTTTTCTGGTTTGGATCTCGTAGTAATGTGTTACCACACTGAAACAGTCATTAAAAGCATGTTCCGATTCGTATTTTAGAGGATAACGCTGGTTATGTCAGGCATAGTTCTGATATTTGCAATCATCTGGCTCATACTTTCTCATTTTTCGCATACTTTTTGGCCAGATCATGGCCTTTTTCTGGTTCGGATCACGTAGTAATGCGGTACCACACCGAAACAGTCAATTAAACCTGGTTGCGGTTAATATTTTAGAGGATAACGCTGGTTACGTCTCGGTTAGGTCTGGGATTTGTCCTCATCTGGCTCGTACTTTCGCATTTTTCGCATACTTGTTGGCCAGATCCTGGGTTTTTTCTGGTTTGGATCATCGTAGCAATGCGGTACCACACCGAAACAGTCAATTATTCCTGGTTGCGGTTAATATTTCAGGGGATAACGCCGGTTACGTCTCGGTTAGGTCTGGGATTTGTCCTCATCTGGCTCGTACTTTCACGTCTTTCGCATACTTGTTGGCCAGATCCTGGGTTTTTTCTGGTTTGGATCCCGTAGTATTGTGGTTCCACACTGAAACAGTCAATTAAACCTGGTTGCGATTAATATTTTAGAGGACAACGCTGGTTACGTCTCGGTTAGGTCTGGGATTTGTCCTCATCTGGCTCGTACTTTCGCATTTTTCGCATACTTGTTGGCCAGATCCTGGGTTTTTTCTGGTTTGGATCATCGTAGCAATGCGGTACCACACCGAAACAGTCAATTATTCCTGGTTGCGGTTAATATTTCAGGGGATAACGCCGGTTACGTCTCGGTTAGGTCTGGGATTTGTCCTCATCTGGCTCGTACTTTCACGTCTTTCTCATCCTTGTTGGCCAGATCCTGGCCTTTCTCTGGTTTGGATCACGTAGTAATGCGGTACCACACCGAAACAGTCAATTAAACCTGGTTGCGATTAATATTTTAGAGGATAACGCTGGTTATGTCTGGGTTAGTGCTAGTATTTGCAACCATCTGGCTCATACTTTCGCATTTTTCGCATACCTGTTGGCCAGATCCTGGGTTTTCTCTGGTTTGGATCCCGTAGTAATGTGGTTCCACACCGAAACAGTCAATTAAACCTGTTTGCGATTAATATTTTAGAGGATAACGCCGGTTATGTCTGGGATAGTTCTGGTATTTGCAATCATCTGGCTCATACTTTCGCATTTTCTCATAGTTGTTGGCCAGATCCTGGGTTTTTTTCTGGATTGGATCCCGTAGTAATGCGGTTCCACAACGAAACAGTCAATTAAACCTGGTTGCGATTAATATTTTAGCGGATAACGCCGGTTATGTCTGGGTTAGGTCTGGTATTTGCCCTCATCTGGCTCGTACTTTCGCATTTTTCGCATACTTGTTGGCCAGATCCTGGTCTTTCTCTGGTTTGGATCACGTAGTAATGCGGTACCACACCGAAACAGTCAATTAAATCTGGTTGCGATTAATATTTTAGAGGATAATGCCGGTAATGTCTCGGTTAGGTCTGGTATTTGCCCTCATCTGGCGCGTACTTTCGCATTTTTCGCATTCTTGTTGGCCAGATCCTGGCCTTTTTCTGGCTTGGACCACGTAGTAATGTGGTACCACACCGAAACAGTCAATTAAACCTGGTTGCGAATAATATTTTAGAGGATAACGCTGGTTATGCCTGGGATAGTTCTGGTATTTGCAATCATCTGGCTCATACTTTCGCGTTTTTCTCATAGTTGTTGGCCAGATCCTGGTTTTTTTCTGGTTTGGATCCCGTAGTAATGTGGTTCCACACGGAAACAGTCAATTAAACCCGGTTGCGATTAATATTTTAGAGGATAACGCCGGTTATGTCTGGGTTAGTGCTAGTATTAGCAATCATCTGGCTCATACTTTCCCATTTTTCGCATACCTGTTGGCCAGATCCTGGGTTTTCTCTGGTTTGGATCTCGTAGTAATGTGTTACCACACTGAAACAGTCAATTAAACCTGGTTGCGATTAATATTTTAGGGGATAACGCCGGTTACGTCTCGGTTAGGTCTGGGATTTTCCCTCATCTGGTTCGTACTTTCGCATTTTTCGCATTCTTGTTGGCCCGATCCTGGGATGTTTCTGGTTTTGATCACGTAGTAATGTGTTACCACACTGAAACACTCATTAAAAGCATGTTCCGATTCGTATTTTAGAGGATAAAGCTGGTTATGTCAGGGTTAGTTCTGGTATTTGCAATCATCTTGCTCATACTTTCGCATTTTTCTCATCCTTGTTGGCCACATCCTGGCCTTTCTCTGGTTTGGATCACGTAGTAATGCGGTACCACACCGAAACAGTCAATTAAACCTGGTTGCGATTAATATTTTAGAGGATAACGCTGGTTATGTCTGGGTTAGTGCTAGTATTTGCAATCATCTGGCTCATACTTTCGCATTTTTCGCATACCTGTTGGCCAGATCCTGGGTTTTCTCTGGTTTGGATCCCGTAGTAATGTGGTTCCACACCGAAACAGTCAATTAAACCTGTTTGCGATTAATATTTTAGAGGATAACGCCGGTTATGTCTGGGATAGTTCTGGTATTTGCAATCATCTGGCTCATACTTTCGCATTTTCTCATAGTTGTTGGCCAGATCCTGGGTTTTTTTCTGGTTTGGATCCCGTAGTAATGCGGTTCCACAACGAAACAGTCAATTAAACCTGGTTGCGATTAATATTTTAGCTGATAACGCCGGTTATGTCTGGGTTAGGTCTGGCATTTGCCCTCATCTGGCTCGTACTTTCGCATTTTTCGCATACTTGTTGGCCAGATCCTGGCCTTTTTCTGGCTTGGACCACGTAGTAATGTGGTACCACACCGAAACAGTCAATTAAACCTGGTTGCGAATAATATTTTAGAGGATAACGCTGGTTATGCCTGGGATAGTTCTGGTATTTGCAGTCATCTGGCTCATACTTTCGCGTTTTTCTCATAGTTGTTGGCCAGATCCTGGGTTTTTTCTGGTTTGGATCCCGTAGTAATGTGGTTCCACACGGAAACAGTCAATTAAACCCGGTTGCGATTAATATTTTAGAGGATAACGCCGGTTATGTCTGGGTTAGTGCTAGTATTTGCAATCATCTGGCTCATACTTTCGCATTTTTCGCATACCTGTTGGCCAGATCCTGGGTTTTCTCTGGTTTGGATCACGTAGTAATGTGTTACCACACTGAAACAGCCAATTAAACCAGGTTGCGATTAATATTTTAGGGGATAACGCCGGTTACGTCTCGGTTAGGTCTGGGATTTTCCCTCATCTGGTTCGTACTTTCGCATTTTTCGCATTCTTGTTGGCCCGATCCTGGGATGTTTCTGGTTTTGATCACGTAGTAATGTGTTACCACACTGTAACAGTCATTAAAAGCATGTTCCGATTCGTATTTTAGAGGATAACGCTGGTTATGTCAGGGTTAGTTCTGGTATTTGCAATCATCTTGCTCATACTTTCGCATTTTTCTCATCCTTGTTGGCCACATCCCGGCCTTTCTCTGGTTTGGATCACGTAGTAATGCGGTACCACACCGAAACAGTCAATTAAACCTGGTTGCGATTAATATTTTAGAGGATAACGCTGGCTAAGTCTGGGTTAGTGCTAGTATTTGCAATCATCTGGCTCATACTTTCGCATTTTTCTCATCCTTGTTGGCCAGATCCTGGCCTCTTTCTGGTTTGGATCCTCGTAGCAATGCGTTACCACACCGAAACAGTCAATTATACCTGGTTGCGATTAATATTTTAGGGGATAACGCCGGTTACGTCTCGGTTAGGACTGGGATTTGTCCTCATCTGGCTCGTACTTTCACGTTTTTCGCATACTTGTTGGCCAGATCCTAGGCTTTTTCTGGTTTGGATCCCGTAGTAATGTGGTTCCACACCGAAACAGTCAATTGAACCTGGTTGCGATTAATATTTTAGTGGAAAACGCCGGTAATGTCTCGGTTAGGTCTGATATTTGCCCTCATGTGGCGCGTACTTTCGCATTTCTCGCATTCTTGTTGGCCATATCCTGGCCTTTTTCTGGCTTGGACCACGTAGTAATGTGTTACCACACTGAAACAGTCAATTAAACCTGGTTGCGATTAATATTTTAGGGGATAACGCCGGTTACGTCTCGGTTAGGTCTGGGATTTTCCCTCATCTGGTTCGTACTTTCGCATTTTTCGCATTCTTGTTGGCCCGATCCTGGGATGTTTCTGGTTTTGATCATGTAGTAATGTGTTACCACACTGAAACACTCATTAAAAGCATGTTCCGATTCGTATTTTAGAGGATAAAGCTGGTTATGTCAGGGTTAGTTCTGGTATTTGCAATCATCTTGCTCATACTTTCGCATTTTTCTCATCCTTGTTGGCCAGATCCTGGCCTTTCTCTGGTTTGGATCACGTAGTAATGCGGTACCACACCGAAACAGTCAATTAAACCTGGTTGCGATTAATATTTTAGAGGATAACGCTGGTTATGTCTGGGTTAGTGCTAGTATTTGCAATCATCTGGCTCATACTTTCGCATTTTTCGCATACCTGTTGGCCAGATCCTGGGTTTTCTCTGGTTTGGATCCCGTAGTAATGCGGTTCCATACCGAAACAGTCAATTAAACCTGTTTGCGATTAATATTTTACAGGATAACGCCGGTTATGTCTGGGTTAGTTCTGGTATTTGCAATCATCTGGCTCATACTTTCGCATTTTTCGCATACTTGTTGGCCAGATCCTGGCCTCTTTCTGGTTTGGATCATCGTAGCAATGCGGTACCACACCGAAACAGTCAATTATACCTGGTTGCGATTAATATTTTAGGGGATAACGCCGGGTACGTCTCGGTTAGGTCTGGGATTTGTCCTCATCTGGCTCGTACTTTCACGTTTTTCGCATACTTGTTGGCCAGATCCTGGGCTTTTTGTGGTTTGGATCACGTAGTAATGTGGTACCACACTGAAACAGTCAATTAAACCTGGTTGCGATTAATATTTTAGAGGATAACGCCGGTTATGTCTCGGGTAGGTCTGGGATTTGCCCACATCTGGCTCGTACTTTCGCTTTTTTCGCATTCTTGTTGGCCAGATCCTGGCCTCTTTCTTGTTTGGATCACGTAGTAATGCGGTACCACACCGAAACAGTCAATTAAACCTGGTTGCGATTAATATTTTAGAGGATAACGCTGGTTATGTCACGGTTAGGTCTGGGATTTGCCCCCATCTGGCTCCTACTTTCGCGTTTTTCTCATAGTTGTTGAACAGATCCTGGGTTTTTTCTGGTTTGGATCCCGTAGTAATGTGGTTCCACACCGAAACAGTCAATTAAACCTGTTTGCGATTAATATTTTAGAGGATAACGCCGGTTATGTCTGGGTTAGTTCTGGTATTTGCAATCATCTGGCTCTTACTTTCGCTTTTTTCGCATTCTTGTTGGCCAGATCCTGGCCTCTTTCTTGTTTGGATCACGTAGTAATGTGGTACCACACCGAAACAGTCAAATAAACCTGGTTGCGATTAATATCTTAGAGGATAATGCCGGTTATGTCTCGGTTGGGTCTGGGATTTTCCCTCATGTGGCTCGTACTTTCGCCTTTCTCGCATCCTTGTTGGCCCGATCCTGGGATTTTTCTGGTTTGGATCTCGTAGTAGTGTGTTACCACACCGAAACAGTCAATTATACCTGGTTGCGATTAATATTTTAGAGGATAACGCCGGTTATATCTCGGTTAGGTCTGGGATTTGCCCTCATCTGGATCGTTCTTTCGCATTTTTCGCATACTTGTTGGCCCGATCCTGGGATTTTACTGGTTTGGATCACGTAGTAATGTGTTAGCACACTGAAACAGTCATTAAAAGCATGTTCCGATTCGTATTTTAGGGGATAACGCTGGTTATGTCAGGCATAGTTCTGGTATTTGCAATCATCTGGCTCATACTTTCGCATTTTTCGCATACTTGTTGGCCAGATCATGGCCTTTTTCTGGTTTGGATCACGTAGTAATGCGGTACCACACCGAAAGAGTCAATTAAACGTGGTTGCGATTAATATTTTAGAGGATAACGCCGACTATGTCTCGGTTAGGTCTGGGATTTGCCCTCATCTGGCTCGTACTTTCGCATTTTTCGCATACTTGTTGGCAACATCCTGGGCTTTTTCTGATTTGGATCACGTAGTAATGTGGTACCACACTGAAACAGTTAACTAAACCTGGTTGCAATTAATATTTTAGGGGATAACGCTGGTTATGTCAGGCATAGTTCTGGTATTTGCAATCATCTGGCTCATACTTTCGCATTTTTCGCATACTTGTTGGCCAGATCCTGGCCTTTTTCTGGTCTGGATCACGTAGTAATGCAGTACCACACCGAAACAGTCAATTAAACCTGGTTGCGATTAATATTTTAGAGGATAACGCCGTTTATGTCTCGGTTTGGTCTGGGATTTGCCCTCATCTGGCTCGTACTTTCGCATTTTGCGCATACTTGCTGCCCAGATCCTGGCCTTTTTCTGGTCTGGATCACGTAGTAATGCAGTACCACACCGAAACAGTCAATTAAACCTGGTTGCGATTAATATTTTAGGGGATAACGCCGTTTATGTCTCGGTTTGGTCTGGGATTTGCCCTCATCTGGATCGTACTTTCGCATTTTTCGCATACTTGTTGGCCAGATCCTGGGTTCTTTCTGGTTTGGATCCCGTAGTAATGTGGTTCCACAACGAAACAGTCAATTAAACCTGGTTGCGATTAATATTTAAGCGGATAACGCCGGTTACGTCTCGGTTAGGTCTGGGATTTTCCCTCATCTGGCTCGTACTTTCGCATTTTTCGCATTCTTGTTGGCCCGATCCTGGGCTTTTTCTGGTTTGGATCACGTAGTAATGTGGTACCACACTGAAACAGTCATTAAAAGCATGTTTCGATGCGTATTTTAGAGGATAACGCTGGTTATGCCAGGGTTAGTTCTGGTATTTGCAATCATCTGGATCATATATTCGCATTTTTCAGATCCTTGTTGGCCAGATCCTGGCCTTTCTCTGGTTTGGATCACGTAGTAATGCGGTACCACACCGAAACAGTCAGTTAAACATGGTTGCGATTAATATTTTAGGGGATAACGTCGGTTATGTCTGGGTTAGTTATGGTATTTGCAATCATCTGGCTCATACTTTCGCATTTTTCTCATACTTGTTGGCCAGATCCTGGGCTTTTTCTGATTTGGATCACGTAGTAATGTGGTACCACACTGAAACAGTTAACTAAACCTGGTTGCAATTAATATTTTAGAGGATAACGCCGGTTATGTCTCGTCTAGGTCTGGGATTTGCCCTCATCTGGATCGTTCTTTCGGATTTTTCGCATACTTGTTGGCCGGGTCCTGGGTTCTTTCTGGTTTGGATCCCGTAGTAATGTGGTTCCACAACGAAACAGTCAATTAAACCTGGTTATGATTAATATTTTAGAGGATAACACCGGTTATGTCTCGGTTAGGTCGGGGATTTGCCCTCATCTGGATCGTACTTTCGCATTTTTCGCATACTTGTTGGCCAGATCATGGGTTTTTTCTGGTTTGGATCATCGTAGCAATGCGGTACCACACCGAAAGAGTCAATTATACCTGGTTGCGGTTAATATTTTAGGGGATAACGCCGGTTTTGTCTGGGTTAGGTCTGGTATTTGCCCTCATCTGGCTCGAACTTTCGCATTTTTCTCATACTTGTTGGCCAGATCCTGTGCTTTATCTGGTTTGGATCACGTAGTAATGCGTTACCACACCGAAACAGTCAAATAAACCTGGTTGCGATTAATATTTTAGAGGATAACGCCGGTTATGTCTCGGTTAGGTCTGGGATTTGCCCTCATCTGGCTCGTACTTTCGCATTTTTCGCATACTTGTTGGCCAGATCCTGGGCTTTTTCTGATTTGGATCACGTAGTAATGTGGTACCACACTGAAACAGTTAACTAAACCTGGTTGCAATTAATATTTTAGAGGATAACGCCGGTTATGTCTCGGTTAGGTCTGGGATTTGCCCTCATCTGGATCGTTCTTTCACATTTTTCGCTTACTTGTTGGCCAGATCCTGGGTTCTTTCTGGTTTGGATCTCGTAGTAATGTGGTTCCACAACGAAACAGTCAATTAAACCTGGTTGCGATTAATATTTAAGCGGATAACGCCGGTTATGTCTGGGTTAGGTCTGGGATTTTCCCTCATGTGGTTCGTACTTTCGCGTTTCTCGCATTCTTGTTGGCCCGATCCAGGCAATTTTTCTGGTTTGGATCTCGTAGTAATGTGTTACCACACTGAAACAGTCATTAAAAGCATGTTCCGATTCGTATTCTAGAGGATAACGCTGGTTATGTCAGGCATAGTTCTGGTATTTGCAATCATCTGGCTCATACTTTCGCATTTTTCGCATACTTGTGGGCCAGATCCTGGCCTTTTTCGGGTGTGGATCACGTAGTAATGTGGTACCACACTGAAACAGTCAATAAAAGCTGGTTCCGATCAGTATTTTAGAGGATAACGCTGGTTATGTCTGGGTTAGTTCTGGTATTTGCAATCATCTGGCTCATACATTCGCATTTTTCGCATACTTGTTGGCCAGATCCTGGCCTTTTTCTGGCTTGGACCACGTAGTAATGTGGTACCACACCGAAACAGTCAATTAATCCTGGTTGCGAATAATATTTTAGAGGATAACGCTGGTTATGCCTGGGATAGTTCTGGTATATGCAATCATCTGGCTAATACTTTCGCGTTTTTCTCATAGTTGTTGGCCAGATCCTGAGTTTTTTCTGGTTTGGATCCCGTAGTAATGTGGTTCCACACCGAAACAGTCAATGAAACCTGGTTGCGATTAATATTTTAGAGGATAACGCCGGTTATGTCTGGGTTAGTTCCGATATTTGCAATCATCTGGCTCATACTTTCGCATTTTTGGCATTCTTGTTGGCCAGATCCTGGGTTTTTTCTGGTTTGGATCCCGTAGTAATGTGGTTCCACAACGAAACAGTCAATTAAACCTGGTTGAGATTAATATTTTAGAGGATAACGCCGGTTATGTCTCGGGTAGGTCTGGGATTTGTCCTCATCTGGCGCGTACTTTCGCATTTTTCGTATTCTTGTTGGCCAGATCCTGGCCTTTTTCTGGCTTGGACCACGTAGGAATGTGGTACCACACCCATACAGTCAATTAAACCTGGTTGCGAATAATATTTTAGAGGATAACGCTGGTTATGCTTGGGATAGACCTTGGATTTGCAATCATCTGGCTCATACTTTCGCATTTTTCGCATTCTTGTTGGCCAGATCCTGGGATTTTTCTGGTTTGGATCTCGTAGTAATGTGTTACCACACTGAAACAGTCATTAAAAGCATGTTCCGATAAGTATTTTAGAGGATCACGCTGGTTATGTCTGGGCTAGTTCTGGTATTTGCCCTCATCTGGCTCGTACTTTCGCATTTTTCCCATACTTCTTGGCCAGATCCTGGCCTTTTTCTGGTTTGGATCCCGTAGTAATGTGGTTCCACAACGAAACAGTCAATTAAACCTGGTTGAGATTAATATTTTAGAGGATAATGCCGGTAATGTCTCCGTTAGGTCTAGTATTTGCCCTCATCTGGCGCGTGCTTTCGCATTTTTCGCATTCTTGTTGGCCAGATCCTGGCCTTTTTCTGGCTTGGACCACGTAGGAATGTGGTACCACACCGAAACAGTCAATTAAACCTGGTTGCGAATAATATTTTAGAGGATAACGCTGGTTATGTCTGGGCTAGTTCTGGTATTTGCTATCATCTGGCACATACTTCCGTGTTTTTCGCATACTTGTTGGCCAGATCCTGTGCTTTTTCTGTTTTGGATCCCGTGGTAATGAGGTTCCACACCGAAACAGTCAATGAAACCTGGTTGCGATTAATATTTTAGAGGATAACGCCGGTTATGTCTCGGTTAGGTCTGGGATTTGCCCCCATCTGGCTCGTACTTTCGCATTTTTCGCATACTTGTTGCCCAGATCATGGCCTTTTTCTGGTTTGGATCACGTAGTAATGCGGTACCACACCGAAACAGTCAATTAGACCTGGTTGCGATTAATATTTTAGAGGATAACGCTGGTTATGTCTGGGTTAGTTCTGGTATTTGCAATCATCTGGCTCATACTTCCGCATTTTTCGCATACTTGTTGGCCAGATCCTGGCCTCTTTCTGGTTTGGATCATCGTAGCAATGCGGTACCACACCGAAACAGTCAATTATACCTCGTTGCGATTAATATTTTAGGGGATAACGCCGGTTACGTCTCGGTTAGGTCTGGGATTTTCCCTCATCTGGCTCGTACTTTCGCGTTTTTCTCATATTTGTTGAACAGATCCTGGGTTTTTTCTGGTTTGGATCCCGTAGTAATGTGGTTCCACACCGAAACAGTCAATTGAACCTGGTTGCGATTAATATTTTAGAGGATAACGCCGGTAATGTCTCGGTTAGGTCTAATATTTGCCCTCATCTGGCGCATACTTTCGCATTTTTCGTATTCTTGTTGGCCAGATCCTGGCCTTTTTCTCTCTTGGACCACGTAGTAATGTGGTACCACACCGAAACAGTCAATTAAACCTGGATGCGAATAATATTTTAGAGGATAACGCTGGTTATGCCTGGGATAGTTCTGGTATTTGCAATCATCTGGCTCATACTTTCGCGTTTTTCTCATAGTTGTTGGCCAGATCCTGGGTTTTTTCTAATTTGGATCCCGTAGTAATGTGGTTCCACACCGAAACAGTCAATTGAACCTGGTTGCGATTAATATTTTGGAGGATAACGCCGGTTATGTCTCGGTTAGGTCTGGTATTTGCCCTCATCTGGCTCGGACCTTCGCATTTTTCGCATACTTGGTGGCCAGATCCCGGCCTTCTTCTGGCTTGGTCCACGTAGTAAACTGGCACCAGACTGAAACAGTCAATTAAACCTGGTTGCGAATAATATTTTAGAGGATAACGCTGTTTATGTCTGGGATAGTTCTGGTATTTGCAATCATCTGGCTCTACTTTCGCTTTTTCGCATAGTTGTTGGCCAGATCCTGGGTTTTTTTCTGGTTTGGATCCCGTAGTAATGCTGTTCCACAGCGAAACAGTCAATTAAACCTGGTTGCGATTAATATTTTAGCGGATAACGCCGGTTATGTCTGGGTTAGGTCTGGTATTTGCCCTCATCTCGCTCGTACTTTCGCATTTTTCACATACTTGTTGGCCAGATCCTGGCCTTTTTCTGGTTTGGATCACGTAGTAATGCGGTACCACACTGAAACAGTTAACTAAACCTGGTTGCAATTAATATTTTAGAGGATAACGCCGGTTATGTCTCGTCTAGGTCTGGGATTTGCCCTCATCTGGATCGTTCTATCGGATTTTTCGCATACTTGTTGGCCGGGTCCTGGGTTCTTTCTGGTTTGGATCCCGTAGTAATGTGGTTCCACAACGAAACAGTCAATTAAACCTGGTTGCGATTAATATTTAAGCGGATAACGCCGGTTACGTCTCGGTTAGGTCTGGGATTTTCCCTCATCTGGCTCGTACTTTCGCATTTTTCGCATTCTTGTTGGCCCGATCCTGGGCTTTTTCTGGTTTGGATCACGTAGTAATGTGGTACCACACTGAAACAGTCATTAAAAGCATGTTTCGATGCGTATTTTAGAGGATAACGCTGGTTATGCCAGGGTTAGTTCTGGTATTTGCAATCATCTGGATCATATATTCGCATTTTTCAGATCCTTGTTGGCCAGATCCTGGCCTTTCTCTGGTTTGGATCACGTAGTAATGCGGTACCACACCGAAACAGTCAGTTAAACATGGTTGCGATTAATATTTTAGGGGATAACGTCGGTTATGTCTGGGTTAGTTATGGTATTTGCAATCATCTGGCTCATACTTTCGCATTTTTCTCATACTTGTTGGCCAGATCCTGGGCTTTTTCTGATTTGGATCACGTAGTAATGTGGTACCACACTGAAACAGTTAACTAAACCTGGTTGCAATTAATATTTTAGAGGATAACGCCGGTTATGTCTCGTCTAGGTCTGGGATTTGCCCTCATCTGGATCGTTCTTTCGGATTTTTCGCATACTTGTTGGCCGGGTCCTGGGTTCTTTCTGGTTTGGATCCCGTAGTAATGTGGTTCCACAACGAAACAGTCAATTAAACCTGGTTATGATTAATATTTTAGAGGATAACACCGGTTATGTCTCGGTTAGGTCGGGGATTTGCCCTCATCTGGATCGTACTTTCGCATTTTTCGCATACTTGTTGGCCAGATCATGGGTTTTTTCTGGTTTGGATCATCGTAGCAATGCGGTACCACACCGAAAGAGTCAATTATACCTGGTTGCGGTTAATATTTTAGGGGATAACGCCGGTTTTGTCTGGGTTAGGTCTGGTATTTGCCCTCATCTGGCTCGAACTTTCGCATTTTTCTCATACTTGTTGGCCAGATCCTGTGCTTTATCTGGTTTGGATCACGTAGTAATGCGTTACCACACCGAAACAGTCAAATAAACCTGGTTGCGATTAATATTTTAGAGGATAACGCCGGTTATGTCTCGGTTAGGTCTGGGATTTGCCCTCATCTGGCTCGTACTTTCGCATTTTTCGCATACTTGTTGGCCAGATCCTGGGCTTTTTCTGATTTGGATCACGTAGTAATGTGGTACCACACTGAAACAGTTAACTAAACCTGGTTGCAATTAATATTTTAGAGGATAACGCCGGTTATGTCTCGGTTAGGTCTGGGATTTGCCCTCATCTGGATCGCTCTTTCACATTTTTCGCATACTTGTTGGCCAGATCCTGGGTTCTTTCTGGTTTGGATCCCGTAGTAATGTGGTTCCACAACGAAACAGTCAATTAAACCTGGTTGCGATTAATATTTAAGCGGATAACGCCGGTTATGTCTGGGTTAGGTCTGGGATTTTCCCTCATGTGGTTCGTACTTTCGCGTTTCTCGCATTCTTGTTGGCCCGATCCAGGCAATTTTTCTGGTTTGGATCTCGTAGTAATGTGTTACCACACTGAAACAGTCATTAAAAGCATGTTCCGATTCGTATTTTAGAGGATAACGCTGGTTATGTCAGGCATAGTTCTGGTATTTGCAATCATCTGGCTCATACTTTCGCATTTTTCGCATACTTGTGGGCCAGATCCTGGCCTTTTTCGGGTGTGGATCACGTAGTAATGTGGTACCACACTGAAACAGTCAATAAAATCTGGTTCCGATCAGTATTTTAGAGGATAACGCTGGTTATGTCTGGGTTAGTTCTGGTATTTGCAATCATCTGGCTCATACATTCGCATTTTTCGCATACTTGTTGGCCAGATCCTGGCCTTTTTCTGGCTTGGACCACGTAGTAATGTGGTACCACACCGAAACAGTCAATTAATCCTGGTTGCGAATAATATTTTAGAGGATAACGCTGGTTATGCCTGGGATAGTTCTGGTATATGCAATCATCTGGCTCATACTTTCGCGTTTTTCTCATAGTTGTTGGCCAGATCCTGAGTTTTTTCTGGTTTGGATCCCGTAGTAATGTGGTTCCACACCGAAACAGTCAATGAAACCTGGTTGCGATTAATATTTTAGAGGATAACGCCGGTTATGTCTGGGTTAGTTCCGGTATTTGCAATCATCTGGCTCATACTTTCGCATTTTTGGCATTCTTGTTGGCCAGATCCTGGGTTTTTTCTGGTTTGGATCCCGTAGTAATGTGGTTCCACAACGAAACAGTCAATTAAACCTGGTTGAGATTAATATTTTAGAGGATAACGCCGGTTATGTCTCGGGTAGGTCTGGGATTTGTCCTCATCTGGCGCGTACTTTCGCATTTTTCGCATTCTTGTTGGCCAGATCCTGGCCTTTTTCTGGCTTGGACCACGTAGGAATGTGGTACCACACCCATACAGTCAATTAAACCTGGTTGCGAATAATATTTTAGAGGATAACGCTGGTTATGCTTGGGATAGTTCTTGGATTTGCAATCATCTGGCTCATACTTTCGCATTTTTCGCATTCTTGTTGGCCAGATCCTGGGATTTTTCTGGTTTGGATCTCGTAGTAATGTGTTACCACACTGAAACAGTCATTAAAAGCATGTTCCGATAAGTATTTTAGAGGATCACGCTGGTTATGTCTGGGCTAGTTCTGGTATTTGCCCTCATCTGGCTCGTACTTTCGCATTTTTCCCATACTTCTTGGCCAGATCCTGGCCTTTTTCTGGTTTGGATCCCGTAGTAATGTGGTTCCACAACGAAACAGTCAATTAAACCTGGTTGAGATTAATATTTTAGAGGATAATGCCGGTAATGTCTCCGTTAGGTCTAGTATTTGCCCTCATCTGGCGCGTGCTTTCGCATTTTTCGCATTCTTGTTGGCCAGATCCTGGCCTTTTTCTGGCTTGGACCACGTAGGAATGTGGTACCACACCGAAACAGTCAATTAAACCTGGTTGCGAATAATATTTTAGAGGATAACGCTGGTTATGTCTGGGCTAGTTCTGGTATTTGCTATCATCTGGCACATACTTCCGTGTTTTTCGCATACTTGTTGGCCAGATCCTGTGCTTTTTCTGTTTTGGATCCCGTGGTAATGAGGTTCCACACCGAAACAGTCAATGAAACCTGGTTGCGATTAATATTTTAGAGGATAACGCCGGTTATGTCTCGGTTAGGTCTGGGATTTGCCCCCATCTGGCTCGTACTTTCGCATTTTTCGCATACTTGTTGGCCAGATCATGGCCTTTTTCTGGTTTGGATCACGTAGTAATGCGGTACCACACCGAAACAGTCAATTAGACCTGGTTGCGATTAATATTTTAGAGGATAACGCTGGTTATGTCTGGGTTAGTTCTGGTATTTGCAATCATCTGGCTCATACTTCCGCATTTTTCGCATACTTGTTGGCCAGATCCTGGCCTCTTTCTGGTTTGGATCATCGTAGCAATGCGGTACCACACCGAAACAGTCAATTATACCTCGTTGCGATTAATATTTTAGGGGATAACGCCGGTTACGTCTCGGTTAGGTCTGGGATTTTCCCTCATCTGGCTCGTACTTTCGCGTTTTTCTCATATTTGTTGAACAGATCCTGGGTTTTTTCTGGTTTGGATCCCGTAGTAATGTGGTTCCACACCGAAACAGTCAATTGAACCTGGTTGCGATTAATATTTTAGAGGATAACGCCGGTAATGTCTCGGTTAGGTCTAATATTTGCCCTCATCTGGCGCATACTTTCGCATTTTTCGTATTCTTGTTGGCCAGATCCTGGCCTTTTTCTCTCTTGGACCACGTAGTAATGTGGTACCACACCGAAACAGTCAATTAAACCTGGATGCGAATAATATTTTAGAGGATAACGCTGGTTATGCCTGGGATAGTTCTGGTATTTGCAATCATCTGGCTCATACTTTCGCGTTTTTCTCATAGATGTTGGCCAGATCCTGGGTTTTTTCTAATTTGGATCCCGTAGTAATGTGGTTCCACACCGAAACAGTCAATTGAACCTGGTTGCGATTAATATTTTGGAGGATAACGCCGGTTATGTCTCGGTTAGGTCTGGTATTTGCCCTCATCTGGCTCGGACCTTCGCATTTTTCGCATACTTGGTGGCCAGATCCCGGCCTTCTTCTGGCTTGGTCCACGTAGTAAACTGGCACCAGACTGAAACAGTCAATTAAACCTGGTTGCGAATAATATTTTAGAGGATAACGCTGTTTATGTCTGGGATAGTTCTGGTATTTGCAATCATCTGGCTCTACTTTCGCTTTTTCGCATAGTTGTTGGCCAGATCCTGGGTTTTTTTCTGGTTTGGATCCCGTAGTAATGCTGTTCCACAGCGAAACAGTCAATTAAACCTGGTTGCGATTAATATTTTAGCGGATAACGCCGGTTATGTCTGGGTTAGGTCTGGTATTTGCCCTCATCTCGCTCGTACTTTCGCATTTTTCACATACTTGTTGGCCAGATCCTGGCCTTTTTCTGGTTTGGACCACGTAGTAATGTGGTACCACACCGAAACAGTCAATTAAACCTGGTTGCGAATAATGTTTTAGAGGATAACGCTGGTTATGCCTGGGATAGTTCTGGTATTTGCAATCATCTGGCTCATACATTCGCATTTTTCGCATACTTGTTGGCCAGATCCTGGCCTTTTTCTGGCTTGGACCACGTAGTAACGTGGTTCCACACCGAAACAGTCAATTAAACCTGGTTGCGATTAATATTTTAGGGGATAACGCCGGTTACGTCTCGGTTAGGTCTGGGATTTTCCCTCATCTGGTTCGTACTTTCGCATTTTTCGCATCCTTGTTGGCCCGATCCTGGGATTTTTCTGGCTTGGATCTCGTAGTAATGTGTTACCACACTGAAACAGTCATTAAAAGCATGTTCCGATTCGTATTCTAGAGGATAACGCTGGTTATGTCAGGCATAGTTCTGGTATTTGCAATCATCTGGCTCATACTTTCGCATTTTTCGCATACTTGTGGGCCAGATCCTGGCCTTTTTCGGGTGTGGATCACGTAGTAATGTGGTACCACACTGAAACAGTCAATAAAAGCTGGTTCCGATCAGTATTTTAGAGGATAACGCTGGTTATGTCTGGGTTAGTTCTGGTATTTGCAATCATCTGGCTCATACATTCGCATTTTTCGCATACTTGTTGGCCAGATCCTGGCCTTTTTCTGGCTTGGACCACGTAGTAATGTGGTACCACACCGAAACAGTCAATTAATCCTGGTTGCGAATAATATTTTAGAGGATAACGCTGGTTATGCCTGGGATAGTTCTGGTATATGCAATCATCTGGCTAATACTTTCGCGTTTTTCTCATAGTTGTTGGCCAGATCCTGAGTTTTTTCTGGTTTGGATCCCGTAGTAATGTGGTTCCACACCGAAACAGTCAATGAAACCTGGTTGCGATTAATATTTTAGAGGATAACGCCGGTTATGTCTGGGTTAGTTCCGATATTTGCAATCATCTGGCTCATACTTTCGCATTTTTGGCATTCTTGTTGGCCAGATCCTGGGTTTTTTCTGGTTTGGATCCCGTAGTAATGTGGTTCCACAACGAAACAGTCAATTAAACCTGGTTGAGATTAATATTTTAGAGGATAACGCCGGTTATGTCTCGGGTAGGTCTGGGATTTGTCCTCATCTGGCGCGTACTTTCGCATTTTTCGTATTCTTGTTGGCCAGATCCTGGCCTTTTTCTGGCTTGGACCACGTAGGAATGTGGTACCACACCCATACAGTCAATTAAACCTGGTTGCGAATAATATTTTAGAGGATAACGCTGGTTATGCTTGGGATAGTTCTGGTATTTGCAATCATCTGGCTCATACTTTCGCATTTTTCGCATTCTTGTTGGCCAGATCCTGGGATTTTTCTGGTTTGGATCTCGTAGTAATGTGTTACCACACTGAAACAGTCATTAAAGGCATGTTCCGATAAGTATTTTAGAGGATCACGCTGGTTATGTCTGGGCTAGTTCTGGTATTTGCCCTCATCTGGCTCGTACTTTCGCATTTTTCGCATACTTCTTGGCCAGATCCTGGCCTTTTTCTGGTTTGGATCCCGTAGTAATGTGGTTCCACAACGAAACAGTCAATTAAACCTGGTTGAGATTAATATTTTAGAGGATAATGCCGGTAATGTCTCGGTTAGGTCTAGTATTTGCCCTCATCTGGTGCGTGCTTTCGCATTTTTCGCATTCTTGTTGGCCAGATCCTGGCCTTTTTCTGGCTTGGACCACGTAGGAATGTGGTACCACACCGAAACAGTCAATTAAACCTGGTTGCGAATAATATTTTAGAGGATAACGCTGGTTATGTCTGGGCTAGTTCTGGTATTTGCTATCACCTGGCACATACTTCCGTGTTTTTCGCATACTTGTTGGCCAGATCCTGTGCTTTTTCTGTTTTGGATCCCGTAGTAATGAGGTTCCACACCGAAACAGTCAATGAAACCTGGTTGCGATTAATATTTTAGAGGATAACGCCGGTTATGTCTCGGTTAGGTCTGCGATTTGCCCCCATCTGGCTCGTACTTTCGCATTTTTCGCATACTTGTTGGCCAGATCATGGCCTTTTTCTGGTTTGGATCACGTAGTAATGCGGTACCACACCGAAACAGTCAATTAGTCCTGGTTGCGATTAATATTTTAGAGGATAACGTTGGTTATGTCTGGGTTAGTTCTGGTATTTGCAATCATCTGGCTCATACTTTCGCATTTTTCGCATACTTGTTGGCCAGATCCTGGCCTCTTTCTGGTTTGGATCATCGTAGCAATGCGGTACCACACCGAAACAGTCAATTATACCTCGTTGCGATTAATATTTTAGGGGATAACGCCGGTTACGTCTCGGTTAGGTCTGGGATTTTCCCTCATCTGGCTCGTACTTTCGCATTTTTCGCATTCTTGTTGGCCCGATCCTGGGCTTTTTCTGGTTTGGATCACGTAGTAATGTGGTGCCACACTGAAACAGTCATTAAAAGCATGTTCCGATGCGTATTTTAGAGGATAACGCTGGTTATGTCAGGGTTAGTTCAGGTATTTGCAATCATCTGCATCATATATTCGCATTTTTCTCATCCTTGTTGGCCAGATCCTGGCCTTTCTCTGGTTTGGATCACGTAGTAATGCGGTACCACACCGAAACAGTCAATTAAACGTGGTTGCGATTAATATTTTAGAGGATAACGCTGGTTATGTCTCGGTTAGGTCTGGGATTTGCCCCCATCTGGCTCGTACTTTCGCGTTTTTCTTATAGTTGTTGAACAGATCCTGGGTTTTTTCTGGTTTGGATCCCGTAGTAATGTGGTTCCACACCGAAACAGTCAATTGAACCTGGTTGCGATTAATATCTTAGAGGATAACGCCGGTAATGTCTCGGTTAGGTCTAATATTTGCCCTCATCTGGCGCATACTTTCGCATTTTTCGCATTCTTGTTGGCCAGATCCTGGCCTTTTTCTGGCTTGGACCACGTAGTAATGTGGTTCCACAACGAAACAGTCAATTAAACCTGGTTGCGATTAATATTTTAGCGGATAACGCCGGTTATGTCTGGGTTAGGTCTGGTATTTGCCCTCATCTCGCTCGTACTTTCGCATTTTTCACATACTTGTTGGCCAGATCCTGGCCTTTTTCTGGTTTGGATCACGTAGGAATGCGGTACCACACCGGAACAGTCAATTAAATCTGGTTGCGATTAATATTTTAGAGGATAATGCCGGTAATGTCTCGGTTAGGTCTGGTATTTGCCCTCATCTGGCGCGTACTTTCGCATTTTTCGCATTCTTGTTGGCCAGATCCTGGCCTTTTTCTGGCTTGGACCACGTAGTAATGTGGTTCCACAACGAAACAGTCAATTAAACCTGGTTGCGATTAATATTTTAGGGGCTAACGCCGGTTACGTCTCGGTTAGGTCTGGGATTTTCCCTCATCTGGTTCGTACTTTCGCATTTTTCGCATTCTTGTTGGCCCGATCCTGGGATGTTTCTTGTTTGGATCACGTAGTGATGTGGTACCACACTGAAACAGTCATTAAAAACATGTTCTGATTCGTATTTTAGAGGATAACGCTGGTTATGTCAGGGTTAGTTCAGGTATTTGCAATCATCTGCATCATATATTCGCATTTTTCTCATCCTTGTTGGCCAGATCCTGGCCTTTCTCTGGTTTGGATCCCGTAGTAATGAGGTTCCACACCGAAACAGTCAATTGAACCTGGTTGCGATTAATATTTTGGAGGATAACGCCGGTTATGTCTCGGTTAGGTCTGGTATTTGCCCTCATCTGGCTCGGACCTTCGCATTTTTCGCATACTTGGTGGCCAGATCCCGGCCTTCTTCTGGCTTGGTCCACGTAGTAAAGTGGCACCAGACTGAAACAGTCAATTAAACCTGCTTGCGAATAATATTTTAGAGGATAACGCTAGTTATGTCTGGGATAGTTCTGGTATTTGCAATCATCTGGCTCATACTTTCGCTTTTTCTCATAGTTGTTGGCCAGATCCTGGGTTTTTTTCTGGTTTGGATCCCGTAGTGATGCGGTTCCACAACGAAACAGTCAATTAATCCTGGTTGCGATTAATATTTTATCGGATAACGCCGGTTATGTCTGGGTTAGGTCTGGTATTTGCCCTCATCTGGCTCGTACTTTCGCATTTTTCGCATACTTTTTGGCCAGATCCTGGCCTTTGCCTGGTTTGGATCCCGTAGTAATGTGGTACCACAACGAAACAGTCAATTAAACCTGGTTGAGATTAATATTTTAGCGGATAACGCCGGTTATGTCTGGGTTAGGTCTGGTATCGGCCTCATCTGGCTCATACCTTCGCATTTTTCGCATACCTGTTGTCCAGATCATGGGTTTCCTCTGTTTTGGATCCCGTAGTAATGTGGTACCACAACGAAACAGTCAATTAAACCTGGTTGAGATTAATATTTTAGCGGATAACGCCGGTTATGTCTGGGTTAGGTCTGGTATTTGCCCTCATCTGGCTCATATCTTCGCATTTTTCGCATACTTGTTGGCCATATCCTGGTTTTTTCTCTGGTTTGGATCCCGTAGCAATGTGGTTCCACACCGAAACAGTCAATAGAAGCTGGTTCCGATAAGTATTTTAAAGGATAGCGCTGGTTATGTCTGGGTTAGTTCTGGTATTTGCTATCATCTGGCACATACTTCCGCGTTTTTCGCATACTTGTTGGCCAGATCCTGTGCTTTTTCTGTTTTGGATCCCGTAGTAATGAGGTTCCACACCGAAACAGTCAATTAAACTGGTTGCGATTAATATTTTAGAGGATAACGCCGGTTATGTCTCGGGTAGGTCTGGGATTTGTCCTCATCTGACTCGTACTTTCACGTTTCTCGCATTCTTGTTGGCCCGATCCTGGGATTTTTCTGGTTTGGATCTCGTAGTAATGTGTTACCACACTGAAACAGTCATTAAAAGCATGTTCCGATAAGTATTTTAGAGGATAACGCTGGTTATGTCTGGGTTAGTTCTGGTATTTGCTATCATCTGGCACATACTTCCGCGTTTTTCGCATACTTGTTGGCCAGATCCTGTGCTTTTTCTGTTTTGGATCCCGTAGTAATGAGGTTCCACACCGAAATAGTCAATTGAACCTGGTTGCGATTAATATTTTGGAGGATAACGCCGGTTATGTCTGGGTTAGGTCTGGTATTTGCCCTCATCTGGCTCATATCTTCGCATTTTTCGCAAACTTGTTAGCCAGATCCTGGCCTCTTTCTGGTTTGGATCATCGTAGCAATGCGGTACCACACCGAAACAGTCAATTAAACCTGGATGCGAATAATATTTTAGAGGATAACGCTGGTTATGCCTGGGATAGTTCTGGTATTTGCAATCATCTGGCACATACTTCCGCGTTTTTCTCATAGTTGTTGGCCAGATCCTGGGTTTTTTCTGGTTTGGATCCCGTAGTGATGCGGTACCACACCGAAACAGTCAATTAAATCTGGTTGGGATTAATATTTTAGAGGATAATGCCGGTAATGTCTCGGTTAGGTCTGGTATTTGCCATCATCTGGCGCGTACTTTCGCATTTTTCGCATTCTTGTTGGCCAGATCCTGGCCTTTTTCTCGCTTGGACCACGTAGTGATGTGGTACCACACCGAAACAGTCAATTAAACCTGGTTGCGAATAATATTTTAGAGGATAACGCTGGTTATGTCTCGGTTTGGTCTGGGATTTGCACTCATCTGGCTCGTACTTTCGCATTTTTCGCATACTTGTTCGCCAGATCCTGGGTTTTTTCTGGTTTGGATCCCGCAGTAATGTGGTTCCACAACGAAACGGTCAATTAAACCTGGTTGCGATTAATATTTTGGCGGATAACGCCGGTTATGTCTGGGTTAGGTCTGGTGTTTGCCCTCATCTGGCTCGTACTTTCGCATGTTTCGCATACTTTTTGGCCAGATCCTGGCCTTTTTCTGGTTTGGATCACGTAGTGATGTGGCACCACACTGAAACAGTCATTAAAAACATGTTCTGATTCGTACTTTAGAGGATAACGCTGTTTATGTCAGGCATAGTTCTGGTATTTGCAATCATCTGGCTCATAATTTCGCATTTTTCGGATACTTGTTGGCCAGATCCTGGCCATTTTCTGGTTTGGATCACGTAGTAATGCGGTACCACACCGAAACAGTCCACTAAACCTGGTTGCGATTAATATTTTGGAGGATAACGCCGGTTATGTCTCGGTTTGGTCTGGTATTTGCCCTCATCTGGCTCGGAACTTCGCATTTTTCGCATACTTGATGGCCAGATCCCGGCCTTCTTCTGGCTTGGTCCACGTAGTAAAGTGGCTCCAGACTGAAACAGTCAATTAAACCTGGTTGCGAATAATATTTTAGAGGATAACGCTGTTTATGTCTGGGATAGTTCTGGTATTTGCAATCATCTGGCTCATACTTTCGCATTTTTCGGATACTTGTTGGCCAGATCCTGGCCATTTTCTGGTTTGGATCACGTAGTAATGCGGTACCACACCGAAACAGTCCACTAAACCTGGTTGCGATTAATATTTTGGAGGATAACGCCGGTTATGTCTCGGTTAGGTCTGGTATTTGCCCTCATCTGGCTCGGACCTTCGCATTTTTCGCATACTTGATGGCCAGATCCCGGCCTTCTTCTGGCTTGGTCCACGTAGTAAAGTGGCTCCAGACTGAAACAGTCAATTAAACCTGGTTGCGAATAATATTTTAGAGGATAACGCTGTTTATGTCTGGGATAGTTCTGGTATTTGCAATCATCTGGCTCATACTTTCGCTTTTTCTCATAGTTGTTGGCCAGATCCTGGGTTTTTTCTGGTTTGGATCCCGAAGTAATGTGGTTCCACACGGAAACAGTCAATTAAACCCGGTTGCGATTAATATTTTAGAGGATAACGCCGGTTATGTCTGTGTTAAGTCTGGTATTTGCCCTCCCCTGGCTCATACTATCGCATTTTTCGAATACTTATCGGCCAGATCCTGAGTTTTTTCTGGTTTGGATCCCGTAGTAATGTGGTTCCACACCGAAACAGTCATTTAAACCTGGTTGCGATTAATATTTTAGGGGATAACGCCGGTTACGTCTCGGTTAGGTCTGGGATTTTCCCTCATCTGGTTCGTACTTTCGCATGTTTCGCATACTTTTTGGCCAGATCCTGGCCTTTTTCTGGTTTGGATCACGTAGTGATGTGGTACCACACTGAAACAGTCATTAAAAACATGTTCTGATTCGTATTTTAGAGGATAACGCTGGTTATGTCAGGGTTAGTTCCGGTATTTGCAATCATCATGCTAATACTTTCGCATTTTTCTCATCCTTGTTGGTCAGATCCTGGCCTTTCTCTGGTTTGGATCACGTAGTAATGCGGTACCACACCGAAACAGTCAATTAAACCTGGTTGCGATTAATATTTTAGAGGATAACGCCGGTTATGTCTCGGTTAGGTCGGGGATTTGCCCTCATCTGGATCGTACTTTCGCATTTTTCGCATACTTGTTGGCCAGATCCTGCGTTTTTTCTGGTTTGGATCCCGCAGTAATGTGGTTCCACAACGAAACAGTCAATTAAACCTTGTTGCGATTAATATTTTAGAGGATAACGCCGGTTATGTCTCGGTTAGGTCTGGGATTTGCCCTCATCCGGATCGTACTTTCGCATTTTTCGCATACTTGTTGGCCAGATCCTGGCCTCTTTCTGGTTTGGATCATCGTAGCAATGCGGTACCACACCGAAACAGTCAATTATACCTGGTTGCGATTAATATTTTAGGGGATAATGCCGGTTTTGTCTGGGTTAGGTCTGGTACTTGCCCTCATCTGGCTCGAACTTTCGCATTTTTCTCATACTTGTTGGCCAGATCCTGGGCTTTATCTGGTTTGGATCACGTAGTAATGAGGTTCCACACCGAAACAGTCAATTAAACTGGTTGCGATCAATATTTTAGTGGATAACGCCGGTTATGTCTCGGCTAGGTCTGCGATTTGTCCTCATCTGACTCGTACTTTCACATTTTTCGCATACTTGTTGGCCAGATCCTGGCCTTTCTCTGGTTTGGATCACGAAGTAATGCGGTACCACAACGAAACAGTCAATTAAACCTGGTTCAGATTATTATTTTAGAGGATAACGCCGGTTATGTCTCGGGTAGGTTTGGGATTTGTCCTCATCTGGCTCGTACTTTCACGTTTTTCGCATACTTGTTGGCCAGATCCTGGGCTTTTTCCGGTTTGGATCACGTAGCAATGTGGTACCTCACTGAAACAGTCAACTAAACCTGGTTGCGATTAATAATTTAGAGGATAACGCCGGTTATGTCTCGGGTAGGTCTGGGATTTGCCCACATCTGGCTCGTACTTTCGCTTTTTTCGCATTCTTGTTGGCCTGATCCTGGCCTCTTTCTGGTTTGGATCACGTAGTAATGCGGTACAACACCGAAACAGTCAATTAAACCTGGTTGCGATTAATATTTTAGAGGATAACGCTGGGTGTGTCTCGGTTAGGTCTAGGATTTGCCCTCATCTGGCTGGGACTTTCGCATTTTTCGCATACTTGTTGGCCAGACCCTGGCCCTTTTCTGGTTTGGATCACGTAGTAATGTGGTACCACACTGAAACAGTCAATAGAAGCTGGTTCCGATGTGTATTTTAGAGGATAACGCTGGTTATGTCTGGGTTAGTTCTGGTATTTGCTATCATCTGGCACATACTTTCGCTTTTTTCGCATACTTGTTGGCCAGATCCTGGGCTTTTTCTGGTTTGGATCACGTAGTAATGCGGTACCACACCGAAACAGTCAATTAAATCTGGTTGCGATTAATATTTTAGAGGATAATGCCGGTAATGTCTGGGCTAGGTCTGGTATTTGCCCTCATCTGGCTCGTACTTTCGCATTTTTCGCATACTTGTTGGCCAGATCTTGGACTTTTTCTGGTTTGGATCACGTAGTAATGCGTCACCGCACCGAAACAGTCAATTAAACCTGGTTGCGATTAATATTTTAGAGGATAACGCCGGTTATGTCTCGGTTAGGTCTGGGATTTGCCCTCATCTGGCTCGTACTTTGGCATTTTTCGCATACTTGTTGGCCAGATCCTGGGCTTCTTCTGGTTTGGATCGCGTAGTAGTGCGTTACCACACCGAAACAGTCAATTGAACCTGGTTGCGATTAATATTTTAGAGGATAACGCCGGTTATGTCTCGGTTAGGTCTGGGATTTGCCCTTATCTGGCTCGTACTTTCGCATTTTTCTCATCCTTGTTGGCCAGATCCTGGCCTTTCTCTGGTTTGGATCACGTAGTAATGCGGTACCACACCGAAACAGTCAATTAAACCTGGTTGCGATTAATATTTTAGAGGATAACGCTGGTTATGTCTGGGTTAGTTCTGGTATTTGCAACCATCTGGCTTATACTTTCGCATTTTTCGCATACCTGTTGGCCAGATCCTGGGTTTTCTCTGTTTTGGATCCCGTAGTAATGAGGTTCCACACCGAAACAGTCAATTGAACCTGGTTGCGATTAATATTTTGGAGGATAACGCCGGTTATGTCTCGGTTAGGTCTGGTATTTGCCCTCATCTGGCTCGGACCTTCGCATTTTTCGCATACTTGTTGGCCAGATCCCGGCCTTCTTCTGGCTTGGTCCACGTAGTAAAGTGGCACCAGACTGAAACAGTCAATTAAACCTGGTTGCGAATAATATTTTAGAGGATAACGCTAGTTATGTCTGGGATAGTTCTGGTATTTGCAATCATCTGGCTCATACTTTCGCTTTTTCTCATAGTTGTTGGCCAGATCCTGGGTTTTTTTCTGGTTTGGATCCCGTAGTAATGCGGTTCCACAACGAAACAGTCAATTAAACCTGGTTGCGATTAATATTTTATCGGATAACGCCGGTTATGTCTGGGTTAGGTCTGGTATTTGCCCTCATCTGGCTCGTACTTTCGCATTTTTCGCATACTTTTTGGCCAGATCCTGGCCTTTGTCTGGTTTGGATCACGTAGTAATGCGGTACCACACCGAAACAGTCAATTAAACCTGGTTGCGATTAATATTTTACAGGATAACGCCGGTTATGTCTCGGTTTGGTCTGGGATTTGCACTCATCTGGCTCGTACTTTCGCATTTTTCGCATACTTGTTAGCCAGATCCTGGCCTCTTTCTGGTTTGGATCATCGTAGCAATGCGGTACCACACCGAAACAGTCAATTAAACCTGGATGCGAATAATATTTTAGAGGATAACGCTGGTTATGCCTGGGATAGTTCTGGTATTTGCAATCATCTGGCTCATACTTTCGCGTTTTTCTCATAGTTGTTGGCCAGATCCTGGGTTTTTTTCTGGTTTGGATCCCGTAGTAATGCGGTTCCACAACGAAACAGTCAATTAAACCTGGTTGCGATTAATATTTTATCGGATAACGCCGGTTATGTCTGGGTTAGGTCTGGTATTTGCCCTCATCTGGCTCGTACTTTCGCATTTTTCGCATACTTTTTGGCCAGATCCTGGCCTTTGTCTGGTTTGGATCACGTAGTGATGCGGTACCACACCGAAACAGTCAATTAAATCTGGTTGCGATTAATATTTTGGAGGATAATGCCGGTAATGTCTCGGTTAGGTCTGGTATTTGCCCTCATCTGCCGCGTACTTTCGCATTTTTCGCATTCTTGTTGGCCAGATCCTGGCCTTCTTCTGGCATGGACCTGGTGGTAATGTGGTGCCACACCGAAACAGTCAATTAAACCTGGTTGCGAATAATATTTTAGAGGATAACGCTGCTTATGCCTGGGATAGTTCTGGTATTTGCAATCATCTGGCTCATACTTTCGCGTTTTTCTCATAGTTGTTGGCCAGATCCTGGCCATTTTCTGGTTTGGATCACGTAGTAATGTGTTACCACACTGAAACAGTCATTAAAAGCATGTTCTGATTCGTATTTTAGAGGATAACGCTGGTTATGTCAGAGTTAGTTCTGGTATTTGCAATCATCATGCTCATACTTTCGCATTTTTCTCATCCTTGTTGGCCAGATCCTGGCCTTTCTCTGGTTTGGATAACGTAGTAATGCGGTACCACACCGAAACAGTCAATTAAACCTGGTTGCGATTAATATTTTACAGGATAACGCCGGTTATGTCTCGGTTTGGTCTGGGATTTGCACACATCTGGCTCGTACTTTCGCATTTTTCGCATACTTGTTAGCCAGATCCTGGCCTCTTTCTGGTTTGGATCACGTAGTAATGCGGTACCACACCGAAACAGTCAATTAAACCTGGTTGCGATTAATATTTTACAGGATAACGCCGGTTATGTCTCGGTTTGGTCTGGGATTTGCACTCATCTGGCGCGTACTTTCGCATTTTTCGCATTCTTGTTGGCCAGATCCTGGCCTTCTTCTGGCTTGGACCACGTAGTAATGTGGTGCCACACCGAAACAGTCAATTAAACCTGGTTGCGAATAATATTTTAGAGGATAACGCTAGTTATGTCTGGGATAGTTCTGGTATTTGCAATCATCTGGCTCATACTTTCGCGTTTTTCTCATAGTTGTTGGCCAGATCCTGGGTTTTTTCTGGTTTGGATCCCGTAGTGATGCGGTACCACACCGAAACAGTCAATTAAACCTGGTTGCGAAAAATATTTTAGAGGATAACGCTGGTTATGCCTGGGATAGTTCTGGTATTTGCAATCATCTGGCTCATACTTTCGCGTTATACTCATAGTTGTTGGCCAGATCCTGGGTTTTTTCTGGTTTGGATCGCGTAGTAATGTGGTTCCACACGGAAACAGTCAATTAAACCCGGTTGCGATTAATATTTTAGAGGATAACGCCGGTTATGTCTGTGTTAAGTCTGGTATTTGCCCTCCCCTGGCTCATACTATCGCATTTTTCGAATACTTGTCGGCCAGATCCTGGGTTTTTTCTGGTTTGGATCCCGTAGTAATGTGGTTCCACACCGAAACAGTCAATTAAACCTGGTTGCGATTAATATTTTAGGGGATAACGCCGGTTACGTCTCGGTTAGTTCTAGTATTTGCAATCATCTGGCTCATACTTTCGCATTTTTCGCATACCTGTTGGCCAGATCCTGGGTTTCCTCTGGTTTGGATCCAGTAGTAATGTGGTTCCACACCGAAACAGTCAATTAAACCTGGTTGCGATTAATATTTTACAGGATAACGCCGGTTATGTCTCGGTTTGGTCTGGGATTTGCACTCATCTGGCTCGTACTTTCGCATTTTTCGCATACTTGTTAGCCAGATCCTGGCCTCTTTCTGGTTTGGATCATCGTAGCAATGCGGTACCACACCGAAACAGTCAATTATACCTGGTTGCGGTTAATATTTTAGAGGATAGCGCAGGTTATGTCCCGGTTAGGTCTGGGATTTGCCCTCATCTGGATCGTACTTTCTCATTTTTCGCATACTTGTTGGCCAGATCCTGGGTTTTTTCTGGTTTGGATCCCGCAGTAATGTGGCTCCACAACGAAACAGTCAATTAGACCTGGTTGCGATTAATATTTTGGCGGGTAACGCCGGTTATGTCTGGGTAGGTCTGGTGTTTGCCCTCATCTGGCTCGTACTTTCGCATGTTTCGCATACTTTTTGGCCAGATCCTGGGCTTTTTCTGGTTTGGATCACGTAGTGATGTGGCACCACACTGAAACAGTCATTAAAAACATGTTCTGATTCGTATTTTAGAGGATAACGCTGTTTATGTCAGGCATAGTTCTGGTATTTGCAATCATCTGGCTCGTAATTTCGCATTTTTCGGATACTTGTTGGCCAGATCCTGGCCATTTTCTGGTTTGGATCACGTAGTAATGCGGTACCACACCGAAATAGTCAATTAAACCTGGTTGCGATAAATATTTTAGAGGATAACGCCGGTTATGTCTCGGGTAGGTTTGGGATTTGTCCTCATCTGGCTCGTACTTTCACGTTTTTCGCATACTTGTTGGCCAGATCCTGGGCTTTTTCCGGTTTGGATCACGTAGCAATGTGGTACCTCACTGAAACAGTCAATTAAACCTGGTTGCGATTAATAATTTAGAGGATAACGCCGGTTATGTCTCGGGTAGGTCTGGGATTTGCCCACATCTGGCTCGTACTTTCGCTTTTTTCGCATTCTTGTTGGCCTGATCCTGGCCTCTTTCTGGTTTGGATCACGTAGTAATGCGGTACAACACCGAAACAGTCAATTAAACCTGGTTGCGATTAATATTTTAGAGGATAACGCTGGGTGTGTCTCGGTTAGGTCTAGGATTTGCCCCCATCTGGCTCGTACTTTCGCGTTTTTCTCATAGTTGTTGGCCAGATCCTGGGTTTTTTCTGGTTTGGATCCCGTAGTAATGTGGTTCCACACTGAAACAGTCAATTGAACCTGGTTGCGATTAATATTTTAGAGGATAACGCGGGTTATGTCTCGGTTAGGTCTGGTATTTGCCCTCATCTGGCTGGGACTTTCGCATTTTTCGCATACTTGTTGGCCAGACCCTGGCCCTTTTCTGGTTTGGATCACGTAGTAATGTGGTACCACACTGAAACAGTCAATAGAAGCTGGTTCCGATGTGTATTTTAGAGGATAACGCTGGTTATGTCTGGGTTAGTTCTGGTATTTGCTATCATCTGGCACATACTTTCGCTTTTTTCGCATACTTGTTGGCCAGATCCTGGGCTTTTTCTGGTTTGGATCACGTAGTAATGCGGTACCACACCGAAACAGTCAATTAAATCTGGTTGCGATTAATATTTTAGAGGATAATGCCGGTAATGTCTGGGCTAGGTCTGGTATTTGCCCTCATCTGGCTCGTACTTTCGCATTTTTCGCATACTTGTTGGCCAGATCTTGGACTTTTTCTGGTTTGGATCACGTAGTAATGCGTCACCACACCGAAACAGTCAATTAAACCTGGTTGCGATTAATATTTTAGAGGATAACGCCGGTTATGTCTCGGTTAGGTCTGGGATTTGCCCTCATCTGGCACGTACTTTGGCATTTTTCGCATACTTGTTGGCCAGATCCTGGGCTTCTTCTGGTTTGGATCGCGTAGTAGTGCGTTACCACACCGAAACAGTCAATTGAACCTGGTTGCGATTAATATTTTAGAGGATAACGCCGGTTATGTCTCGGTTAGGTCTGGGATTTGCCGTTATCTGGCTCGTACTTTCGCATTTTTCTCATCCTTGTTGGCCAGATCCTGGCCTTTCTCTGGTTTGGATCACGTAGTAATGCGGTACCACACCGAAACAGTCAATTAAACCTGGTTGCGTTTAATATTTTAGAGGATAACGCTGGTTATGTCTGGGTTAGTTCTGGTATTTGCAACCATCTGGCTTATACTTTCGCATTTTTCTCATAGTTGTTGGCCAGATCCTGGGTTTTTTTCTGGTTTGGATCCCGTAGTAATGCGGTTCCACAACGAAACAGTCAATTAAACCTGGTTGCGATTAATATTTTATCGGATAACGCCGGTTATGTCTGGGTTAGGTCTGGTATTTGCCCTCATCTGGCTCGTACTTTCGCATTTTTCGCATACTTTTTGGCCAGATCCTGGCCTTTGTCTGGTTTGGATCACGTAGTAATGCGGTACCACACCGAAACAGTCAATTAAACCTGGTTGCGATTAATATTTTACAGGATAACGCCGGTTATGTCTCGGTTTGGTCTGGGATTTGCACTCATCTGGCTCGTACTTTCGCATTTTTCGCATACTTGTTAGCCAGATCCTGGCCTCTTTCTGGTTTGGATCATCGTAGCAATGCGGTACCACACCGAAACAGTCAATTAAACCTGGATGCGAATAATATTTTAGAGGATAACGCTGGTTATGCCTGGGATAGTTCTGGTATTTGCAATCATCTGGCTCATACTTTCGCGTTTTTCTCATAGTTGTTGGCCAGATCCTGGGTTTTTTTCTGGTTTGGATCCCGTAGTAATGCGGTTCCACAACGAAACAGTCAATTAAACCTGGTTGCGATTAATATTTTATCGGATAACGCCGGTTATGTCAGGGTTAGGTCTGGTATTTGCCCTCATCTGGCTCGTACTTTCGCATTTTTCGCATACTTTTTGGCCAGATCCTGGCCTTTGTCTGGTTTGGATCACGTAGTGATGCGGTACCACACCGAAACAGTCAATTAAATCTGGTTGCGATTAATATTTTAGAGGATAATGCCGGTAATGTCTCGGTTAGGTCTGGTATTTGCCCTCATCTGCCGCGTACTTTCGCATTTTTCGCATTCTTGTTGGCCAGATCCTGGCCTTCTTCTGGCATGGACCTGGTGGTAATGTGGTGCCACACCGAAACAGTCAATTAAACCTGGTTGCGAATAATATTTTAGAGGATAACGCTGCTTATGCCTGGGATAGTTCTGGTATTTGCAATCATCTGGCTCATACTTTCGCGTTTTTCTCATAGTTGTTGGCCAGATCCTGGCCATTTTCTGGTTTGGATCACGTAGTAATGTGTTACCACACTGAAACAGTCATTAAAAGCATGTTCTGATTCGTATTTTAGAGGATAACGCTGGTTATGTCAGAGTTAGTTCTGGTATTTGCAATCATCATGCTCATACTTTCGCATTTTTCTCATCCTTGTTGGCCAGATCCTGGCCTTTCTCTGGTTTGGATAACGTAGTAATGCGGTACCACACCGAAACAGTCAATTAAACCTGGTTGCGATTAATATTTTACAGGATAACGCCGGTTATGTCTCGGTTTGGTCTGGGATTTGCACACATCTGGCTCGTACTTTCGCATTTTTCGCATACTTGTTAGCCAGATCCTGGCCTCTTTCTGGTTTGGATCACGTAGTAATGCGGTACCACACCGAAACAGTCAATTAAACCTGGTTGCGATTAATATTTTACAGGATAACGCCGGTTATGTCTCGGTTTGGTCTGGGATTTGCACTCATCTGGCGCGTACTTTCGCATTTTTCGCATTCTTGTTGGCCAGATCCTGGCCTTCTTCTGGCTTGGACCACGTAGTAATGTGGTGCCACACCGAAACAGTCAATTAAACCTGGTTGCGAATAATATTTTAGAGGATAACGCTAGTTATGTCTGGGATAGTTCTGGTATTTGCAATCATCTGGCTCATACTTTCGCGTTTTTCTCATAGTTGTTGGCCAGATCCTGGGTTTTTTCTGGTTTGGATCCCGTAGTGATGCGGTACCACACCGAAACAGTCAATTAAACCTGGTTGCGAAAAATATTTTAGAGGATAACGCTGATTATGCCTGGGATAGTTCTGGTATTTGCAATCATCTGGCTCATACTTTCGCGTTATACTCATAGTTGTTGGCCAGATCCTGGGTTTTTTCTGGTTTGGATCGCGTAGTAATGTGGTTCCACACGGAAACAGTCAATTAAACCCGGTTGCGATTAATATTTTAGAGGATAACGCCGGTTATGTCTGTGTTAAGTCTGGTATTTGCCCTCCCCTGGCTCATACTATCGCATTTTTCGAATACTTGTCGGCCAGATCCTGGGTTTTTTCTGGTTTGGATCCCGTAGTAATGTGGTTCCACACCGAAACAGTCAATTAAACCTGGTTGTGATTAATATTTTAGGGGATAACGCCGGTTACGTCTCGGTTAGTTCTAGTATTTGCAATCATCTGGCTCATACTTTCGCATTTTTCGCATACCTGTTGGCCAGATCCTGGGTTTCCTCTGGTTTGGATCCAGTAGTAATGTGGTTCCACACCGAAACAGTCAATTAAACCTGGTCGCGATTAATATTTTACAGGATAACGCCGGTTATGTCTCGGTTTGGTCTGGGATTTGCACTCATCTGGCTCGTACTTTCGCATTTTTCGCATACTTGTTAGCCAGATCCTGGCCTCTTTCTGGTTTGGATCATCGTAGCAATGCGGTACCACACCGAAACAGTCAATTATACCTGGTTGCGGTTAATATTTTAGAGGATAGCGCAGGTTATGTCCCGGTTAGGTCTGGGATTTGCCCTCATCTGGATCGTACTTTCTCATTTTTCGCATACTTGTTGGCCAGATCCTGGGTTTTTTCTGGTTTGGATCCCGCAGTAATGTGGCTCCACAACGAAACAGTCAATTAAACCTGGTTGCGATTAATATTTTGGCGGATAACGCCGGTTATGTCTGGGTAGGTCTGGTGTTTGCCCTCATCTGGCTCGTACTTTCGCATGTTTCGCATACTTTTTGGCCAGATCCTGGGCTTTTTCTGGTTTGGATCACGTAGTGATGTGGCACCACACTGAAACAGTCATTAAAAACATGTTCTGATTCGTACTTTAGAGGATAACGCTGTTTATGTCAGGCATAGTTCTGGTATTTGCAATCATCTGGCTCGTAATTTCGCATTTTTCGGATACTTGTTGGCCAGATCCTGGCCATTTTCTGGTTTGGATCACGTAGTAATGCGGTACCACACCGAAATAGTCAATTAAACCTGGTTGCGATAAATATTTTAGAGGATAACGCCGGTTATGTCTCGGTTAGGTCTGGGATTTGCCCTCATCTGGATCGTACTTTCGCATTTTTCGCATAGTTGTTAGCCAGATCCTGGCCTCTTTCTGGTTTGGATCATCGTAGCAATGCGGTACCACACCGAAACAGTCAATTATACCTGGTTGCGATTAATATTTTAGGGGATAACGCCGGTTTTGTCTGGGTTAGGTCTGGTACTTGCCCTCATCTGGCTCGAACTTTCGCATTTTTCTCATACTTGTTGGCCAGATCCTGGGCTTTATCTGGTTTGGATCACGTAGTAATGAGGTTCCACACCGAAACAGTCAACTAAACTGGTTGCGATCAATATTTTAGAGGATAACGCCGGTTATGTCTCGGCTAGGTCTGGGATTTGTCCTCATCTGACTCGTACTTTCACGTTTTTCGCAGACTTGTTGGCCAGATCCTGGCCTTTCTCTGGTTTGGATCACGAAGTAATGCGGTACCACACCTAAACAGTCAATTAAACCTGGTTGCGATTAATATTTTAGGGGATAACGCCGGTTACGTCTGGGTTAGTTCTGGTATTTGCAATCATCTGGCTCATACTTTCGCATTTTTCGCATACTTGTTGGCCAGATCCTGGGTTTTGTCTGGTTTCGATCCCGTAGTAATGTGGTTCCACAACGAAACAGTCAATTAAACCTGGTTGAGATTAATATTTTAGAGGATAACGCCGGTTATGTCTCGGGTAGGTCTGGGATTTGTCCTCATCTGGCTCGTACTTTCACGTTTTCCGCATACTTGTTGGCCAGATCCTGGGCTTTTTCCGGTTTGGATCACGTAGCAATGTGGTACCACACTGAAACAGTCAATTAAACCTGGTTGCGATTAATAATTTAGAGGATAACGCCGGTTATGTCTCGGGTAGGTCTGGGATTTGCCCATATCTGGCTCGTACTTTCGCTTTTTTCGCATTCTTGTTAGCCTGATCCTGGCCTCTTTCTGGTTTGGATCACGCAGTAATGCGGTACATCACCGAAACAGTCAATTAAACCTGGTTGAGATTAATATTTTAGAGGATAACGCCGGTTATGTCTCGGGTTGGTCTGGGATTTGTCCTCATCTGGCTCGTACTTTCACGTTTTCCGCATACTTGTTGGCCAGATCCTGGGCTTTTTCCGGTTTGGATCACGTAGCAATGTGGTACCACACTGAAACAGTCAATTAAACCTGGTTGCGATTAATATTTTAGAGGATAACGCCGGTTATGTCTCGGTTAGGTCTGGTATTTGCCCTCATCTGGCTGGGACTTTCGCATTTTTCGCATACTTGTTGGCCAGACCCTGGCCCTTTTCTGGTTTGGATCACGTAGTAATGTGGTACCACACTGAAACAGTCAATAGAAGCTGGTTCCGATTAGTATTTTAGAGGATAACGCTGGTTATGTCTGGGTCAGTTCTTGTATTTGCAATCATCTCGCTCATACATTCGCCTTTTTCGCATACTTGTTGGCCGGATCCTGGGCTTTTTCTGGTTTGGGTCACGTAGTAATGCGGTACCACACCGAAACAGTCAATTAAATCTGGTTGCGGTTAATATTTTAGAGGATAATGCCGGTAATGTCTGCGTTAGGTCTGGTATTTGCCCTCATCTGGCTCGTACTTTCGCATTTTTCGCATACTTGTTGGCCAGATCGTGGACTTTTTCTGGTTTGGATCACGTAGTAATGCGTCACCACAGCGAAACAGTCAATTAAACCTGGTTGCGATTAATATTTTAGAGGATAACGCCGGTTATGTCTCGGTTAGGTCTGGGATTTGCCCTCATCTGGCTCGTACTTTCGCATTTTTCGCATTCTTGTTGGCCAGATCCTGGCCTTTTTCTGGTTTGGATCACGTAGTAATGTGGTACCACACTGAAACAGTCAATAGAAGCTGGTTCCGATCAGTATTTTAGAGGATAACGCCGGTTATGCCAGGGTTAGGTCTGGTATTTGCCCTCATCTGGCACGTACTTTCACGTTTTTCGCATACTTTTTGGCCAGATCCTGGCCTTTTTCTGGTTTGGATCACGTAGTGATGTGGTACCACACTGAAACAGTCATTAAAAACATGTTCTGATTCGTATTTTAGAGGATAACGCTGTTTATGTCAGGCATAGTTCTGGTATTTGCAATCATCTGGCTCATACTTTCACATATTTCGCATACTTGTTGGCCAGATCATGGCCTTTTTCTGGTTTGGATCACGTAGTTATGCGGTACCACACCGAAACAGTCAATTAAACCTGGTTGCGATTAATATTTTAGAGGATAACGCCGGTTATGTCCCGGTTTGGTCTGGGATTTGCCCTCATCTGGTTCGTACTTTCGCATTTTTCGCATACTTGTTAGCCAGATCCTGGCCTCTTTCTGGTTTGGATCACGTAGTAATGCGGTACCACACCGAGACAGTCAATTAAACCTGGTTGCGATTAATATTTTACAGGATAACGCCGGTTATGTCTCGGTTTGGTCTGGGATTTGCACTCATCTGGCGCGTACTTTCGCATTTTTCGCATTCTTGTTGGCCAGATCCTGGCCTTCTTCTGGCTTGGACCACGTAGTAATGTGGTGCCACACCGAAACAGTCAATAAAACCTGGTTGCGAATAATATTTTAGAGGATAACGCTGGTTATGTCAGAGTTAGTTCTGGTATTTGCAATCATCATGCTCATACTTTCGCATTTTTCTCATCCTTGTTGGCCAGATCCTGGCCTTTCTCTGGTTTGGATAACGTAGTAATGCGGTACCACACCGAAACAGTCAATTAAACCTGGTTGCGATTAATATTTTACAGGATAACGCCGGTTATGTCTCGGTTTGGACTGGGATTTGCACACATCTGGCTCGTACTTTCGCATTTTTCGCATACTTGTTAGCCAGATCCTGGCCTCTTTCAGGTTTGGATCACGTAGTAATGCGGTACCACACCGAAACAGTCAATTAAACCTGGTTGCGATTAATATTTTACAGGATAACGCCGGTTATGTCTCGGTTTGGTCTGGGATTTGCACTCATCTGGCGCGTACTTTCGCATTTTTCGCATTCTTGTTGGCCAGATCCTGGCCTTCTTCTGGCTTGGACCACGTAGTAATGTGGTGCCACACCGAAACAGTCAATTAAACCTGGTTGCGAATAATATTTTAGACGATAACGCTAGTTATGTCTGGGATAGTTCTGGTATTTGCAATCATCTGGCTCATACTTTCGCGTTTTTCTCATAGTTGTTGGCCAGATCCTGGGTTTTTTCTGGTTTGGATCCCGTAGTGATGCGGTACCACACCGAAACAGTCAATTAAACCTGGTTGCGAAAAATATTTTAGAGGATAACGCTGGTTATGCCTGGGATAGTTCTGGTATTTGCAATCATCTGGCTCATACTTTCGCGTTATACTCATAGTTGTTGGCCAGATCCTGGGTTTTTTCTGGTTTGGATCGCGTAGTAATGTGGTTCCACACGGAAACAGTCAATTAAACCCGGTTGCGATTAATATTTTAGAGGATAACGCCGGTTATGTCTGTGTTAAGTCTGGTATTTGCCCTCCCCTGGCTCATACTATCGCATTTTTCGAATACTTGTCGGCCAGATCCTGGGTTTTTTCTGGTTTGGATCCCGTAGTAATGTGGTTCCACACCGAAACAGTCAATTAAACCTGGTTGCGATTAATATTTTAGGGGATAACGCCGGTTACGTCTCGGTTAGTTCTAGTATTTGCAATCATCTGGCTCATACTTTCGCATTTTTCGCATACCTGTTGGCCAGATCCTGGGTTTCCTCTGGTTTGGATCCAGTAGTAATGTGGTTCCACACCGAAACAGTCAATTAAACCTGGTTGCGATTAATATTTTACAGGATAACGCCGGTTATGTCTCGGTTTGGTCTGGGATTTGCACTCATCTGGCTCGTACTTTCGCATTTTTCGCATACTTGTTAGCCAGATCCTGGCCTCTTTCTGGTTTGGATCATCGTAGCAATGCGGTACCACACCGAAACAGTCAATTATACCTGGTTGCGGTTAATATTTTAGAGGATAGCGCAGGTTATGTCCCGGTTAGGTCTGGGATTTGCCCTCATCTGGATCGTACTTTCTCATTTTTCGCATACTTGTTGGCCAGATCCTGGGTTTTTTCTGGTTTGGATCCCGCAGTAATGTGGCTCCACAACGAAACAGTCAATTAAACCTGGTTGCGATTAATGTTTTGGCGGATAACGCCGGTTATGTCTGGGTAGGTCTGGTGTTTGCCCTCATCTGGCTCGTACTTTCGCATGTTTCGCATACTTTTTGGCCAGATCCTGGGCTTTTTCTGGTTTGGATCACGTAGTGATGTGGCACCACACTGAAACAGTCATTAAAAACATGTTCTGATTCGTACTTTAGAGGATAACGCTGTTTATGTCAGGCATAGTTCTGGTATTTGCAATCATCTGGCTCGTAATTTCGCATTTTTCGGATACTTGTTGGCCAGATCCTGGCCATTTTCTGGTTTGGATCACGTAGTAATGCGGTACCACACCGAAATAGTCAATTAAACCTGGTTGCGATTAATATTTTAGAGGATAACGCCGGTTATGTCCCGGTTTGGTCTGGGATTTGCCCTCATCTGGTTCGTACTTTCGCATTTTTCGCATACTTGTTGGCCAGATCCTGGCCTTTTTCTGGTCTGGATCACGTAGTAATGCAGTACCACACTGAAACAGTCAATTAAACCTGGTTGCGATTAATATTTTAGAGGATAACGCCGGTTATGTCTCGGTTAGGTCTGGGATTTGCCCTCATCTGGATCGTGCTTTCGCATTTTTCTCATACTTGTTGGCCAGATCATGGCCTTTTTCTGGTTTGGATCACGTAGTTATGCGGTACCACACCGAAACAGTCAATTAAACCTGGTTGCGATTAATATTTTAGAGGATAACGCCGGTTATGTCCCGGTTTGGTCTGGGATTTGCCCTCATCTGGTTCGTACTTTCGCATTTTTCGCATACTTGTTAGCCAGATCCTGGCCTGTTTCTGGTTTGGATCATCGTAGCAATGCGGTACCACACCGAAACAGTCAATTATACCTGGTTGCGATTAATATTTTAGAGGATAACGCCGGTTTTGTCTGGGTTAGGTCTGGTACTTGCCCTCATCTGGCTCGAACTTTCGCATTTTTCTCATACTTGTTGGCCAGATCCTGGGCTTTATCTGGTTTGGATCACGTAGTAATGAGGTTCCACACCGAAACAGTCAATTAAACTGGTTGCGATCAATATTTTAGAGGATAACGCCGGTTATGTCTCGGCTAGGTCTGGGATTTGTCCTCATCTGACTCGTACTTTCACGTTTTTCGCATACTTGTTGGCCAGATCCTGGCCTTTTTCTGGTTTGGATCACGTACTAATGTGGAGCCACACTGAAACAGTCAATAGAAGCTGGTCCCGATCAGTATTTTAGAGGATAACGCTGGTTATGTCTGAGTTAGTTCTGGTATTTGCAATCATCTGGCTCATACATTCGCGTTTTTCGCATACTTGTTGGCCAGATCCTGGGCTTTTTCTGGTTTATATCACGTAGTAATGTGGTACCACACTGAAACAGTCAATTAAACCTGGTTGCGATTAATATTTTAGAGGATAACGCCAGTTATGTCTCGGTTAGGTCTGGGATTTGTCCTCATCTGGCTCGTACTTTCACGTTTTTCGCATACTTGTTGGCCAGATCCTGGCCTTTTTCTGGTTTGGATCACGTAGTAATGTGGTACCACACTGAAACAGTCAATAGAAGCTGGTTCCGATCAGTATTTTAGAGGATAACGCCGGTTATGTCTGGGTTAGGTCTGGGATTTTCCCTCATGTAGCTCGTACTTTCGCGTTTCTCGCATTCTTGTTGGCCCGATCCTGGGATTTTTCTGGTTTGGATCTCGTAGTAATGTGTTACCACACTGAAACAGTCATTAAAAGCATGTTCCGATTCGTATTTTAGAGGATAACGCTGGTTATGTCAGGCATAGTTCTGGTATTTGCAAACATCTGGCTCATACTTTCGCATATTTCGCATACTTGTTGGCCAGATCATGGCCTTTTTCTGGTTTGGATCACGTAGTTATGCGGTACCACACCGAAACAGTCAATTAAACCTGGTTGCGATTAATATTTTAGGGGATAACGCCAGTTACGTCTCGGTTAGGTCTGGGATTTTCCCTCATCTGGCTCGTACTTTCGCATTTTTCGCATTCTTGTTGGCCCGATCCTGGGCTTTTTCTGGTTTGGATCACGTAGAAATGTGGTACCACACTGAAACAGTCATTAAAAGCATGTTCCGATGCGTATTTTAGAGGATAACGCTGGTTATGTCAGGGTTAGTTCTGGTATTTGCAATCATCTGGATCATATATATTCGCATTTTTCTCATCCTTGTTGGCCAGATCCTGGCCTTTCTCTGGTTTGGATCACGTAGTAATGCGGTACCACACCGAAACAGTCAATAGAAGCTGGTTGCGATTAATATTTTAGAGGATAACGCCGGTTATGTCTCGGTTAGGTCTGGTATTTGCCCTCATCTGGCTGGGGCTTCCGCATTTTTCGCATACTTGTTGGCCAGATCCCGGGTTCTTTCCGTTTTGGATCCCGTAGTAATGTGGTTCCACACCGAAACAGTCAATTAAACTGGATGCGATTAATATTTTAGAGGATAACGCCGGTTATGTCTCGGTTAGGGCTGGGATTTGCCCTCATCTGGCTCGTACTTTCGCATTTTTCTTATCCTTGTTGGCCAGATCCTGGCCTTTCTCTGGTTTGGATCACGTAGTAATGCGGTACCACACCGAAACAGTCAATTAAACCTGGTTGCGATTAATATTTTAGAGGATAACGCTGGTGATGTCTGGGTTAGTTCTAGTATTTGCAATCACCTGGCTCATACTTTCGCATTTTTCGCATACCTGTTGGCCAGATCCTGGGTTTTCTCTGGTTTGGATCCCGTAGTAACGTGGCTCCACAACGAAACAGTCAATTAAACCTGGTTGAGATTAATATTTTAGCGTATAACGCCGGTTATGTCTGGGTTAGTTCTGGTATTTGCAATCATCTGGCTCATACCTTCGCATTTTTCGCATACTTGTTGGCCGTATCCTGGGTTTTCTCTGGTTTGGATCACGTAGTAATGCGGTACCACACCGAAACAGTCAATTAAACGGGTTGCGATTAATATTTTAGAGGATAACGCCGGTTATGTCTCGGGTAGGTCTGGGATTTGTCCTCATCTGACTCGTACTTTCACGTTTTTCGCATACTTCTTGGCCAGATCCTGGCCTTTTTCTGGTTTGGATCACGTAGTAATGTGGTACCACACTGAAACAGTCAATAAAAGCAGGTTCCGATTAGTATTTTAGAGGATAACGCAGGTTATTTCTGTGTTAGTTCTGGTATTTGCAATCATCTGGCTCATACTTCCGCGTTTTTCGCACACTTGTTGGCCAGACCCTGGCCCTTTTCTGGTTTGGATCACGTAGTAATGTGGTACCACACTGAAACAGTCAATAGAAGCTGGTTCCGATAAGTATTTTACAGGATAACGCCGGTTATGTCTCGGTTTGGTCTGGGATTTGCCCTCATCTGGCTCGTACTTTCGCATTTTGCGCATAC